>NC_064252.1:62631623-63231623 GCF_003254725.2 Canis lupus dingo | reverse complement strand
TCCAAACAATATTTCCTCTGAATTTTTACAATTCTCTATCAAATGACAACGCTGGACTTTGTATAACGGCGTTGTTCTGCAGAACTTTCTACAATAATGGAAATATTTCTATTTCTGCGCCGTCCCATATGGTAACCCCGCGTCACACGGGGCTGGTGGGCCTCTGTGGCTAGTGGGGCTGAGGAAGTGACTCCTAAGTTTTAAATGTGATGTCACTCAATCAACTTACATTTAAGTATGAATGGCCGTCTGTGGCTAGCGGCTACCGCTCCTGGACAGCACCATTCTAGAAACTTGTATAGAGAGGCCTTACTCTGGAATAGGAAGAGGAGGGGCAGGTGGGAGGGAGAGATGGGCGGAGGAGAGAGCTGGGGGGGGCGGGGAAAGAGACGCAGAGAGACACGCAGAGGGGGAGAGGGAAAGAAGGGGAGAGGGGGGAGAGGGGTGAGGGGGCGAGGGAATAAGGGGGAGAGGGGGCGAGGGAGAGAGGGAGTAAGGGGGAGAGGGAGAGAGGGGGTGAGAGGTAAGAGGGAAAGGGAGTGAGGGGGCGGGGGGAAGGGGGAGGGGAGAGGGGTGAGGGGGCAAGGGAGAGAGGGAGAAAGGGGGTGAGGGGGAGAGGGGGTGAGGAGAGGGGGGTAAGGGGGAGAGGGAGAGAAGGGGAGGAGAGAGAGGGGTGAGGAGGTGAGGGAATGAGGGGGAGAGGGAAAGAGGGGGCAAGGGAGATAGGGAGAGAGGGGGTGAGGAGGAGAGGGGTAAGGGAATGAGGGGGAGAGGGGTGAAGCAATGAGAGGGAGAGGGTGACAGGGAGAGAGAGGGGGAGAGGGAGAGGGGGACAGGGGGAGAGAGGGGGAGAGGGAGAGGGGGACAGGGGGAGGGGGTAGAGAGGGAGAGGGGGAGGGGGGAAGAGGAGGAGGGGAGAGGGGGGCGAGGGGGAGAGGGAGAGAAGGGGAGAGGGAGAGAGAGGGGTGAGGAGGGGAGGGAATGAGGGGGAGACGCGAGCGCGCGGCCTGGCCGTAGTTCCCCGCCGCGGCCACGAGATGGCGCCCCTGCTCGCAGGCCGGGGGTGGGGGAGCGCGGCCGGCGCCCCGTGGCCCCCGCGGCGCCCCCTGCACCTTCGCGGCTCGCTCTCCCCACCTGCCCCCCCGCGCCCCGCCCCCGACTCCGCCCGCCTGGAGCCGGAGGCCCGCGGAGGACGTCGTGTGAGGCGGCCGCGGGGTCCGGGGCCGAGGGCTCTGAGCCCGCCGAGCTCGTCGCGCCCGAGGCCGGGGCGGGGGATGCACCCGGGGCCGCTCCGCAAGCCCCCGCGGGGGCGCTCCCAGCTCCGGGCCGGCCGAGCCGCCAGGGGGAGGGCAGCGTCGCGGGGCGCCCTCGTGCGGCGGCGGCCGCTCCTGCCCTGCGCCCTCCCGAGCAGCTCGGTGGGGGCGGGGGGGGGACCCCAGGGGCCCCGAGTGGGGTCCGGGCCACCTGTGCTCGCACGAGAGCCGAGCCTGGACGCAGGAAGGCGCCCACAGCAGCCCTGGCCCCCGAACCCGGTCCCTTCGGACCCAGCCCCTTGGCAGCCGTGACGCGAATCGCTACGGCCCCGAGGTCATCCGAGGTCAACCGAGGCAATAACCAGGAGCATCATTAATTCCTGAGGCCTCAGTGGCTCATTTATCTCTGATATGCACGGGCATCAAAGGAGGGTATTTATAGCTTGGAAACAAGCCTCCCATTCTTCCCCTGCTGTGATAAATAATAAAAAGCGCCCGGGCTCCTTCCTGGGCCATCTCTTTCCTGCTGGTCCCAACTGTCCCCGGACAAAAGCCAGCCCAGCGCTCCCCCCTCTCTCTACTCCTGCTCTTCCCTCTTGAAGGACCGGGCCACAAACCCGGCCCTGCCACTTACTAGCTGTGTGACTAGGGCAAGTGACTTAACCTTAACCTAGGCCTCAGTTTCCCGGTCTGTGAAATAGGGCTGATAAGAGCATGTAAGGCTGGCCTGTGAGAACTACACGACCCAAAATGCTCAGCACAGAGCCTGGTACAAAATAATGCCAGCGGCCTTCGTCAGTACCTCAAAATCCTTATTTTATCCTACCAGGACTTGTAGCTGGTGTGCACCCTGTATCTTTCACGTTCCACGGTGGCCTGTAAGAGATGAGTGAGGACGCATGGAGCCCCCACTGGAACCCGGGACTGCCCAGCTGTACCAGGAATCGGATCATTGTAGGTCTGTATGCAGGGGAGGCGGCCGGGGGCAGGGGGGATCTTCAGCCTTAAGGAGGCTGTGAGCTGGGCCCAGGTCAGTTTCTCAACCTCTGCACTCTTGACGTTTTGGTCCAGGTGACGCTTTGTCGGGAGGTGTCATCCTGTGCGTTTCAGAATGTTTAGCAGCATCTCAGGCCCCCACTCACTAGGTGCCAGTAGCAGCCTGCTAGTCGTGACAGTCAAAACTGTCTCTGGACATCCCCGCATGTCCCCTGGGAGGCAAAACTGCCCTGGGTCGAGAACATTTGGTCTCAGCAGATGGGGGGAGTGTGGAGACCTCCCCGCAGGTACCTGGTAGAGCTAAGGTGACGAGGCAGGAACGAACGGAGAAGAGACTCTCCTGCCAGACCCTCAGGGTTGAGCACAGAGGTGAGCCCTCCGAGAGGAACACCCGCCACGGCCTTCCCCAGGAAGAGTGTGCCCTGCTTGGATGTGCACCTCCGGGTGGCCCCCGGCCACAGGTCAAACACATAACCCTGCCCGGCCCAGTGCCCTGGCCGAGGAACAGTGCCCCAGAGCCCCCACGGGGCAGACCTCGGGTCAACACTCATCTTCGGGCCAAGGACCCCCCGAGTGCGGATCCCTGCGCTGCTCCTCACTCACCGGGCGACCTCTCTGGGCCTTAGGATCCGCATCTGTTAAATGAAGGCATTAAGAGCATTTACCTCTTAGGGTCATTATGAGGATTCAGTGACTTAACATATGTAAAGTGCTTAGCACAGAGTCTGGCACATGGCAAGTAGGAAGTAAGTATTCGTTAAATAAGTCAAAACCCAAAAGGCAGAGGCCACAGACCAGGGGACTCAGGCTTCTTTAAGTCAGAAGTTGCCCCTGCTGTGACCTCGGCCCGGAAGGTGTGTTTCCACGGGCCCCTGGGCATCTGCGCCAAGGGTTAGGGGCTGCGTGCATGCGGATCTCCGGGGATCCCCCCTACAGAGCTCGTTGCTCTTAAAGTCAACCTCCTTCGCCCAGACAGAAAATTCAGCGCAGGGGGCTTCGGAACTTCCCATTCGACAGCCCCTGGGGACTTCTTTGATTTCCATGTGTTGGGAGGAAAGCCTTTCCCTCTACCAACTTAGGTCTGAGGGGTGGGAGTAGAGACCAGATTAATAGGACAAAAGGCCAAGTGCGTCACACACTAGTGCGGGAGCACCGAGTAATGGGTAACTCACTGGAAAACCAGAGGTAGAGGTGTATATACCAGTTTAACCAAAGGAGGGGCGGTGGTTAGGGCTTCAAGGGATGGAAGGTTCGATGAGGAATGTATACACAGTTTCTCCAGGAATGTCCCTGTGCCCCATATCCCTGCCTCCCTGACGGAGGCTTCCCTGGAGGGCTGGGGTAGGGTGGGCAGCTGGTCTCCTAAAGCTCTATGCTAAGGGGAGTCCAGACGAGGCTTCTATGCATCTGCTGTTGGGTTGTGGGTCCCTTCCTGGGAAGTACCTGTGGAGGGAGAAGGCGTGAGGGAAGGAATCGGGGTGAGTGGATGTGGCCTTTTGGGAGCCCTAACACTTCTGCTTAGCAGGGGAGGCAAAACCCAAGTCAGGAGGCCTCCCCGACACAAGCTGGACAAGCCCCCCAGCGTTGCCAACTGCGGTGTGCTAGTGACCCATGGCTGTGTAACAAACTACCCTAAAACATCTATCTCGGCTTAAACAATAAACATTTATCATCTCTAACAGTATCTAAGAGTCAGGAACTTGGAAGCAGCTAAGCTGGGTGGTTCCGGCTCAAGGCCTCTCACGAGGTCGCGATCCATGTGTTGAATGGGGTTGTCGTCAGCCCAAGGCTTGGCTGGGGCTGTAGGGTCCGCATCTGAGAGGCCTCCTCTCACAGCTGTTGGCGGGGAACCTCAGTCGCCACGGCACGGACTGTGATAGGGCTGCTTGTGTGACTGTATGAGGTGGCACTAGCTTCCCTCTGAGTGAGCAGCCCAAGACAGAAGCTAATGCAGAAGTCATAATGTCTTTACTGGGCGAGGCTTAAAGGCGTGTTCGGTCACTGCCATTGTCTTGATGCCCATACAGGTCAGCCCTGATATAATGTGGGACACTACACGAGGCCAGGAAAACCAGGAGGTGGGGGGCATTGGGCACCATCTTGGAGGCTCTCTGAAACACTGTCCCAGAAGAATGTTCACCTGGGCGCTGGCCCAGGTGTCAGCCCAGCTCAGGTACACCCTTGTAGAAGACTCTCAGACAAAAATCCATCCCTCTGGAGTGGGATTTGGGGCTCCTACCCACTGCCCCAAGCATACCCACTCAGAATTGGGTCATGAGTCGTCCCCATGAGTCATCCCCATGGCAAAGGCTACAGGCAAGACACCAGGTGGGAGAAGCACAGGGTTCATGGGCCCTTCTCTCAGTCAAGACCAAGAAATAAAACCTTCATACAAAAATAATAATTAAAAAAACAATAACAACAGCAGCAACAGTAATAGGGAAACATGCAATTTTTTAACTATAAGATATTGGCCCAAGATTATAGAGGAACAGACATAATGGGGCTGAGGCAGTTCTGCAGGCTTCAGGGACATGAGTTAAGTCCTATCACCCAAGACCCTTCCTGAGTTCCAAGTCCAGATATGGGAAACTACTGTTAGCTTCGCGCCGTTTCCTGCTATCTCGTGCCTCCCAGCCATTGCATATGCTCTTCCCTCCGGCAGGAATACCTTTCCCTCAATCTTCCTCTTCTTGGTCACTGTTTATCCTTTCAGACTCGGCTCAAGGAGCACTGCCTCCAATAAGCCATTCCCAATCCCTCATCTGATGAAGCTGTCCTCTTCTGTGGTCTCAAAGCATCCTCACCTCCCACAGATCTCTACCGTGTTTGACCCCACTCACCGCTTGCTCCCCCACTAGACTTGAATCTTCTTGAGGGCAAGGCAACAGTGTCAGATTCATATTGTATGGTGCCCAGCCCAGTGCCTGGTGCATACTCCCACTAAATATATGTTTGTAAAAGGAAAGGAGGGTGGGCAAGAGGGAGAGAGAGGAGGAGGATAGGCTCAGGAGACAGCAGTAATGCATCACCTTTCTTTCTCCCCTTCATTCCCAAGAGTGGGGCTTCAAGCAAAACAAACCACTGTCCTCTGCCCCTCCACAGCCCAACCACAGTACACTGGAGAGTTCTAGTCTCTATCATACAACACACTGTTTGAGAAATAGCTTTCAGTATTAAAGGTGCTCAAAAAAAGGGGGTGGGGGAGGAGCTGCAGGAGTATTTGTCCTCAGGATATCTTGACTTTACTAGAGGAGTGTGGGGCTATCCACAGGTTGAAACCACTCCATGGTGACAATCTCTGTGACCCAGCGGGTTCCCTGAGAGCAGCCAACAGTGCTGACCGGAGGTGAATGTCTGTGATTAAGTGACTCAAGGCCATAACAGGGTGACTCTAGAATGAGATCAACTGTTGGAGAGAATTACAGGGGACTGAAGGTTTGGGGACACGTGACGTCCCTTGGAGTAGCCCAAGGCCACTGTCTGGGCCCATTCTGCCTAGATCCCTAAGTGAGAGCTCTCCCTGCCACCTCTGGGCATGCGTTAGCCTTCTGGTTATTCATAGCTACTCACTCACATGCTGTTTCCACATGCATCAAGTTAATATTTTAAATATTAACTGTTTTGTTTTGGTTTTCTGTTTTCTGAAAACTCATGTACTGAGAATGAATTAGTCATACTTCTTGGTTCAAGGCACATCAACTTTATTAGCATATGCAGGTCTCACTTTTATTTTACTTTTTCCCCCTTCCCCTCTGTCCCACCCCCAGCCTCATTTTCTTCCTCTTAACCATTGCTAAGATCCTGTGTGTCCTGCTAATCCGTATTCCTATTTGCATCCAGATCCAGTATTGGTATTATTTTGTACATATTTTTAAAAAATAAGCTGAAGTGGTCAGCATGTATGATATATATATATATATCATTCTCTTCTAACTCTTGTCCGGTCAAGATGATGAGATTTTGAGATGGCTCCAAGTTGATATGAGTCAAGATGGACCAGAGCATTTCTTTCATCTGCTGAATAGTACTCATCATTTCATATAACATTTTATTTATCTGCTTTCCTATTAATGAACTTCTAGGTGTTTCCAAATCCTATTACATATTCACATGTGTCTCTTTGGGGGCTTGGACAAGAGTTTCTTTAGGCTCAGCATCCAGGAGAGCTGGGTTGTAGGACCTACCTGTAGTGTTTCACTTAACGCTTCCAAACTGTTTCCCAGAAAGTCACAGCAGTTAACATTCCCATGAGACTTTGTTGTCCTCCATCTTTGGCAGCACTTGATATTATCCAACTTTTTAAAATTTGACAATCTGATGTGTATAAGGCCTATATCTACATCTTAACCAAATTTTCCCTTTCCATCCCCATCTGTTGTGTCCACCATTCAGTGTCAGGCTGTTCTGTTCTCACTTCCTCAGAAAGGGATGTAATGGCCAAAAGCAGAAGATGAGGAGGAGGCACAAGTGTTTGCTTCTGGCTTTTGAGTTTCAAAATCCTAGACTCTTGGAGGGCCAGAAAGGATTCACAGCACAGAAAAGTGATTTCAGGGAAAAACATCACAAAAGGGAGAGGAAAAGAAGGTACCCCCTTGAACAGCCCCACTTGAAAAACAGGGGGTGAGCTGGGTGAGGAGTGTTGAAAGGCAAGTTCCTACCACTTGCAGACCAGAACACTGATAGCTGAGACAGGTACCCTAAACACAGGAAGTGAGCCAGGTTTCAGGACAGCAGCGCGTGGCAGGGACGGTTTCCCTGGATGCCACCTTCTCCCAACACTTCTCAACTCTGGCTGCAATATGGAGGTCTATCCTCATGTTGCCGGGTCTTTCCATTTTTTCAAGAGAATCTAAAATCAAATTTTTTGTGTGGAAGCTCCCCTTTAAAAAAAATGTTACTATAGAAAACTTCAAACATATTTAAAAATAAACAAAATAGTTTAATGAACTTCCTTGTACTCACCACTGAGTTTCCCTAATTATGGACTCACGGACAATTTTGTTTCATCTATAACCCCACCCACTTCCCCCTATCTTCAATTATTTTGAAGTAAGTCCCAGACACACCATTTTCCTTGTAAAGATAAGGACTCATTTCTAAATATAACACAGTATCATAACTAAACAAACCCCGATAATTTCAGATCAAGTAGCCTGTCAGTGTTAAATTTTACTTTTCTCGTGAGCGTCATGTTTATTTTATATTACTTTATTTTCTACAGTTTGTTAGAAACAGGATCCAAAGTACATGCATTGCAAGCAATTGGTGCTTTTAAGTTTCTTTTAATCTACAGGTTGATCCCCATCTTTTTGTCCCTTGCAACGCATTTGTTAAAGCCAGATCTTTTGTCACATGATTTCCTACAGTCTGGATTTTCCTGGTGTCATTTAACATGCTTCTCTGTTTTCTGCATTTGCTGGTAACTGGTAGTTGGATCTAAAAGCTAAAGCTCTACTTCAAAAAAAAAAAAAAAATGTTCACAATCTTTTCAAAAGAATCTTTAAATACCCTCTGAGCCAGACAAAATACCTGCTGGACTGGATTTGACCTGCATGCTACTAATTTGCTTCCTCTGGCTTAGATGTTAATGATCATGAACAAAAGGATTCAGGGACCTCTATCCTGAGCTGAGCCCCAAGGAAAGAGCAAAATCTCAAATTAATGTGTAGGATCTGAGAGCAGGAGGCCATGTGCCTCACTTTCCAGAGAGAATCCAAGTCAAGGAGGTAGTAAAACTCAGGAGAAGGGAGGAGCGCGTACAGCTTGTTGAGGCCTGGCAGAGGGATTTTGCAGGCACTCAAGAGCAGCCCAGAGGTAGAGAGATGCCCAGTCCTGAGGGACCCTGCATCTCCATAGCAACCAAGGAGCATCTGCCCTGCTCCACCCCCATGCCACGGGAAGTCCTCCAGAACCACACAACCCAAAGGGGGTGGGGGGCAGATTCCAAATAGCTAGGCTGAAGATCAGGACTCCTTGATTGGAATGGGAGCCTGTATTAGACGTCCAGTTGTATTAAGGAAAACAGAAGTTTAGGTCTCTTCATCACTTGCGTTTACCGACTGAGATTTGTACCCACTACACATGGGAGTCTCTGGGGACTCATTAAAAACCCCCTTGCAAAAAAAAAAAAAAAAAATCCCCTTGCAGCACACCACAGAGCCGTGCATTTGGGGGTGGGTGGGCTCTTTCCTGAGAATTGGACAGAGAAGAAGAACCCTCAGAGGGCATTATTGATTCTGGAAATCTTCTTTTCCTTCTGTTGGATTTTGATGGAAATATTCATCTAACTTTCTGGATTTTGTCTTTTTTTTAAAAAACATTTGAGCGCACTTCATAATTAATTTACTAATGGATTGTATTTTTCAGTCTGAACTGAGGTTCTTGTTTTTAGTAGAAGAATTATGACTCCATTCACTTACCATTATGTTTAGTCATTTCCTGGGTTCATATTTTGTTTCAATTTTTATATTTCCTTGCCTCTTTTCCATTATGTCCTTTGTTTATTTGTACCTTGCAAGTAAGTATGTATGCTAAGTCATATTTTTTTTCAGCAGTAATGGGCAATTAACTTAATAAAAAAAAAATCAAACTTGAGATCAGATTCGCAGTTACCAGAGGTTGGGGTGCAGGGGTGGGGGATTTGGAGGAAGGTGGTCAAAAGGTACAAACTTCCAGTCATAAGAGAAATAAGTACTAGGGATGTAATGTACAACATGATGACAAGAGCTAACAATGCCGTAAGGTATACAAGAAAGTTGTTAAGAGGGTAAATCCCAAGAGTTCTCATTGCCAGGAGAAAATGGTTTTCCTTTTTTTCTTCTTTTCTTTTTATTGTATTTCTATGAGGATGGATGTTAGCTGAACCTATTGTGGCAATCATTTGGCAATATGCCCATCAAACCATCATGCTACATACCTTAAGTTTATAGTGATGTATGTCAATTATTTCTCAATAAAACTGGGGGGAAAAAGACACGAGAAAGATTTCCATTCCTTTATGGCTACTTTTTAAAAAATTTTTTTAAAAATTTAAAAAAGATTTTATTTATTCATGAGAAACAGAGAGAGAGAGGCAGAGACAGAGGGAGAAGCAGGATTCATGTAGGGAGCCTGATGTGGGACTTGATCCAGGGACTGCGGGATCATGCCCTGAGCCAAAGGCAGACACCCAACCGCTGAGCCACGCAGGCATCCCATGACTACTTTTTTTAAAAAACAGATTTTATTTGAGAGAGAGCAGGAGGGAGACGGTGAGGGAGAGAATCTGAAGCAGACTCCATGCTGAGCATAGAGCCCTATGTGGGGCTCAATCCCACAATTGTGAGATCATGACCTAAGCTGAAACCAAGAGTCAGATGCTTATCCCACTGAGCCACCCAGGCGCTCCCTTAAGTTAGTTGACTGATGTGTGTTTTGACCATTACTTAGAGTGCTTTATCATGCACTTTCCCAGTGTATGTATATCTTTTCCTCATAGTAACTAATCTCTCTCAAGGCCAGTTAATTAAATGTCGTAAGATTTGTGGCAGCTTAAGTTTGGATCCAGGATCATAGGAAGTTTGTACATCACAGGTAGATAAAGACGTGAAGTTAAAAGTTTTGTTTCCCAGAAATCTATATTCTCCAGATCTATCTAGGAAATCAGATGAATATGCATTAAACTACATGATCATATGGTTTACATTCTTCCATCTGGTCCAAAGAATGGTGTCTGTCCAATCTCTTGCTAAAACATGATACATCGTATTATGCTATTCTCTAGATCTACTAATTTAGTAATTCCGTTAAAATGAAAAATTTGGCTAGTTGGGTATCCATTCATTTATTTCTTCATCCAATTATAATTTCTAAAGATAACCAATAAGAAAAACAAAAACCACTTTTCCATATTTAGTACTAGCAACACTCAGAATTTTTAACTCTCTTCTGTGACGGTTTTTGTTTTTTGTTGTTGTTGGTTTTGTCTTGGTTTTGGTTTTCTGCTTTTCACCACCTACCAAATAAAAGCAAAAAATACTCAAAAGAATGAGAAAGATCATCAGAAAGACCATCATATAATGGAAAGGATATGCTTAATAGTAAAGTGCTAGGGACAGTGAGCATATATGACCTCAATGTATAGTTACAAAATAAGCAAAAATGGGCATAAAAACAAGGAAATTTCATTCCAGAAAACACCATTGTCCTAAGAGATTTTGCTGTCCTATCCTCAGTTAGGCTTGAATTCAATTGCACAATAATAGAAATGTAAACATGGCAGCTGAAGACAATGGAATATTTCCCCCAAGTAACAAGATGTCTGGCACAAAACCTCCAGGGCCAATGCAAAGCCTGTGGAAGTTACCAAGTATCCAGGCTCCTCCTAACTTCATGCTTTGCTGCAGTGTGCTGTTCTTGACCTTGAAGTGTAGAGAAAGATTATTTTCAGCTAAAGGCAATTAAGAAGTAAATACAAGAAACGTCCTCTGCACCACTCTACTTAAAATGAATCCAGACTTAACTTTCTAAACCACCCAGTCTAAGTCAATAGCCATTTACAAAAGGCCCACAGTGTGCCTGGAATTGGGAAAGTCCGGGTAGACCAGGCATGGTTTCCACTTTGGGGAATGTGGCAGAGACTGCTAGCTGCCCACCCACTATCTAGTCTCCCCTAGTCTCCCCTAGTAAACAGATGGTTTTGATTTCGTTCGGGGTAGTAATGCACTCAGCTAAAGGATGGCATTTCCCAGCTTTCCTTGTAGTTAGGACTGGTCATATGACCTCTGGCCAAAAAAAAATGGAAATGGAAATGCAGAGCTTCCAGGAAGATTTTTTTTCCAGGAAGATTTCCAGAGTGTTGCTTCAGCTGGAGGTGAGGTTTCATCCTTTTCCCTTTTTAATTCCTGTTCCAGGAATACAGATATGGTAGCTGAGCTCCAGCAGTCAATTCTGAGACTGGCAGAGAAGAAAGAGTGAAGAAATGGGAGTGCCTGATGACTCTGTGAAGCCACGATTCCAGCCCTGGACTGCCAGATGTCTTAGAATCCTTAGCTATTTAAATTACTGTTATTAGAATTTTGTGCTGTGGGCAACCAACCCAAATCCTACATAGTATAAAGATGTTCAATGAGATCCATCTGCCTTTCTTTCTACTCCCTCTTTGACTTCTCTGCTTGCTTACAGTTGGACCTCTACCTCGTTGTGTAGGTGACATACCATTTCTCCATATCTCTGGCCTGTCATACCAGCTATTATCTTACCTATTTCAGTAACTTGTAAGTTGTTTGAGTGGTACCCTGCTAAGCTCTGCCTGGAACCCTAGTAACTATATCCATGGATGTTCCTCAGCCCTTAGTTTGGACCTCAAGGCTATCCCAACTGAGAAAAAGTATCTTGAGACAGAATCAACGGACAACTTGTACTATGTCGGATTTCCAACTGTCCACATCAGTTGCCCATATGGTCTCATATATCAATCAGGCCACAAACATCCTCCCAACTAGTTCAAAAAGATCAGAAATGTACATGCTAAGTTCTCTGGCTACAATAAAATGAAATATAAAGCGACTACCAAAACAAATAAAAAATAAACCAACTACTTGGAAATTTAAAAATTCATACTAAATCAATAATTGAATTGGAAAGGAGCTCAAGAACACAAAAGGAGTTTATTCAGAAAACGATAATGATTGAAATAGGCCACAGTAATCTCTGTGGAGTGTGTCCAACAGCAGTACTTTCAGGAAATTTTATGATTTAAAGTGTTCTCTGTTTTGGTGGTTGATAAAAAGAGAACATTTTATAAATAATTCAACTGAAGATATTAGAAAAGAATAGGAAGACAAGCCAAACTAAAGAGGAAAAAGAATAGGGGCCCCTGGGCGATTCAGTCAGTTAAGTGTCTGACTCTTAGTTTTGGCTCAGGTCAGGATCTCAGGGTCTTGGGAAGGAGCCCTGCACTGGCCCCCAGTTGGGCGTCCACCTCAGCCTCCAGCTCTGCACTTAGTGCAGTCTACTTGGGATTTTCTCCCTCTCCTTCTGCCCCCCTCTCCACTCCCATGCATGCTCTATCTCTCTAAGACAAATAAACAAAAATCTTTTAAAAAAATAAAGAGGAAAAAATATGATAAAAATAGAAGGAGATAATTCTGAAAGTGGAAAATAATTTCATAGGCTCAATAAATAAAACCAAAAGCCAAGTATTTAAAAGTCAAGTCATAATTCAATGACATTTGATGTGCAAAAGGAGACACCAACCACTATCTAAAAATTTAAATAGAAATTAGAACATAAAAATATATGCTAAAATAAATAAATAAAGAAAAGAAAAATATATATGCTAACATTTGAACATACAAATAAAAATAATTTTTTATAATATAAAACTCCAAACTTCATCTAATATATATTAAAATAATAATGTAAGAAGGGGGAAGACATGTGGAAAGTTATTCAACTAGAAGTGTCCAGGTGTGTGTGTGTATGTTAGTTTTTTATTGCTGTGTAATCATCACAAACTCAGTGGCTTAAAACAATCCAAATTTATTATCTTATAGTTTCCCTGACTCAGGAGCCTGGGTACAGCTTAGTTGGGCCATATGGCCCATGGCTCAGAGTTTCACAGGTGACACTCAAGGTGTTGGCTGCACCATGTTCTCATCTCGAGGCTTGACTGAGGAAAAAATCTACTTCCAAGCTCACTGGTTGTTGGTAGAATTCATTTCCCAGTAGCTGTATGACTGAGGGCCCTGCTTCTTACGACTGTTGGCTATCCTCAGGTCCTAAGGCCACCTGCAATTCCTTCCCATGTGGCCCTCCCATAGGTAGCTCACAGCATGGCAATTTGCTTCTTCAAGGCCAACAACAGAATCTTTCCAGTCTACTTAGACAGTCTTATGTGATGAATGAAACCAAATACATCTCATCACCTTAGCAATGGTATATGAGTTAGAAGAAGAATCACGGGTTCCACTGGCATTTGATAGGAGGGGATTGATTATACAGGAACATTACTCATTGGAAGTCACCTTGGGTGCATCCACCACAATATGGGTGCATCCTAAACCCTCCCAAATGTTCAAAGGCTCATTACCTACCTTGAAAAGTGGCAAACAGGAGTTCCATCTCCAAGACTGAAGATCCAAAAGAGGCACATGTGGCGGGCAAAATAAACCTTTAAGAACAAAGCCTCCAATTCTCATCCTTATGTGCCTTAATATCCATTGTTATATACCAATCTAGCTCAGCTTGCAACTCCAACCTCTGCCCTCCACTTCTTCTCCCTCAATTTAAACCCAGCTACTATGCTCCCAATCCTTGGCTTTACTTTCTTGGTTTGACAAGGAGCTGTCTCAATGGAATCTTGCTGTCCCTGGCTGTCATGCTCTCCCGCTAAGGCCGTATGTGCAATACCTTCAGCTTCGGGGCTCTAGCGACTTTGTAGGCCCTTGCCCTTTGGTCTCCTCTCCTGTCACTTGCAAAACCATTACAGATATTCTGAGTCATACACTAAAGGGCCTGTCTATGATTGATGCTGTGAAGAAAGGGATCGTGGGCTACACCTGATGAAGTCTTGCTTGGTGAGAGCTCTCTAGAGATGGATTAAACTGAAATTGGAAAGTTCTGAGGCTGATTTTGTTAGTGATGACAAAGATCATCACTAACAAACAGACAAATGTAATTCTTGGTCTGTTTTTATAGGATGGTCAGGGAGGAGCTGAAAAACAGACTTGGTCTTTACTAAAATGTATTGGCCTTAAAGTGTCTCTGCTATATCTCATTTCTGAACCTTGAAAATTATGGCCTTTTGCATAGGTCGCACCAAGACGTAAACCTCCATATGGCTTAATCCTGAAATCTAATAAACATAATGCAGGAATAAAGAATAGACTTGAGTGGCCATGTGTTCTAAGGGCAGTGATATCCCCATGCATTCCAACGGAGCAATTTGGTTCTGGAGGGGGCTAAAAAAAGTCCTCTCTTTAATGTAGAAAGTGCAGATATACATATAACATATATATGTACTGATATATAGCCTATATGTGCAATTGAAATTACATGGAAGCACAGTTAAGGAAAAAAAATGCTTAAGAGTTCCCCTAAGGTGCAAAATAATAAGAAAAATTTCAGAAGCACTGCTATAAGAAACACTCCCCGATAGATACAAGCCATCCACAAATCTTACATAAAAATATACAAGACATCTTATCAAGGGCATTATGGTCAGTGAAATACATCAGACAGAGAAAGACAAATACCATATGATCTCTCTTATACGTAGAATCAATCAATAATCAAACTCGCAGATACAGAGAAGAGATCAGTGGTTGCCAGAAGCAGGGAGAAAAGGTAGGGAAAAGGGTAAACTGTTTTTGTTTAAATAAATTCAATTTTAAAAATATGTGTGTGTGTGTGTGTGTATAAAATGTGTGTATATATATATATATATATAAAATGGTATTCACTAGGATATTATGGGAAACACTACACCATGACCGAAGAGCCTTTATCCCAAGAATGATAGAAATGCTTGACACAGAGGCAAGTATTAATAGTAATCCACCTACATCACTGGATTAAACAATGAAAAATACAATGATTTCAACAAATGCTGAAATAGCATTTGATAAAATTCACTAGGTATTTCTCATTTTTAAAAAAGAGGGAAATAGGAATGTATTACAATAACAAAATACAGACCTTTTAAAAACAGAGCTGGTTTTACTTTTAATACAAAGCAGAAGCATTGTTATTCAACATAGGAACAAAGCAGAAACTTTGACCCCAGCCACTCAAAATGATCATCGGCCACAAGGCGGCTTCATCCTACCTACAGGTCAGTCTGTAGCTAGCCAGCTACTGTCCTTTGTCCAGAGTGGCTGCAGGGCAACATTAACCTCCATACTAGGAATATTTTCTGATGGAAGTCTCCTGAATCTCTGGCACGTAGGCATAACTACCTTGCTGGGTCCTTGAATCCTTGGGAAGTCTGACTTCTCTTGCTATCTTCCTATCCATCTCATTGTTTTCATCCTTACTTAGCTTAGATCATCATCCAGTTTCCTTGAAATTACGTATCTCCGCACCAGGCCTCAGACAAATGTCAACCCTGATCAGGACTTCGGTTCCCTGCCAACCCCTTCGTTCCCCTTTGTTATAGATTTTTCACTCCCTCTTGGACATCAACAAGATAGCACTACCCTTGAAGATTGTTCATTCTGACTCATTCCCTTCTACCCTCTGTTTATTTGTGCATACTTTCACAGCTGGTGATTTGCCAACACCCTTTGGGAGCTTGTACTAGTCATGGATCTTAGTTGCAAACAACAAAAAGGAACTTAAGCAGAAACAAAATTTACATAGGACATTGTAGTAGTTTGCTAGGGCTGTCATAACAAAGTATCACAAACTAGCTTAAGCAACAGAAACTGTCTCAGTCTAAAGGCTAGAAGTCGGAAATTAGGGTGTTGGCACAGTTGTTTCCTTTGGAAGGCCAAGGCCGCAGGAGGATTCGTTCCATGCCTCTCCCCCAGCTTCCAATGGTCTGCTAGCAATTTTCGTATTCCTTGGATTGTAGATCTTTGCCTTCATCTTCATATGGCCCTCCCTCTGTGTATCTGTGTCCAAATTTCCTCTTCTTATAAGGACAACAATCGTATTGGATTAGAGGCCTACTTGACTCCAATAGGACCTCACCTCAACTAATTACTTCCACAACAACCCCATTTCCAAGTAAGATCATATTCTTAGGTACTGGGGTTAGGACTTCAACATATGAATTTCTGGGGGTCACAACTTAACTCTTAACAGATATACTCTCAGTAGCTCATTGTATCAGCACCAGGACCAGAGTATCAGGTTTATACAGGAACCAAAGGAAGAAGACTGTCAAGATGGTGCATCAGGAGCAGACAGCCTAGAACTCTGGGGCTCACCAATGGGGCACATATTCCACAACCACTGCTGACCCCACCATAGCAGGTCATTAGAGTAGCTCTGCTGGGTCTGGTCCTAAGGGCTCCTGCTGGGGCCTCAGGCTCTATCTAGATTCCTACATAGCCCCTCACAATGCAAGTCCAAGTGAGGCATCTGACTTGTGGCCAAGTCTGGGCCACAGGCTAATACTCTAATTGCTAGGGGGCAAGAAAAGCACACTGTGCCCTCTCTGTGATGGGAAGCAATCTTGACTCCATCGTATATCGAGATTCTATCACAGTTACAAGGGTGTTGGGGTGCTGGACAGATGTGTTAGTCTTGGTTCTGCAGAGAACTAGAACCAATAGAGGACAGATGATGATAGACTGATTAGACAGATAAATGGAAGAGGAGATTTATTGTAGGAATTGGTTCACACAATTATGGAGGCCAAGAAGTCCCACAGTCTGCCATCTGCAAGCTATTTCGAAAATGAGGAAAGCCAGTGATGTAATTCAGTCTGAGTCTGAAGGCCTGAGAACCAGTGGAGTTGATAATAGAAGTCTGAATCCAAAAGCCCAAGAATGGGAGGGCCAGTAGGTAAGTCCAAGTCTAAACCCAAAGACCTGAGGACCAGGAGTACCAATGTCTGAGGGCAGGAGATGTCCTAGCTTAAGCAAAGAGAACAAATCTACTCTCCCTCTACCTTTTAGTCCTATTCTGTCTCTCAATGGATTGAAAGACC
This sequence comes from Canis lupus dingo, assembly GCF_003254725.2. Taxonomy (NCBI): domain Eukaryota; kingdom Metazoa; phylum Chordata; class Mammalia; order Carnivora; family Canidae; genus Canis; species Canis lupus. The sequence continues at coordinate 63,214,733 of NC_064252.1, read as the reverse complement.
TCACTGGTCTTTACTCATCTACAGAGTCACATGTTAATCTCTTCCAGAAACACCCTCATAGGCACACCCAGAAATCATGTGTTAACAACTATCAGAGGCATCACTTGCCTAAACAAGCTAATACATAAAACTATCACGGCAAACAAAATGACAAATGTCACTACAAAACCGTTTGCCAAATCCTGTACATAGTGGTCTTCAACGTGTGGAACGGAACACCAGCTACAAGGATCTCCTGGGAGCATCTCAGAAATGTAAATTCTTGGCCCTATGCCAGATACACTGAATTAGAAATGCTAGGGTGGGGCCCAGCAAACTTTTCAACAAGTCCTTTTCTTCCTTTTTATTTTATTTTATTTTTACAGCTTAATTGAGGTGTAATTGACATACAATGTTACATATAAAGTTCACACTTTTATGAATTTAAATAGGTATAAATCCATAAAACGGGGATCCCTGGGTGGTTCAGCGGTTTGGCACCTGTCTTTGGCCCAGGGCGTGATCCTGGAGTCCTGGGATTGAGTCCTGCATCGGGCTCCCAGTATGGAGCCTGCTTCTCCCTCCTCCTGTGTCTCTGCCTCTGTGTGTGTGTGTGTCTCATGAATAAATAAAATCTTTTAATAAATAAACCCATAAAACCATCACCACAATCAAGATAATACACATACGCATCACCCTTAATGTTTCTTCAACCCCATTGTCATCTCTCCCTCCTTCTTTCCACACACACTCCCAACATCCTAAGGCAACAATTGATCTTGTGTTGCTCTAGGTTAGTTTGCAATGTTTAGAACTTTACATATACACAATCACAGTATTATTCTTTGCTTTTTTAAAAGATTTTATTTAAGTAATCACTACATCCAATATGGGATTCAGACTCACAACCCCAAGATCAAGAGTCACACACACTAACTACTGAGCCAGCCATGTGCCCCTTCTTTGTCTTCTTTTATTCAGCATAACAAATTTTACATTCATCCATGTCACATTATGTGTCAAGATCCCATTCTTTTCTGTGATGAGTAGTGTTTCATTATGTGGATACGTTTGTTTATCCATTAACCCGTTCATAAATGGGTTTGGATTGATTCCAGTTTAGGGCCATTATAAATAAAGCCACTGTGAACATTCATGTGAGAGTCTTATGGACATACACTTGCATTTCTTTTGGGTAAATATCTAGAAGTGGAATGACTAGATTATATGGTAGTTGTATGTTTTATCGTTTAAAAAAACTGCCAAACTTTTTTCCAAAAAGATTGTTCTATTTTGCATTTCCACCAGCAGTGTATGAGCTTCCAGTACCTTCATATCCTTATCAACACTTGGTAAGGTCATCAGTCTTTTAAAAAATTTTTAGCCATTCTGAAAAGTGTGTAGTGGTATCTCATTGTAGTCTGTATTTGTATTTTCCTAATACCTAAGGATGTTAAGCATCTTCATGTGCTTATTTGCCATCTGTTTATCTTTTTTGGTGAAATATCTGTTCAAATCTTTCACTCATTTTTTATTGGATTATTTACCTCACTGAGTTACAAGAGTTCTTCATATAGTCTAGATACATGTCTTTTGTCAAGTAATATTTTTCAGATATTTTCTCCCAGTCTGTGGTTTGTCTTTTGGTTTTTTCCTTTGATAACAGTGTCTTTTGAAGAGCAAAATCTCAAATTTTGAGGAAATCTAATGTATCAATATTTTTCTTTTACAGTTTGTACCTTTTGTGTCATATTTAAGAAATCTTGCTAAACCCAAGCCTACTAAAATTTTCTACTAAATTCTCCTCCAGAAATTTTAGCTTTTAAATTTAGGTCTATATGATCCATTTAAAGTTATTTTTTAAGATTTTATTTATTTATTCATGAGAGACACAGAGAGAGGTAGAGACATAGGCAGAGGGAGAAGCAAGCTCCCTACAGGGGAGCCCCAAACCCCAAACCCTGGAATCACAGCCTGAGCCGAAGGGATATGCTCAACCGCTGAGCCACCCAACCATCCCTAAATTTTTAAGAAACTTTATTTTGATATAAGTTTAGGTTTACAGAAAAGTTGCAAAGATAGTAAAGAGATTTCCCCTGATGTTAACAACTTACATAAGCCATAGTACAATTATCAAATAAGAGAAATGAACATTTATTAACTAAGCTACTGACTTTGTTTAAATTTCACCCATTTTTCCCTCTACTGTTCCTTTTTGTTCTAGCCTCCAATCCAGAATCCCCATACTGTATTCAATTGTTGCGACTCCTTAGGCTCTTCCAATCTATGAGGATTCCTCAATCTTTCCTTGTCCTTCAAGTTAATTTTCATATATGATATGAGGTAAAAGTCAAGGTTCATCTTTTGGCATATGGCTCTTTAATTATTCCACACCATTTCTTGAAAAGATTCTCCTTTCTCTCATTGAATTGCCTTGAAAAATTTGTCAAAAGATCAAAGGACTACAAACATGCAAATCTATTTCTGGACTATGTTCTGTTTCATCAAGATTTCTATTTTTTTATTTTTAGATCAATACAATATTGTCCTGATTTTTGTAGCTCTATAATAAATCTGAAATCAAGTGGAGTTAGTCCTCCAACTTTGTTTTTCTTATTCAAAGTTGTTTTGGCTACTCCTGGTCCTCTAAGTTTCCAGATGAATTTTATTTTAATTTTTTCAAAGATTTTATTTATTTATTCATGAAAGTCACAGAGAGAGACAGAGACATAGGCAGAGGGAGAAGCAGGCTCCATGCAACGAACACGATGTGAGTGTCAATCCCAGATCCCATGACCACGCCCTGAGCCAAAGGCAGACATTCAACCAATGAGCCACCCAGGCATCCCTCCAGATGAATTTTAGACCAGTTTTTAAATCTCTACAAAGAGCCCTCTGGAATTTTGATTGGGATTGCATCAAATACACAGATCAATTTGGGGAGAATTGACATGTATTGCTATTGAGCCTTCCAATCCATGAATTTAGAATTTCTCTCCACTTATCTAGGTCTTCATTAATTTCTGTCAGTAATATTTTATAGTCTTCAGATTCCGTAGTGTACAGATCTTGAACATCTTTTGCCAAATTTATCCCTAATAAGCATTCCAGGTGAGTCTGATGCACAGTAAAGTCTTAGAATCACTTCTCTACATCAGCACTGTTAACTTAAACATAATTTTGGAAAAAATAAGTGTTAGAACAGAATATGCAAAAAACTGATAGAGTATGCAAATATAAATGGGAACTTAGTAAAGTCAGGGGTTATAATTCTTTTTTTTTTTTATTTATTTTTTATTGGTGTTCAATTTACTAACATACAGAATAACCCCCAGTGCCCGTCACCCATTCACTCCTACCGCCCGCCCTCCTCCCCTTCTACCACCCCTAGTTCGTTTCCCAGAGTTAGCAGTCTTTACGTTCTGTCTCCCTTTCTGATATTTCCCACACATTTCTTCTCCCTTCCCTTATATTCCCTTTCACTATTATTTATATTCCCCAAATGAATGAGAACATATAATGTTTGTCCTTCTCCGACTGACTTACTTCACTCAGCATAATACCCTCCAGTTCCATCCACGTTGAAGCAAATGGTGGGTATTTGTCATTTCTAATAGCTGAGTAATATTCCATTGTATACATAAACCACATCTTCTTTATCCATTCATCTTTCGTTGGACACCGAGGCTCCTTCCACAGTTTGGCTATCGTGGCCATTGCTGCTATAAACATCGGGGTGCAGGTGTCCCGGCGTTTCATTGCATTTGTATCTTTGGGGTAAATCCCCAACAGTGCAATTGCTGGGTCGTAGGGCAGGTATATTTTTAACTGTTTGAGGAACCTCCACACAGTTTTCCAGAGTGGCTGCACCAGTTCACATTCCCACCAACAGTGTATGAGGGTTCCCTTTTCTCCGCATCCTCTCCAACATTTGTTGTTTCCTGCCTTGTTAATTTTCCCCATTCTCACTGGTGTGAGGTGGTATCTCATTGTGGTTTTGATTTGTATTTCCCTGATGGCAAGTGATGCAGAGCATTTTCTCATATGCATGTTGGCCATGTCTATGTCTTCCTCTGTGAGATTTCTGTTCATGTCTTTTGCCCATTTCATGATTGGATTGTTTGTTTCTTTGGTGTTGAGTTTAATAAGTTCTTTATAGATCTTGGAAACTAGCCCTTTATCTGATATGTCATTTGCAAATATCTTCTCCCATTCTGTAGGTTGTCTTTGAGTTTTGTTGACTGTATCCTTTGCTGTGCAAAAGCTTCTTATCTTGATGAAGTCCCAATAGTTCATTTTTGCTTTTGTTTCTTCTGCCTTCGTGGATGTATCTTGCAAGAAGTTACTATGGCCGAGTTCAAAAAGGGTGTTGCCTGTGTTCTTCTCTAGGATTTTGATGGAATCTTGTCTCACATTTAGATCTTTCATCCATTTTGAGCTTATCTTTGTGTATGGTGAAAGAGAGTGGTCTAGTTTCATTCTTCTGCATGTGGATGTCCAATTTTCCCAGCACCATTTATTGAAGAGACTGTCTTTCTTCCAATGGATAGTCTTTCCTCCTTTATCGAATATTAGTTGCCCATAAAGTTCAGGGTCCACTTCTGGATTCTCTATTCTGTTCCATTGATCTATGTGTCTGTTTTTGTGCCAGTACCACACTGTCTTGATGACCACAGCTTTGTAGTACAACCTGAAATCTGGCATTGTGATGCCCCCAGATATGGTTTTCTTTTTTAAAATTCCCCTGGCTATTCGGGGTCTTTTCTGATTCCACACAAATCTTAAAATAATTTGTTCTAACTCTCTGAAGACAGTTCATGGTATTTTGATAGGGATTGCATTAAACGTGTATATTGCCCTGGGTAACATTGACATTTTCACAATATTAATTCTGCCAATCCATGAGCATGGAATATTTTTCCATCTCTTTGTGTCTTCCTCAATTTCTTTCAGAAGTGTTCTATAGTTTTGAGGGTATAGATCCTTTACCTCTTTGGTTAGGTTTATTCCTAGGTATCTTATGCTTTTGGGTGCAATTGTAAATGGGATTGACTCCTTAATTTCTCTTTCTTCAGTCTCATTGTTAGTGTATAGAAATGCCACTGACTTCTGGGCATTGATTTTGTATCCTGCCACGCTACCGAATTGCTGTATGAGTTCTAGCAATCTTGGGGTGGAGACTTTTGGGTTTTCTATGTACAGTATCATGTCATCGGCGAAGAGGGAGAGTTTGACTTCTTCTTTGCCAATTTGAATGCCTTTAATGTCTTTTTGTTGTCTGATTGCTGAGGCTAGGACTTCCAGTACTATATTGAACAGCAGTGGTGAGAGTGGACATCCCTGTCTTGTTCCTGATCTTAGGGGAAAGGCTCCCAGTGCTTCCCCATTGAGAATGATATTTGCTGTGGGCTTTTCATAGATGGCTTTTAAGATGTCGAGGAATGTTCCCTCTATCCCTACACTCTGAAGAGTTTTGATCAGGAATGGATGCTGTATTTTGTCAAATGCTTTCTCTGCATCCAATGAGAGGATCATATGGTTCTTGGTTTTTCTCTTGCTGATATGATGAATCACATTGATCGTTTTACGGGTGTTGAACCAGCCTTGTGTCCCAGGGATAAATCCTACTTGGTCATGGTGAATAATTTTCTTAATGTACTGTTGGATCCTATTGGCCAGTATCTTGTTGAGAATTTTTGCATCCATGTTCATCAGGGATATTGGTCTGTAATTCTCCTTTTTGGTGGGGTCTTTGTCTGGTTTTGGAATTAAGGTGATGCTGGCCTCATAGAACGAATTTGGAAGTACTCCATCTCTTTCTATCTTTCAGGGGTTATAATTCATATGAATTGATAAAACAGTTGAATAAAGTAGATGAATGTAAGATACACTATATACTCAAAATACAACATAATTTCTTTGACCTGATTAGATATTTTATTTTTTTATTTTTTATTTATTTTTTATTTTTTTTAAGATATTTTAATTAAAAATGAGATCCCATTCTCAATAGTAACAAAAAAACAGCAAGTGAAAATTTTAATTGTATTTAATATAATTTATGTTTTAAAAAAATCTTGTACAGTGATGCCTGGGTGGCTCAGCGGTTGGGCGTCTGCCTTTGGCTCAGGGTGTGATCCACCCACATCTGGCTCCCTGCAAGGAGCCTGCTTCTCCCTCTGCCTAGGTCTCTGCCTCTCTCTCTCATGAATAAATAAATAAATCTAAAAATAAATTAAAAATCATGTATGTTCATATGTTTATATATGTAAATGAATAAAGAAAGGCCTGGAAATCTGAGACAAGTGCTTTTCCCAGGAAGATGTATAGAAAGTAAGAAAGGGTTGTCTACTTCCTTTGAATTTCTTCCAATGATAAGATATTAACACAGTACTTGTAATTGTTAAAAACTTTCCTAAACAGCATATAGGATTTCATTTTGTCAACTGCAGATACATTTGTGAACACATTTGGGTCTCAAAAGATGATTATACAAATTTAATAGCAGTTATGTATAGATAGTAGAATTTCAGATGATTTTCACTGTGATTTTTTTTTTTTTAGTGTTTAAGGCTTTACAATAAGCATGTACTATTTTTATAATGAAAAGCAATAAAGGTATCTTCATTTTGGAAAGAAACATAATCTAAAGAGTGCTGTTCATGACACACACAGGACACTTAAAAACTAAGAAAAATATAAACAAACAGAAAAACAGATCAGTTCTTATTTCTTTTTCTTTTTTTTTTTAAAAGTAGGCTCCACACCCAGCATGGACCCCAACACTAGGCCTGAATCTACAACCAAGACCTGAGCTGAGATCAAGAGTCACTCAACTAACTGAGCCACCCAGGTGCCCCAGATCATGTTCCTATTTCTAATTTATAGTATATTCACATATAAATATAATAGAGACAAATCTTCCCAAGCTATAAACAGATTTATTATCATACTGATTAGCATTTTAACATAAGAAACTTCCTGTTAAAATATTTATTCCACTCTCTTTTTATAAAACCCACTGAATATAGCAAAAAGAAATGAAATATAGAAGGAGGGAGGCCTACATTTTCAATGAGGCAAGGAAGCACCAAAGCAGAAACCATAAGGCAAACCAGCTGGTCACTGTGGGACCAAAACTAGAATAGGAAAGAGATGCCAGGTACCTCCTTGAACCCACAGTAGGACCCAGATCACCAAAGGTCCATGGTGGAAGTTTAGCTGATGACACCTTTATCCCATGTATAAGGTGTGATAGTATGGGCTGACTGTAGAAACTGGGGAATATCCCATAGAGAGCAGGACTCACAGTGCAGAGTGGCCTGGGTGGTGGAGCTGCAGGAATCATCTTACCAAACTCACCTCTGGAAAGGGAGATATGTGGGGATGATGCAAGGGGAAGGAGGAAGTGGAGGCAGGAACCACCAGATTGCACCACAGGGAGCCTAGGAGTCTGAGTCACTGGATTTCCAGAACACCAAAATTTGAGGGAAGATGGTCCCCAAAGAAAAGGAAATAACTGAAAGGGTGGTTTGAGACAACAAAACCCATGAAAATTTAAGGCTCCTAGATACTCTCCAATCTCACCAACTTCTTCACTTATCATACCATTATTCAGCCAGTAGTGGCCCCCATTCAAACCATAATGGGATTCACACATGGAAATTATAGGAGAAGGGAATATTACACAAAAAGATGAGAAGAAAGAAAGAAAGAAAGAAAGAAAGAAAGAAAGAAAGAAAGAAAGAAAGAAAGAAAGAAAGAAAGAAAGAAAGAAAGAAAGAAAGAAAAGAAAGAAAAGAGGAATTACCTAAGGTGTGGTATTACCCAAAGAGGTTTAGATAAAGTTTCCATATTCTCAGAGAAATTTCAGACAACACAATCTAGAAAAAGACTCCAAAGACAGAAGAATTCAAAAAAGAGATTTAAAAAATGAAAAGAGTAAAAGTAAACTAGTAGATTCTAGATGAAAATGGAACCACAAACAATGACAGAAATGGAATCTACAACAGAAGCAACAAAAAAATAGGATACAAATAACTATGTAATTAAGACCACAGTGGAAAGATTCTGGGAAATCACATGAAATGAACAACAAAACTCAAGATTTTTACATAATTCTAGAGAAAATTGCTATTGTTATAGAAGACCAATAATAGAATCCTTGGCATTTATAAAGGAGAATAGTAATTTCTGAAGAAGAATAAAAGGAATTAAAAATACATTATTATCAAAAACAGAAGAGGATTTTTGTTGAAGTAAGGATGATCTAAATCTACAGATTAAAAGGATGTATAAGGGCAGCCCAGGTGGCTCAGTGGTTTAGCGTGGTCTTCAGCCCAGGGCCTGATCCTGGGGACCTGGGATCGAGTCCCGGGTCGGGCTCCCTGCATGGAGCCTGCTTCTCCCTCAGCCTGTGTCTCTGCCTCTCTGTCTCATGAATAAATAAAATCTTTAAAAGAATAAATAAATAATAAATAAAAGGACATATACACATAGACTGTTCAACATCGAGATATATCTTAGTGAAGCTATACAACACCAAGGATAAGAAAATCTCACATGGATGGCCATGTAGTTAATAAACCATGTGCAGAGAGAAAAATTAAGTTTCTTTGGGCTTCATCTCAATGCCAAAAGATAGCAAACCAACATCTAAAAAGATGTGAAGGAAAGAAAACATGATTCAAGGATTGTGTACATGCCAAGTTACCTTCAAGCATAAAGGCAATGGACAAGCATTCTCAGGCATGTGAAACTATAGGGAACAAGGCACCCAGGAAATCTTCTCAAAAAACAACTTCTAAATGAAATCTATCCAACCAAGGGATGAGTCAATATAAATTCTAGAATAGAAAACCTAAGTGGAAAAAAAAAAAAAAAAAAGGAAAACCTAAGTGTATCAGTTTCCTAGAGCCGCCATAACAGGGTTCCACAAACCAGATGGCTTAGAACAATAGAAATTCATTGTATTACAATTTTTGAGTCTAGAAGTCTGAAATCAAGGTGTCAGTAGGGCTATGTTCCCTCTGAAAGAGCTAGAGACAGATCCTTCCAATCCTTTTCCAGCTTTTTAAAGCCCTACACATTCATTCACCAGTAGCAGCAAAACTCCAATTTTCACATCATGCATGTCAACATCCAGATTTCCCCTTTGTAAAGACATCAGTAGTCTTGGATTAAGGCCCACTCTAATGACCTCATTTTTAATTTGATTACCTCTGTAAACACTCTCTTTCCAAATAAGGTCACATTCTGAGGAACTAGGAATTATGACTCCAACATACATTTTTTGGGGGGGAGGATACAATTGAATGTGTAACACAGCGGTAATACAAAGGGTTGAGCATTAAGTCCATTAGAGATTGAGCTCAAACTAAACAACGGTAAGAAATGTGGTTAGAGGACAAAATGAAGGGAGGTAAATATTGATGATAGAACACAATAAAAACCAAGAGAGCAGGAGAGCGGGATAAATTGTGAGTAATTCCTTACCGTTAGAAGGAAGTCCAGACATGCCACTTAAAACTGAAACTTGTTTTTTAAGCTTAAATTTTATTAAAAAAAATTTTTAAGCATCGTTGACACACAAACTCGTTTTTTAAAGCATAACAAATGTAATCTCTTAATGTTTGTCATTTTTACTTAATTCTGAATTAATCTTTTGAAAACTTGTAAAGAAACAAGTCATTGCTAAGTTTGTCTTTAGTTTTTCTGACAAACTCAACTACATCAATATTAAGTTTTTTTCATCTAAAATAGTCTGCAGAATGAGATCCCATCTCATAAAATTATATAGTTGTTCTAGCTCTCCACGTACCTAAAGAGTCTTTAAGGATGTTTTATAGAAGTTGGTAATGGTTATCTCTGAGCAGTAGAATGTATAGGGAGATTTTTTGTTTGTTGAACTTTGTTTACTGTATTAACTGAATTTTTATAATAGATGCTATTTTGAACAAAAACAGTGAAATTGTTTTTTTGTTTTGTTTTGTTTTCTAAAAGCTTTCTTTGCAGGCATTGGGGGTGGGCCTCAACTCCAGATTCTAGGAGGCAGCGGGCCCAGGGAGCACAAAGTGGGGACCGAGGGTGCTGTGACAGCCAACACAAGGTGCCTGGGCTGTTGGGGGCCCTTCCACAGCTGGGGGTCCTGTTTTGCAGCTGTTGTGGCAGGAATCTCCCCAAGTGCAAATCCCACCACATGTTTTAAGGACTTTCCATGGTCAGACCCAGCCCTCAAAGCAGCCACATGTCCTCGAAGATCAGCAAATTGAGTCAGAGCTGCCCTCTAACTCTTAAGACCCAGCATTTGCTTTACTGTGACATCAAAGAAGCCAATGCTCCCAGAAACCAACCTGGAGGTTGGCTCTGTCCTTCTCGAGCCCCAGGCATCAGAGTTGCCTGTGCGATGGTCCTGAGCTCACAGCTGTGAGATCAAGTTCCCCACTCCACCTGCAAGCTGCACTTTTTCAACAGGAAAGGCATCTGGGCACATAACCGTCATCATCATGTTCATATTTTATTGTTCCTCTTCTTATATCTGGTTGCCCCCAAATGCTTGGCAGGAAGTTTATCTTTTATTATTTCTCTTCCTGTATTTTAATGGAAACGCTAGAGGTTTCTGTGGATACAGCACGCAGGCAGCTGGGCTTTGTAAGGCTGAGCACATCACAAAAGGGTCATGGGCTTTTGGCCTTACCTCCTGAAAGTTGGTGCTGGCCTTCACATTTGATCTATCTAGCCTATAAGATGTGACAGGTGTCCCACCAGGAGATACCAGCTCAGCAGCAGTGGGTGCCCGGACAAGCAGGAGGGCAGTGGCACGAACAGGGTCTCAGCTTGGGCCAGCACCCCTTGTGGGGCCTGTGACCCTGAATGCTGGCCTCAGAGAGCATGGCGCGTAGGGCCTGCATACTGGACTCTGCCAAAAGGCTACAGATCTCATGTAGCCGGGGTCTCCAAGGGACAGGATCCCCAGACAGCTTGTCCCAGTATCACGGCTATGGAGGCACGTGGAAGGCTCCAGGGAATGCTGAGCACCAAGAAACAGGGCAGGAGCCATCAGCACCTGCCAGCAGCCCAGGAAACTTCTTGGAAAATGTGGTCTCTAGTCACTTTTTTTTTTTTTAAGTTAGAGAGATTATTATTAAACAGAGAAATTTGTTTGTTTCAACATACAGGAAATCAATGTATTTCAAATAATCTAACAGGACACGTTCTTACTACGTTCTCTGTTGTTCTGAATCTAGGTCCTAGACTTGTCTGTCGCGATCTATCCGTTTCCTCTTTGCGCTCTAGGAACATCTAAGGCTAGTGGCAGCTATTCCGAGAGGCTGAGTGTCTCAGAGCTTATATCCATTTAGACAAGGCGGCAGAGACCGTCTTATCACCCGCCACCCTGACCTCCGCAGCAGCTGTATCTCCTCCCACACCCTTTTCCCTGGAGCAGCTTCTCCTGTGCGTCACTGCGCCTGGCAAGGCTCTCCCTCCTCTGATACTTGTCATTCCGGCAGATGGCTTCTGCTCCACTTACCTCTGCTCCCTTAGTTGCGTTTTCTCCACAAAGTTTACATCTCTAGAGAGCCACCTCGGTTTATTAAAAATATAAATTCTAGTCATTCATGGAAAGCAGATTATGAACCAGCAGCAAAATGAATCCGCTTTCACCACAGCCTCCCCACAGCCTTTTAGACCACTGCCCGCAGTGGGAGCTGATGCCTCTGCACTATCTGATGTCAGATCTTGTGTGACTATGTTTAGCCACTTTCTTGTGAGCCACTCCTTCAACTCACTCACGCCTCAGCCTGCTTGATCAGGCTTCTGGCCCCCCACCCCCACCCCTGCTCTATGGATAATGCTCTTTCCTAGACCACCAGTGAGTCCCTACTCATACCAAAAAGGAGGGACATATTCCACCTCCCATTTGCCCGATCCCTCTGCTCATGTGAAATGTTTTCTCCATCTTTAAACTCCAGTGGCCACTGGTTCCGCTCCCATCTTTCTCTCCCAGTTCTTCCTGCAGGCCATCTGAGAGTTCCTCTCACTCTTTAATGGCCATCTCTTCCTCCTCTCCCCACAAGTGTTCAGGTTTCTATATTCAGTGAGCAAGCTCTTCCATCCTCATGTTTCAACTACCAGATGTCTCCAAACCCAGCCCTCTCCAGGTTTCCATTCCCATTTAACGAGCTTTAATAGGTGGTCTTAATTTACCCTGCACTGGGACGTGATCATGCCCCAAACTCTCTCTCTTCCTGGGTTACACTTCCTGTATTACATTGTTTCCGCAGCCCATGCTCATAAATGGAAGTAAGAGCCATTCTCAGGTCCCCAAAGCAGAAGTCACTCTGAGAGCTTCAATTATGGTCTTTGGTTTCATCAGAAAGCACGGCCTCGAGGGATTTGGCAGATACTGAGCTCAGAGAGGAAGTTTGATTGCTCTTCCTCCTGTATCTGTGTCCCCTTGGAACTCTTTATCCCCCCAGGTGGAAAATGTGGAGGAAAAACTAGGCATCTCCCTTGCTTTCACTGGTAATGTCAACCTTGAGATGCCATATGTGAAAACAAGGATGGAGGATGAATCAAGTGGATGAAGTGGATGAAGAATGAGTGCAGTAGCGTTTCCCCAAATGCTCCAATGTGTTCTGAGAATACAAATCAAGCCAACTCATGCAGCTCTGAACGCTGGAGCTTTAATCTTTCAAGAACACATTTCCTTCCTGTACTTCTAGTAATTACTGTTTCTGGCTTTTCTGGAAATCCCTCCAGTCATCCTGACTCTCTCCTCCCAAAGAATTGAGTCATTAAAATAGAACCCTGAGAAGTTAATTTGACTCCTTTGCTCTTTGAAATGTGCTGGGTGGAAAGAGCCTGGGGAAATGGACTGAGAACTTGGGGAGGGTGGGGGAGGTTCTTCAACTGGTTCTTCCATCTCAGGAAAAAGAAACTGAATAAAAGAATCCTTGTTTTAAGTTAGTCATCCACAGAAAAGTGATTTTGTGGGGAAAACATTCATGCTTGGACTATTTTAGTATTTACAGAGCCTTGAACCTGAAATCCACAAATGGGCTTTATCAAAATATATGATCCTCCAGAAACTGTGAGCAATGCGTTTTCGCGTCTGTATATTTTTCTGAGAAGAGGATCCATAGCTTTTATCAGATTCTCAAAAGGGTTGAGAATACCCCAAGGGTCCCTGATACTCCAAAAGGTAAGAGCTACTCACTTAGAGGTTAACTTTATCTATTGCTATAAAACTTAACAGTTTTACCAAAACTTAACAGTGTAATGTAGCTAACATTATCTCACAGGTTGTATGGGGCAGGAATTGAGGAGTGGCTTAGCTGAGGGACTCTAGGGGTCTCTTGATGTTGTAGTCAAGAAGTCTGCTGAGGTTGCTATCATGTGACAGCTTGACAGGAGAATCTACTTCCAAGATGGTTTGTTTACATGGCTGTTGGCAGAAGGCCTCAGTTCCTCACTGGCTGTTAGCAGGAGGGCTCCACTCCTCGCCACATGGACCTCTCCGTCTGGCTGCCTGAATGTCCTCACAACACGGCGGTGGGCTTCCCCCAGAGTGCGTGACTGAGGGGAAAGTCATAGTTTCTTTTAGGACTTAATCTCAGGAGTCCTATGTCGTCATTTCTGCCACATGCTATTCTATAAGCAAGACCGTTCACTCTCAGGGTGAGGTAATTGGGTTCCATTTTTTGAAGGGTGGAGTATCAAAGAATTTGTAAATATATGTTTAAACTACCAAACTAGTAAAGAGGTTTTGTTGAAAAGCATTTCTCGCTCCCCTTCATAACCCTCCCCATTCTTCCATCAGAATTTGGGACTCCTCCAGGGGAGGGCTCCCCTACGACCTTGGACAAATCACTAAGCCTCTTTGTGTCTCCATCTTTTCATTGGTAACTAAGGATAATAACAGCACCTACTTCAGAGGATTGTTGTAGGAGGATTAAATGAAACTCTGGTTTAATAAATGCTAAAAACATGTTAGCTGTAAATGGTGACCCTACTCTCAACCTAGAGTTCCATTTACCTTAAATAGAATTGCGTATTAAAAAAAAAAAAAAAAAAAAAAAAGAATTGTGTATTTTTGGATTGTAAATCTTCTAGGTAAGGATGGTGCCAAACACTGGATTCACAAAACCTTTTAGGAATGAATAGCAAGAAAACCTACATTATGATGTCATGAATATAAAATACTATGCAAAGCAATCCTATATATTGTTTGGCGACAGATAGAAAAAAATGTATGGGACTCATAAATACCAAATGTAGGATATTGATTACCTCTGGAAGGAAGAGAGGGAAATGTAACCCAGGATGGGTCTCCAAGAGGCTTCAGCTATATTAGAACTACATTTCTTGAGTTGAGTGGATAATCCCTGGTTGTGTATCCTGTTAGTCTTTATATCTTTTTGTATATATTAGATATTATAAAACAAATATTAAAATAAATGACATGTATTAGTTTCTATTTTGCAGTTTTCCTTTGTTATTTCAGAGTTAATTAAAAATTTTCCAGGCTCAGGGCATCTGGCTGGCTCAGTCAGTAGAGCATGTGACTTGATCTTGGGGTTGTGAGTTTGAGCCCCACATTAGGGGTAGAATTTACTCAAAAGCAAAAAAAAAAAAAAAAAACCAAAAAACTTTCTGTTTGTATTTTGGCAAATCGCCAGGAATTTAGTGGCATATACATTCCTTGTTTCGTACTATTGGTCCCATCCCCTATCTTCAAAGCCAGCAGCATGCCATCTTCAAATCTTGCTCTTTTTCTGCTCTCTGGCCTCTGTCACCAAAGCTCCTCCAAATCTGATCTCATGTCTCCATTCTATAAGGGTCCTTGTGATTACACCAACCCATTCAGACAGTTCAGGAGAATTTTCCCATTTCAAGTTTCTTATCTTATCACCTCTACAAAATCCCTTTGCCAATATTCATAGGTTTTGAGGATTAGGACGTGGACATCTTTGGAGGGCTGTCTTCTGCTGGCCACAAGTGGCCTTAACATTTTGTAGGCCCTAGTATGGTACCTTTTGTACCCAGCAGAAAACCCCTTGGCCTGCTTAGCTTTTACTGTGCATCTGAGTAGCTTTCCCCACCCTGGTAGATACCTAGATGGTCACAAAGTAGTCAAAGGTAAGCCCCAGGAGGGAAGAAAAATCAAAGAGGCTGGAAATTCCCCAAGCTGGAGAATGGTCCAGAACTACTAAGAGAGTTGTCCTAAATTGGAATAGCTAGACCTTAAAATTTCCTCAAAGCAGCTAGACTTAGCACTGTCGAATATAAATCTGGTCATGTTCCTTTCCTGTGTAAAACCCCATCATGGTTTTCCCTTGGCTTTAGAATAAGGAACAAAGTCCTTGAAATAGTCCTAAGGGTCCTAGATGAGGAATTCTCAACCTCAGCCCTATTAACATTTTGGCAGGGTAATTCTTTGTTGCTGGGGGCTCTCTTGGGCGTTGTAGGGTGTTTGGTAGCATCTGGGACTCTTTCCCACTAGATGCCAGTAACAGCCCTACCCCCCCCCCCACACACACACACACACTTGCGACAACCAAATTGTGACACCTTGCCAAATGTCCCTGAGGGAGAAAAATCACCTTTCGTTAAAGACTCCTGTGTCTAAAGAAGTCCTACAGGAGCTGGGCCCTAACCATCCTCCCACCCTGTTCGCTCTTCTTTAACCACCTAAAGGACAACTTTCAGGTGGAGACAGCAAGGTTTCTTTGGCCTTGACATTTCTGCATACACTGTTCCCTCTTTCAGGATCACTCTTCCCCACATCTCCTCACCCGGCAAACTCTGTGTGTCAATCTAAAGGTCTATTACTCAGACATCCCTCCTTGCCCCCACTTTAAGAGATCACTGCTGTGTGCTGCCACAGCCTCCATCCTGCACTACAAACCCTCTTTGCACCTGCTGTCACTTGTTTGCTTTTTCCACCAGACTGCTGCCTCCAGGAGGGCAGGGCCTGGGACTGTCTGGTCCTATTGATTACAGTGCCCCTGATTAGTGGCTAGAGAGTCTATATTCTCTCACTGTTGGCAGACACTGTCAGCCCAACCCCTGACTATCTCATAATTAGATACCCAGAACAGGAATCAGACCATAAAGCCAGATAAATTCCCAAGGAAGTTCTGGGATTGTCTGCTCCTTGTTGTATCTGGATAATGTTGGCTCCACTAAAGATTAAACAGTAACGTGTGGTCTGATCTGAAAAAAGAGCCTTTACCTGAGGGCAGTAAATTCCTAGGGCTACACATCAGGAATGTTTGCCTAAGGGACTCCTGCTAAATCATGCCCTCTTCCCTGGGGAAGGACCAACACCACGACCTGGCACTAGCTGCCAGGACTCTTTGGGGAGAGAGGCAGATGGTGGGCACTCTGCAGACAAGGAACAGTCCAGCAGGGAGAAGGCTATCACCTGTCAGACCATTCACAGGATAGCATCCACAAATCTGAGACATCTAGACTCTGGCCGGGTTCCCTTTATCCAGCCCAGCCTGGGGCATGTAAATGCAGGCTGGGCAAAGATCTAACACATCCCAGAAACTCAGCCCCATCCCACCAAAGAGGATCAATGCTTTACCTGATTCAAAAGTTGTAACTGAGACTCTGAAATGGAACCTTCTGAACAATACTGAAAGGACAAAGTATAGCCCCTGAGAGCAAGGCACCGAATTTTTCATGATAGGAAAGTTGTGCTTACACTTAGCCTGGGCTCAGTCACCTCCTCATTCCTCACAGTCTCCCAGAATGAGACCTACATCAGGCTAAGTCAACCATGTAGCTAAATCCACACATTCCTTGTGTTGTTATGTACTTAAAACATTCCTGTAAATATACATACCTTTACCCATAACAAAAATGTTTATTTTCTGATTATGTAAATAGTATGTGCTCATTATAAAAAATGTAAACAACATCCACAAAAATAAGGAAAACAAAACAAAAAAAATCACTGTAAGATAATCACCATTAACGTTTTGATGACCCTCCTTTCCCACATCTTTTTATCCAAATGCACACATCCATATGATTTCATATCATAAGATGAGCTTCTTTGCTCAAATGCATGTATTTAAAAGGAACTTTCTAAGGCACCTGGTTGGCTCAACTGGTTAAGTATCTAACTCTTGATCTCAGCTCAGATCTTGATTTCAGAGTCATAAGATTAAGCCCCGCACTGGGCTCTAGGCTGGGCACGGAGCGTACTTAAAATTAATTAATTAATTGGAACTTGTTATTAGCATCACTAATAGCAAACTGCCATCACTTGACAAAATAGAAGGCCACCCTCAAAAATAAATACGATGAAAACAATGTGATTAAATATTTAGTCAGCTACCCTAGCCCCCAAGGCTCCAAAGCCTGAGGCCCAAACTTTGTCCTTTCAGTATGGTTCAGAAGGACAATACTGAAAGGACAAAGTACAGCCCCTGAGAGCTAGGCACCAAATTTTCCATGATAGGAAAGCTGTGCTTACCCTTAACCTGGGTTCAGTCGCCTCCTCATTCCTCACGGTCTCCCAGAATGAGCCCTACATCTGGCTCCAAAGCATGAGGCCCAAACTCTAGGAGTTAAAAAGGAGGTTAGCAAGTGTTAGAGAGGCTTGACTAAGTATACCAAAAGGAGGCTTTCTCTGAGATACAATTAGAAAGATTGAAAGAGAATTAAAAGAAGAAAATATTTCTCTACTTCTACTGCTCCCTGTCTCATACCTATACAGTAGCCTAAGCTTTCTGGGGTGGCTTCAAGAACCTCCCACATCCTCTGGAGAAGGCAAGGAGCAGAATCCATAAGGGCAAGACCCTTCAGGGTCGCTCAAAACAGTGTGGAGGGGACATGCCCTATTGCACCAGCCCCTTGTCCCAAGAAGTGTCCAAAAACTAGAAAAGCCTCTAACAGCACATCAGGGGCAATGGACCTGTTCTCCCTTCCTCCCTCCAGACCCAGGCATCCCTTCTTCCTCAGCCTGGAGTAGAGAGAAGATTCCAGGCTCCTTTTCCTTTTTTATACAAACTTTTCTGCCTCAAAGAAAGGCACTATATAAACATAAAAAGAAAAAAACCCAACATGAAGATCTAACAAATATAAATACGAACCCAACATGGGAGCACTGAAACACATAGAGCAGGTAATAACAAAGTAATCAATAGTAATACAATAATAGTAGGAGACTTTAACATCCCATTTATATCAATGAATAGATCATCCAAACAGAAAAATCAACAAGGAAACAGTGGTTTTGAATTACACATTGGAGCACATGGATCTAACAGATATATTCAGAACATTCCACCCTAAAGCAACAGAATACCTATTCTTCTCAAGTGCACATGGAACATTCTCCAGGATATATCACATATTAGGCCACAAAACAAGTCTCAACAAATTTTTAAAACCCTTGAAGTCATACTATGCATCTTTTTTTTAATATATATTTTTTATATTTTTGTATATATATATATTTTTTTTATGCATCTTTTCTAACCACAACACTGTGAAACTAGAAATCAACCACAAGAAAAAATCTGGAAAGAGCACAAATACATGAAGGTTAAGTAATATGTGGCTAAACGATAAATGGATCAACCAAGAAATCAAAGAGGAAATTTAAAAAACACACAGAGACAAATGAAAATGAAAACACAATGATCCAAAATTTGGGGGAAGCAATAAAAGTGGTTCTAAGAGGGAAATTTATAGCAATATAGGGCTACCGATGGAGGCATGAAAAATCTCAAATAAAAAAACCTAACTTTACAGCTAAAGGAGCTAGGAAAAGAAGAACCAACCAAACCCCAAACCAGTAAAAGGAAGGAAATAATCAAGATTAGAACAGACATAAACAAAATGGAAACCAAAAAATGATAGAACTGATCAATGAAACCAGGAGCTAGTTCTTTGAAAAGATCAATGAAATTGATAAATTTTTAGCCAGACTCACCAAAAGAGAGAGAGAGAGAGAAAGAGAGAGAGAAAGAGAGAGAGAAAGAGAGAGAGAGAGAGAGAGAGAGAGAGAGAAAGAGAGAGAGAAAGAGAGAGAGAAAGAGAGAGAGAAAGAGAGAGAGAAAGCGAGAGAGAAAGAGAGAGAAAGAGAGAGAAAGAGAGAGAAAGAGAGAGAAAGAGAGAGAAAGAGAGAGAAAGAGAGAGAACTCAAACAAAATCAGAAATGAAAGAGGAAGTAACAACCAACACTACAGAAATACAGAGAATTATAAGAGGATATTATGAAAAATTATATGCCCACAAATTGGACAATCTAGAAGAAATGGATAAATTCTTAGAAACCTATAACCTCCCAAAACTGAAACAGGAAGAAATAGAATATTTGAACAGACTGAATACCAGCAATGAAATTGAATCATAAAACTCAACAAAAGTCTACAAATATATGGCTTTACAGGAAAATTCTACCAAACATTTAAAGAAGATTTATTACCTATTCTTCTCAAAGTATTCCACAAAACAGAAGAGGAAGGAAAGTTTCCAAATTTGTTCTATGAGGCCAGCCATCACCCTGATAATAAAACCATATAAAGATACTACCAAAAAATAAAGAGCAGAAAAAAAGAATGACAGGTCAATCTCTCTGATAAACATAGATGCAAAAATCCTTAACAAAATAGAAGCAAACTGAATCCAACAATATATTTAAAAAAAAAAATCCTTCACCATAATCACATGGGATTTATTCCTGGGATCCAGGTGTGGCTCAGTATTTGTAAATCAATCAACATGATACATCACATCAGTATAAGAGAAAGGTTAAAAACCATAAGATCATTTCAATAGGTGCAGAAAAAGCGTTTGACAAAGTAAAACAGTGCTCGCTTCGGTAGCACATATACTAACATTGACAAAGTAAAACATCCATTTGTGATAAAAACCCTAAACAAAGTAGGTGTAGAGAAAATATACCTCAACATAATAAAGGACGTATATGAAAAAAAACCCACAACAAATATCATATTCAATGGTGAAAAACAGAGTTTTTCCCCTAAGATCAGGAGCAAGAAGACATCCATTCTCACCACTTTTATCCAATATAGTACTAGTCCTAGCCACAGTAATCATACGATGGGGCGGGGGGGGTGGGGGGAAGCATCCAGGTTGGTAAGGAAGAAGCAAAACTTTCACTATTTGTAGATGATATGGATATTAGATATAGAAAATCCTAAAGACTCCACCAAATAATTTCTAGAACTAATGAAAGAATTCAGTAATTTCACAGGATACAAAACTCAAAATACAGAAATCTGTTACATTTTTATATACTAAGAATGAAATAGCAGAATGCAAAATTAAGAAAACAATCCCATTTACAACTGCACCAAAAATAATATATCTAAGAATAAACTTAAGATCTATACTCTAAAACTATAAAATATTGATCAAAGAAATTGAAGATGACATAAACAAATGAAAAGATGTTCCATGCTCATGGGTTGGAAGAATATTGTTAAAATGTCTATATTACCCAAAGCAGTCTGTCTACAGGTTCAACGCAATCTATCAAAACACCAATAGTGTTTTTCACAGAACTAGAATAAATAATCCTAAAATTTGTATGGAACCACAAAAGATCCTGAATAGCCAAAGAAATCTTGAAAAAGATTGAGAAGAGCAGGGATGCCTGGGTGGCTCAGTGGTTGAGCTTCGGCCTTTGGCTCCAGGCAGTGATCCCGGAATTCCAGGATCGAGTCCCATATTGGGCTCCCTGTAGGGAGCCTGCTTCTCTCTCTGCCTAGGTCTCTGCCTGTCTCTCTGTGTCTCTCATGGATAAATAAGTAAAATACAAAAAGAAAAAAAAATTACCCAAAATATCAAGTTAAAAAGAAAAAAGAAAAAGAAGAACAAAACTGGAGGTATCACAGATTTCAAGATACACTACAAAGCCACAGTAATCAAAACAGTACAGTACTGGCACAGAAATAGACACCTTATGTGATCTAAATCAATGGAACAGAATAGAGAGCCCAGAAATAAACTCACATTTATATGGTTGGTCTATAACAAAGGAGATAAGAATATGCAATGGGAAAAAGGTAATCTCTTCAACAAATGGTGTTGGGAAAACTGGAAAGCCATGTGCAAAAGAATGAAACCGGACCACACATAGACAGAAATAAGCTCAAAATGGATTAAGAACCTAAATATGAGACCTAAAGGCCATAAAAATCCTAGAAGAGAACACAGGCAGTAATTTCTCTGATATCAGCCATAGAAACATTTTTCTAGATTGGTCTCCTGAGGCAAGGGAAACAAAAGCAAAATTAATTATTGGGACTACATCAAAGTAAAAAGCTTCTGCACCAGCAAAGGAAATGATCAATAAAACTAAAAAAAAAAAAAAAAAAAAAAAAAAAAAAAAAAAAACAGCAAAGAAACCCTACTGAATGGGAACAGATGTTTGAAAATGATATATTCAATATATTCAATAAGGGGTTAATATCCAAGATATATAAAAACAGCTCAATATACACACACAGAATAATCCACCTAAGAAATGAGAAGATGTGAACAGACATTTCTCCAAAGAAGACATCCAGATGGCCAACAGACACATGCAAAGATGCTCAATATCACTCATCATCAGGAAAATGCAAATGAAAACCACAATGAGATATCACCTCACATGTGTCAGAATGGCTAAAATTAAAAACACAACAAGTATTGGTGAAGATGTGGAAAACAAGGGAACACTTGTGCACTGTTGGTGGGAATGTAAATCTCAGCCACTGAGGAGAACAGAATGGAGGTTCTTCAAAAAATTAAAACTAGAACTACCATTTGATCCACTACTGGTATTTATCTACAGAATATGAAAACACTAATTTGAAAAGATCTATGCACCCCTATGTTTACTGCAGCATTATCTACTATAGCCAAATAATGGAAGCAGCCCTAGTGCCCATCATATACATACACAAACACACACACACACACACACACACACACACACAATGGTATATTACTCAGCCATAAAAAAAAGACTAAAATCCTGCCATTTGCAAATACATGGATGGATCTAGAAAGTATAATGCTAAGTGATAATGGTCAGTCAGAGAACAACCAATACCATATGATCTCACTCACATGTGGAATTTAAGAAACCAAACAAATGGACAAAATAAAAATGAGACATGCCAAAAACCAGATTCTGAACTGTAGAGAACAAACTGATGGTTACTAGGGGCGGGGGGGGGGGGGGGGGGGGGGCGGGGGTGAGTGAAAAAGGTGAGGGGGATTAAGAATACACTTACAGTGATGAGCACGGAGTAATGTAGAGAATTGTTGAATCACTCCATTGTACACCTGAAACTAATATAACACTGTATGTTCACTATACTGAAATTAAAATTTTTTAAAGATTTTATTTATTTATTCATGAGAAATAGAGACAGGCAGAGAGAGACACAGGCTCCCCGTGGGGAGCCCGATGTGGGACTTGATCCCGGGATTCCAGGATCACACCCTGGGCCGAAGGCATACTCAACCGCTGAGCCACCCAGGTGTCCCTGAAATTAAAAAAAAGAAAAAAAAAAAAAAAAAAAAAAAGACTCTTCTGTCTCAGGTACCTAGATTCCTAGACAGGAGATCCAAAGTCTCATGTGTGCCTTTCTGCCATGGGCTGGGTTCCCTGGAGGGGGAGAATGACAGCAAGGCAGGGATAGGCTCGGCAAGGTGCCTAGGGTGCAAAAATGAAGGCACTCGCTCTCAGCAACAGATCCTTGCAACCCTGAGACTGGGCACTGGGCTACTCTCACCCTTTTCCTGGCTGAAGTGAACCGTTCAGTATGTGGTGCTGGGACAACTGGGTATGACATGGAAAAAGATAAAATTAGATCCAATCTGACCTTAACCTACATTATATACAAACCTAAGTTCAATGTGTAAAGGCCTAAAAATGAAAAAGAAAACATTTCATTTTTAAAATAAAAAACAGCTTTAGGATTCCAGAAAAGGGTTTCTTTAAAAGATATCAATAAGCTATAAGTTAAAATGTTCATAAATTCAATATTACACTTATCTGATTGCTTTTCCAAAGCCACTACAAAGTGGGAAAATACATTTGTACAGAACAGAAAAAAGACTGGCATCCAGAATCAGTGAGAGGGGATAAAGAGGGGCACCTGGGTGACTCAGTCGATTAAGCATCTGTCTTTGCCTCGGGTCATGATCCCCATGTCCTGGGACAGAGCCCCACATCATGCTCTCCACTCACCATAGAGTCTACATCTCCCTCCCCTTTGGTGCTCTCTTTCCTCTCCCTCTGTGATCTCTATCTCAAATAAATAAAATCTTTTTAAAAAGTAATAAAAAATTAGGACAGCCCAGGTGGCTCAGTGGTTTAACACTGTCTTCAGCCCAGGGCTGATCCTGGAGACCCGGGATCAAGTCCCACGTTGGGCTCCCCACGTGGAGCCTGCTTCTCCCTCTCATGTCTCTGCCTCTCTGTGTCTCATAAATAAATTATTTTTAAAATGTAATAAAAAATAAAAGAACATAAAGAAAAATAGGCAAGACTGAACAAGAAACTCACAGACGAGGAAGCATAAATATCCAATAAATATGGGGCACCTGGCTGGCTCAGTCGGTAGAGCACACAACTTCTGATTTCGGGGTCATGATTCCAAGACCCGCACTGGGTATAGAGGTTACTTTTTAAAAAAATCCTATAAATCCATTTTATGAGGGGGTGGGGGTGGATGGCTCAATTGTTTAAGCATCTACCTTCGGCTCAGGTCATGATCCCAGGCTCCCAGTTGGGCTCCCCAATAAGTGGGGAGCCCGCTTCTCCCTCTCCCTCTCCCTCTGCTGTTCCCCCTGCTTGTGCTCTCTCACTTGCCCACACACTTTCTCTCAAATAAAATCTTAAAGAAAAATTATAATGAAATGCCAATTCACACCCATTTAGTTGGCAAAAATATAGAGATCTGATAATGCCACATAAAAATTAGTTTATAAGAAAACAAGAACTGTCGTAACCTGCTGGGGGCTGGGGGGAGGGACATATGGACAGCCCCAGGAAGGCAATCTGATACCGGTAAGGGCAAACACCTGTGTGTAGCCACTTCCCTGACTTCTTTATCCTCAGTTCTTCGGAAACCTGGCATCCTACTTCACCTTTCTCAGGTTCAGCTCTGAAGATATCGTTTTCCTCTTTATGTGCCTACAATGGTCCCCCACTCCCTTGCCTACAAAGGAAGCATCAAATTCTTTGATGACATTTTAGTCTTTCATGATGTAACCAACCCACCATACGGTTTATAGCTCACTTTGCCCCGTGTTCTTCATGCTCTTCCTATAAAATTAACTGCACAGGGACGCCTGGCTCAGGGGTTGAGCACCTGCCTTCAGCTCAGGGCATGATCCTGTAGTCCTGGGGTCGAGTCCCACATTGGCCTCCCCGCAAAGAGCCTGCTTCTCCCTCTGCCTGTGTCTCTGCCTCTTTCTCTTTCTCTGTGTCTCTCATGAATAAATAAATAAAATCTTAAAAAAAAATTAACTGCACACACTGAAATACCTCTTTTAAATCCTTAACCAGATGGAATGTCAAACAAATAAGGCAGAGGCAGCGCCAGGAAATAATCAAATTGAAGATCTTTGTGTTATAGATGAGAATGGGGCCCAGGGAGGCTGAATGTCTACCCGACGTCACTCCAGGAGATAGAATCAGAAGAGACCTCAGTTTTTCTGAGTCCCTGAGGAGGGCTGTGACCACTGTACATCCCTTCCTGGGCTGATGTAGCTCAAGCCTGGCTATGGGGGTACGGGGAGCCCAATGCACTTGGCTCTCTTCACATCACCCTACTTGACACAGCCCAGGAGTGACAGCCACCACTTGTCACGAGGTAAAAATATGCCAAGTTGCTGGACAGGAAAGTACTTTCTGTGCCGGCAGCTCGCTGGTCCAGGAGTACTCTAGCCCTGAATTGGGATGCCCTTGTGTTGACCTTGTCAACAGGGAGCAGCAGATCCCTCTTTTACTGTAATTGGGTTAGACTTGTGGGTTTACCCTCCTCCTGGCTGTCAAAAGAGATTATACAGAAATGTACTGCTGCACCAACCACAGTTCAGGTGCCGGCTGAGGCCAAGGCAGGAGGAAATTTCCAAATGCATTCGTTAATCACCCCAAGTACCAGGTTGCTGCTGTCTGCTCTGTTTTCTCCTAGATGCAATCACTTTTGCTCCAACCGGAGCTCAGAGGTCTCCGTGTAAGCTGCAAGGCCCGCAGGCAGGGGCCTGGGTGCAAACACAGGGAAGGTGGGGGTCTGGGCCTACACCCACCCGACTAGCGTCCCCAGGCCTGGAGGGCCAAGACATTAAATAGCAAATTTTTAAACACATGAGAAGTCAAGAGGAAGAAGAAAAAAAGCTTTTCTCCTGATTTTTGCACAAAGGGCCCTGCATTTTCATTTTGCACTGGGCCCCACAAATTATATAGCCAGCCCTGCCCCCAGGCCAGCAGTGTCTTAGTCCTTTCAGGCTTCTATAGCAAAACAGCACTTAAGATGGCTTAAGAACTACAGAAATTTCTATCTCACAGTTCTGGAAGCCAGAAGTCGGGGATCAGGGTGCCAGCATGGTCGGGTGAGGGCCCTCTTCTCCCAAGCTGCCAGCTTCTCATTCTATCCTCTCTTGGCAAAGATGGTGGGGAGTTCTCTGGTGCCTCTTTTATAAGGGCCCTAAACCCATTCATGAGGGCTCCACCCTCAAGACTTAATTAAGCACCTGCCAAAAGCGCCACCTGTTAATAGCATCACCTTTGCGGGTTGGAATTTCAAGTTACAAATTGGGGAAGCACAAACATTCAGACCACAGCAAGCAGTTTTAAACTCTACCGAGTAACAGCAGAACACCTGTTTCCTTAGAACCCCAGAGGTGCCTATGAAAGTGGAGCGTCTGGTGGAGGGAGGCCAAGGGGCTTCCTGCATCAGTGCCCGAGGGGGTCTACAGAGCCAGGTCTATGAGGACCTCTGATAGTCCACCCCAGGGACCTTCCAACTTCAGTGAGTGCAAAATTACCTAGAGACTGTGTTAGACATGCAAATTCTCAGGCCTTGGCCCGAGATTCTGAGTCAGTAGGTCCAGGTTTTGAGATTTTGCAGTTCTAACAGGCTCCAGGTAATGCTGAGGCTGCAGGTCTGTGGTCCAGCCGTGGAGCCACACCAGTAACCCCTTCACAGATGCGACAACAGAGACCAGGTGCCTCGCCCAACAGCACACAGCTGTTAAGGACAAGCACCGTGGGACCCTGATCCCCTCACTCCTGCTGCCCTCTCCCATTGCCTTGTCGTGACTGTCATGGAGTTTGAGGAAGGAAGGTGTGAGTTAGGACCATGCTCTGGAAGTTCCTATTGTTGAGGAGGAAAAAATGTCCTATTCCAGTCTAGGTCCTTTTAGCTGAACTAAGAATCAAATTGACATGAGACAAATTAACAGTAGAAAATCAAATTTACTAGCGTATGTACGGGAATCCACACAGACATGGAAAATCCAAAGACAATGAGGCAGCATGAGGCCGATATGAGCTAAGGAGAGGGGCGGGGGTCTGAGGATGCAAAGGGGAGAAAGGCCATTAGCAGATGTTTGGACAACAAAAGTCGCCCTATTACGCAGTTAGGTTTCTTAGGTAAAGGGGAATCTCTATTAATAGTTCTCTTCCTGGTACAAGCAGGCAGTTGAGGGGGAGGTAAAAAGCTTTTCCTGAATCTGCTGGGTTCAGATTGCCTTTAACTCAAAACAGTGTTCATGCCAAAGTGGCCCATCTTGGGGAGGCCTGCACCTCGCCCCCACACCATAAATGCTTCTTGAACAAATGAGTGTCCTAGGAACTGAATAAAATCCTCGTTTCTCCCTGTGACCTCTGAGGCAAGGCGAGTAGCACCGAGGAGCAGAAAGATAATCTTTCATCTGCTTTGAGCTTCGGTTTCCTTAATGATAGCCAATACCCACGAAGCATTTACCAGGCATTTCACATGTATCGATCCTCTCCACCAACTTATGGGATAGACACTATTTTTATCCCCGTTTTACAGATAAGGAAACTGATATTCAGAGAGTTTAGGGAATTTGACTAAAGTCACACCGCCAGGGGTGCAGAGGCAGGATTTGGACAGATATGCTCTGATTCTAGAGCCTAAACTCATCACTCTGCCCTAAGAAACCGTACCACTGGGAGTCAACAGCTCAGTCCTGGCTACTCTGCTGGAGGCCTTCCCATTTTTTCTGCTCCCTAAGCACTCCCACTTTTATGGTCCAGCTCAACCAACAGCTCTCTTTGAAGATTTCCTTCAGATGTGTGGCAGTCTGCTCATTTATGCTCGACAGGCAGCTCTCAGAGTCTCATCCAGTCTACCTGGACCTCAGCCAGTGCTTCTCATGAGTGCAGGGCTGCCTTAGAGTGGGCAAGAAGGGCCCCTGGCCTTGGCCTGTGCTTTGGTAAGCCTTGCTGTGTCCCTTCTCCAGCCATGCCCTTTCCCGTGTAGTAGAGAGCCTGGATGGGCGGTGGTGGGGCAAGGACCCGAAGCCCCTCTCCTAGGATGTTCTGAGTACCCAGGACCCTGGAATTCCCTGCACAAGTGACCTTGAGCCATTCCAGGGCCTTGATTGGCATTGTCCCCTGGGCTGTACTCCCACGAGTATGGCATTGCTCTCATGGGTAGCATCAGCTGAATATGCACATACCTCTAGGCTCGAAGGTTATCTGGGAGCAGAGAGTGGGGATGATGAAACTGGCACGAAACCAGGGAATCTACAAAAATGAACATGAGGTCCCTCAAAATTCGAGATGAAGATGCGGTAGGAAGAGAAGACAAATGGGTAACTGAGAGCCACAGCTGAAGGCCAACTCTTCCAACAGAGCCACTAATTATATTAGTTTTTTATTGTGTAAACATTACCACAAACTTAGTGACTTAAGACAGCATGTTTGTCATCTCTCGGTTTTGTGGGTTAGGAATCTGGGCAGGGCTTAAATGGGTCCTCAGCTTCTATCACAAGATGTTGTCCAGGGCTGGAGTCTCATCTGAAGGCTTGACTGGGGAAGGATCTGCTGACTCTCAGTTCCTCAAGGGTCACTGGACTGCAGGCCTTGGTTCCTTGGTGGCTTTTAACTGGAGGCCACCCACATTTGCTTGTCATGTAGGCCCCTCTCGCATGCCAACTTGCTTCATCAAAGCCAGGAAGGGACAGTCTGCTAGCAAGAGAGAAGTCACTATTTTATTTCACCTAGCCATGGGAGTGAAATCCCATCCTAGTTGCCACATTCTGTTGGTTAGAAGCCTGTGATGGGTCTTACCCATACTCCAGAGTGGGGGGATTACACAAGGGTGTAAATATCAAGAAGTTGGGGTGGGAGCAGGGGGCGTATGAGAAGATGTCCACCACAGCTATGTCCAAACACAGAAACCCATGGAATAAGAGGAAATTCTACATTCAAACCTGGTCTTTTTGGGTCACTTGAAGTTATATTTATGAAAGGGATTGAATAGATAACTATTTCAGTCAATAGTGTGTTAGCTTAAATTATAGCTTTTCAAAATTTAGATATACGGTACATGGGCTTCCCCTGATACTCTCATCCTGGCCCCATAAATGTTAGGATCAGGCTGTTTATGTGCAGATGTCCAGGCCATCCCCACGACAGGCAAGGCCTTGTTGGCAGAGCCCTGTCTGCTGACCTTTTGCCGCCCTCCCCCCCGCCCCCGGCTGAGCACAGGGTTCACGGTGTGGGAAGCAATCGGTAAAGTTTACCTGGACATCCAGTAGCAGCTGCCCAGCTCCAGTGGCCCTTCCCTAGCTGCTGTCATGAGGCAGTTGGGCTGATTCTGAAGCCTCAGCAGTTGGGCTTCCTCATGTGAGAAAGGATCCTGCATGTCACAGGAAGGAAGGAAGAAGAACAAAAGCCCCTATAGCAGCAAAACAAAGCTGATTCCTTCCAGTGGACCGAAAGCTCTGCCTTTAGATAAAAAAAACATGATTATTAAATTTCTTTTTTTAATTTTTGTTGTGAAAATAATGAATATGGTTTATATATTTTGAAAAGATTTAAGAAATCAAAGTCAGAGCTCTCCCACTGAAACACCCTTTGTTTCATGTGTTTGTGTGTATAGACATATGCACATCTGCATATTTATATGTACTTTCATTTTGTAATGTGATATATTAATTTACATTAATATAATATCACTGTAGTGGTAGGTCTTATTTTTTTATTTTTATTTTTTTAAGATTTTATTTATTTATTCATGAGAGACAGAGAGAGAGAGGCAGAGGGAGAAGCAAGCTCCATACAGGGAGCCCAACATGGGACTCGATCCCGGGTCTCCAGGGTCATGCCCTGGGCCGAAGGCGGCGCTAAACCGCTGAGCTACCCAGGCTGCCCTGTAGTGATAGGTTTTAAATTTCCTTCCTCAGGAAATGTTTTCTGTGCATAGCTCTTCGTTGTGTGGTGTTAAATTTGTATGTGTTGGGAACTTTTAAAAAATAAAAGAGCATACTGTCTATTTAATTATATATCTGCTTTTTCAGGACAGTAAATGCTTTTTTCAGATTAAAGAGGTAGAACTTTTTAAAAATAACAGTTAAAAATAGATACAACATTCACAAGGTCAAAAAGTAGGCAGTGAGAAGTCTCCTTCCCAATCCCCAGCTGACATCCCTGGCAGTAACCAATGTTAACAATTCCTTCCAAAGATAGTTTATGCATATATATAAATATTTTCTTCTTCTTTTCCATCTTCTACATAGTGGCGGCATAACACATGCTGTGCTCTTCACTCGGTACATCTCAGAGAAAGTTCCGTATCTTTACATACCGGTGGTTTCCAATCTCGGCGAAACATTAGAATTATCTGCATAGCTTTTAAAACTCCCAGATGTGTAAGCCGCGTCCCAGAAAAATAAAATGAGAACCTATAGGGGTGAGGCCCTGGCATCGGGATTTTATAAAGCTTCTTCAGGTATAGCCAAGGTTGCATACCACTCATCTAGAAAGAGCTTCCTCAGAAAAGCAAGAGGAAATATAATAATTCCATCATTGCTTGTAATAGAGAATTAGGATGACCATCTGTCCTGGTTTTCCGAAGACATGGGACTTTAAGGGCTGAAGCCAGGATGAGCTGCTCAACCTATAAAAAAAAATGGTACATGTGTCTAAAAAAAATAGAGGCTTAAAAGGGTCTCGCACAATTTTAAGACTATAGAAAGAAATGTACTTAAAATCAGTGATGCACAGGAGGGTGCACACCCCCCTGGCTGGTCAGCTGGAGCCCTGTTCATTGTCTTTGAGCTTCTTTGCACTTCTTGTAAACGGCAGGTAAATGACAAAATGACAGCCATGCAAATCTGTATTGTTTGGTAGTTTCTTTGGACTTCCTTCCCCCTCTGGAAAAAACAGGGGTTTTTATGTCTGTTTGTTTTGTTTTTTTATTTAGAAACTTGAGGTTTATTTAGATCCTCAGAATGCTTAACTTTTTATTTTTAAGATTGTGATATACGTGTGGGTTGCACTAGGAATTTATTTTTCCTGAATCACTGCTTTATGTACCTATTTCTGTATTTTTAGGTAGGCTCCACACCCAACATGGCACTTGAACTCATGACCCAGAGATTCAGTCTCACGCACAACTGCCGAGCCAACCAGGCCCCCTGGAAAAACCAGTTTTGCCTCTACTTGTAATTCAATCCTTTATTTCATTTAAATTTGTGTTCCTTTAACTTTTCCTCTGAACCTGTTACAAC
Source organism: Canis lupus dingo (assembly GCF_003254725.2). Lineage (NCBI taxonomy): Eukaryota > Metazoa > Chordata > Mammalia > Carnivora > Canidae > Canis > Canis lupus. Next base: position 63,183,995 of record NC_064252.1, on the reverse strand, counting down.
ACCTGTCTGGTCCTCTAGCTAATTAAGGAGTAAAATAAAATCGTTAACACGTATTCTTTCTTGTATCTGGGCAACAATCAAGATTTTCTTTTTTTCTGAAAATTATTTTTTAATAAGACTAAAAAGATAACTACTAGAATAGATATACAAGCCTTCCAAATTACCACTAAAAACACAAACACAAGAATAAAACAAATACAACAGACCCAAACATATCTGTCATATCAATAAGTACAAATAAATAGGCCAAATTCACCTGTTAAAAAAGACTCCTATTAGATCACTAAAATCTACTGATACAACAAAACGATTGAGAAGGTTTGAAAAGGATGAGAAAAGGTGTTTTTACCAATTAAGTGTAAAAGGTTAGCAGACATCATGATCTTAATACTAGACAATGATGAATTCTGGGCAAAAATCATTGAATGAGACAAGAGTTACTTAATAGTAAGATTGTCGGGATCCCTGGGTGGCGCAGCGGTTTGGCGCCTGCCTTTGGCCCAGGGCGCGATCCTGGAGGCCCGGGATCGAATCCCACGTCGGGCTCCCGGTGCATGGAGCCTGCTTCTGTCTCTGCCTCTCTCTCTCTCTCTCTCTCTCTCTCTCTCTCTGTGTGACTATCATAAATAAATAAAAAATTAAAAAAAAATTAATAGTGAGATTGTGAGAGTCACAAAAAGGACATAATTCTTATGAATATCTATGTAACAACATACATGAATAAAGCAAAAGCTAGAGGAAATACAGGGAGAAATAGAAACACATGAGTAAGGGAGATTAATTTACCTCTTTGGGGCTATAGTCATCAGGTTAGACCTTAAGTAACAATTTTAAAAATAGAGCTGTTGAGGTGCATCTGGGAAGCTCAGTGGTTGAGCGTCGACTTTGGCTCAGGGCGTGATCCGGGAGTCCTGGGATCGAGTTCCTCATCAGGCTCCCCATAGGGCACCTGCTTCTCCCTCTGCCTGTGTCTCTGCCTCTCTCTCCCTCTGTGTCTCTTATGAATAAATAAATAAAATATTTAAAGAGAGAGAGAAAAAAATAAAAATAAAAATAAAAAAAGAGAGCTGTTGATATATCAAACTTATAACCTGAAAACTAAAAATTCATTTTATTCTCATGTAACTATAGATCATTTTCAAAATTGATTGACTCTGCCATAATTGGGTCATAAAGAAACTTCCCTAAGTTCCAGAAGTAATATAATTGAAGGGGAGACAAGATCCCTTCCCTTTCCCCCTACTAGTTGCAGTGCATGGACGTTCCACATGGATATGCGAGTGTCAGGAGCACACTGCGAATGTGCACACTCGAGCTGTATCTTTCCACAACGTCAGCTTCATTCGATCATAAAGCAAAGTCAAATCACAATTATAAAGCAGGCTCAGAGTTCCCAATCAATGACAATGCACCATGTGATTAAACTTGGCTTCTTACGCAGTGCACGAAGCAAGACAGAGGACAAGCCACACAACCAACAAGATAACAGCAGGGCGCAGGGAGTTAATGATCCAGACACAAAGTCGGCCTGTGGGCGCAGCTGAGCTAAAGCCTGGGTCGGTCCGAGTCAGGTCTCGGCACTTGCTGCTGCTTCGGTTCAAGCAGTGGAGGATCTCGGTCCTGTTCCGAGATCCATAGGGCAGTGGCCTTTGTTAAGCGGTCAGACATAAGAGGGGTCATGTCTGGAGAGTCAGACAATTTGCTGTCAAAATCCTTCCCTTTTTCCAATGGGATTTAATCAGTTTTGGGGTCCCTACAGACCTCCTCTGGTTCTGCTCATGATCAGTTCTGTGGGGTCAGCTGCCGTAGGTCTGGCCAACATCTCCTGGCTCTAGTACCTTGAGTGTTTGCCTCATTGCTTGACACAGTCCCCCTGCTTGACATGAGAGACTCCATTTTGCTCTCTACAGCAACCCACAGAGGCGGCCATGGGACTGAGATTTTTATACTTAGGCCGAATAAGGTGTCACCAGCTAGACCCCAAGACCTGACATTTACTGCTAAAGGTCTGACCTTTGTCTTATAGTTTTCCTTAAGCTCTTCTTCTTGCCTTACCTCTTTACTCAGGCAGATGAAACCCCAAGTCCCCACCCCTCACCACCTCCACACCACCCAGGCCACCCAGACCCTTTGAGCTAAAACCCTGAATTGTGCCTGTGCAGATGGGCTGTGGAATGGCCGGCAATTACCTTGACTCATTATAATACTAAACTCTCTGGCCCAAGGAGGAGCACAAGCCTCATTTACATAACACGCAAGGTATGTATAGGCATGTTTCCTTAAGGCACATGCATGACCCTGTGCCCGCCCCTATATACAATGACAAAGCTTCCCTATCTCAATATTCATCCTCACTCTAAACCAAAGGTACCCATTCACCCTCTCCTGGGGAGTCATGTCTTTGGAAGCTATTTCCCTGCTGTCTCCTTATTTGCTGCAAATAAAGTTGACTTTGTGCGACAACCCCCCCCCCCCCCCGACCCCGCAGTGTATCTGTGACTCGCCAAAGAGTGAATTCAATGTTGGTTTGGTTACAAGAGGAAAAGAGGGGGACGCCTGGATGGCTCAGTGGTTGAGTGTCTGCCTTCGGCTTAGGGCATGATCCCGGGATCTCAGGATCAAGGCCCACATCGGGCTCCTTGTAGGGAGCCTGCTTCTCTATCTGCCTGCATCTGTGTCTCTCATGAATAAATAAATAAAAATCTTTAAAAAAAAAAAAAAAGAGGAAAAGAGGTTTTGAGTTTTAGGGTAGAGGGAAAATTTGAGGAAGGTGAGAGAGATGGAGATAAGATCGTTGTGTTATGTAGTTAGGAGTCTCCAGGTCATAAGAGATGTCTCCAGAAGTAGCTCTCTTCCCAGTATGGAGACTTCTTATAAATGGCAATTTCTTTATAAATGTAAGTTTCCTTCACTAAAGGAGAAATTTATAGTTTATTTTTAGGCCACTGAGGGAGGTAAAGAGCTTTTTTTTGACTCTCCTGGTTCTCAATTATCTTTAGTTCAAAATGATCTTTATGTGCTAAAAAGGCATATTTGGGGGTGGCATATTTTGGTACTATTCATAATCCTTCAATAAGAATTCACTGCAAATGTCAATAAATTCCCAAGAGAATAATAGATGACATAGTTTTTGAATGTTGGTGAGGTCAGGAGCCGACAGCCAAGAAAGAATTCTTGAGACATCTTTGGTGCAAAAAGGTGATTTAAAAAAAAAAAAAAGATGTTTGAGAGAGCAAGAGCATGGGGAGGAGCAGACTCCTCGCTGGGCCCCAAGATCCTGAGATCACGACCTGAGTGGAAGGCAAATGCTTAACCAAGAGAGCCACCCAGGAGCCCCTAAAAAGGACAGGGCCCATGGGCAGAAAGAGCTGCAAAACTGGGGTTGTGAGGAATGGCTGATTATATACTTGGGAGTTGGGGATATAAGGACAAAGGCAGGTGTCTCCATGTGCTAAGGAAGACCCTCACGATACTGGAGGGCTGGCTATATTGTCAAAATAAGGTTGCTTTTCCTTCTAGTAAGAAATTAACATTAAGACAGTTGGGAACTTCCTGGAGGATTGTTCTATTCTGCCCATCTCAGGTCCTTGTCAGTGGGCTGCAGGTCATAAAGAAATTTAATTTTGTTTAGTTTCCCTTCTGCCTCAGTTTCCCACATCACTCATGGAAGGGAGGGTGATGTTAGGGCTCCAGGAAATTGAGTTATGGGTCCCTGGAAGTTAGACTACTGACAAGAATGCTTTTTCCTTGTAAATCACTAATGTCTTGCATTAGTGTTAGAGACTCATATGTCTTGTAGGACTGTGATCTCTATCAGTTAACCATTTATTTTTCCCTTCCCTTAGTTTTAGAGCAGTCAGAAGGACCTGAGGAATGTCACACATATCCCCTGGGATGGGGGTTGAGGGCTGTCAGTGTGTGCTTTGTCCTCACTGTGCCTTCTGCTCCTTCATCAATAGACCCCATTATCTAATCATAAAGTAATAAAACTAGAAATTAATAATAGAACCAGGAAATAAAAAGATCTTACTGTTTGAATACTTAAAACTCTCTTTTGGTTCAAAAAGGGAAAAAAAGGAAGATGGGAAAAAAAAGAAAAAATTGTAGAATATCTAAACAAGAATGTTAATGAAAACCGTATATATCAAAAGCCACAGGATACAGCTAAACCAGTTCTCAGAGGGAAAACATACATTCAAAAATGCTTCTTAGTAAAGGAAAAAATAAGTAAATAAAACATAAAACCCAAGAAAGATAGGGAATGGGGAATTATTTCTACGAAAAGCAAGAGGAAGAAATTACTAAAGAATAAATTAATGAATTAGAACACATACAAATTGTAGCACTAATAAATAAATTGATTAGCTGATCCTTTGGGGCACCCGGGTGGCTCAGTGGGTTAAGCGTCTGCCTTCAGCTAGGGTCATGATTCCAGGGTCCTGGGATTGAAAAACAAAGGCCATAAATAATTCACAGAAAAGAATATATCGAGATGCTTGTGTGGCTCAGTGGGTTAAGCATCCAACACTTGAGTTCAGCTCAGGTATTGATCTCGGGGTCCTGAGATTGAGCCCCCCAACCCTGTCAACTCAGCACTCAGTGAGGAGTCTGCTTGAGATTCTCTCCCTCTTGCCTCTCTCCACTCACATGCACTGTCTCTCTCTTTGTCTCTCAAACAAAGAATATATAGAAATTTCTTGGGATCCCTGGGTGGCACAGCGGTTTGGCGCCTGCCTTTGGCCCAGGGTGCGATCCTGGAGACCCGGGATCGAATGCCACGTCAGGCTCCCGGTGCATGGAGCCTGCTTCTCCCTCTGCCTATGTCTCTGCCTCTCTCTCTCTCTCTCTGTGTGACTATCATAAATTAATAAAAATTAAAAAAAAATCTTTAAAAAAAAAGAAACTTCTTAAACATATAGAAGGATATCTAACATTACTCATAAGAAGAGCTACATAGTTTGAAACTATACTGAGATAAGTAAGCATAGGAGAAGATTCTTAACATCATTAGTCATCAGGGAAATGTCAGTCAGAACCAGCAGATCCTACTTCATGACCATTAGGATAGCTGTAATTAAAAAAACAAGTTGTTGGCCAGGATATCAAAAAATTAGAACCTTCCTAGACTGCTGGTTGAAATGTAAACTGGCCCTATCACTGTGGAAAACATCCTGGCAGTTCCTCAAAAGGTTAAGCCTAGGGGCACCTGGGTGGCTCAGTGGTTGAGCATCTGCCTTTGGCTCAGGTTGTGAGCCCAGAGTCCTGGGATCAAGTCTCGCGTCGGGCTCCCTGCATGGAGCCTGCTTCTCCCTCTGCCTGCCTCTCTCTCTCTCTCTGTGTCTCTCATGAATAAATAAATAAAATCTTAAAAAAAAAAAAGTTTAAGCCTATAGTTACCACTAGACTCAGCAATTCCACTCCTAGATCTATAGCTCTAAAACATATGTTCACACAAAAACTTGTACCTTAATGTTCATAGCAGCATTATTCATAACAGCCAAAAGGTGGAACAAAAAAAAACCAAAAAAACAAAAAAACAAAAAAAAAAAACCAAAAGGTGGAACAACCTACATGTCCAGCAAGCAATGACCGGGTACATAAAATGTGTTATACAATGAAATATTACGAGGCGGTAAAAAGGAATGAAGTACTTATGCTCAACATGGATGAACCTGGAAATTACGCTAAATGAAAGAAGCAGAAAGGCAGAAAGTAGAGATTGCCTAGGACCAGGCAATGAAAAATGGGGGAGGGACTGCTGATGGGTATGAAGGTTTTTTTTAGAAGTGATAAAAACGTTCTAAAATTGATCATGATGACGGTTGCACAACTCTGTGAAATACCAAAAACCAGTGAATCGTATACTTATAAATGAGTTAACTGGATGGTAGGTAAATTATATCTCGAGTTTTTATTTCAAGAAATAGAAAGAACTATGTGAGGTAACATTTTTTTAATGGTTCAGAAATCCCCCACCCTTTTGTGTTCAAAGAAGAGGCTAACACGTGCTCACTTCAGCAGCACACATGCTAAAACTGCAACAATACAGAGAAAAGGCTAACCACACAATCACATATCCAAGATAAGACTCGCCTCTACTCTTCCGCAATGACTCGTTTCAGAAAACTTCAGGTTCTCTTCCTCTTCTTCCTCTGCCTCATTAATGAATGCTCTCCCTGCTGCACCAGCCTGAATAAAATGATCTCCTTCATTGTTGGTTTCGTTTGTCCTGGGTGGTATTTAGACACGGGGTGCTCTTTGCTCTAATCTCTCTGGTTTGATTTTGTAAATTAGATAATTAATAGAAGTGTCAGTGGTCTGACGTGGGAATTATGAATCTGAACCGAGTGGTGCATTGATAGCATATGAAGCACATCATAGCTCAGTCTGGCACAGTTTACCTATTTTGTGAGTCAAGATATGCTTGACAGTTCTATCCTCAGCACTTACCTGGTCCCTAGGTAGTACTCAATAAATATTTGTTGAATGACACCCCCCCCCCAAAAAAAAAAACATTTTATAGGCAGGGGAGCAAAAATAGTACAAATAGTACAACTTCTTTGATGGCTTTAGTCTGGCAAAATCTATAAAACACACAAATACACACTCCCTTGACATAGCAATTCCACTTTTAGGAATTAAACCTGCAGATCACTTGCACACGTGCAAAGTGCCACCTGATAAAATTATTAATTGCAATCACAAGAGACCGCAAGGCCCCCAAACTTTCATCACTAAGCTTTTTTTTTTTCTCCTTAAAGATTTTATTTATTTATTCATGAGAGACAGAGAGAGGCAGAGACACAGGCAGGCTCCCTGCAGGGAGCCCAATGCAGGACTCGATCCCAGGACCCAGGGATCACGACCTGAGGTGAAGTCAGGCGCTCAACCACTGAGCCACCCCGGTGCCCTCCATCACTTAGCTGAATTAAAATGGTACAATGGAATGAGATGCAGATGTTTAAAACAACAACAACATCAACTAGAAAGTACTCATGAACTCTCTCATAGAACATCTCTGAGACATATTTACTCAGTTCCAGCTCCAGGGCCTTAGGGCAAGATGTTTCCTTTACTTTGAATGTTCAACTCCAGATTATGTAGAGGGCTCACTCTCTCACTTTCTGCAGGTCTTACCTGAAATATCACTTAATCGGCAAGGCTTTCCCTGAACACTCTACATAAAATAAAATAGCAACAATCCCCCCCACACACTCCTAATTCCTTTATCCTGCTTTTCTCCAGAGCACTTACTCCTTATCACTATCTATTTACCTGCTTATTGACCTCCCACGAAAATATGGGCTCCAAAAGTGCAAAGAATGTGTCTGTTTTGTTCACTACCAAACTTTAAATGCCTAAAAGAGTGGTTGGCATGTGGTAGGTCGTTACTAAGCATTTGGCGATTAAGTGAATACAGTAAGTGGTGAAAGCAAGATGCTGGGGAGTCATTCTTGAACATGCTTCTATTTTTAAAAACACTATCCATGTATATGGTCATATGTGCATGACATTATCTTTAAAAGGTTACAGAAGAAATAGGTCACGCCAGTGGCCTGTAGGTGGCTGCCAGGCAGTGGGAGGGAGGCTTTTCGCTACACTTGTTGATTATTAACTAGCCATGATTTGAATTTAGAAAGAAAAAGGAAAGCTCTCATATCATTTCTGGTTTGTAGCTCCACGGTGTGCTGCTGCAAAAGACGTGCAAGAAGTCATTTTATCTTTTGCTGGATGATTCTTTCCAAACGTTTGCTTTTAAACATGAGGGAGTCTGGTTATTTACTTTTCACATGTCCTAACAAATAGGATGCTGAGGTCTTTCTTTTTAAGACCCCCTGACTTCAATTCTAAATGTCTGCAGTTGAAAATGTAACCCACACCCCAGACTAAACAAAAGTTTCCTACAGGATTTGATGGCTGGAAGCAGGGGCCGCCTCAGGAAGCAGAGGGTCCTGGGAAAGGGAGAATGTTATTATCTTCATTAAACATTTTTATAGTTTCATTGATAAACTTAATCCAATCAGCCCTGAGCCTGATGACATTCCACTAAATTACAGGGGTAGGGCTGTCTTTTTTTTGGGGGGGGGGGCGGGTAGGGCTGTCTTACAAAAGAGAGGGAGCAAAGACAAAATAAGAAGCTCCTACAGAAAAAAAAAAAAAAAAGAAAAGAAAGAAAGAAAAAAAGAAACTCCTACAGAGATGGGAAAGAGATGGGAAGACAGCTCAGGATTCCTAATTCATGCAATGGAAACAAAAAGTCCCAACTGGAAACTGAGGGTTCCAGTTCGGTTACTGAGGCGCTGTATGACCCGGAGAAGTCAGCTCCCCCTCCCTGGGCCTCCCTCACCCCATCCCCTGCTGGCTCCGCTCTCCAGGCAGGACCTGGTTTACTGGTTCCCTTTAAACTGATGATTCTCTAACACTATGTCAGGGGCCTCGGGGCAGCCCCCAGATGCAGCAGAGCTCAGGGGCTGTCCCTTTGCGGCGGTCCCTCCTGGCACACGGGCCACTGGGTGGCTGTGAACTCATCCACTGCATTGGGAGGGGACAGCAAACAGAAAAGCAGCTGCCTTTGTTTCCAGAAGCAATCCTGCACTTATTCAGACTGACAGGTGAGCAGAGCCCCAGGTGAGTGCAAGGGTGGGGTCAAGGGGTGTCGGTGGGCACATCAGAAATGGGGCATGGGGCAGCCTCTCCAGGGTGGCTCTGGCAGGAGCCAGGGAGGCTGTCCTGATTGACTGTTCTTCGTGGCTCTGTCTCCAGTCAGGGGCTCAGAGGGAGCTGGGACCCCCTCCTGAAGAATCTGACGAGGCACTGGCTTTCTGGAATGTCCCTTCCCAGGTTGCCCAACCTGAAAACAGACTCTGGGAGACAAGTTGATGGGCAATGGGCACGTTTCACCACCGCAACCCTGGGAAGTGCAAAAGGAAGGCCTGTACATTCTTATTCTGTGGATCTGTCCTTAAATCTTCATTTAGGAAAAAAAAAAAAAAACACAAAAAAACCCCCACAAAAAAACATGAAGTTGCAAGCATTTCATTCAACCTGTTCAAGTCGTGAATTTGAGGAGAATGTACCAACTCATTTTCAATTTTTATCAGTAATTAAAAGTTCATTAGAATGAACCACCTATGAAGTTCTCTGCTCACAAATTTTATGAGAAACTTGTTCAGTGGAAGATTGCTCACTTCCAGTGTTACTGGTTTTTAAAAACTTAAACATCATTTTTTTGAATACTTTTCTTTTTTTGATTTTTGCTTTTCTGAGCAATGTCATATATTTTTTAAAAGATTTTATTTATTCATTCATGAGAGACACAGAGAGAGAGAAAGAGGCAGAGACACAGGCAGAGGGAGAAGCAGGCTCCGTGCAGAGAGCCTGATGTGGGACTCGATCCCAGGACTCGATCCCGGGACTCCAGGATCATGCCCTGAGCCAAAGGCAGGTGCTAAACCACTGAGCCACCCAGGGATCCCCGCAATGTCATATTTTCTAAATCGATCCCAACTTGATTTGTACTTATTCCCAATAGGCCGAGTTTACAAAGCAAACTTGTCTTTCTTCTAAAACATTAAAAATTATTAACTTACAGAGCAAAATATAAAATATTTAATTAATAAATATAAAAAACTTAAATAAAATGTATTTAAATAAAGCTGAATTTTATATTAAATTTTTTACTTTTTAGTTAAATCTTATTAAATATTGCTATAAAAATAAAACTTCATAATTCTAGGGTTTGGGGTTGTTTTTTTTTAAAGATTTTATTTATTTATTCATGAGAGACACAGAGAGAGAGACACAGAGAGAGAGAGAGAGAGAGAGGCAGAGACACAGGCAGAGGGAGAAGCAGGCTCCATGCAGGGAGCCCGAAGCGGGCCTCGATCCCGGGACTCCAGGATCAAGCCCTCGCCAAAGGTAGACGCCAAACCACTGAGCCACCCAGGGATCCCCAATTCTAGGGTTTTAATGTCAACTTTATAAGCAAGGCAAAGAATCTATCCCACACTTTGGATATTTTACAACTACATGTACACAAATGTAAGAAAAATATGAATTTGTTAGTATGGCAAAAAGCCTGTGAGGCACAGTGGTTTATCATTAGATGATGGTATGTCCCCATCATATCATACCTCCCTGTGTCCAGCTCCTTTGAAATACATTTTTGCCATGCCTCCTATCAAGAGGTAGAGTCTCTTCCCTGCAGCCCACCCATTGGATTTGGGTGTCCCTCAAGTCTTCATTTGGTCAATAGGATGAAACAGAAGTAACACTGTGCCGCTCCCAAGGCCAGGCCTTAAGCCTTATAGCTTTTGCGTCTGCCCTCGCAGACCATTTATGCCATTATATAAAGAAGCCCATTCTAACCTAGAGGGCAGAAAGGCTATTTGGAGGAGAACTGAGGCATCCCAGCCAACAACCAGCACAACTGCCAAACACTTGAATAAAGCCATCCTGGCCCGTACAGTCCCAGTAGAGTTGCTGGCTGACTGCAGCCACATAAAGTGACCCCCATGGAGAGCAGCAGAAAAATTGCTCAGCTGGCCCAGCCCAGAATTGTGAGCAAACTGTTGTTTTAAGCCACCGACTAAGTTTCAATGCAGAGTGTTACACAGCAACAGATAACTGACATTGATATGAGATGCAACTATAGCAAATATGAGCTAATCCCTGAATGCCTCTAGAATCACAGATGAGAACAAGATAAGAAATGAAAACAGACCCTTGGCACTGTTGAGAAGTAATATTTAGTTACACAAGGACCCACTGAATCCATGCTCTCTGAGAGGAGAGTGTAAGGCACTGGAGGGTTTTGAGCTGAGGAGCAAATTAATTTGTCTTTTATTTACACACATCAGCCAATGAAATTCTTTCTCCCTCCAAAGCAGTGACTATCTCTAAGGTCAGCAGGGGAACAACCTTCACAGCATTTGGACTCAGGAGTCTTTTGTCTCGAGAATTATAGGAGGAAATGTGGAGACTTTGGGTGCTAGTTACGAGCATTCGGGTTCAGGGTTGCAGGTCACACTGCCAGCTCAGCGCCGAATGCAGAATGCCATGGAAGAAAAGCTCCCGTGTGACCTTCAATACCTTAATTTTTTTGCATTTGTGACATGCAGGCCCTCTAAAGTGTGGAGGCTCAGGATGGAGGCCACCTTGACCGATCTAAAGGCAATATTACCCCAGCCCCAGTTTAAGAAAAGGGTTGAGGCCTTGTTTCAGGATTTGCCTGAGAACAGCGACTCAGGAAAATTGGTAATGGCTATTAAAATGTTAAGTATGTCAATCTCTTCATACACCAACCCAGCGTTACAGAAAATATCTTATAGAAATAAAAGGATCAATGTCTTAGAGTAGCTTTGTAAAAATGTTTAGCACAAGCATTGCTTAAATTAGGAAACGATTTAAATTTCATTAATAGGGGGATGGGGGATGGTTAAGTCAACTGTGGTCCATCCACATTAGCATAGATGTTATGCAACTGTTGGAAAGGTTGTTGTATCTTGACATATCTGACTCGGACTTGTACCTGACTTAGTGAGATTCATGCATTCTTTCATTCATTGAACATTTACTGAGCATCCGCTACGAACCTGGCACAGCTCTAAGTACTAGGGATACAGGCATTGTTGTTCATGAAATTCACCTTTAGTGGAGGAAGACTGACCATAGGCCAGCAAATAAATCTGTAGTACATTAGGTGGGAGTGAGTACGTGCTGTGAAGAATAATGAAGGTGGGTTAGGATATAGTCTGGAAGGAAGGGAGGGAAAGACCTTTGTGGCATTCGGGAGGAAGGGTGGTCTAGACAGGAACAGCAAGTGCAAAAGTCATGAGTTGGGAGTATGGTTGATGAGATCTAGGAACTTCAAGGATGCCTGGATGCCAGGGGACAGGGGTTGGAGGTGAGGTCAAGAGGAGAGCTGTGGAGTTGGTGTGTGTGTGAGAGAGAGAGAGAGAGAGAGAGAGAGAGGGTGTGTGTGTGTGTGTGTGTGTGTGTGTGGTAGGGCCTCATAGCCCCTGGCGGGGACTCTGGTTTTACTGTGTGTAGGATGGGAAGCCACTGGAGGGTTCTGAGCTGAGAAACACCATCACCTGACTTAGATTTTTAGAGAATCCCCCTGGCTGCTGTGACAACTGACTCAGGAGGGTAGAGGAGGGCCGAGAAGAGTAAAGAGGCTGTTGCCATGACAGAGGAGAGCTCACCCCACGGTGGAAGCAGCAAGTGGTCAGATTCTGGATAGGTTTTGAAGGGAGGCCTGCAGAATTGTCCTAATGGAATTAGATGTGGGGGTGTGAGCAAGAAGCCAGGTGGCCATTAAGTACTGTTAACGAGAAAAGCAAGTGTCAGAGCAACGTGAGCCTAGCATGATCCTATTTTTGTTCAAATAGACAACAAATAAGGTCCGTCTCCTCCCTGCGCGTGGATCTTTGTGTAGCGGTTATACGAGTGTATTAGTTGGCTAGGGCTGCCATAACAAAATGTCCAGCCCAGGCGGCTGACATCACGGAAATGTGTTTTCTCATAATTCTGGGGGCCAGAAATCCAAGGTGACAATGCCAACAATGTAGTTTCTGGTGAGACCTCTCTGGCTGGCTTGCAGACCTCTGTCTTCTCGCTGTGTTCTCACAAGGCCCCACCCTTATGACCTCACCTAACCCTTACTACCTCTTTATAGACCTTGTATCCAAATATAGGTGATGGGGGTGGGGCTGGGCCTCTAACATTTGAATTTGGTTTCCAGGCTGGGTGGGGGTGGGGGTGCGTTGGTGGGGGGCACAATTCAGTCCATAATGTATAGAGTATATATACACACACACACACACACACACGCGCGCGCGCGCACACACACACACACAGTATATATAGAGTATAGAAAAAGTCATGAAAGGTGACCCACAAGCAGTTAGCACTGGTCACCTGAAGGCTCTGGGCCAGATGAGGGTGTTTATTTTTCTCCTTCGAATAGCCTCATTGGTTACAGTAAGTGCACGTCAATTTAAGAACTGTCGACAAGGCATTTAATATAGAAAAAGTTTCTAAAAGAGAGGAAAAGGCCGCCGTGGCCCAGAATTCATTCCTGCACATAGCTGTCCGGTCATCACTGAGCCTCTGGCTTGGAGCTACCATTCCCAGCCTCTGGTTCGCCCGCGGCCTTGGTGAGGAAGTAGGGATGCTCGGGAGCTGAGCATGGGGCAAAGGGGCTAAGGGGCCATGGAGAAAGGAAATGGGCATGACTCCCCTTCCGGAGTCAGGCATGGGGTGTCCGTGACAGGACCCTCCAGCCCTGGCAAGCAACATGGCGGGGAGAGAGGTGTGAGAGGGAAGTGACCGGAAGGATCTCTTAGTGACTTCCAGCCAGTGAGGCCGATGGAAGCCTTGGGGGGTCCCGCCAGCCGTTCTCAGGGCTGGGCTAGGGCTGGTCTCCACTGGCACCTCGGACACGGGGCCCTCCTAGGTCCTCTCAGGCTCTGGCGTCATAGTTTCCCTGGTCCGCCCATTGGAAAGGAGAGGGCCCGTGTCTTTCCCTTGCCTAGACCCTTCCCGCACCATGGCGGGGGTGGGGGGTGCTGGTGTCACCCACAGGCTGCCACAACAGGGGTGCCGGGTCCCAACGCCACACTTGAGCCAGCGGCTTGACCTCACTCACCCCTTTTTAGCGGACAGGAGAGTTTGGCCCTCACAGAGGTGCGGGAGCGCTCGGGGCAACAATGGAGGGGAAGCGCCTGCTTCTTGCCCTGCGGTGCGGCCTGCGCCGGGCGGGGCACTGACAGCCACGGGCCCTCCGGAGCCCTCGGCCCAGGTCCAGGTTACTGCTGAGGAAAACGCGGGGACAGAGAAGAAAGGCGACCGGGCCGGGCCCTCCCGCCGCACCTCGGGGGCTGCGTGAGGTCGTCCTGAGAAGCCCGGGCCCCGGGGGGGAAACACGGGCTAGTGGTGACCCTCTCGGCTGCCCAAGCCCGGAAAACACGCGAAAAGGATCTGGGAACAAGCACACCTCGGAGTCTCCATCTAGTACACAAACCACAGGCACTGCTCAGCCGCTCCCCCCCCCCCTCTCTCTCTCTCTCTCTCTCTCTCTCGGCCTTTGTTTGGGGAATACTTTGGGGGATAATTCACGTCACCCGCTGATTACATCAGGTGGGACCCCTGTTACTGGGGCTCTCCTGACCAGAGCCTCCCGGCTTCAGTCAGGGCCCCCTTCGCCAGGGCCGCAGACGGCCGGAGGCTGACCCCGTGGCCCCTGCAAAAGTGAGCCAAGAGAAGAGAGTGTGTGGAAATGGTTCAATGCCCAGGAAGCCGAGGAGCCTAAACGGCCAGGCCAGTCCTAGTGTTCTCGGGGAATGTCCTCAGGTCTTCAGATTCTCATGAGCCAAATTTCCAGGTTAGGCCTCAAGTCCTCGGTGCCGGCCGGGTCAAGTGTCCCCGCCCTGGGGCTGGCAGCGCACCCCCGGTGCCACCAGCCTGAACGAGGCCTCTTGGCCAGAGACGACGCTCCCAGAAGAGGAGTGAGTTAGACGGAGTGATCAACCTCTGTCCGGGGCTGAGAGAGATCACAAGAAGTGTGGCCTTTAAGGCTGAAACCAGGGAAGTTGCTGGCAAACCCAGGTGTGTCAGTCACCAGCGTAACCAAGAGCCACATGGGTTTCGCTTCCCTCTCCCGTTAATCCTGAGGAACACGTTTCCTCCTGTGCAGTCGGGATGTGTCCAAATCAGCAGCGCCCTGCAAGGGCTGGTGGCCAGGATGGTGGCTGAGTTCTCGGGGGGGGGCATACGTGCTTGCCCATCACTTCTGGGACGCCAGCCACCTGAGATCACCTGACATCCGTTGTCTGTGTGACATTTTCAGACCGCACTGACAGGACACGCAGACCTCTCTGAATGGGTGGTCCGACTTGTCAGGAGAGAATTGTTTTTCTCACTCCACATGGTGCCAAGACTAAGCCATGCGCACTTCCAGCCGGTCTCTTCTTCGGGAGGGCTTCTGGATCCGCGGGGTCCCAGCTTTTATGCGGAGCCTCCCTCCTCAGCACTTGGCCTCTTGCTCGGTGGTGCATAAAATAATGTGCGGCTGGTGGCGTCTCAGATTGGATGAAACACAAGTCATCAAGCCCCAGCAGCCCACACAGGGGCAGAGGGGCCCTGCTGGTGCTTGAAGGAGGCACAGTGCCCGATGCACCAGGCACTCAGGACTGGATCCAGGGAAAAGAGCAACAGTCCTCCCCATCTAGGCCTCTTGGCCATCAGGAGCCTCTGAGCTCAGGGGCTGTGCAGCCCAACAGCCCATTGAGAAACCTTTTCTTTGCCAGTTTCTCCAGACAGGTCAGTGTTTAGAAACCTTGACAGTTTTCCCTATAAACAGCCCGTATGGTTGAAGGTTGATAAGCCCCTCCTAACAACTGCCCTATATAGAAAAGCCAAGGAAGCACAACTGTCAAGGAGAGAAAGAGGCAGGAGCAGTGTTTGAACTTGGAAACCAGCACCCATGCTGCTTTCTCCCACCCGATCCTCCTCCAGTTGCCTGCTCGGCATTTTCTGGATAGATGATGCCTGGCTCCTTTCATCTGTCGATAGCCCCGAGGGAAATCCTCAGCCCAGAGCTCCTTGTCCTCAGGGCTAGATCATCCCCCCTCATGGCTTTCTAGGTCCATAGTTTGTCATTCCTGGTTATCACCTCCCAGCTTCCTGGGCGAAGGTCCTTCCTGGCCCGAGGCAGGGGCTGAACCCTCCTGTTGTACACGGAGGCATCCTTTGGCCTGAAGACCAACCACAGTGAAGACCAAAGCAGGTACTAGGGCCTCACACAGTAAGGGGGGCAGGTGCACCTGGGGTGAGGGAGGGACCAGGGCAGGGATGTCCACTGTAGGCTGACAAAGTAGAAGTAAGCATATGTGAAAAAGGGCTTATATTTTCTCTTATTATTATTATTATTATTTATTCATGAGAGATACAGAGAGCAAGAGAGAGGGAGAGAGAGGAGAGACACAGGCAGAGGGAGAAGCAGGCTCCATGCAGGGAGCCCGCTGTGGGACACTATCCCAGGTCTCCAGGATCACGCCCTGGGCGGAAGGTGGCATTAAACTGCTGAGCCACCTGGGCTGCCCGGGCTTATATTTTCTAGTTTAACCTAAACCATATCATGAGTGAAAGTTGTTTAAAAAAAAAAAAAAAAAAAAAGACATAGGCCCAGAGTGGAGCCACTTGTGCTAAGCCCACATCACCAAACCAAGACTCAATACCTAACCTAATTGCAGTTTCAACCTTTCACAGGAATGTAATCTTAACTGGTCAGTCTGGAATTTCCTGGTCAGCACAAGTAAGGCAGTCTGCCTAATGAACTCTTTCTGTCCCCCAAAAAGTTCACCTAGCCCCAAATAATCCTTTTTTTTTTTTTTTTTCATTTATGACTTACTTGTCCCACCCCCCTCTCTGCCTTCAGAAACCTTTCCTTTTCTCTAGTTCTTTGGGACTCCTTTCCATTTGCTAGATGGGAGGCTGTCTGATTCATGAGTCATTGAATAAAACCAATTACACCTTCAAATTTACTCAGTTGGATTGTTGTTATTTAATAAGGGTATAAAATGAAACTGGGAGTCTGGTCTGGGTGAAAAGGACACTGGGTTGAGATCCAAAGATCTGCATCCAAACTCTGCTGTCTGGCTGTGTGACTTTGGACGGACTGCTTCAACAGATCTCAGTTTCCCCATCTATAAAAAGGGAGTTATTATCGCAATGTTAGCATTGCAGGAGGTGTGAATGGAATAATGTGTGCTTTAAAACCCACATTGTAGGCATTAAAGCATTACCCAAATACTTACCCTAGGCCTGGGAGGGAAGAGAGGAAGGTACTATGTTTTGTGTAATGTTTTTCAAAGAGCAGGTTGTGAGCCATCAGCAGATTGTAAAAAAAATTTAGTGAGCCCTGATCAACATTTTAAAAAATGAATATAATAGAAAATATCAACCTATAACCCAAGTACTAAGGGTAGGTATTTTGTCTTTGATTAAGTTGTATGTGTGCATGTATGTGTGTGGTGCTGTACAAGACAGTTTTTACATCACCACGCACGTACGAACACTTTATTTTCTGTGGTAAATAAAGAAACTAGAAATAAAGGGAGCTGTTTTTGCCTTGCTGTATTTTTTAACTGCAGCATTTTCACATTCCAAGAGTGGGAGAAGAATTCATCTAGGCAAAGAATTTATGTTTTGTTTGGGAAAACAGTCTAACGGGCTCTTTGGTTATGCAAAGGTAGGAGGCCAGGTTGAGGCGGCCAAACTACACGATAAAGTCAATATTCTGTTTCCTTTGGTGGTCCTGGAAGAGGCAATGGGGGGGCCTAAGGTTTCAGAGGTAAGGGGGTTTGGGCAGGGCCTGAGGAGGGAGACCCTGAGTAAAGGCCTCCCATGACACTGTGATGGAGCACTGGGGCTGCCTGTGTTGTGCTCAGTGAGGTCTCCTTGCCTGCATGTTAAGCCCTTACCAGGTCTTCAAACCTTGACTGGAATTGATTAGGCATCTTAGCCTAGTTCTCTCCAGACAGCACTGCTTCAGGAATGATGGGCAGGTCCCTGTCCGGGAACAAAGTGTGGGCATTGATAGAACCCATGTTCGGGGAACTGGAAAGATCTAGAAGTCAGGAGCAGTATGGAGTGAGAGGAGACAAACCAGGATGGTGAACACACATCCAGGAATTCTTGGTAATATTTGAGAGGGAATCCCTCTGGCCTGAGTATTTTTCTCTAATATTTAAGTAAAGGATAATGCTGGAAGCTTAGAAAACATGGGGCCACCAACCAAGTTAAGGACTAAGAGGCTCAGCCACAGTTGAAAATTAGAAAGGCACTAACCTGTAGCTTCAAGCAAGGCTCAGCGGGACTATGACCAGAGTCATTATTACCACCACCTCCTATCACAGCACTTTGGTTCATGACCCTGGTAGGAAGGATAATGACTCTCCAAAAATATCCGCATCCTAATATCCAGAACTTGTGATATGTTAGGGTACATGGCAAAAGGGAATTAAGGATACTGGTATAATTAAAGTTACTAAATAGCTGGACTTAAAATAGGGAGATCTTGTGTGCCTAAAATGCCATCATAAGAGTCCTTAAATCTGGAACCAGGAAGAAGAATGAGTCTCAAAGTGATACAATGAGAAAAAAAACTTGATTAGCCACTGCTAGCTTTGAGGATGGAAGGTGGCCATGAGCCAAGGAATGAGGGCAGCCTCTAGAAGCTTCAGTAGACCAGCCTCCAGTCCAATGAGGTTCTGACCTCCAGAATTGTTAGGTAATCAGTTTTTGTTAAGACTTCAGTTTTAAGAGAAGTTTTAGGTTCACCGCAAAATTAATGGGAAAGAATAGAGATTTCCCACATACCCCTGCCCATTACCAGCATTGCCCACCAGAGTAATTCTTTCACATTAGAATTCTCTCTTGGTGTTGTACATTCTACAGATTTTGACAAACGTATAATGACATATGCCCGTCATTATAGTACCATAGAGACTATTTTCGCTGCCCTAAAAATCAACTGTGCCCCTCCTGTTCACCACCTTCGCAACCCTTGGCAACCACTGATCTTTTTACTGCACCCCCGCCCCAGTTTTGCCTTTTCTACAGCATCTTGTAGTCAGAATCATATAGTCCGTAGCCTTTCCTGACAACTTCATTTCATAATATGTATTTAAGTTTCTTCCATGTCTTTTCACGGCTTGCTAGCTCATTTCTTTTTAGTGCTAATATTCCATTGACTGGATGTACCACAGTTTATCGATCCATTCACCTAGTAAAAGGCATTGTGGTTGCTTCCAACTTTTGACAATTATGAATAAAGCTGCTATAAACATCCATGTGCTGGTTTTTGTGCAGACG
The DNA here is from genome assembly GCF_003254725.2 of Canis lupus dingo. NCBI lineage: Eukaryota > Metazoa > Chordata > Mammalia > Carnivora > Canidae > Canis > Canis lupus. Next base: position 63,165,116 of record NC_064252.1, on the reverse strand, counting down.
TAAATTTTCAACTCATTTAGGTAAACACTGAGGAAGACCACTGCTGGATCATAGGGTAAGAATACATTTCGTTTCGTAAGAAACGCCAAACTGTCTTTCAAAGTGGCCGTGCCATTCTGCATTCCCACCTGCAATGAAGAAGGGTTCCTGTAGCTCCACATCCTCGCCAGCATTTAGTATTGCTGTGTTCTGGCTTTTGGTCATTCTAATAGGTGTGTGGTGATATCACATTGTTTATCTTATTGTTGTTTAAATTAATTTGTGTTGTTTTAAGTCACTAGACTTGTGGTTCTTTGTTATGGCAGCAATAGAAAACAAATACAATGACATCATGCAAGGAAATGACAAGGAACCAAGAGACAGGAGGCATGACCAGGAGCTACCACCAGCTCACTGTGTTTCCTGGGATGAATTACCTGATTCTTTTGGGTTTTAGACACCTTGAGACTAAACTAGGCATGGTAATTCTTCCCCTAAGCTATAGCAGGAAGCAATGAGTCAATTTGGAATATAATGGCTACACTAACAACACCGGAAGCTCCCAGTGAGGAAAGCTGGAATGGCCTAGGAGGTGGTTTTGTGGTTCCATCAGTATTGGTGCTTTTTGTGAGTTCAGTCTCCTAGAGATGCCATCAGCCCAAGTCATGACTCAGCCAATGATGACTCCTCAAGACCTCAGTCCTGCCTAGAGGAGCAAGCAGAGGCAGGAGCTGACCTTGCTGGGGAGCTCAGGAAGGACATGAGACAGGCATGGTGTGCACATGCATGAGGCTGGGCAACGCTTCCACCCAGACTTTCTTTCTAGAGTAGGAACTAGCCAAGGGTGAGGATTTGGCACAACTGCCCTTGAGTTCCCTGTAGACCACGCCCATGAAGATATTTAACTCCACAGGACTTAAGCCGGACATAGTCTCACAGGAAGCATCGTTTAATAATAATGACCTCCAGGTGTTCTCCACTCATGGTTGCTAATCCTTCCAAGAACCCTGCATTGGTATTCACCTTTGACACAGGTTCTAGAACTGGCATTAGGGCATGCAATTAGCAAAAGGTAGAGCCAGGGTATAAGCTCAGATCTGTCTGAGCACAAAGTAGCCTGCACCGTGTACACCCAGCTGGAAGGGAGCTTGAGGCCTGCCCCTCACTTTACAAATGAAGACAAGTGATCTGTCCGGGTTCACTCAGCTACTTAGAGCCGGGCAGGGTTAGGACTCAGTTTCTTGGCTCCCGGTCCATTATTCTTTCTAATAACCTCTGGGGTTCATAGACTTCTTTGGGAAGCTGATATCAACAGTGTATCCTCTCTCTTCCCCAAATGAACATCTATACACATTTATTTTCCCTACAGTTTGGGGGTGAGTTTGTGAACCCCCCCTCTAGCTACAGACCCCAAGTTCAGAGCCCCTGCACTATACCCTCTGCCTCTCTCACGTGTAGGGCCACGAATAGAGTGGGAATTCAAGGGTGACTGTATATTAACCAGGCTTGTAAAGGAGAGGGTTCATTCTCCCTACAAGTTATACACTCTGCTTCATCTTTCACCCACTTTTAATTTTTTTTATAACAGCTTGAAGGAGAGCAGATTTTGTCACCTCAAAATACGTCTCTCTGGCATAAGGATTATTTTGAGCAAAAGGCAAACAAAACCCAGCAGATTCAGGGAAAGTTCTTTACCTCCCCCTCAACTGCCTAAATTTACATTGGAAAGTGGGCCTGAACCAGAAGGAGAGCTATTACCAGAGATACTTTTTCACCTAAGAAACTTATCTGCATGACAGGGCAACCTTGGGTTACAAACATCTCTCACCTTCCTGTGAGTGGCCTTCCTTCCCATTGTGTCCCCAGACCCCTACCCTTTTCCTTAGCTCAAGATGCTTTATAAACCTCGAGGACCTTGTTGTCCTTTGGTGTCATATTTTTGAGGACTTCCACGTGTGTGAAATTTGTTTTTCTCCTGTCAATCTGTCTTATAGCAATTTAAGTATTAGACCCGCCAAAGAAACCAGAAGGAAAGAAGGGAAAAAATTTCCACCCTTACAAGCTTTGTTGAGACATAATTCACATACTGTGTAACAAGCTCTTTTGTCATTCCTGCCTTTTCCATACTTCTGGAAAATGAGAACAATTCTACAACTCCATGCATCATGGGATTGCTAAGAAAAACTAGAAGCCAATTATATGTGGTAATTATTAGTGCTATTGCCAAATAGTCATTTCAGTTTTATCCCTTTCTAGACACATGTTAGATTATACTTCTTGGTGTTGGGAAGGAAAATTTTATTCTACTCTTCAAGATTCTTCTAGCTGCTCTAAGAATCAAATCGACATGAGCCACATTAACAGGAGAAAATCAAATTAATTATGTACATACAAGGAATCCATATAAACACATGAGAATCCAAAAATAGGTACCATTATGTAGATAGATATGCCAATCTGAGCTAAGGAGAAGGGGGTAGAGGTCTGAGACTTCAAAGAGAAGGAAGAAAATTCACAGAAAGATGAAAAAGAGTAAATATTTGGCAAAAAAAAAAGCTTGCCGGGCCATACAGAAACAGTGGGACAGAGAGAAGAATTTTAACAGATTATGCTAATTTTCTCCCTGTCTACTACCCCTACTTCATATTACATTGTGGTTATTACAGTGATAGCTCCCTTCCTGGAACAGGTCCTCTAGCTAAATTCCTTTAGGCACTCAGGGGGAAGGTCAGTTTCTTCCTGAGTCTTTTGGGCCTTGATGATTTTCAGCTCAAAATAATTCACATGCCAAAGAGGCACATCTTAGGGTTATTTGTTCTGAAGTCCTACATTGGTGTCCTTGCGGTTGGGTGGAACCACATGAGCATTTACAGCCAATGATTTTCTTTGGCTCATAAATTTTGAGCAGAAGTGATTCATGGCACTTTTGGGCCAAATCTTTAATTTCTGAGTGAGACCTACCATGACATGACCACTAGCAATGTTCTGAGTAGTGGCTGCTCCATTGCCCTGGGGTCTCAGAGTGAGGAGGCAAAAGGCATGGCAACAGAGTTCCTAATGCATCTGTAATGATAGAGAAATAAACCTTTGCTGTTTTAAGGTACCAGAATTTTTTCTTTTCCTTTTTTTTTTTTTTTTTTTTTTGCAGCAAAACCCAGCCTATCTTGACTTTGATAAAATTTGTGGATGTCCTTTATTTTTTTTTTTAAGATTTTATTTATTTATTCATGAGAGTCACAGAGAGAGACAGAGACACAGGCTGAGGGAGAAGCAGGCTCCATGCAGGGAGCCCGATGCGGGACTCGATCCCGGGACCCTGGGACCACGCCCTGAGCCAAAGGCAGACACTCAACCACCGAGCCACCCAGGCGTCCCTGTGGATGTGCTTTAAAAGCTACAGAACACTTACAAATATAAGGATTGTCATTACCCCAATTGTACTCTTACTGCAGCTTTTCCTGACATTGCCAAAGTCTTCACATTGGAGCAATGTATATTCTGTCTAAATGGATAATTGCTCATCAATGTCCCAATGATCGACTGTAGGAACAGTCAAGGGGCTACATGCATGGTCCCCAGAGTGCAACTAAAAGAGAGATTCCTTTTGGATTCCTTTGGGAGTAGCAGCACAACTGATGAGCTGCTAACAAAATATCTTGGTGTGAAGAAAAATTGAGCCCCCAAAGAGTTTTGGATAGTTGTGCTACTCATTCCTGTTAACTTGGCAAAGCCACTCTGCATGCTGCCAGTAGCTTGGCTGAAGTTGAAAGAGGCCATCCTAGACACAGTATTTGATACGCCATACTACAGAACCAGAGTAGCCAAACACAACAAATAGAGCGATAAAGAAAAAGAGTTTGGGGGTCAGATAGACCTCTTAGGTTCAAATCTCAATTTTGCCACTTACTGGCAGCATAATCTTGGGCACGTTACATAACCTGCAAGACCCTCCATTTCCTCACCTTCCACTCAACAGTGAACCCTGACTCACATTCTTCTACAGTTCCACATTGAACTTGCCTGCATATAATGACCAATGGGATGTAGCAAAAGTGATGCTAAGTCACAAGAAGGCCTGGTCTCTTGGAATACTAGCTCTGGAGAAGCCAGCGCTCCTAAGACATCCGACTGCCCTGATACTATGATGCTGTGAGGAAGCCCGACAGAGAGAGACTGTGGAGATACAGATACTTAGCCAGCCTCCAGCTGTCCTGTCATCTCAGCTGAGGCATCAGATACATGAGTAAAGAAGCCACCCTAGATATCCAATCTCAAGGACTCCAGCCCTAGCCACCATCTGATTGCACCCACATGTGAAAGTCAAAGACGGAACCACCCAACTGACCATCCCAGCCCCAGAAGCCTAAGCATATAAATAGTTATTTTAATCCACCAATGTTTAAGGGATGATTGCTACACAGCAATAGATAACCACAACGTCATCTGTGAAACAGGAATAATAATAATACCAAGTTTACATGGTTGCGTGAGAATAGAGAAAATGCATAAAATGCCTAACTCAATGCTTTTGCACTTTACAGCAGCTATTTGTAATAAAAAGGATATGTCTGGGGGGCTCCTGAGTGGCTCAGCCGGTTCAGCATCTGCCTTTGGCTCAGGTCATGATCTCAGGGTCCTGGGATCGAGTCCCACATGGGCTCCCTGCTGAGCGGGGAGTCTGCTTCTCCCTTTCTCTCTGCCCCTGCTCCTGCTCCTGCTCTCTCGCTCATGCGTGCTCTCTCTCAACTAAATAAATAAAATCTTTTTTAAAAACTATGATATGTCTGTATAATTGCACCCAAATGGAGCAATTTTTATAATTGAAAAATACCGTCACCTACAATGAGGACATTCTTGCAATACGTACAGATGTGGCAAGGAAAGAAGGCAGGAACAGGGACAGCTGGTTGAGCCCTAGAGCTACCGCAGGTCACAGCATAGCAGAGGAACCATGGGACAGGACACATTTGGAGCTGGAAGTCTGAGAACCTAGGAGAAGTCTCAGGCCCCAGGCCTGTGTTCCTTGCACATCCATGATAACAAGAGGAGACTAACACAAGCAAGAAAACCAATGCAATATTTATTTCCCTGTATTTGCTGTGAGCTATGACCACTTAAGCTTAAAGTTGGTTCTCTGAATTAATGAAAAAAGCCCTTGTATTCAAACTGAATCTTCTGTTGCTGTGTAACCGAAAAACAGAAATGAGAAATAACTACAGTGGGGCTGAAGTGGCTCAAGTTCAAAAATGCAGGAAGGTCTCTCAGCCTGCAAAGGGCTGTTCCAGATAAGGTTCACACTTCCAAATGTCAAGGAGACTGCTCACTCAGGAGCTCCCCAGTGTGATTGTTCAGGGCTAAAAGTCACACTTAATTATGCTCTGAGCTCGAGAAATTCCAGGAGTAGCAGTTGCTTCTCTCAGGAATTAGGCTTGAAAGAAAGAAAAAAATGCTTTGTCCCATCAGCCACCTTACTAACAATTTCAATGCTGTTTGGAGAAATGATGACAAAGGATGGGAAGAGAGGAGAGGAAAGGAAGGGCTAGGAGTTGGCACCCCAACCTGTGAGGGGGACTGGATGGCTTGATGGGGAGAGGAACTACCCCCTTGAATTCCTTCCAGGTCTTTTGCCCACCTCCCTCACCACTACAGGTGCCCTTCCCTGCAATTCATGCTCTGCCCTGTTAATTCCTCACTAAAGCTCTTTTTTTTTAATTTAAGATTTTATTTCTTTATTCACGAGAGACACAGAGAGAGAGGCAGAGACATAGGCAGAGGGAGAAGCAGGCTCCCTGTGGGGCGCCTGATGCAGGACTCGAACCCAGGGCCCCGGGATCAGGTCCTGAGCTGAAGGCAGATGCTCAACCACTGAGCCACCCCGGAGCCCCACTAAATCTCTTCTTAGGATAAAATTTAACAGGCAAACTTCTGCTGAGGGGCAGTGATTCATTTAAAATAAAGACATTTTCAAGTCCTGGGAGATCTCTGAGCAGAGAACAAAGCCTCAAAGCAAAGAACTCATTTCTCATCTTGATTGAAAGGCCACTGAGCAGACAGGAGAAGAATGTTTGCAGAGAAGGGCCTTCGGTGTCCCTGAAATGACGGGGTCCTGTCCTACCCACAGAGAGCTGCTCTTCTCCTCACTTATTCTCTGGAATCAGACGGTGCCTCGTTCCATTACTACACTTGGATTTGTTAATGAAATAGCCCACTCCTCCAGGATTTCGCTTTTCTTTTTCCTGCTAAATGTGATTATTAAGGAGTGTTTTTTAAATCTCCATCATAAAAAAAAATAAAAAAATAAAAATAAATAAATCTCCATCATAAATGTAAATACAAACTTAAGGGATAAGGGATAATGCTCTGTCATTATTCATTTAGATTAAGGTATATGAACGTATATTCTATATTAGCCTGATTTTTTCCCATCACTATTTCCTTGTTCTTCATATTCCCCTATCCTGAGATTTTTGCTTTGATTCATTTGTTGCTTCGAGAGAAGCTCTTCTTTTGAATACATTCCTTAAATGGGGTATGTGGGTGCTATACTCTCTTCTCTACATCATATCCACAAATAACTTTCACCCTGAGGGGTGAGACTTGTCAGGTGGGGTTGTAAGAATTCCTAGGCCAAGGTCATTTTCTTTCATTTGTCGTTAGATGTTATTCAGTCTTCTAGCTTCCAGTGTTGTAAATGAAAAGCCCAATGAACAGTCTGAGGCTCCTTTACAAGTTATTTGTTCTTTATTGCTTATTATTTATAAGCTTCCGGACAATTCTTCCAGAGAATAAGTTCTCTTAATCCTGGGAGTTGAGGAGTTTTACAGGATGTTACTAGATGTGTGTCTTTTTTGCTCAATCTCAGCCTGGAACTCAGTGAGCCCTTGGAAAATGCAAGTCTTTCTTAACGTCAGAGGCATTTTCTTGTATCATTTATTGTCTCCAGCAATTCGTTTTCTCCCTTATGAGCTCCTATTTCTCAGATTAGGTGTCCTAGATCTTATCACGGCAAAATAGGATGGCCATTACGAAGCAAAAAATGTGGGGCAACTGTGTGGCTCAGACGGTTGAGTGTCTGACTCTTGATCTCAGATTGGGTCTTGATCTCAAGGTCAAGAGTTCAAGCCCTACACTGGGCTCCATGCTGGGCATGGAAACTGCTTAAAAAAAAAAAAAAAAAAAAAAGCAGAAAATGCAGTTAACAAGAGTACTTAACAGCACAGTCACAGAAACCAGAAAGCCTGGGAGTGGATACCAGCTCTGCCTCAGCCGTGTGATCGTGGGATCCTACATTAACTTTCCTGGGCCTCAGTTTCTTCAGCTGTAATATGGGTTGAAGAACAATTGTACTTAATGCCTAGGTTTCAGTAACAAAGTACGTTAATATATGTAAGTTTTGATAAAAATACAATTACTGTTCTCCCTCATCTCTTTGTAGTCCCATGCTGTGGGTTGAGATATCCTTCTACTTGATATTCCAGGCCATTAATTCATTTTTCCATTTTGCCCTTATGCTATTTTTACAACGAGCAATCGCTACTTGATAAAAATGACTAGAATGCTAAATTTTGAAGCATTTCCTTTAAATAATTGTTATAAATGACAGTGTGATGATTTCTGAGAGACCCTTTCCTAGACTCACCAGAGGAAACAGCATGGTCAGGGGCACCAGGGGATACTGTCTGGAAGGTTCAGGCAACAAATGAAAAGAGCTCTGCTGTTCGGACACAGTTTTGCTTCAGTCCTGGCCTTCGGGTCAGGTGGCAGGAAGGCCATTCTCTAGATACTTCCTTTCAGAGCCACCACTTCCCCCCAGCTGCAGAAGGCCAGGATGTAGCCCCATGCCTCTGTTTCCATTCTGCCTTGGTGGGAAAGGGCCAGGTGCCAGCTGAGGGGGGTAGGAGGCCATCCCCTGCTGAGATGACACGCTATCCCAGCTTTCCCTCTGGAACCGCAGAGATCTTAGTGAAAAATAAACAGCATGGTGTAAGAACACCAGACCGGGAGTCAGAAGTCTTGCTTTCAGCCACCAGGTCCATGACCGTAGACAAACCACTGTGCCTCTCTGAGCCTCAGGAAAATAAAGGTAACAATCATAACCACCTCACAGGGTTGTTGCTTTTTTTCTTTTCTTTTTTAAGGAGGACCCGATGTGATGATGTTATACAGAGCATTTTGCAAACTATAAAGAACCATCATCATTCATCTTGGTAAGCACGTTAGGCCTGTGAGTGGCACGGGATGGGGAAAAACAGGGCCCCATACCCACTGGCAAATCTCATATTATGGGGAAATACTTGGAGATAATAACAATACCTCTCTGTTTTCTTGTCTCTTAACCACCACACCCCCCGGCCCCTTCTGTGGAATCTCAGCGTGTGGGTGTGGCTGCAGGTGCAAGCCCTGTAATCACAGCACTCAGGGGGCCTCCTTCCTGTTACCTTCTGCCCCGGCCCAGTGAGGCATGTGTGTGTGGGAAAGCCTTACTATGTAAGATCGAGGGCAAAGGATTAAGTAACTGGCAAGGGTTTCTCTGCTGGCCCATGACTAACCCTTTAATTGAAAAGGAGGAGCCCCTGAATGACAACGGGACATCTTCTCTGCCATTGTGTTCAATCTAGATGCTACCTGGGTGATCTCTCTGGAAGGGGAGGAAACTCCTCCATCACACAGGTGTGCTCCAGTCCTCAGGCCACAGAAACACACCCTTTCTCTGCAGCTCCTCAACCAGAGGGCAACTCCCAGATGTCAGGGCCCAAGACCCAGAGGAAGCATGCCTGGGTTATCCCTTCCAGGGAGCTGTTTATGGGAGGACTGAGTCAGGGATGGAGTTGGCACCACTGCCCGGTGGGTGATGGAACACATCTTTCCCTTTGATTTACTTTTCTTTGCATCATAGAACCTGACCACTGGCCATTGTTATTATCTTGGGTTTGTTTTATTTTAAGCATGGCTTTATGATTATTTCAAAATTATATGTATATAAACATCTGTGAACATATCTCTCAACCTAAGATCTAATATATTAATAACTTAATATTAATATACTATTAATATAAATATTAATATATTAATAACTTAAGTGTTTCTCTCCATCCCTTTACTTTCATTTTGTATTTATAATTTCCTTGCTTTTTATTTATTTATTTATTTTAAAGATTTTATTTATTCATGACAGACAGAGAGAAAGGCAGAGACACAGGCAGAGGGAGAGGCAGGCTCCATGCAGGGAGCCCGACGTGGGACTCGATCCCAGGTCTCCAGGATCATGCCCTGGGCTGAAGGCGGCGCTAAACCGCTGGGCCACCGGGGCTGCCCAATTTCCTTCCTTTTTAAAAGTAGTTTAATGCTATGCTTAATTGCTGTTTAATCAGTTACATTTAATGAAGGTAATGCTTAATTAATATTTAGTTTTAGCTGTTTTTAGACTTTATAGAAAAGGTATTAGTTATATATCTTTTATATCACTCAGCATATTTAACCAAACTATATTGTCAGAACCGTTGCGTGCCTTGGTAGTTCATTGTTTTCACTGTAAAATATCCCACTGTGAGAATATAGGAGTTTATCCATTTACCTCTCAGTGGGCAATTTGGATATTTCTGGGTTCATTTATGTTTGTTGATTTTTGGTATTATGTGTGGCACTACTAAGAATAATCTTGTATGTGTATCCTGAGAATGTGACTCTTTTACAATAGAGTTAATATGGCCAAATTTATCAAGCTTTTCTCTTTGGGGCTGGTGCCTTTTTATACTTTATTAAAGAAATGTTTCTTTTTTCCTTTAAAGATTTTAAGTAATCTCTACATCCAAGGTGGGGCTCAAATTCAACCCCAAGATGAAGAGTCGCACGCTCCGCTGACTGAACCAGCCAGGCACTCCAAGAAACTGTCCTTTCTTTAGTGCAAGAAAGATAGCCATCTATCTTTTCTACCAAGATAAACATACAAAGACATGGTTTGACACCATCCTTAATCTTTTCAGAGTAGATCTTGTGTGTGGTGTTAAATGGAGATCCGGTTTCATTTTTATCCATATGTATGTTTTTCTAGTTCCAGTTATTGAATTGTTCCTCTTTTCCCCGCTAATATGACATGGCTCTTCAAATTGTATTTCACACCAATTCTTCATAGGAGAACAACATTTTTCACTCGTAGTCTTAATAGAATATTATGTTGGCATATTACCTGTAAAACATTATGTCAATATATTACCTTTTTAAAAAACTGTTGAAAAGTTATCACTTCTGTAGGGTGTCTAGGTAGCTCAGCATCTGCCTTCTGCTCCAATCATGATCTCAGGGTCTCAGGATCGAGCCCCACAGCTGGCTCCCTGCTCAGTGGGGAGTCTGCTTCTGCCTCTGCCTCTGCTGCTCCCTCTACTGCTCCCCGTTTGTGCTCTCTCACTCTCACTCTCTTTCAAATCATAAATAAATAAAATCTTAAAAAGAAAAGTTATCACTTCCATTAAATGGATTCCTCACTGGCTATGCTTCTGGTGTTTATCCTCCTCAGCTTTCTTCACAGCATCAGGCAAGCGCCTGATTGGTCCGCCAAAGGCTGGAGCCAGGGAGAGGCTCTGCTATTGGTCAGCAGAGGACTCCCTGGGCTCATCTGGACTAACTTCAAACACCTGAGGGGAACCTGTTCTGGGGATGCTGGTCTGGGAATGGGCTGGCTTAGAATCAGTCTGAAAAATAGGGTGCTGTCACGGGTTGGGTTGAATTGTGTTCCTTAAAAAGATATGTCTTAGCCTCTGAATCTGAGAATACGACCTTATCTGTTAATAGGGTCTTTGCAGATGTAATCAAGTTAAGATGAGGTCATATTGGATTAAAGTGAGCCTTAATCCAACGATTAGTATTCTGATAAAAGAGGGGAATCTGAACACGGACACACAGGGGAGAAGGCCACGTGAAGATGGAGTTAGCGATTGGAGTGATGCATCTACAAGCCCAAGACTGCCAAAAACCAAGAAACTGGGAAGAGGCAAGGAAGGATCCTCTCCAGAGCCTTCCATGAGACCACAGCCCTGCTGCCAACTTGATTTCTGACTTGTGGCCTTTACCAAATGATAGCAATGGTTGTTGTGGGCGGATAACAGAGATGGACAAATCTCAGATTTTCTCATGCCCCTGAGGGTCCTGGCTCCACTCTCCTGGGTCTGTCCTAGACCCCTCCTCTGAGGGAAGAAGCCTGGCTCTGTCAGCCATTCTTGAGATAAAAATCAGCAGAAGGGAGGAAGGAATGGAAACAGCCAGGGGCAGGAGGGTCTGAGAGCCGCTGGAGTGCAGAAGCCCTGGCAGTAGGTGGGAGAAGGCAGGAAGGAAAGTGTGAGGCTCTCATGCTGCCACTGGAGAAATCAAAAGTATTCCTGAGGGCTATGGGTTCACTTAGTGATGAGAAATGCAAGTGAAAGAGGAGTTATTTTTAAATTGCTTTTGATTTCATGGTCTCTTGGCAGCATGGGAGCTCCAGCAGGAAACTGAGCCATGTGGACTGAGGCCCCATGAGCTTTCCTGCCTCCTCATCAAATGCTTTCTGCCCACCAGCTCTGCTAAGTGCTTGGCAGAAATATCTCCTCTCCTCCTCGCAGCAGCCTGTAAATAGAGGCTGATTTAAATGATAAAACTGAGGCTGGTGAGTCTTAGTTAAACGGCCAAGTTCAAAGAGCTTTGGAGTGCCTTCTGTCTGGCTCAGAACTAGAAGCAGGCAGGAGTCTCAGGGTGGCACCTGCAGCTGGCGGCCAACCCCGCAACTGGTGGGCACCCTCAGCGCAGCCTTGCCTTGTACGATAATAGAGCTTTGTTTCCCTCAAGGAGACCATATGAGCGCGGGTTTCTGACACGAGGCCTAGCTAGGCAAGGGGACAGAGGCGGTGGCTACAGAATGGGCTCTGGAGCTTAACTGCCAGAGTTGCCCCCAGCTATGGCTCTTTCCAGCTGTAAGAGCATGTGAACTAACCCCCCGGGCCTTTGTTTCCTTCTCTGTAAAATGGGCACAACAGCTCCCAGCTCAGAGAGTCGCTGTGAGGATTAAATGGGTTAATACAGTAACACACTGGGAACAGCCCCAGCACAAAGCAAACACTCAATAAAAGCTAGCTCTCGTGGTCACTAAAAATACGATGCCGTCATCAGATCTGACAAGACCTTGGCTACAAAACATGTAAGTCATGGAGAAGAAGAGTCTAATGGTAGATTGCAGGCAGTGTAAGGATTGAGGTCTTGAGGCAGGGTCAAGATGGTGGAGCAGGAAGGTCCTGAGCTCACCTCCTCCCACAGACACACTAGAAGTACGACCACACATGGAGTAGCTACCTCTGGGAATGAACTGAAGACTGGCAGAACGGATTCCACACAACGGAGGAGACAAAGAAAAAGCCACATTGTGGGGTAGGAGGGGTACAGGGGTCCACTCAGGATCTGTACCCTTGACGCTGCGACCCACAAGCAGGAGGGGTACCCAACAGCAGAGTCCCTCCCTGAGTAATGATGTGCCCGAGCCCCACATCAGGCTCCCCTGCCCAGGGGACCCGCTCCAGGAAGATGAGCCCCCCATATAGTCTGGCTTTGAACAACAACAGGGCTTACGTCTGGGAGAGCCAGAGTACAGTGGGCAATCAGACTCCTTTCTTGAAGGGCACACGCAGCCTCACCCACTGGGAGTGCTGGCACAATGGTGGCAGTTTGAAAAGCATGTGGGTTATACATGAAGATTTATTTACTAATTTTACGGCATGTGCTGGAGAAGTAGGGATCTGTTGGCACATTCTCTGGGGACAGAAGCACTGGTAGGCACCATTTTTTTTTCACTCCCTTTCTACCTAGCCAGACCAGCACGGGAGGGAGCCAGCTCCAACACCATCCATCTACCTCTCTAGCACCGCTCACCCCACTCTAGGGCAAGGGAAGCTAGTCCTGCACACTAGAGCACCTGCAATAGTTGCAGCCACCAGGCCTGTCACCAGCTGCACTGAAGGCCTGTCCCACCCACCAGCCTACCGGTAGCAGTCATAACCAATCCTTGCAGACAGCTGAACTGCGGGGCTACCCCTTGCACGGGTCAGTTGATGCCAATCTTGGCCCAGCGACAATAGGAAGATGCATGCAGCCCACACAGGAGATACCCCTAGGGCCCCCTGCTCCATTGATAAAGGGGGGTTTCCACTACTGGGAATCACAGGACACCTTCTACATAAAGCTAGTCCTTCAAGACAGGGACATAAGTGATCTACCTAATACATAGAAACAACCAGAGTTAGGCAAAATAGGGAGAGAGAGAGGAATGTAGTCCGAACAAAAGAATAAGACAATAATAGACAAAATAAGATTTTTAAAAAATCTACTAAATAAAGACTTCAAAGTAATCGACATAAAGATACTATGGAACTTGGGAGAAGAATAGATGAACACAGTGAGAACTTTAACAGACATAGAAAAAAAAACCAGTAGAGCTAAAGGAAACAATAACTGAAATGAAAAATATACTAGAGGGACCCAACAGCACTGTAGATGATTATGAAAAAAAAAAAAAAGATTAGCAATCTGGAAGACAGAGTAATGACAAAGATCACATATATATTTCTTATTATAAATCACAACATCACAGACTACGTGAGCCTCACCTATGAAATGGGGGGTAATAGAGCCTACCCTACCAAGCTCTTGTGAGGATTACAGGGATAGTCCTTGGGAAAACACCTACCAGGGCACCTGACATGCAGCACACTTCAGTAAAAGCCAGTTGAGTCAGATTCCTAACCAGGCTGTTGCTTCTTCCTTTCCCTATCTGTAAAATGAAGATAATGTAACAGTACCACCTCCCAATCTTAATGCAAGGAGTCAGAGTTTTTGTTTTAAGATTTTATTTATTCATGAGAGACAGAGAGGCAGAGACACAGGCAGAGGGAGAAGCAGGCTCCATGCAGGGAGCCCCACGTGGGACTCGATCCCGGGTCTCCAGGGTCACACCCTGGGCTGAAGGCAGCACTAAACCGCTGAGTCTCCGGGGCTGCCAGGAGTCAGAGTTTTGATAGCTCTCTGGTCACTAGATAAAAGTTCTCTCAAACTAATCCCAGAGATCATTCCTACAAGCACTACCCAAGCGTGGGACCTCCTCCCTGCTCTTTGTAAGCACCTGGCTAGGAAAGACCAGAGACTGGCCCACAGCCTCCCTACAGGTCGGTGTCGGAGGCCCTATCAGTGCTCCAGGACTTCCTGGGGACGAGGCCTGCCTCCTCCTTAGGCAGCTGGTCCACTCAACCCCCCAAGAAAACCTGCACCTACAGAGGACTTTGTTTTATGACTGCCCCATAGATAAACACACAGGCTTTTTTTGTTTTATGGGTTTCACAGCTAATGATTATTGGCAACACAGGATGGTAAAAATGGCAAACCTGGGAAAGTTCCAAAATCCTGCCAGGCTGGTCCCTGATTTTCTGGGAATAGGAAGCGTCACTCCTGAAAGACAGGGCTTTTGCATTGAATATGGGACTCCGACACAATGAAGCCAGGCACCAATGGAGAGATTTCAGCCAGTGCCAGTGGCCTGTAAGGAAAGCCAGAGGGGAGACAGGTGGCCTCCTGTGAGTGAATTTTACTGCTACAGAGATGCCCAAATCCCCTCAGGTCCCCACTGAAGACAGTCCAGGCAACTGGTGATCTCAGGTGGCCTGGGCTGTCTTCTGGGGAGGGTGGGCTGGACACAGAAGGAAGACTGGTCAGCCTGGCCTAGGGACAACAGAGGGGAAAACTGAGCTAAGAAGGACTTCACCAAAAGTGTGTTACCTGAAATACAAAGATGAGTCATGAAAAGAAAGCAGAAAAAGCAGTGAGATGTGTTACCAGGTTCTCTTTTCTGTTCCACAGGCAGGGAGAAGTTGTGGCCAGCAATGCCAATGGAGGGAGCACAGTCTGCTTGAGCAATCTGCACTCCTCCGCTGCACTTGCAGCCACTGGCAGGGGTTCGGAGGGGAAACCGAAACTGCACAAGTAGGAAAGCCCCTGCAGGAAGCCAGCCGTTGGTCCGGCTTACTGGTTACCAGGGCAACCAGCAGATGCTCTTCTCCCCTGAGAGGGGGTGGAGGCCCAAATATCTCCTGCCCTGTGGTCCAAATAAGAGGACCTCATCTATGACAGCATCAAACAACAGCACTTCCTGTGCATTTCCATCTCACTTAATCCACCTCTTGAGGGAGTCAGATCCAGGGTGATTATACCCATTTGACAGTTGAAGAAACTGGGGCCTTGTGACACTAAGTAACTTGTCTAAATTTACATGACTCAGAAGTAGATCAGATCCAACCTGAGTCTTTTTAAAAAAACTTTTTTAGATTTTATTTATTTATTTGAGAGAGAGAGAGAGCTAGAGCAGGGAGAGGGGCAGAGGGGGAAGCAGACTCCCCACTGAGCAGGGAACCTCAATGTGGGGCTCCATCCCAAGACCTGAGATCATGACCTGAGCTGAAGGCAGACGCCTAGCCAACTGAGCCACCCAGGAGCCCCTCAACCTGAGTCTTTAAACCGTAAATCCAGTGTACATCCCCCTCCACAGCCTGTCTGTCAAATCATCGGCATGTGGTCTTGTCAGGGACCGTCACATCTCTGAGTGCATGCAAGCCACGTGAGACACGCCAGGCATGGCTTATTCCCCTCTCCTTCACATCACACATGAGAACTGGCAGTGCACGGGGGTGGGGCTAGCAACAGCCTTGCTGTGTGGTTAGCCAACACTCTGACTAGACTCGAATCCAGCACTTTTCCCATGACACCCAAAGCTGGCTACTTTCCCCTCATCACATCTGGAAAAAATGACTCAGGTGACAGTGGGCTACTCGTGTCACGCTCATATATGGAAGGTGCCACGTTGTTTATGAAGCACTTCAAAGCAGGGCATCTGCTCTGGCTTTCCCCCAGGTCTTTATTAAGTAAAGGTCATGATGTTTGCTGAAATTTGAGTGCAGGGGTGCCTGGCTCACAGGAAAGGTCAAGATAAGGTTGATTTCTGGAGGCCTCTCTACAGATAAGCATGAATCACACCCAGCCCTTTGCTGGATAATAAGACTAAGAAGCTCCAGCTCCTCACTTCCTATCTGGCTTCTGTGAGCTCTGGGTCTGACTGGGCTGCAGAACATGCCAACCACTGAAGAAAGGCAGGAATAGAAAGGTTCAGGCCCAAGAATGATTTCCGGTTTCCTTTGGAATGGCACTTTTTCTGGCTATAAAGAGAAGTTTCTGATCCTAATTCCACAGAAGACCCCCAACTGTTCCTCATTCTCCATGGCTCTGGACCAGATCCAAGGCCCTGATGGGGCCTGAGGCCCCTTGCCTGGTCAGCGCACTAAGATCTGCTCAGGTATTTGGCCTCCTTCTCTGCCCAGAACAAAGAAGTCAGCAACAGCCACAGCGGCCTCTCCAAGGCAGCAGTAAGGGGTATCGCTCCTAAGGCAACCCCTTCCTGCCCGCTCTGTCCCAGCAAGTGCTATTTGTAGAGGTGGTAATGGGTAAGGTTGTAGGAAGCTGGGTTGAAACTTTAATTGGCCTTGATTCACCCATTGCTCCTGCCTTTCTTGAGTGGTTCAAATGTTCTGAGAAGCCCCAGGTAGGTCAGAAAAGTAGCAGCCTTTGGCCTTCTCTGCTAGGAGACTGGCCCTACCAGAAAGGGACAGTCTCACTATCTGTCATTCTGTGGCCAGCAAAGAAGAGAGGGAAGGATTTCCTCCTCTCTCTAGGGAGTAAGCAGGCCTGGGGATTGCTTTTGGTGGGGGCTGAAGTGGCCCGTGGGTACGAGTCACTTCTCCTCTGAGGCAAATGGAAATTACTCTCCTCTGCCTGTTCTCTCTCCTCCCCAGTCAGTGGAGCCTGGCTTCAGGTGGGCTGAGGAGGGGAGGAGGGCCATGTCCTCTTCCTGAGGCCTGGCAGTCACCAAGACACTAGTCTCGTGTGCTACAGAGGCAGAATCACAGCAGGAAGATGAGAAGGTCGGAGTAGAAGAGACTTGGAGAGTTTGTACCAGGCTGTGTCCCAGACACTCTCAGAAAATTTCAGGGAAGGAAACTCTAGGTTGGAGTTTCATTTCATTTTAGAGAGAGGGAGTTTCAACAGAGGCTCCTGGCATATCACAACAGATTCATTCCACAGATGAAAAAAATGAGAGTTGGAGGACCTGAGAGAAAAAGAGAGATGGACAGACAGACTGTGAGCAGTTCCACTGCCCGAGGGGCAGGTACCACGCTCTGATAGTAGCAAGAGCCCGGAAGACCCTGGGATCTTGTGAGCTCTCGAGAGCTGCACCTGCTTAGACATCAGGGAAGGGTGGTATAAATGAGGCCAGAGCAGCGACCTCCTTGTAGCCCATACTCCTTAAAGTCATCAAACAATGATTTAAAAAAAAAAAAAAAAAGGCCAAAAGTTAATCAGAGGCAACTAATTATGGAAAATAGACTTGAAAAGTGCCAAGAGGAAAGAAACAGGATCCTAGAATGGAATGTTAGTTGTCTCTCCCCACACACACATCCAGAGCTGAATGAGAGGTCAAAAAATAAGATCCCAAGAAGTGTCACCAATACCTCAGTTTGGCACGAGGAGGGCCGAGAGGCTACACAGGCCATCAGGGAAAAGCCATAGAGAAATCCTGGAGAGAAGGAGTCCCTGGGCCCGTTGGGGTCCTGTGATAGAATGTCCTTTCACCTCCTGGTACAGGGAGGGTTCCTTTCACACAGGAGATTGATTTCTTGCTTTCTGGAGATAAAGGGGGGCAAGTCTGAGCATTCTTCTTGCACTGGCTGTTTCTTAAGTAACTTTAATTCAAAATAATCAATATGCCAAAAGTGGCACATTTGGGGATGGCCTGCCCCAGAACCCCATCAAGGAAACCAGCTGGGGCAGGAAGAGCAGCTGGACCTGCCTTTGAGCCAAATAGCCAAGGAACCAAAGAACCAAAGGTTGTGTGGCCAAACGCTAGCCATCTGCCCAGCATTGTGTGGAGACAGAGTCCAGAGTTTTGGTCCACTAGCTTAAGTCTTGTTCTGGAGGCAGTGCCCACACCCCATAGGACAACACCAAAACCTCCCTTAAGGAAGTCCTTCCTCCATAATCCAGGGCACATGAAGAAGTCCCAAGAAAGAGGACGCCCAGGGAAGATGAGCCACGAACAAGAATTACAAAGTCTATAAGTATAAGCAAGACTAGGAACACTAAGGTAGTTTTTAGACCCTAAAATAAGAAGAATTTACATTTGAGGAACTAGAGATAATAGACAATCTCAAAAAGATTTTTTTTTAATTTTTTTTAATTTTTATTTATTTATGATAGTCACACAGAGAGAGCGAGAGAGAGAGACAGAGACATAGGCAGAGGGAGAAGCAGGCTCCATGCACCGGGAGCCCGACATGGGACTCGATCCCGGGTCTCCAGGATCGCGCCCTGGGCCAAAGGCAGGTGCCAAACCGCTGTGCCACCCAGGGATCCCTCAAAAAGATTTTAAATTAAAATGTCTGTCAAACTCAAGAGAACTAAATGAATGAATAGCCACCATAAATAAGAACAGGTAATTATGAAATAAAAACAGGCAGATATTTCACAAAGTAGAAATATCAGAAACAAATAATGTAGTTATTAACTGGACAAAGCTCTATTTGTGTTTTACAGGTGTATGAGTGTTTTCTTATCCTCAAGCATTGACATGTACATTCTCAGAAAAAAGTTTGGAAGAATATACATCAAGTTGTGAATAGAAATTAACTCTGAGAATGGGTAGGGGTATGTCTTTCCGTCTTTTTGGACTATCTGCATCGCCTACCTATTTTATATATATATATATATATATATATATATATATATATATATATATAGTGAATGTAATGTTTCTATCAAAAGAAAAATCAACAAAAGACACATTTTAATTTAACTTAATTTTTAAATTTTTTAAAAGATTTATTTATTTTAGAGGGAGAGTGCAAGAGCAGGGAGAGGAGCAGAGGGAGAGGGAGAGAGACACTCTCAAGCAGACCTCCCCACTGAGCACAGAGCCTGATGTGGGGCTTGACCCCATGATCCTGAGATCATTACCTGAGCTGAAATCAAGAGTCAGGCACTCAACCAACTGAGGTACCCAGGCACCCCAACACATTTTAATTTTAAAATGATGGGGGTGTTGGCAGAGCTTCTGGTTCAGCCTACGTCACTAAGTATAAAATAATCATGAATTAAACCATGAGAAATTAATAAAATTTTATCACCTGAAAATAGTTAAATCTGGGGCAAATGTTTAGAATATATTTGGGATAGGCTGCCTTTATACAGGCTAAATGTCATACCCAAAATAATTCACTTCAAAGATAGTATAATATTGTGATTTATAACAAGAAATACATCCAGTTGAATAGCAGAGGGTTAGGGGCACCAACATCCACACAGTAGAAAATCCATACACCTTTTGTCTCCCTCAGTGTGGATCCCTGGTGATCTGGGAGATAGGATTTGAATATTTCACCAAAAACTTTACTAATAGCCTACCATTGACACAAATCCTTGCCAATAACATAAACAGTTGATTAACACTTATTTTGTATGTTATACGTATTAAATAAATGTATCATATACTATATTCTTATAATAAAGTAGGCTAGAGAAAAGGAAATGCCATTAAGAAGTCGTAAGGAAGAGAAAATACATTTTCAGCACGGTACTGTATTTATTGAAAAAAATCAAAAAATCAAAAAAAAAAAAAAAAAGAAAGAAAAAAATCCATTAGTGGGCCTGTGCAGTTCAAACTTGTGTTGTTCAGGGGTCAACTGTGGTGGTTTTGATCAAAAGTCACAGAGGCAGGTGCCTCCAAGCACTGACTGGGGCTCAACCTGCCTCTCTCTCTCTCTTTTTTTTTTAAATATTTTATTTATTTATTCATGAGAGACACAGAGAGAGGCAGAGACACAGGCAGAGGGAGAAGCAGGCTCCATGCAGGGAGCCGGATGCGGGCCTCGATCCCGGGGTCTCCAGGATCACGCCCTGGACTGAAGGCGGCGCTAAACCGCTGAGCCACCTGGGCTGCCCCTCAACCTGCCTCTCACATGGGTATCTTGTAGATGAGGAGAAACAAAAGTTATTTATTTAGTGATGACTAATGAGCAACATCAGATAAGGCCACTAGTAATAAGTCAAGATGGTTTAAAGAACATAACCTAAACAAATGCTTTCCAACCCAGTGTAATGTGCTTTTCCCTGGACACAGCATCCTAGGGGATGAGTCACAAATACAGTGTGACAGAAAAATCTTCTACTCCAGGCCCCTGCCCGTGGTTCCCTCCTTCCCCTGGCAGGACTCTGGCATCGCATCTATAGCACCTCAGCTGACAGCCGTTCTCCCCTTCTCTTTGGTGCCATTCTCCTCTTTGCTTCAGTGGGACCAGCAGAGGGCTTTGCTATGATGCCGACCCTGCCGTCACCCAGAACGACGTTGTTAACTCCATCCGTCACTGGGGTAGTGGTCATTAGCAGCACTGCTCTCGGGTTTTTGTGGCTGTCACTGCTGCCCAGTGAGGACATCACCACATATTCTGACCCCATACTGTGCCCTTAGACCCTTCCTGAAGACACTGGACTTCCTCTATCGGAAACCATCGTGATATTTTGATTTTATTAGGAAGCAACCCTTGGCTGCCATTTGCTGTAAAGATTTGTCTCTAGAATGTGCTTCCTTGGGTGTAGCCAAGCACAGCCCACACAGCTCTCTGGCCACCCTTGGGTGAGCTGTTCCTCTTAAGCAGTATTCACAGCTTGTTTCTATGGCTCCAAAAGGAACAGTCCTGCTCTTCCATTTTCTGAAGGCTTCCTTGCTTCCTCCACCCAGAGCTGGGTCACAACTTCTCAGCCGTCAACCACCATCAACCATCCAGGGGAATATTAAAAAAATTCCTTTCCACCATTTCAAACCACAGCCTTCTATTTTTTTTTTTTTTAAAGATTTTATTTATTCATCTGAGAGTGAGAGAGAGCTAGCAGGAGCAGGGAGGAGGGGAAGAAGGAGAAGCAGACTCCCTGCTGAGCGGGGAGCCAACGTGGGGCTTGATCCCAGAACCCCAGGATCATGACCTGAGCAGAAGGCAGACGCTTAACTGACTGAGCCACCCAGGTGGCCCGAACCACAGCCTTCTAAATTGAAGTGAACTTTTTGCCCATCAGGCACATGTTAAGGTGTCAAAGTCACCCTTGTCTTTCTTTTTTTCCCCCTAGAGATGTAAACCTGCTCTCCTAGGGTCCAGCAGTTAATCCTTAAAATTCTTTTCATTTCTCCTGGCAGTCCTAGCACATTCTCATGCAAAGCAGATACACAAAATCCCATTTGGGTATGCCAACACACATCCCTTCCCTTGCGTATAGCTGTGGTCCCAGGAGCCTCTGCCACGTGATTGTGACTTGTCACACATGCCCTACCCTCAGCAGTCCAATGCTGACCTGCTCCAAAATGGTCCACTCCAGTCACGGGCCACCTGTTGTCTCCTATTCACAGCAGATGCTGTTTAACGACCAAAGCCAATCCAACCCTCAGGTGTTGAAACGAAAACAAGAAGGCTTTCCCTCCACATTTGCACTAGTTTAGATTTGCTGGGAAAAAGAGCATCTTAAAGAAAACATCAGGGATCCCTGGGTGGCGCAGCGGTTTGGCACCTGCCTTTGGCCCAGGGCGTGATCCTGGAGACCCGGGATCGAATCCCACGTCGGGCTCCCGGTGCATGGAGCCTGCTTCTCCCTCTGCCTGTGTCTCTGCCTCTCTCTCTCTCTCTCTCTCTCTCTCTCTCTCTGTGTCTATCATAAATTAAAAAAAAAAAAGAAAACATCAGTGTTCACTGAGCATCTTTATGAACAGTGCACTAGGACAGACACAGACAAGGATTCAAAGATGGATAGTCCAGGCTTGTTCATGGAAGAAGTTTAGTCTGGAAAATAGGAGAGTCACATACTGGGGCGCCTGGGTCGTTGAGCGTAAATCTCTTGATTTTGGCTCAGGTCACGATCTCAGGGTTATGTGATCGAGCCCTGTGTTGGGCTCTGTGCTCAGCATGGAGTCTGTTGGAGATTCTCTCTCCCTCCCCCTCTGCCCCTCACTCACTCCACTCTTGTGCTCTCCCAAATAAATAAATAAATAAATTATATTAAAAAAAAAAAAGAAGAGTCACTATACTTTGCTGTTTGCTTGTCACTGTCTCAGTTCACATACCCTGTCCCAGTGTAATTAGTATCTATATTGCTTTCCACTCTTCAGAATGTCTCGGTTTGGAGGCTAAGAATTATACAGTCACGCTAGAGAGAAGATCTATTCACATGAAAAGAGAACTCAGAGAGACACCTGGGTGGCCCAGCAGTTGAGCATCTGCCTTCGGCTCAAGGCATGATCCCGGGGTCCTGGGATCGAGTCCCACATCAGGCTCCCTGTGTCTGTCTGTGTCTCTATCCCTCTCTCTGTGTCTCTCATGAATAAATCAATAAAATCTTAAAAAAAAAAAGAGAGAGAGAGAGAACTTAGAAATGCAGGGTGGGACACACTATCAGGTGCAGGGTAAAGGGCTGTCACAATGCTTTTTAGAGAGGAGACAGAGGCGCCAAGTGTTTAAGTAGCTTCTGGGACCATGAGGCCTGTTGGGCATCGCTGGGACCAGTCTCCAAGGCTACTTCCTTAGCAGCCCCTCCACACACGTGCCTTCCCAGTGGAGAAAATGAGGCTTCCAGAGAATGGCAGGGAGGGGAGACACATGGGGGTAGACACCCCAGGAGAGTCTGCTTTCATTGCTTGGAAAGACAAATAAAAGGTTTTCAAATATTTTTAAGGGAGCACTAGAGAGAGTGATGGACAAAGCTATGAGGACTACTTGTCCTGGACACACACTACAGGGTCCAGATGCTGCGTGAGAAGGTGCTTCGGGTCTTCGTGTACGGGAGAGAGACTGAGGGGGGCCATACGGGTCTATCTGACTGCCCTGCAGAGGCCCAAGGAGACTATTTGGTGTGTGTGGAGACGCCTCCGGCCTGCCCCGGGCCTGCCCCTGCTCTGCTCCAGCCTGCCCAGGTCTCACGGGCAGAGGCAGGTACCAGCATCTGCCTTTGGCGTCAGTGGGGGCTGAGGGGACACTTGGCCTGGGTGCCTCTATTCAGTTCAGTTATTTACCCATCATGTGGTTAACCCCACTCACATCATGACGTGTCCCCCAAGCACCCCACTGATTATGGGGCTTTCCTGTGTGTTCTCTGTCTAATTCAAGTGGCTTCTGGAAGCCTTGCGGGGGGGAAGGGGCAGCACCAAACTCAGAGGCCCGGAGCCTTCCCCTGTGGTGGGGACAGGCAGGGAATCCCCACAGGCCGGCCAGCAACCCCCCAGTCACTGACACCCTTCTGCGACTTGTCAAAGAAGAATTTTCAGAAACGTCAAAAACGTGGCACGACATGGGTGAACACTGAGGATACTATGCTAAGGGAAGTAAGCCAGCCACCAAAGGACAAATACTATATGATTCCACTACCGTGATATATTTAAAATAGTCAAATTCCTAGAAGTAAGGAGTAAGCTGGTGGCTGCCAAGGGCTGGGGGTGGGGGTGCGGTTGTTTAATGGGTATCAAAGTTTCTGTTCTGCAAGATGAAAAAGTTCTGTCTTACGGCAATGTAAATATTCTTACAACTACTGAAATGTACGTTTAAAAAATGCTTAAGATGGTATATTTTATGGGGTTTTTTTTGTTTGTTTTATACCAGAGCCATACACACAGACGTGATTCTGTAGGGATGGTACAAGGGAGTTTTCTGGCATGATCAAGCTGTTCTGTGGCCTCGTTGTAGTGGTTGCACAATTTCTAAATGGGTAAAGTCCATGGAACTGTAACATGAAGTGTCCATTTTGCCTTATGTCAATTTTTTAATTAAAAATTTTAAAACATAGTTTTCTTACAAATGTAGACTAAACGTGTATCAAAAGCGAATTTAATTAATTAATGAGATAATCAACAGGATGGTAAGGCTGGTTCAAAAAAGTATAGAACAGGGGCACCTGGGTGGCTCAGTCAGCTAAGTGTCCCTCAGCTCAGGTCCTGATCCTGGGACCCAGCCCTGCTTCAGGATGTCAGGATGTCAGGATGTCGGGGTGTCGGGGTGTCAGGCTCTCTGCTCAGTGGGGAGCCTGCTTCTCCCTCTCCCTCTGCTGCTCCCCCTGCTTGTGCTTAATCTCTCCCTCTCCCAGTCAAATAAATAAAATCTTAAAAAAAAAAAAGTACAGAAGATATTTAAGTCTTTCTAATAACTGAAAGAGCATTGAAATAGTTTGTGAAGCTACATCATAAAACCTTAGCCTTGGGTTTTATTTATGCAAAAATTTATTTATGCAAACATTTTTATTTGCATCACTCTATGACAATCCTGTGTGGCTATCGGTTTTCTATGCTTTCCTTATAAAGTTGTAAAATACCCTAATTAATAGCAAATAGACAAAGGTTCACATCCCTAGAAAATCAGATCATCCCCCACAGGCAGGACTGTCGCGGGACAATGCCCCAGCCCAGCAGGACTCAGGGGCTTGCAGGAATCCCCTTGTCCCATTTCCAAATCTTGGACAACTTTTCCTAACCGTCCAGATGAAAGGAAACAAGAGAATGTGAGGCCCAGAGCTGTGCCAGGCGGAAACAGTGAGCGGCGCTATCAAAGAAGCGATGCCCCCGGGGACGCCCTGCTGTCCGGAGGAGGCCAGCGGGTGCTCGTCCTCGTAGGGGATCAGCAGTTTCCAGGAACCTAGGCATTTAGAGAAAGGACCGTAGGAACGAAACCGGGAAGGGGTTCCCGGCTCCACAAGCCACCCAGATCCTTCTCAGACCCATCAGGCCCATCCTTGCCCCAGGATTCTGGACTCACAGCAGTGTGGGGCCTGGATCTGTCCCTCCACGTTTCACAGACACTATTCCGACCTCTATGACTTCAGGTGGCTCCCTCTGCCTTTCTTTTCCAGGCACTGGAAATGGAACACCCATGGGTGGATCTGCTCGGAGGGGAACCCCAGGGAAAGCCCGGAGCAGACTTAGAAGTGGATCTGGCCTGCTCTGGAGATCTCCTGCGAATGGGAGGGGTCTGGCCAGCCCCCCCGAGGCTGACGTCAGGTGCAGGGGGACCCCTGAGACTGCCCCCCCCACCCCCCCACCCCGATCCAAGGCCCCTGGGCTTCATCTGTGGGGAAGGGAGGGAGCAAAGCTGCTCAGCAGGAAGGGGAATGCAGAAAATGTGGGGGGGAGGGGGGCAGCTGGAGCACCTGAACAAAAGGCCCTGATAAATCCGGAATGGAGAGGAATGGAGAGCCTAGGCCAGGGTCCCTCCAAGGCAGCCAGAGGCCTTTTTTACACCCTGGTCGCCCCGGGGCCGCTGAATTCTTCACCTCCCTGCGATGGTGACTGGTGACGGGAGAGAGGTGACCCCCGCGTCTGTGCCAGCCTCCCCCCCCCCCTTAATAATTCAGGGCTGTCGACCCAGCGGGCCGCAGGCCTGGGCAGGGCCCGGAGCCAGGGCCTGTGGTTCCGCTGTCCCTCGCCGCCTCCCGCACCAACTCCCAGGGTCTGACTCCCCCCACGGAACCTTCGGGACCCTCAGGCGGGCACTAAGGCCTCCAGCCTGTCAGCCCTTCCCGCCCGGCTGCCCCCGGCCACGGCTCTGGTCTGTTGTCTGGCGGCCCTCAGGCCCCCCCCTCGCTGGATGCAGCTCCAGGAAGGGACGTTCTCATGACCCCGCCAGCCCCCTCCTCTTCGGGGCTCCCCTCCACCTCCCCCCTCTGCATTCCCCGGCCTGAGCTCCCTGCCAGTGGGGGGACCTGCAAGGCAGGGGCGGGACCACCCCTCGAGTCCCTGCAGAGCCCAGGCTCTGCTCTGCATCAGGAAAGGCGGGGCGGGGGCGAAGGTGCTGCGGCCTGACAGCGTGGACGCCAGAGGGATCCCGTGGCACCTCGGTCCCTCTGGGGAGGGCAAAAGAAGGGCCAGGTTCCTGGCAGCCCGCGAAGGGCCGCCCGGGGAAGGTAGCCGCTGAGACCGTCTCCACCCCGGCCCCGGCCCCGGCCGCGGGGGGGACAGTGGCTGCCCCGGGTCTGGGCCTCCTGCCACGCTCCACACTGGGGACAGAGGTGCTGGAGCTGAAACAAAGCTGTTGCCGTGGCAGCAACAAAAACAAGCAGCTCACGTGGAGCAGGTAAGCCCACGCGCCAGCAGGGTCCTGGCAGGCGGGGTGCAGGCCGCAGAGCAATCAGGAGAGGCTCGGGCCACAGGCCGGGGACCCCCGGGAATGCAGGACACAGGGGTTCCCGGGGTCTCCCCCGCCTCGGGCAGCAGGAGCCAGCTCAGAGGGACCACAGTCTCCCTGTGCCTCTTCTGCGCGAAACTGGGCCCTGCTGACTTTGGCACCAGACCGAGCCTCCTGGGTGGGAGGCAGGGAAAATACCTCTTACATAACTCAGTTTACGGTTTGACTTTTTGAAAGCCACAGCGTGCCACCGATTCGGGAGAGGACTTTATCTGAGGCTGCTCCACGGTTGGTCTCCTCATCACTGGGCCTCCTTCCCACCAGAGAGGTTCCCCTCTGCTGAGCAGCTGGGGCCAGGCCTGGGCCCGACCTTCACATCCTCACCAGCCTCCGGAGGTGGGAATCCGAGCCTGAGGCTATGGGGGGGCTCCAAGGTTAAGCGACAACTTCTAAATGATCTCCCGCCACCTTGGGTTTCTGCTGATCAGGTTCTGGAGCCCAAATGTAGGTTTATCATATTTCCCTGTTAGAGGTCATCTTGAAGCCTACCCCAAAAGAGAAAGAAAGTAGACTGGTGGTTGGCTAGGGCTGGAGGAGGCCTGGAGGTTTCAGGGTCTAAGGGGTACAGCGTTTCTTTTTTGGACGAAAATATTCTAAAATTCATTGGGAAGATGGCTGTATGACTCTGAATATACTAAAAACCACTGAACAGCATGCTTTTTTTTTAAAGTTTTTATTTGCTTATTAAAGTCATCTATACCCAACACGGGGCTCAAATTCATGACCCCAAGATCAAGAGTCACATGCTCTTCCAACCAAGCCAGCCAGGCCCCCCTCTATTGTATACTTTAGATGGGTGAATTTAGATCGATGTGACTTACATTTCAATAAAGCTGTTACAAAATAAATAATTTTGACAGATTTGGGCTCACAAGATGATCTGCCATTTGGGGTACGGGCTCTGCATCTGCTCTCAAGCCAGCTGTCCCTCTGACCAACACATCCTCCTCCTTATATGTATCTTATTTTGTTTTGTTTTGTTTATTTTTTTTAAGATTTATTTATTTATTTGAGAGAGGGAGAGAAAAAGAGTTGCATGTGAGTGGGGGCAGGGCCAGGGGGAGAGACACAGGGCTCAATCGCAGGACCCATGAGATGATGACCTGAGCCAAAATCACACACTGGATGGTTAACCAACTGAGCCACCAGCCTCCTTGGATGCATTTTTTTAAAAGATTATTTACTTATTTACCTATTTGAGAGAGAGAGCATGAGCAAGGGGCTGCAGAGGGAGAGACAGAAGCAGGCTCCCCGCTGAGCAGGGAGCCCATTGTGGGTTTGGTGGGGTTTGATCCCAGGCTTGGGATCATGACCTGAGCAGAAAGCAGATGCTTAACCAGTTCAGCCACCCAGGTGCCCCCCCCACCCCGCCCAGATACATTTTAAAATCTCCTGGTATAAAGGTTTGCTGTCATCCACCCTCACCCTCTGTTACTTGTCCCGATTCCTGGCAGTCACACTAGCCTCCGGCAGCAGGGCCCCACAGAGCTCTGTCTCATGCTCTTATGTCCACTCACGTGGAAAAGATCACAAGGGCCCAAATGGCATCTCACCTACTGCTCTGCCTGTGAGAGTGGAAGAGGAATGAGCTATCCTGGATTGTTAAGAATGTGGCAGGAAATCAGCAGAGGTATGGGGGGGGGGGGGTGATGAAACTGTGGAAGACCACCTTGCATCCTAACCCACACTTGGCCACCCAGAGCTATGGGCTTGCATTGGGCTGGTGATAAAATGAGGCCTTCATTTCCTTAGAGAAGTCAACAGAAGATCTCTCAAAACTGCCTGTCTTCCTACCTCAGCGTGGGTGCCAAGGCCTTTGGTGGTCCCTCTAAAGGTCAGTGAGCCCTGAGACATTGATTCCCTTTGCTCTGTGGGGCCTGGAATGACCACAGCTCTTGGGCTGGTAACCTTGGGCTATTTGCAACCTGGCTCAGGGTTCCAGGTTTCTCTCAGTTTACCCAAGTAAGCCAAGAGGTAAAAACAGTTGGCACCCAGCTCTTGTTTTGGTTCAGGTCATGATCTCATGGGTTGAGAGATTGAGCTCTGCTGAGCAGGGAATCAGCTTGAAGATTATCCCTCTGCCCCTCCTCCTCTCATCCCTGCCCCCTCTAAGAAATAAATAAATCTTAAAAAAAAAAAAAAATAGGATGCTTGGGTGACTCAGTGGTTGAGCCTTTGGCTCAGGTCGTGGTCCTGGGGTCCTGGGATCGAGTCCCACATTGGACTCCTCACAGGGAGCCTGCTTCTCCCTCTGCCTGTGTCTCTGCCTCTCTCTGTGTGTCTCTCATGAATAAATAAAATCTTAAAAAAAAAAAAAGAGAGAGAGAGAGAGAGAGAAAGAAAGAAAAGAGAAGAAAGTAGCTGGGTGAAATCACTGCCTTGACCAGTGGTTCTCAAAGGGTAGTCCCAGAACCAGCAGCATCAGAATCTCATGGGAACCTATTAGAAATGCAAATGCTTGGGCCACCCCAGATCTGCTGAATTGGAAACTCCAGGGATGGGGCCCAACAATCTGTGTTTTAAGCCATCGAGGGGAGTCTGATGTACCTTAAAGTTTGAGAGCCATGGCATAGATCCCGAGGTCCCTGAGGTATAGGGATATTTGCCTTGTTCTAATGGGTATCCTCAGCTTTTAGCTGTGTCTGCCTGTTATATGGGAGGAAATAATGAAAATTTTATTGAATAAATGAATGAATAAATGAATGGTTTAGTTCCACTGCCATTAATTGCTTCTCTCCAAGCAGATGCCAACCAGGACATTTGCAAGCTGATAAAAAGGGAAGAGTGTGGGTATATCTGATCGTTCACTTCAGCTTCTAGTTGGCTCAGTTCGGTGTCTGAATTATTAAGCAGGACTTAACAGCGCATTTACGTTTTCTTTTTACAGATGAGGACTTGACTCCGATAATTCTTCCCTAATCCCCAGAAACAAAAGCATTTTCCACTTGATTTCCAACTCAGGCTCTCCCCCTACACTCTTCTGGCTCTGGAAGGAAAGGAAAAGGAGGAGGCAGCTGGAAGGATGTTTCTGCATTTTCAAGTTAGAATGTGCCCAAACTGGGACGCCGGGGTGGCTCAGCAGTTGAGCGTCTGCCTTGGCTCAGGGCATGATCCTGGGTCCAGGGGATGGGGGGATCGAGTCCCACATGGGGCTCCCTGCAGGAAGCCCACTTCTCCCTCTGCCTGTGTCTCTGTCTCTCTCTGTGTGTCTCTCATGAATAAACAAATAAATCTTTTAAAAAATAAAATAAAAATAAATGTGCCCAAATGATTATACATCTGGCTCCTAGGAGAACCAAGACATAGGGGCCAAGCATTTCTTTTTTTTTTTTTTAAGATTTTATTCATTTATTCATGAGAGACACACACAGAGAGAGAGAGAGAGGCAGAGACACAGGCAGAGAGAGAAGCAGGCTCCATCCAAGGAGCCCGAGTGGGACTCGATCCCGGGACCCCAGGATCACGCCCTGGGCCGAAGGCCGGTGCCAAACCGCTGAGCCACCCGGGGATCCCCCAAGGGCCGAGCATTTCTTAGAAACCCCGGGGATGGGCAGGCACAGAAGAAGGAATAGCCCCGCTTCCCGGTTCCAGCCAGGCGGCACCTCCTCTCATCTGATCCCGAGTCACAGGCCAACTTCCTGATTCACGGCTGCTGCTACCTCCCTTGAATGGCATTTCTTGGGCTCGACCCAAAGCTGGTATTTCTTGGGCTGGCATTTAAAGTTTGAGAGCCATGGCATAGATCTCAAGGTGGCATTTCTTGGGCTCGATCTCCCCAAACCACCCCCTGTGTCCCCCAAGCCTTGCTCCTGTGACCACACACGGCCCAGCAGCAGAGGGCAGGGGCAGCGCCAGGACTGGGGTGACATCCGCTGCCCGAGTTCCACCTGCCACCGGGGCCCACCCTCCACTGACAGGCGCTGGCTGCCCCCCGGGCCCTTCCCCCCACCCGACACCCAGCACCTTCTCTCAGTGTCTTCTCTGTGTTTTAGAGGGGGGGCCTCTGGAGCAGTGGTAGAAAGACCAGGCTGAGAAGTGCCCCCGGCCCTTGTCTGGGGCTGTAGGCTCATCACGAGACATAAAGTGTCCCCCTTCCTCCTCATGGATGACCAGGGCTTAATCCTGGGGGTTTAGGTGTCCCCGGCTCAGACACATGAGCCTTTATTATCTTCATCAAGTAGGTAAAGGGCTGGGGGGAGGGGAGCTGCCTCAGATGCAGGATCACAAGGGGCTTCCTTCCCAGGCCCCATGAGCTATGGGGATCTGCCTCCCAGGAGTGCTGAGGGTGAGAGGCAGGGGCACCAGGGTGGTGGCCCCCCAAAGCTGTGTCCTAGCTTAGTCTGAAAGAGGAGGAGTCACGCTGAGGAGCCATCAGGGCAGTGGGGAGAAGAGCGCACACAGCGCCTAGGGACGGCTCTTCCCAAGCCTCTGGGGCCTGGGCACCCACAGGCCGTGGGGTGCAGGGTGAGGACGGAGAAGAAGGACGGGACCCTACCAAACCACAGGGACTCCCTCCTTCCAATCCCAGAGCAAGGGATGCTTTGTCACTCCTCACACTTGGGGAGATCTTGAACAAAATTGCCCTTGACTGTAAGCTCCTAGAGACAGGGGACAGGCCTGCGCCTTGATCTCCCTGCCCCAGCGCTCAGCAGTGACAGGCACAGGGCAGACGAAGGCTCGCCCGGGAATGCCACCATCTCTGCCTGTTCATGTTCTTTCTCCTGCTCCTCCTCCTCCCGCCACCCTCCTCCTCTTTCTCCTCCTTCTTCCCTCCTTCTTCTTTTCCTTCTTCCTATTCCTCTCCTTCCATTTCTTCTAAAAAGTAACTTTTTCAGGTGTAATTCACACACAATGAAATGGACCTTTTTTTAGTGTAACGGTTCTGTTAAGTGCATATGGAGTCACGTGACCCCATCGCAATCAAGTTACAGAATAGTCCCATCATCCCCCAAAAGTTCCCTTGTGCCCCTTTGCAGTCACCGCCTCTACCTGGCCCTCAGCTCGGGCACTTCCATATCAGTGGGATCACACAGGGAGCCCCCTCTTTGTGTATCTGGCTTCATTTAGCACGATGTCCTGGAGAAGCCCCCACGCTGCGCATGTAGAGCCATGGTTCATTCTTATTGCTGAGTAGTAACCCCTTTTAGGGCTCCATCACAATTTGTTTCTTCATTCACTTGTTAGAAATTTGGGTTGTTTTCAGTTTGGGGCCATAATAAATACAGTTCCTATCAACATTCAGGTTATGAGTCTTTTTGTGGACATAGTTTCATTCTTCTTGGGTAAATATTTAGAAGTAGAATTACAAGGTCCTATGATAAATATGTACTTGAATTTTTTTTAGAGATTTTATTTATTTATTCATGAGAGACACAGGCAGAAGGAGAAGCTGGCCCCCTGTGGAGAGTCTGAGATGGGGACTCGATCCCAAGACCCCGGGATCACGCCCTGAGCCAAAGGCAGACACTCAACCACTGAGCCACCCAGGCGTCCCTGTACTTGACTTTTTAAGAAACTGCCAAACTATTTTCCAAAGTGGTTTTATCACTTTATTTTTCTACCACCAATGTGTAAGCGGTATAATTGTCCCAGTCCTCACCAACACTTGGCTTTGTCAATGTTTTTAATATTAGTCACTCTAGTGGGGACGTAGTAGTGTGATTTTAATGTGCATTTTTCTGATGAGTAATGATGTTGGAAATCTTTTCACATATCTTTTTGGCATTCATATGCATTTTATAAAGTGTCTGGGTAAGTCTTTTGCTCATATATTTTTTTAAAGATTTCATTTATTTATGAGAGACACAGAGAGAGAGAGAGGCGCAGAGACACAGGCAGAGGGAGAAGCAGGCTCCATGCAGGGAGCCCCACGTGGGACTCGATCCTGTGTCTCCAGGATCACGCCCTGGGCTGAAGATAGCACCAAATTGCTGAGCAACCTGGGCTGCCCTTTTGCTCATATTTTTAAAATAAACTTTATTTTAGAATAACTTCAGATTTACAGAAAAGTTGTAAAGCTAATATAAAGAGCTCCAACATATCTTTCACCCTTTTGGTCATTTTAAAAATTGGGTTGTTTTCCTTACATATTCTGAATACAAGTCCTTGGTCAGATATATGCATTGCAAATATTTTCTTCCAGTTATCTTGTATTTTTCTTTTTTTTAATTTTATTTATTTATTCATGATAGACATAGAGAGAGAGAGAGGCAGAGACACAGGCAGAGGGAGAAGCAGGCTCCATGCAGGGAGGCCAACGTGGGACTCAATCCCAGGACCCCAGGATCATACCTGGGCCAAAGGCAGGCGCTAAACTGCTGAACCACCCAGGGATACCCTACCTTGTGTTTTTCAATTTTTAAAATGTGTTTTCCAAAGAGCAGATGATTTTTTGGACTTTTCTTCTGAATTTCAATGTGTCAGTTTTCTTTTATGCCAGTGCTTTTTTGTGTGTCCTGACAAGTGAAGCTTTGCCTATCCCAAGTTTATGAATTTATCCTGTCTTCTTCTACACACTCTTATTACTTACTTTTAACTTTAACATACCTCAAGGATGATTCGTTAATATTTGAAACACCCTGAGACACCTGAGTGGCTCAGCAGTTGAGCGTCTGCCTTTGGCTCAGGGTGTGATCCCAGAATTCCAGGATGGAGTCCTACATCAGGGTGCGATCCTGGAGTCCCGGGATCGAGTCCCACATCGGGCTCCCTGCATGGAGCCTGCTTCTCCCTCTGCCTGTGTCTCTGCCTCTCTCTCTCTCATGAATAAATAAATAAAAAATTTTTAAAAACCCAAAAACATTTGAAACACCCCAATTATGAATAACACTACAGAGGTGATTATTTAGCTGGTTAAAAATACTATAAAAATCTATACCAGAGGGTTTGTTAATTGGACTAATGCACTTTAGAAGTGCATTTTCAGGAGACACACCGTATCATAGTCACATCAAGTTATACAATAGTCAGGATACAATAGTTGGCTAAGAAGTGGCAGGCCTCTATCATCTACCCTTATTGAGCATTTGAGGCATAGGCCCTGGTGGTCCTGCGTCCTCCCACTTGACCAAGGGACCTGTTACCTGCCTCAACCACAGGGCTAGCTGACCCTGGAAGCTGAGAGAATGTGACATCATCCCAGAGAGGACCTTTTGATAAAAGGTCAGGTGGGTTCTCAGGGCAGAAAGCAGGACTTCCTGAACAGGTTGCATCTACGGTTTGGGTGGCTATTCGCTGGAAAGCATATATGTATTTGGTAGGCTTTGGTGTCAGCCTTCTTTTCGGCAAAGCAAACATCCCAGGAGAAGGTTGGTGTGACCTTCGAAGGATTCCAGACTAACCTAAAAGAACCTGAGGATTTTGCTAAGTGACCAAATCAGCCACGGTCAGTTTGCATAGTAAGGAAGAAGAAAGGAACTGCTCTAGGCAAAATAGAATTATTGCAGGAGTGCCTCCAAAATGAGAGTTCTACTTTTTTTTTTTTTTTTAATTTATTCATCAGAGACACACACAGAGAGGCAGAGACACAGGCAGAGGGAGAAGCAGGCTCCATGCAGGGAGCCTGATGTGGGACTCGATCCCGGGACTCTGGGATCATGACCTGAGCTGAAGGCAGACGCTCAACCACTGAGCCACCCAGTCCCCCCCAAAATGAGAATTCTAACTGAAGAAAGGATGCCTTCTCTGTTTTGGAAAGTGCGGCCCACATCTGGCCCACATCTGGCCCATGTTAGGCTGGAGCTCTCACAGGTGCCTCAGAGTAACCTCTCCTCTGTGGCTACACTCGGCCCCACTGCTCCCAGACCTGACCTTGCTCCACCTGCTACCAGAATCCTTAGTCAGACCCTGAATTTTCCCTCTATAATCAGGACCCACCTCTGAATATTTTTTCCTCCTGATAACGTTCCCCTTAGCCAAAGCCAGAGGGGTCTCTGCTCCTCCAGGGGAGTCACCCCTGACTAATTGAGATGAATCCTGCCAGGGAGCCTAGACCCAAACTCGTGGTTCCAGAAAGGGCCACTATGCAGCCACACCAGACTTTATCCTGATTCTTTCATTCATTATTACACAAACAACAGGTCGTCATTGCCTATAAATCAGAAATGTGGTAAAACAAAAAGAAAACAACCCAAATCCCACCAACTGGCAAAGGATTTGAATAGACATTTCTCTAAAGAAGATACATAAACAACCAATAAGTACATGAAAAGACACTCAGCATCACTAGCCATTAGGGAAATGCAGTTTAAAGCTACAGTGAGATACTGCTTCACATCCATTAGAACGGTTATTAAAAATAAATAAATAAATAAATAAATAAATAAATAAATAAATAAAGCCAGAAAAAAAAGCAAAATAGGTGTTGGCGAGTATGTGGAAAAATTGGAAACCTCATATATTCCTGGTGGGAATGTGCACTGGTGCAACTGCTGTGGAAAACAATTTGGTCATTACTTAAAAAGTTAAATATGGGGCACCAGGGTGGCTCAGTTAAGCATCTGCCTTCAGCTCAGGTCATGATCTTGGGGTCCTGAGATGAAGCCTCATATCAGGCTCTCTGCTCAGCTGGAGGCCTGTTTCTCCCTCCCCTTCTGCTTGCTCAATCTCTCTCTCTCTCTCTCTCTCTCTCTCCCTCATGGTACTCTCAAATAAATAAAATCTTGAAAAAAAAAGTTAAATATAGAATTACCATATGATGTAGGAGTTCCACTCCTTGGCATACATCCAAAGAACTGAAAACTTATGTTCACACAAAAATTAGATTCGAATGTTCACAGCAGCATTCTTCACCATAGCCAAAAAGTGGAATCAACCCCATGTCCAGCAACTGATGAATGGATAAATAAAATGTGACATATGTAATATCACAGTGTAATATTCAGCAGTGAAAAGGAATAAAGTACCGATATGTGCTACAGCCAGGGTGAATCTTGAAGACATTATGCTAAATGAAGCCAGACACAAAAGGCCACATACAGTAGGATTCCATTTATATGAAACGTCCAGAACACAAACCGATAGAGACAGAAAAGATTAGTGGTTGCCAAGGACTGGGGAGAAGACTGACCACTAACGGACATGGGTTACGAAATGCTCAGGTAAGGAAAATGTTGTGGAATTAGTGAAGATTGTGCAAAGGATTTGAATAGACATTGAATAGACTCTGAATATACTAAAAACTGCTGAACTGTGCACTTTAGAAGGGTGACGTGTATGGTATTTGAATTATATTTCAGTCAAAAGCACATCCTATCAACCAACTGATCATAAGCATTGAATATTTAGATAGGTAGCTCCGCAGGTCCATGTTACATAAATACCATGCACTTTAAAGAAGGAGATTGGGCAGCCCGGGTGGCTCAGCGGTTTAGCGCCGCCTTCAGCCCAGGGTGTGATCCTGGAGACCAGGGATCGAGTCCCATGTCAGGCTCCCTGCATGGAGCCTGCTTCTCCCTCTGCCTGGGTCTCTGCCTCTCTCTGTGTCTCTCTCTCTTTCTGTGTGTGTGTCTCTCATGAATAAATAAAATATTTTTTTAAAAAGAGGGAGATTATACCAAACTATGGAAAGAGCCCAGATGTCCATCAATAGATGAACAGATAAAGAAGACGTGGTGTATATTTATACAACAGAACACTACTCAGCTATCAAAAAACCCGAAATCTTACCATTTGCAACAACGTGGTTGGAACTAGAGGGTATTATGCTAAGTGAAATAAGTCAGTCAGAGAAAGACAATTATCCTATGATCTCACTCAAAGGTGGAATTTAAGAAACAAAACAGAAGACCATAGGGGAATGGAGGGAAAAATAAAACAAGATGAAATCAGAGAAGGGGACAAGCCGCAAGAGACTCTTAACTATAAAAATACAAACTGAGAGTCACTGGAGGGGATAAGGTAGGGGGACAGGGTAACTGGGTGATGAGCATTAGGGAGGGCACGTGATGTGATGCGCACTGACTGGGTGTTATATAAGACTGATAAACCACTCACCTCTACCTCTGAAACTAATCATATATGTTAATTAATTGAATTTACATAAGATGAAATTTTTAAAAAGAGGGAGACTGGACTATTCATATTGTTTGTTAACATCCATTTGTCACATAACAGTTTTTGAATATCTGTCCATGTCAATAAACATAGACCTACATTATTTACTTTTATGGCTACATACATGCTGCTATAGGTTTACAATAATTATTTAGCCACTTCTTATTACTCAATATTTAGGCTGTTGCCAGTTTTTACTCTTTATCAACAGCATGCTTGAATATACTTCTTGATTTACTTATCTCATTATTGCTCTAAGATAAATTTCAAGAAGGAAGACTGTTGGATTTTTAAGATATAGAGAATCTGTGAAACTGCCCCCTGCAAGCTTGGGTGACTTCCCTGTGCCCCGGAAAAGTGAGGTAATCTAAGCTCAATAGGCTCTTTTAATCATTTTCCTCTTTGCTTATTTGCAGGTAGAAAAACAGGACCACATCCCTCTTTGATTTCTTTTTTTTTTTTAAAGATTTTATTTATTTATTCAAGAGAGAGAGAGAGAGAGAGGCAGAGACATAGGCAGAGGGAGAAGCAGACTCCATGCAGTGAGCCTGACGTGGGATTTGATCCTGGGTCTCCAGGATCATGCCCTGGGCTGAAGGCAGGCAGGCACTTAACCGCTGAGCCACCCAGGAACCCCACCTCTTTGATGTCTAACCACTTTTGCTGCCTGCCCTGCCATTCGGCGCCAAGAGAACTTGCTCTGAAGTTGTCATGTGCCATCTTCTAAAGCCCCCAACCCTCCTAAGCCAGCTTCTCTTTTGGGCGATATCTGTATTTCTCAAAGATCTATTAATTCATGGATATTTATTCACTGGATGTGAATGTGATACATCTTATTATCTATTGAATATTCTGATATTCTTTTCAATATTGACTAAATGTCAATATTTAGTTGTATCCCAATTACTGTTTATAACACCCTGGGAGGGAGGTATCACACCCCTTTCACAAATAAGATAACTGAGTCTCAGAGATCATTGACCCTATAATTGGCAGAGCCTGGATTCAAGCCCATGTTGTCTCATTCTAAAGTCTCCACTCTTTCCACTCGGGACATGGGATCATGCCCATCCTTTCCCTGAACTTTCTTGAAATCTCCCATCCTGAAATCTAGAGCACACTGACTATACACATGCCATGTGCTCTTAGATTTCATACATAGGCTCACTGCTCCTTGTTGGCCAGAATTTAGTTCCAAACAACAATTCCTTTGACATCTGAGAGAACACTGAGACCCACCCTCAGATGTCTAGGCCCCAAGGCCAGTCCATCAGGGCTCCTGGGGCCTTGCACCCCAGGCCCATTTCAATGATCATCACTGGAAACCAGCTTCAGCAAAGTGTGCAACTCAGAGCTAAAAGCCTCCACAGAAACAGAGCCCCACCAGATACCCAGAAAAACCATGAGGTTTCTTTTAACAGTTTCATCTTGTTTAATAAGATTTGGTGCCTAAAACCACAGAGCTCCTGTAAGTGAAACATGAGCTGCTGTAGTGGGTTTGCAAAGCTGTTCCGGAGCAGAGGACTGAGCAGGTCTGTGAGGATGGATTCCAGTGTGAGGAGCAAACAATGTGCCCTCGTTCCACAAGCTCCTTGGATCCTCCAACATGCTAAGCCAACCTGTGTAGACAGGTCATTTCAGTCCTACTTTATAGGTTAAGAAATTGGGGCTCAAAATTAAAAGTGACTTGAGATGTCACGCCTCGTAAGTAGAGTCAGCAGAAATCTTTACCCTCCAGGCCTGAGGCCTCTCTGGGTCACTAGAAACTGAAGAACATTGTTTAACTAGATGACTGATCCTTGCCCTTTTCATGGGTCTTGGCTACAATCACCTTGGGCTGTTCTTTTCATTTACTTGCTTCCTGGCCCTAGGGCCTTTGGATTTGGAACCCTCCTCTAGATAGTCTTTCTTGGTACACTTTGTTCTGATTATCTCCTGCTGCATAATAAACAACCCCAAACTTGGCAACATACAACACCCTTTTTGTTAATGTTCTGGATTCTGTGGGTTGGGATTTGGACAGAGCACTGTTGAGGGGTCTTTGCTCTGCACCTAGATACCTGAGGCCTCAACTAGAAAGACTCAAATGAGTAGGATTGACTCCAAGGGCTGGGTACTGAAATCATTTACAACTATAGTGTCCAAACAGTGGCCACATGCAGCTATTTAAATGTACATTTAAATTAACTAAAAATGGGGCCCCTGGGTAGCTCAGTCAGTTGAGCGTCTGCCTTTGGCTCACTCAGGTCATGATCCCAGGGTCCTGGGATCGAGCCATATTGGGCTCCTTACTCCATGGGGAGACTACTTCTCCCTCTCCCCCCCTGCTCATGCTCTCTCTCTCTCTTTCTCTCTCTCTCTCTCTGTCTCAAATAAAGTCTTTAAAAAAATAAAATTAATTAATTAAAATTTAAAATTTAGTTACTTAGTGGCACTGCCCACATTTTAAGATTCTATGGCCACATATGGCTAGTGGATTGAACACAGATGTATGTGGACAGCAGCTGCAGTATTGGACAATACAGATATAGAACATATCCATCACCATAGAAAATTCTGTTGGTAAGCCTGCTCTGGTAGTGGTGCCTTTACCCACATGCCTGGCACCTGGGCTGGGATCTTTGGAGAATCTACATGAGGTTCGGTTTTCTCACAGTACATGTTTACCAAGAGGGTGTGTCCCAAAAGGCAGCATCAATAGAGCAAGGGTTCTAAGAGACCAAGACAGACACTTCAAGCTTCCTCTAATCTAGCCTTAGAAGTCATGTGCAACCCTTCTGTCACATTCTATGGTTACATGAGAAGAGGGGTGAAATAAAATACAAACACTACATGGGACATACTTACATTAAAAAATCACTCACTGTTTATCTGAAATCAAAATTTAACTGGGCATCTTGTTTTTGTTTTTGTTTTGTTTTGTTTTGTTTTGTTTTTCTGCTAAACCAGGCAATCTTACATGGGAGTCACTAAGTCCAGCCAGATTCAAGGATAGGTGACCCATTAGACCCATCTCTTGAGAGAGTAGCAACGTCACATTGCAGAAGAGCATGTGGGATGGAAGATATTAGTGGGGCCACCTTTGGAAAATACAATCTGCCACATATGGTCAGGTGGTTCCTCACAAAGTTTAATAGAAACGTTCACAGCTCCCTACCACCTAAAAAATGGCATTCACATTTTATGGCCTGGGTGGATAGAATGAGAGAAATTATCTCTTTTGCCATCTTTTATCTTTTTTCTCTGTCACATGGGGCTTTGGGGCCAACTATCCTCAAATAGTAGCTCTAGGCCTTTTAACAATAGGCATTTATCTCTACTGATACCATGACCAAAATAAGCAACAAATACTGAGAACAGATACTCCATAGCACCACTGTAGACAGTGTTTTGTCTAAAGTAAGGCCCCCTGAGGTTGATAATGTGCTGTGGACACAGTGATCAATCAGGGAACTTTTGTCCAGGACAAATAGCTCCTCATCTGGAGGTCTCTAAGATCCAGCTCAACCACAGGAGTTCTCCCATATATGCCTTCCTATTGTTAACATAATGACACACAGGACAGAGGTACAAGCAACGCTCTATGGAGATGGAGATTATCCCTGCCACCAACATAGGACCATTTATTCCATGCACAACAGTTGGTGCTATCACCCGCTAGTCATACAAAGATAGAGGTGTCCTGCTGAGACCTGTAAAGGTGAGGCCAGGATTCTTGAAGACAATGAGGTCACTCCCAGTGTCAAGCCTTAGTCAGATGGAGAAGAATAGAATGTATTTTCTCTGTCTCTTTCTTTCTTGACCTAGGTGTCTTGTTGTCCTGGGGGTCTGGGAGGGAACGCGGGTGGAGAGTGACAAGATGGTGTGCCCCATGTGGAGACCAATGAGGAGCTAGCAAGTCAGGACCTTCTCGAATCAAAAGTGAATTTTAGCTCATTAATCACTTCGTGGAGACTCAGGATGTGTTCTGTGCTTTTCTTTTCCTTTGGACATGTGTGGAGAAGGGCTGGGACCAAGAAGGAAACAGAAACAAGATCATCATAAAATGTCAAGTTGAAAATAGATAAGAAACTAAACTAAATTATATATAATACAGTCCTAATTTTGTGTAATCCATGTATATCCATACATATACCCACATAGTGATTTTTATTTTCTTTTATGTATTCTATATTCTCCCCAATGAGCAATTAGCATACATTACTTTTATAATAAGAAACACGTAGACATTACTTTTAAACCAGAAAAAGGAGGAACAGACTGTTGGAAGAATTCCAAATTAAAAGAACACCAACTAAAGTGCTATGAGTGGCTGTTGTAGCTCGTTGCTACTCAGCTGCCATTTCCTCATCTTTCTTGTTAATAGAAAGCTGATCTGAGTCAAGGTCAGTAGGCCCAGCTGAAGAAAATTAACTATAATTGGGCCAAAGCTCATCTTCTTTGTCGGTAATTGGTGTAAAGGTTGGCATGTGACCCATTTTTGGCCAATAAAACATAAGTGGAAGCCTGCTGGTGGCTCTTAAGAAAGAATTTACTCTTTGGTTAAAAATAAAAAGGAGGGGTGCCTAGGTGGCCCACTCCGTTAAGTGTCTGATTCTTGATCTCAGTTCAGGTCTCAATCTCAGGGTCATGTGTTCAAGCAATGTGTTGAGCTCCACACTGGGCATGGAGCCTACTTAAAAAATAAATGAGAAAGAGAGAGAATCAAAAAAGGAAAAGCACCCCAAGACCTCCTCCTTAACCTTCATGTTAGGATGATGTCCTATGAAAATAATACTTGGTGCTACGGCAGCGATCTTGTGACCACAGCAAGGAGACATGGCCGACATGTTGAGACGGCAGAAAGAAAAGATGAGAAGACTTGAGATCTTTAATGACATCACTGAACCACTAAATTCACCCTGAAACTGCCACTACCAGATTTGTTATATGAAGTAATCGAGTCTGTATTGTTGAAGCTATTTTAGTTGATATTCTACTATCTGCTACCAAATACATCCTGGATAATATTCACTATCGAGATAATGTTAGAAACCAGGAATTAAGGATATATTCATATGGTTGAAGCCACTAGAAAAGCCAGGAAAAGGGCAGCCCGGTGGTGCAGTGGTTTAGCACTGCCTGCAGCCCGGGGTATGATCCTGGAGACCTGGGATCGAGTCCCACGTCGGGCTCCTTGCATGGAGCCTGCTTCTCCCTCTGCCTGTGTCTCTGCCTCTCTCTCTCTCTCTCTCTCTCTCTCTGTCTCTCATGAATAAATAAATAAAATCTTAAAAAAAAAAAAAAAAGAAAAGCCAGGAAAAGCCATGTTGAGTGGGATAAGTCAGAGATGATATTTAAAATATTTAACAATTGGTCCATCTGGCCAGTTGGACACAAAGAAATCTGAAAGGGGCACTGGCCCAGTGAGAATGGACATGAGCCATAAATAATTGATATGCCTCTGCCCGTGTGTCCCAGCTGAATATCAGCCCTAGAATAGCTACAAAAGGCAAGTTGGGAGACATAATTAAACCTATGTTTGGGGAAGCCTGGGTGGCTCAGCAGTTGAGCGTCTGCCTTCAGCCCAGGGCCTGATCCTGGAGACCCAGGATCGAGTCCCATGTTGGGCTCCCTGCATGGAGCCTGCTTCTCCCTCTGCCTGTGTCTCTGCTTTTCTCTCTCTAAGTCCTCATGAATAAATAAAAATTTTAAAAAAATAATTAATAAACCTATGTTTGGGGATAAATTTTCTTGGACCAGATTATCCACAATGTGCCTCTTTGAAAGTCATGGCTTGTTCCAGGACTCTGATACTTTATTTAGTTCTCCAACCTAAGTGAGAATAATAGTCTAGTCCCTTACTTCCCTTTGTTAAGAAAAATTATCCAAAAATCGGAAATACAGCAAAAATATTACCAGGTACTCCTCCCTCTTTCCTTCCTTCCTTCCTTCCTTCCTTCCTTCCTTCCTTCCTTCCTTCCTTCCTTCCTTCCTCTCTCTCTCTCTTTCCTTCTGATTTAAATTCCATTAGCCAACATGGCCCATCATCAGTTTCAGATGCAGTGTTCAACCACTGGATTCGCGTAACACGTGACGCTCATCACATCACATGCCCGCCTTAATGCCCGTCACCCAGTTACCAACCCCCCCCCGTACTCTTTCAAAGCCACATGACTGTGAGTCTGTGTAACAATCTGCCTACAAGTCATCTGATTTTGAGGGAAGCAACTGTTGGACTTACTATTTTCTAGCGATTAGGCTGAGCTCTGTGAGGTTACATCTACTGTGTGGAAGAGTGACATGTTTTGCAAATGACCTTTCCCCGGTGGAGACGCAAATGACTTCTGTCCAGTAGAAAAGATAGGCAGTTGGATTGCCCTGTGAGGTCACCATCTTGTCCTGTCTCTAACTCAGCCATCTTGCTCCGGCCTTCTTGGCACTAACCACATATATTTCTGTCTCTTCTCCTTGGAACTAGCTGTGTCATCGTGCTGCTTCCCTCATTAGGGAGCTAAAGAAATCTTGGACAAGGCTCACTGTACGGTTGGATGAGAACCGTGTCTTCACCTTTGGGAAGGTGACATTTTTGGAGCCCAGCTGTCACAGGCTCTCAAAATGACTTTGCTAAATGTGAAGGAAAGGGAATAGCAGGAGGAATTCAAGAAGCAGAAAATCAGTCTGGCTTCCAAACCTATCATGGTTAAGGTGTTACCTACTTCACGCCTTGTCCCCAGAAATGACAAGTGGCTGCTGCAGAGGGCCTTGGTGACCCTCCAGCGTTCCCTTCCTCACCTTACACCACCCACAAAGACAGGTCCACCTGACCAGCGGCCAACTCCAGGCCCTCTGGCACCTCCAAATCCAGGCTGTGAGAACATCAACATCGACTGCTCCCGTTTGGACCCTGTTTGGAGATCTGGGACGTGCCTTTCCCACAGATGGTGAGCAGGACAGTAGAGGCTGGTCCTCCCTCCTCCAGACCCCTTCTCCCATCCTGGAGATGGGGCCCCGACCCTTCCGGCACCCAACAGTATACTGTACCCTTCCTATGCATGACCCAGGGCCAGGCTGGGAAGTCGCCCACCCTTCGGCCTTTCCATCCAAATGGCTCAACCTGGGCCTTCCCGGGCTTTTCCTTCTCATGGCCACTTCATTCCAATCTCCTGTCCCCACTGAATGCCTGTGTCCTGCCTTCTCTTGGGCCCAGCCCTGGAACCCAGCGCCCTCTTGCCTTCCCAGGGCCATCATCCACCTCAGCAGCATATCCTCATAAAAGGTTTGGAGCCAGTTACTTCACATGGCTGCGTGGCCACCATCTTCACATTTATAGTAGAGCCCCCAGGCCTTCCTGCCTCCTCAGGGCTCCCTGGTGCCCTCCTGCTGTGCCATCTGGACCTGAGTCCCTCTGGCTTCTCCCTCTGAGCCTCTCCCTCTCCTTCCCTTCTCTGCCCGACTGCTCATGGCTCCCCCGCCCCATTCTCCCCCCTCCGCTCTCCCCCCCAAAGGGCGGGAAGTGTGGCCCTGAGCTTTCAGCCTGGATCTGACTGAGATCACCTTGGAGGAGACAGCAAGGTAGTCCCTTCACGCAAAACAGGACATTTCTCTAGAGGGCAAAGGAGGCAGCCGTTGGTTCTCATTTTAAAAAGTAAAATTTTCTTCTCCCACCACACACAGGAGAGAACAATACAAATATAGAGCCAGATGGAGGGAGGAAGAGGGAATTTTTTTTCTGTCACATGGCTCTCTCAGGGAAACTGTCTCTGAATTTACCATATTTATATTCTCTCTCTCTCTCTCAGAGCCCCCAAAAGAGCTGGATTCAGAATTGCCCTTTAGGGAAGAACACAGTTTTCCCAAAGGCAGGGCGAACCTTTGGGGCATGGATCATGTCCTTCCCCAGGCACAGAGTCCAAGGGCTCTTTGCTGTGTCACAAAATGATGGGGCTCAGGAGATGCTTCCAGCAGCTACTAGAATGTTCCCTACTGAGACAGCAGCATGAAAAATGCTCCCACGCTGGGTATCGATTCACTATCTCCATACGTTAGCCAGCAAAGAAATCAAGGAAGGGTTGAGTTGCATGTTGCAATTTCTAAAAATAAAACTTCCTAATTTTGAGTTTCACCAAGCCTTAGGTTTGGTTTTGCAACATTACGCATGTGCTCTTACTTCTTACACTGTCTCAACTTTCACAGAGCTTTTAGGAAACTTCCCTTTGCATGGAGAAATTAGCCTAAGAAGGCTTGCTGTTAACCTTCCTGTTGACTTTCAGTATGAGAAGACACCAGACTCTACTGGTCTTCTTGGGCTGCCATAACAGAATGCCATTGACTGGGTGGTCTAAACAACAGCAATTTGTTGCCCAGCTCTGGAGGCTGGGAAGTCCAAGATCAAGGTGCCGCCAAGGTAGGACTCATTCTGAGGCTCCTTCTCTTGCCTTGTAGAAGGCTGCCTTCTCCCTGCGAGCACCCTTCCTTTTGTGCACATAGGGACACAG
Organism: Canis lupus dingo; assembly: GCF_003254725.2. Taxonomy (NCBI): domain Eukaryota; kingdom Metazoa; phylum Chordata; class Mammalia; order Carnivora; family Canidae; genus Canis; species Canis lupus. The sequence continues at coordinate 63,120,292 of NC_064252.1, read as the reverse complement.
AGGGCTCCCCGGTGTCTCTTCTTGGAGGGCATTTATCCCATCGTGAGGGCTCCACCCTCATGACTTCATCTAGCCCTAAACACCTCCTGAAGATCCCACCTCCAAATACCATCACATTGCGGGTTAGGGCTTCAAGCTATGAACCTGGGTGGGTGCGTGGGGGTGACGTCACTCAGTCTATAGCAGGGTCTCAGCCTTCGGGCCAGTCTCTCCAACTCCAAATCATGTGACGTTGAAATGACAACCCAGATCACCAGTTGCATTTTACAGTCTGCAAGGTTTTCCTCTTATCTTCCATGACTATAAGTAGGAAAGCGTATTAAAAGTTATTTACCCTAGTGTTTAAAGGATTTTTTTTTTTACAATCCTCTTCAAATACTTCATTAGAATAGTAGGTAGTAGCATTCCTTTGAAATTTCAATAAATTTCTGCCAAATGTCCTTCTACTAGAGAAAAAGAAATTCATGCTAGATACAGGAAGAAGATGATAGTAAGTTCCTCTCTGTGGTAATCCAAAAATATCACAGAATACTGCATGTTAAAATGCATTAGAAATGCACAATGACTTTCTTCTCATCCTTATATGTCCATTTATGGACTATGATTCATACATAAGAATGCTCTGTCACTAGAAAAGCATAAAAAATCAAATTTCACCGTGGCATATTTATAATTGCTACTAGGAAAATATGCAGTGTTAAGACAGGGGGTGATTCTTTCTCCTTTGGCCTTTTTCTCTTTCCTGTGTTGTTACAATGTTAATTGTACATTTATTTCTAGAACAATGGTAAATAATGATAGCTAACCCTGGTTGACTTCTTAGCATGTGCCAGCATCGGGCCAAGTATTTATACTCCCTATCTCTTCTAATCCCCACAGAAGCCCCACGAGGTAGATATTGTCATTGTCTATGAAACCACACACAAAAAGTTAAATGTTAAGTATTTATAATTGCCTCCCTGCTCCCCACCTCCTAGGAAGGTAGTTTCTTGGAGGACTCTTTATTTTCCTTGGTGGGTGCTGTTGGGCACAGGAATGGAAAAGCCAAGAGACAGGGGGGCTAAGTTGAAATAAAAAGGTGGAATCGGTGAGTGGCTGGAGGGAGCCGGGCAAACTAAGGGCTGGGAGGGGACAGTGAAGAGAAAGCGAGGGGGAGAGGGAAGGTAGGAGAGGCCTGGCAAGGGCCCACGGGCTGCAAGAGGAGGCCAGGGAGAAAGAGAGAAACATGCCATGGTCACTACAGAGAGGAGAAGAATTTGGGGAGAAAATGGGAGATTTGGAGAGGATTTTTCAAAGTTCAGGTACATGAAGTATAACTTACCCCTTCAGAGCTCCAAGAAAGCCTCAATACTGACTCTGCCACATGTTGGGTGCCTGGGTGGCTCAGTCGGTTAAGCATCTGCCTTCGGCTCAGATCCTGGGATGGAACCTCAAGTTGGGTTCCCTGCTTAGCAGGGAGTCTGTTTCTTCCTCCTTCTCTGCCCCCCTCTGCCAGCTTGTGCTCTTTCTCTCTCAAATATATAAATAAACTCTTAGAAAAAAAGACACTGCCATATTTCATTTAAATCTAAGACACCACTGCCTGTAAGATATAATCAATGGTGGAGTACATCATTATTTTCTGTGCCAGCCAAAAGGAAGGCAGGAAGGCAAGAAGGGAGGGAAGGAGGGAGGAAGAGGAAAGAAAGAAAGAAAGAAAGAAAGAAAGAAAGAAAGAAAGAAAGAAAGAAAGAAAGAAAGAAAGAAAGAGAAAGAAAGAAGAAAGAAAGAAAGAAAGAAAGAAAGAAAGAAAGAAAGAAAGAAAGAAAGAAAGAAAGAAAGATTACAAATACCTATCATTTGAAAACATGTTCTGATTTCAAAGGAACACGGTAGATTATTCTATAATACTCAGTCAGATTTATGGGTTTTCTTCTTCTTTTTTTTAGTGCAACGTTATGTGGTGAGGTCAGATCTGAGCTGCCCAAGGAGGGCTTGGCTACATTTTAGTTACACACATTTTACAGATAAAAATTGAACCTCAGGGCAGCCCAGGTGGCTCAGCGTTTTGGCGCTGCCTTCAGCCCAGGGTGTGATCCTGGAGGCCCAGGATCGAGTCCCACATCGGGTTCCCTGCATGGAGCCTACTTCTCCCTCTGCCTGTGTCTCTGCCTCTCTCTCTGTGTCTCTCATGAATAAATAAATACAATCTTTTTTTTTTAAATAAATAAAATCTTTAAAAAAAAATCGAACCTCAGAGAAGCTAAGTCACTTACCCCTGGGCTCACAGATAATAAATGGAGAGCCAAGATCCCAACCCAAGTCAGTTTAAGTCCCAAACCTATGTTCTCTACTTTTTAATTAAGACACACAGTTAATAGTTGGCCAGCATTTTATTAAACCTGTAGTTAGTAACAAAAATAACTTTTGAATTAAAAAATAACAGCTTTAGGGGAAGATGGGTGGCTCGGTCATTTGACCATCTGACTCTTGATTTCAGCTCAGGTCATGGTTTCAGGGTCATGGGACTCGAGTCCTGTTGGGCTCATGCTCAGCATAGAGTCTGCTTGTCTCTCCCTCTGCTCCTCCCCCGCTCTCTCTCTCTCTGTAAAATAACTAAACAAATAAAATTTTAAAAAATAACAGCTTTATATAACATCATTTACACATTGTTGTGATTCAGAAGTCCCTACCCATTGGAAAAAAATTGTGAGAAACCATGATTTGGGCTTTGTGGCTCTAGAATTCCTTTCTTTCTTTCTTTTTTTTTTTTTTTTTTTAAGATTTCATTTATTTATTCATGAGAGACACAGAGAGAAAGAGGGAGGCAGAGACACAGGCAGAGGGAGAAGCAGGCTCCATGCAGGGAGCCCGACGCAGGACTCGATCCCAGGACTCCAGGATCACGTTCTGGGCCGAAGGCGGCACTAAACCGCTGAGCCACCGGGGCTGCCCCTAGAATTCCTTTCTCTTCTTTTCAAATTATCTTTAATTAAGTAGGATGGTCAAATACTTGAATATTCATCAGGAGGTTCGAAAATCAAAGCTAATTCTGCACTTCTACTAAGCAAACATTTTCTTTTAGAGACAACAAAAGGGAAGCCTTTCTGTGATTCAGAAGTGAGGAACATCAAGCTCTAGGACCAAGCTCCAAGGACAAGTTCTAAGACCAAGACCAAATACATAAAATATAAACAGATAAGCAGACCATGAACCTGGGAAAAAGTGTCCAATCTCACTAATAATTACAAAAATCCCAGACTGTCCGATTCCACAACAGGTACCTGACAACGTGGTTTTCCAACACTAACTAACACTTTTAACAAATCTGGATCTTTGTCCATCCAAGAATGTTCCCCCTACCCCCACTTATGAAAATGTTATTTCTCTTTAGCTCCTTTTAATATAGAACAATCCCTCAATTATTTTCATTATATATGATACTGACTTTAAAAGTGCAAGCCATATTTCTCAAAGAATGTTCCACTATCTGATTGCGTGTGTGTGTGTGTTGTGTGTGATGCAGTTTAATGTGTCCTCCTACCGCCTGTGTTTCCTATTAAATACTGAGGTGGGGCGATTCAGGCTTAAACTTTTTTGGTAAAATTGTTTCACAGGTTATGCTTTCTATGTCATAGCGCATCTCATCAGAACACACGCGTCAGGTGTCCGGCCCTTAGGGACAAGGCTGGGATGCGTGGTTACAGTGCTGATTGGCAGTTACCTCCCTTTGCAATGAGTAAGTAGCTTGTGGAGTGGCACCTTCTTCTACCTTGTTCATCTCTGTAGCTTCCAGTTCCTAGCACAGGCCACACGCAGTCGATGGACGAGTTTTACCTTGTCCCTACAAACTAGAGTTGAGCACAGCATCCAGATCTCACAAGCGTACTTCCTTTAATGGATTATTCTGGAATAATGGAGACCTTAGGAGATGGCCGTAGGAATCCCCAGAGCAGGTGCTGAGGGGTCACAAAGTTTCTGCTGCTGCCTCAGGCTGAGTGCCCAGACCCATACTAAGCGCTGGGGAAGAACTGCCTTCTTTCAGATGCGGCTGGAGGAGGCTACCCAGAGCTTTGTAAACGGCAGAAAACCAAAGAAAAATTTAAACTGTCATTTCAAAGCTGAGAACAGTTTTCTGTTTTGCAAGAAGTGAAGACTTGGAATCTCCCTTAGTTCTTGGAAAACCACCTGCTTAGTTCATTAATGTGATGTAAATCTTAAGCAGAAAATGTTTGAGTTAAATTGCTTATTATAATGTAAGAGGGTGTCTATGTTTTTGCATAGTCATCTCTCTCTTTTTTTTAATATTATATTTATTTATTCATAAGAGATACACAGAGAGAGAGAGAGAGAGGCAGAGACACAGGCAGAGGGAGAAGCCGGCTCCATGCAGGGAGCCTGACATGGGACTGGATCCCAGGACTCCAGAATCATGCCCTGGGCTGAAGGCAGATGCTTTAACTGCTGAGCCACCCAGGCGTCCCATCTAATGAGGCATTTCATGCTACAAATTTCCCCCAGTGCTGCTCCTTTTGCAACATCCCACAAATTCTGTCATGTGTTCATTTTCACTCAGGTCAAAGAAGAGTTTCTAATGTCCCTTTTAATTTCTTGTATTACCTATGGCATATGTAGAAGTATGTTACTTAGTTTACAAGTATTTAAGAATTTTTTCAGAGGTCTATAATTGATTTCCAATTTAATTCCATTATAACCAGAGAAAATACTTAAAATGACTTTACTCCTATAAAATGTATTGAGACTTGTTTTATGGCCCAAAATATGGTCTACCTTGGTAAATTTTCCATATGTACTTGAAAATGCGTGTTTTGCTTTCTTGCACCATATACAAAAAAACCCTCAAAATGACCAAAATGTGAGATCTGAAACTATAAAATGCTAGAAGAAAACATAGGCAGTAATCTCTCTGTTATCTGCCATAAAAACATTTTTCTAGATATGTCTCCTTTGGCAAGGGAAATAAAAGCAAAATTAAACTATTGCAACTACACCAAAATAGAAAGCTCTCACAGAATTGAAGGTAATCATCAGCAAAACAAAGGGACATCCTACTGAATGGGAGAAAATATTTGCAAATGATATATCAGGTAAGAGGTGAATACCCAAGATATATAGAGAACTTACACAACTGAACACAAAACAAGTAATCCAATTTAAAAATGGACAGAAGACATTTAATGACATTTCTCTAAAGAAGACATACAGATGGCCAATAGACACAAGAAAAGATGCTCAACATCACTAATCATTGGGAAATGCAAATCAAAACCACAATGAGATATCACTTCATACCTGTCAGAATGGCTAAAATAAAAAATACAAGAAATAAGTGTTGGCCAGGATGCAGAGAAAAAGGAACCCTTGTGCCCTGTTGGTGGGAATGCAAGCTGATGTAGCTAGCCACTGTGGAAAACAGCATGGAGGTTCTTCAAAAAATTAAAAACAGAATTTCCATATGATCCGGTAACTCCACTACTGGGTATTTACCCAAAGAAAACAAAAACACTAAATCAAAAAGATACATGCACTCCTATGTTTATGGAAACATTATTTACAATAGTCAAGATAAGGAAGCAGCCCAAGTGTCCTTCTATAGGTGAATGGATAAAGAAGTGGTATATAGAGACAACGGAATACTACTCAGCTGCAGAAAAAGAATGAAATCTTGCCATTTGCAACAATGGAGATGCATCTAGAGGGAATAAGGCTGGGAAATAAGTCAATCAGAGAAGACAAACACCATATGATTTCACTCATATGTGGAGTTTAAGAAACAAAACAACTATAAAAAGAGAAAAAAAAACAGACTTTTAAATATAGAGAACAAACTGGTGATGCCAGCGGAGAGATAGGTGGGGGAGGATGGGTCAAATAGTGAAAAGAATTACAAATACACTTGTGATGAGCACTGAGTAATGTATAGTGTTGAGTCGTTATACTGTACACTTAAAACTAACATAACACTGTATATTAATTATACTTGAATAAAAAAAGGAAAACGTGTGTTTTGCTTTTGTTGGGTGGAATGTTGTAAGTCAAGTTCATCGATAATGTTCAAATCTTCTAAATCTTTAATGATGTTCTATCTTCATGTCCTATCAATTGTGGAAGGAAGGGTAATGAGATCTTCAACCACACTTGTTTGTTGTTGGTTTTTTTTTTTAAAGATTTTATTTATTTGACAAGGAGAGAGCACAAGATGGCAGAGGGGCAGAGGGAGAGGGAGAAGCAGACTCCCCGGTGAGCAGGGAGCCCCATGTGGGGGGCTAAAGGCAAATGCTTAACCAACTGAGCCACCCAGGCCCCCCTTCAACCACACTTGTGAATTTGCTTATTTCTCCTTGCTTTAGTCTTTGCTTTATGTATTTTGAAGATCTGTTAGGGACATAAACATTTATGATTTTTATATCTTCTTGATGAATCGGCCCCTTTGTCATTGTAAAATGACTTTATCTCTATGGTTTCAGCCTTATCTGACATTAATATAGCCACCCCAGCTTTCTTCTAACTAGAATTTGCATGTTTATCTTTTTCCATTCTTTTATTTTTACCCTAAGTATCTTTATATTTAAGTGTGTTTCATGTAGGCAGCATATCATTTGGTCTTGTTTTGATAACTAACCTGACAATCCTTATCTTTTTTTGTTTTTGTTTTTTGAGAGAGAGAGAGAGAACATGCACACATGTGCATGGGGGCGGGTGCAGAGAGAGAGGGAGAGAAAGAATCCTAAGCAGGCTCCAAGCACAGCGGGGAACTCGACTCAGGGCTCGATCTCAAGACTCTAAGATCATGACCTGAGCCAAAATCAAGAGTCAGATACTTAACTAACTGAGCCACCCAGGCACCCCAAAATAATTAGGTTTTTTTTTAAATTTTATTTATTTATTCATGAGAGACAGAGAGAGAGAGGCAGAGACATAGGCAGAGGGAGAAGCAGGTTCCCCACAGGGAGCCTGATACAGGACTCGATCCCAGCACCCTGGGATCACAACCTGAGCCAAAGGCAGACGTTCAACCACTGAGCTATCCAGGTGTCCCCATAATTAGGTTTTTTTTTTCCATAATTAGGTTTTAAGTCTATCATCTTGCCATTTGTTTCTATTGGTCCTATATGTCCTTTGTTTCCTTTTTCTGCCTATTTGTAGATTAACTAGCACATTTTATTATTCTATTTTCTCTCCTTTACTGGCTTATTAGCTATAATTCTGTTTCTTTATTTTAATGGTTGCTTTAGGATTTATTGCACACGTCTTTAACTTATCACAATCTACCTTCAAGTGATATTATACCATTTCTCATACCGTATAAGAACCTTACAGTGGTATGCTTCCATTTTCCCCCTCCCAGCCTTTATCCTATTGTTTTCATGTATTTTACTTTTAAATTATGTGGTAAACCCCATAATACATTGTTATTTTTGTTTAAGCAGTCAATTATCTTTTGAGATGTTAAGGAATATAGCGGTGCTGTGAGAGAGGCTTTCTCAGCCTGTGATCTGCAACCTACCCTGGGACCGAGAGCCAGAAAGTGCCTGGGGCCCCAAGCCTTTCTCAAGAGCTTCCTATTAGTATTTCTCAGCCAGCATATGAAGCATGAGAACCAGCATAATGACAAAGATCAGATTAAGGACACTGCCTTCCTCTTAAGCCTACAGTTTCTGATAGCCTCAAGTAGTTGCCCTCTGTTAAGGAAGAAAGAACTGCACTTAGAGCAACCAGTAAATAACTGAAATTTCAGAATGCTGAACTGTTTAAATGAGATTTTATGAAATATTTGGCTGTGGTTACCCAGTCATATAGCTGGCAGGAGGCCAATAGCTGGAAGCCTCCTAAGTGCCAGCAGGACTTTTCTGTCAACAAGACCGCAAGTCAGGCCTGTAAGCTGGTCTTGAACCACAGGATTCCATCTGGTTGCCCCAGAGTCTGGCATTTGACTTTGCTCCTTTCAGCACAATCCCCTCCTCCAGGCCAGCCTTCTGGTTTTCTGGGGCCTCATATCCATCATAGTGACCAAGTTAGACCGGTGGCCTTCTCCACATTTCCCACACCAGATTCCCCTCTGCTACTCATTACAAGATCTCCCCGACACTATTCAAGGGCTAGGGGCCTGCCTGCTGGACTAGATTTACATTAGGATCACCCCCCAGTCTCCACCCTGCCCAATGGCAGGCCAATCTCCAGGTACCAGATTGTCTAATCGGGCCTGAACTGCTGCCATCACCACCCACGTATTGAAAGAGGAGACTTCGAATGTCATGAAATCCACCTGCCTACCTGGGCAGGGTCCTCCATGCGTGGTCAACTACTAGTGTTTCTCTCAATTAAGTAAGGTGTCTCCGAATATAACTTCCACCTGAGGTTCTATTCTGAGATCTTGTCAATTTAAACAGGACTTCCCTACTTTCCCCTCTACCCAACCACCCTTCAGACGGAAGACATCTTTGATCACGTGTTCCTTTTGCCTTCTCTCCTCAAAACCAAAACATTTTTAGTTGAATTAAACTTAAAAACAAATTATTGAGCCCTACTAAGGATATGTAAGATAAAGCTAGACCCAGAGATGGAAAAGTAGGAAGAAGGAATTCTGATCTCTGCAGTAAGGAATTTTTTTCCTACTTGATGGGAAGTGGAGTAGAGCCCAACTCAGAGGACTCTGAAGCTTATGCAATTTTGTGGCCCTCTTAAGAATTAAAAAAAAAAAAAGAAAGAAAAAACAAAAACCTCCCCACACACAAAAGAGGGACGCCTGGGTGGCTCAGCAGTTGAGCGTCTGCCTTCAGCTCAGGGAGTGATCCTGGGGTTCCAGGACATTGGGCTCCCTGCATGCAGCCTGCTTCTCCTCCCTCTGCCTGTGTCTCTGCCTCTCTCTCTCTCTCTTTCTGTGTCTCTCATGAATAAATAAATAAAATCCTTAAAGAAATAATACAAAACTGCAAATACACACAATTTTTTTTCTTGAAATAAGAAAGGAAATCACAACAAATGAAAAACTATATAAACTCTAGAAACAGAATCATAAAACCCAGAAAAATTACTTATTTTCATAAACTGTCAGACATATATATCTCTTTAATAATTTTTCCCTTCACCTTTTTTCAGTCACACACTCTCTGGTTGCTCCTTCATATAACAATAAACTTGTGAAATAATTTTTTAAAAATATTTTATTTATTTATTCTTGAGAGACACACAGAGAGAGGCAGAGACACAGGCAGGCGGAGAAGCAGGCTCCATGCAGGGAGCCCGACGTGGGACTCGATTCTGGGTCTCCAGGATCACACCCTGGACTGAAGGCAGGTGCTAAACCACTGAGCCACCCGGGCTGCCCTGAAATAATTTTTTATAGGAAAAAACCAGAAGGATAATTTAGTCTTTCCTCTACCATGTTTGATCAAAACTTGCTTTTCATTGACAGTTTAGAAAAGTCTCTTTCACCTTCTCCAGCTCAGCTTCACAATTCATTATTTGTAATGTCATGTATACTGTTGGATTTTTCCCAAATTTGGGGAAAACTGTCAAGTTCATTCCATATCAGAGCTATATATAATTTCAGGGACTTTCAAGTTTTCTTGTGTGGTGACTCATCTTATTCTTTGAATTGACTACACTCACTATCCAGTTTGCCACCAATATTTTTGTAGTGGCTTATTGTGAGTTACATATGCTTTTATGTTATGTCAATGTTTTATATCGATAGCAAAAACTTGGTAAGAATCTATATAGCTGTGCTTGGGAGATGCCATTTCAGGCTGAAGAGCAGTCTGAGCACAAACAGGCCTGGAAAAGACAAGAGTTCCATGGATGAAGCCAAGGGTATGTGGATGGTGGCAATGGGTGATAAGATTAGGATATTAGACCAGGTGGGAAAGTGGAAAATCGTGTCAAACAAAGCCAACGTGTAACGACAGATTCTCATGCCTTTAAGCATAAGAATCAAAGCTTCTGATGGATCACTGAGAATAAGAAAGCCAATGTAGTGTTAAGTCCATGAGATGAACCTTGGAATGAATCCTAACGCTGCCAAGTACCAGTCTGTGAAACTCTGCGGCAGCAACACGACTTTACACAGAAACGACTGCAAGCCACGTGAATGGATGTTCTTAAATCCTGCTACAAGTACCTCCAAGTCAACTTTCCCTTAGCCAAGTCCTGAAAATACCCCAGCCATTCCCACCAACCAGACTCGAGGAAGTACGAGAGAAGGGAAGCTGAAGTAGTAAGGGAAACCAACCCCAACTGACTGCAGGTAAAACATGTTCTGTAAATTTTACAAAAACATATGACCACATGAACACATTGCTAGGGACTCTCCCAGGGCCATGCAAGGGGCCAATGTAAGTGAGGAGCCCAGAAACTTAAGTTTCTCTAGTTTCCTAGTACATTCAGCTCTTGGGTGAGAGCAGAAAACAAAAACCACATACACACTATTTTAATTATCTCCTGTTGAGTAACAAATCATACCAAAACTTAGTGCTTTCAAATCACATACTTTTATGATCTCAGGATATAGGGTTGGGAACCCAGGCACAGCTCAGCTGGGTCCCCTGCCTCATGGTCTCTCACAAGGCTGCAGTCAGGGTGTTGGCCGAGGCTCTGCAGTCTCCTCTGAAGACTCAACTAGGGGAAGAGTGGCTTCAAAGCTCCTTCATGTGGTTGTTGGCAGGACTCACTTCTTTGAGGACTCAGACTAACTGCCTCACTTCCTAGTTGGCAGAGGGCCAGAGACCACCCTCAGTTCCTTGCCACATAGGCCTTTCCAACATGGCAGCTTGCTTCATGAAAACCCCCAAAAGAGAGAATTTGCTCACAAGACAGGAGTCACAATCATTGAGAGACATGGAAGGGACATCTCATTATCTTTGCTGTAGTCTATTGGTTACAGGCAAGTCACTAAGTTCAGACATGTGGCGGCTCCAAGAAGCAAGCTGATCTCTAGAATGATTCTCAGTCTCCCTCCACTGGCAGGGACACGAGGCAGGACACAGCTGGCTGGGCGGCCCACAGGGTGGGGCAGGAAGTTGGAGTATCTCTTACAGGCTGTGGACACAGGAAGTGGTGGAGATGGAATGCCAGACTCCAGTCCAAATGGCTCATGCTGAGACCCAGTTCTCAAAATGAGTCATTAAATGCAGGACTGGGACAGAAATCAAAGCCAAGAACAGAGGAACATGAGAGCTGGACAAGAAGTAATTCAGGTAGTCCTTCAGAGAAGTGGCCAGCACTGCGGCACGCTGTCTACCCATCCTCAGCTTATCTTTGCATGGGCAGTTGGTCCATTAAGAGGCTGGGATGTGACAGACGGACAGAAAAAACATAATAAAGAGTTAGTAAGTATGTGGAACAAACAGTTCCCTGCTTTTTCTTCCTCCCCTCTCTGGAGACCTTTTTTTTTTTCTTTTTTAAGATTTTATTTACTTATTCATGAGAGACACACAGAGAGAGGCAGGGACATAGGCAGAGGGAGAGGCAGGCCCCACGCAGGGAGCCCGATGTGGGACTCGATCCCGGGTCTCCAGGATCACACCCTGGGCTGAAGGCGGGTGCTCAACCGCTGAGCCACCCAGGGATCCCCCATCTGGAGACCTTCTGAGTGCCACTCGAACTCTTCTTCTTTCAACGAATATTACCATGTTCATCTATTCAGCCAACAGCTGTGTATCGAGCTCCAATTACGGAAATGTATAGAGGTGAACACAACAGATACCTGCCCTTACAGAACTTTCCATCTACCTTCCCATAAAAACTGGGTGGAGAAAACAAAGATTAAATTCAAATTAAATCGGGGTGGCTCAGTGGTTTAGTGCCTGCCTTCTGCCAAGGGTGTGACCCTGGAGACCTGGGATCAAGTCCCATGTCAGGCTCCCTGCATGGAGCCTGCTTCTCCCTCTGTCTCTGTCTCTGCCTCTCTCTCTCTCTGTCTTTCATGAATAAATAAATAAAATCTTTAAAAATTTTTTTCAGGGGATCCCTGGGAGGCTCAGTGGTTTGGTGCCTGCCTTTGGCCCAGGGCGCAATCCTGGGGTCCCGGGATCGAGTCCCACACCTGGCTCCCGGCATGGGGCCTGCTTCTCCCTCTGCCTGTGTCTTTGCTTCTCTCTCTCTCTCTCTGTGTGTGTGTGTGTGTGTCTATCATGAATAAATTAATAAAATCTTTAAAGAAAAATTTAAAAAGAATTTTTTTCAAATTAAATCAGCCAATCGGGTTAGTACAAAACCTTAGGAAACACTTTGGAAATCTGAAACTATTGCCTATTTACTCACATACTTCCTCCTTCCAGAAATACTATTCTAGGCATTTACTCAGTCATTGGACAACTACCTCTGGAGCTCCTCTCCTGGGCAGGGTACAGAGGTGACTAGGACCGACATGCCTCTGTCCTGGAGAACTTTCATTTCAGTTGGCAGGAGACCATATGCAAGCAAAGACACCAGAGCTTTGAAGACAAAGGAGGTAACAGGACAGCAGGCACGAGGGGCCTCTGGCCCAGAGGAACACCGAGGCTAATGTGGGGGACACACGGCAGCGCAGCAAAGTGGCTCCCCCCAGGCAACTACAGCCCTTTGCTCCGAATGCACCCCTGACGCCATGCAACTGGCTCACAGACAGGCAGGGGTCTCAGGGCATCACGGGATCAGAATTACGGAATTTCAGCATCAGCAGAGGCCTTAGGCCTTTACTTTATCTCCAGCACTGGGAGGGAGTAAATGGACGACCAGGGGACAGCCCAGCCTGCAGGCGGAAAGCATTGAAAGGACCCTTCCCGTGGCCTGTAAACCCAGTGGAGCCTAATGTGAAGGTCCTGTCTTTTACTGGTGTTGGGGGAGCTGGGAATTAATTGATGGATTTGGTCTGGTTTTGCCCAAGAATTGGAACTGAGTCCCTGCCTTACCTTTTCTTCTCCTTAGATTCAGTGAAATTTTATTCTGTAACAAGTTGCTTGAGCTAAAAGCCACTCACCATACAATTCACCCCCTGCAAGTGTACGAGGTCAGGGGTTCTCAGTACATCCACAGAGTTGTGCAACGGTTATCACGATGAATTTCAGATCTTTCTCGTCACCCCCAAAAGCAACCCCACGCTCCTCAGTAGTCATGCCCCCTGCCCCCAGCACCTCCAGGCCCTAGGCAATCACTGTCCTGCTTTACCTTTCACTGCCCACCTGAAATTATTAGGTCACATGCTCTGTGAGTCACAGTTGTGTCACTTAACAACACTTCGCAGTAGCCACAAACCTTCGACAAACAGGTAAACGTGTGAGAAGAACACCAGGCTTCGCGGTGAGTCACGAGGACAGAGCGTGAGTCAGACTCCGGGATGACAAAGCCCGAGGGAAGCAGCTGACAGAGGCGGGCACCCCGGGACAGCAGGGTCAAAGGCCAAAAAGCAGGTGCGGGTCATGGCTGGGGACTGGCGAAATGCCACCGCGCCGGCGGCCCTGGGCTGCACCTTGGCAGCCTCCCCACGAGCTTCCCGGAGGCCCAGGGAGACCACCCCACAGTGGGATAAAGCTGGGGGGCTACGCAAGGAGAGAGTCCCCCACTTGCCAGCTGTGTGGGCTTGGGGGCACATTCCCTGGTGAGCCTCACTCTCCTCGTCGGGAACCCCGAGGGCGGGGGGATGGCGGCGCGGGCCCCGGGACACCCCCCTCTGCGGCGCAGTGACACACGGCGGGACCCCCAAGGCTTCCCCCAGTGGGGCCCGGAGGTCCTGCCTCCCCACCCCTGCCAACGCCAAGTGCGGCTTTAAAAGAATGATCACGTGATTGTGAGAGCGGGGTACGGTCCTGTGGCTGCTCCAACCTCTGCAGCTCTGCAGCTGGGCCCCAGCCTCCGCAGGCCCCGGACCACCCTGGCAGCTGGGGGCACAGAACTTTCTAATGAGCATCCGTCCACCTTCCCCGTCACCGCTGTGCCAGGCTCTGGAGTGCCTCCTCCTCAAGGGAGGAGCCAGGGTCTGGACTCGGGCTCTCCTTCCCTTGACCATTGGACCCACACCCCACACTCAGGCTGCATGGGCAGCCAAGCACCCCGCCCTGCCCGGTCTTTTCCCACATCACCAGCATCTTCTCCCGAGGAACTGGATTTTATACGTGCAAACACACACACAGACACCCCCTTTCCCTGTTGTTGGCTCTTTATGTGTCACCAGAGCAAACACTCAGAGCCTATTAACCTGACCTGAAAGAGAAGCTGTAAACTGCCTTGCCCAGGGATTGCAGACCTGCCCTGAATACACCCTGGGAGGAAGGAGGGACTACCCCGCTTCCTGAGTTTTTCTACCCAAATTCTTTGTCCTAAGACAAATACATCCAGTCCCACCTCCAGCTGCCTACCAGTGTCTCAGGGTAGGAGTCGGGAGGCTCTCGGAGCAGGCCTCAGCCCGAAACTCGAAACTCGGGGAAGGAGTGAGGCTTTCCTGGTATCAGCCAGGACCAAGGAATGCAACTCCAGCCAGCCTGGGCCACAAAGGGAATGTATCGGCTCCCCGGCCAGCCAGGGCAGGGGGAGCACTTCCAGGTCACCTTTGCTCTCTCCATTCCCCCCTTTCTGCTTTCACACATGTTGTCCTTATTCCTTTGCTAATGGAAAGCTTTGCACAGACAGCCAGGGAGCTGGCGGGGTAACTCCAACAGCCCCATTTAGCAGCCCCAAGAAATAACCGCTCCCCTCCCCTAGCCCCAGAGACTCCAACAGGCCCTGCTTGCTCACGTGCCCAGCCCCGCCCCCCACCCCTGGTCTTGGGGCTCCGACCATCTCCAGGAGGAGGAGGATGGAGGAGAGCATTCTGGGCAAAAATAGTAGCTACGACAATCCTCTACATGGCAGCTGTTTTCAAACATGAGAAACTTCTCCTCTCTGAGTAAAAATAGAGCCCAAATGCTCTAAAGTAGAGGAAGAGTCTGGAAGGCCAAGAATGCTGCCGAAAACAGCCGTTCTGTAAATAAAGCGCTGTGTGCTAGAGTAGGACAAGGAGCCTCCTGGAAAGCAGTTCGCAACGGGCCACCCGTGAGCACGCTGGCATCCCCTGACCCTGCCTGAGGAGCCCCTGTGCTCCAGAGGGAACACGGTTACTTTAGCTTGGGCATCCTTGCCAGGCGTGGGAAGAAAAGGCAGGCATCTCCCACATCCGACTTCGGTGCTCTCTCCACCCCCGACCTGACCCTCCTCCTCCGGCGTGACCCCTAAAGGCTGCCCAGTGCTGCAATGCACCCCCTCATTGGTGAAAACCCCACCGCCTGCTAGAGGAGGAGGTCCACCTTTGGTCCACTCCAGGTCCACGAGGAGAAGAAGGACTGTGGGTCCTCAGGTTCTGATCCAGACCCCAACCACAAGGGGTATGGGACAGCTTCCCCCACAACCATGGTCACCGCGGAAATAAACGCATTCTTGGGGCACCTGGGTGGCACAGTCAGTTGAATGCAACTCTTGGTTTCGACTCAGGTCACGATCTCAAGGTCATGAGAACCAGCCCTGTGGTGAGCTCTGTGCTCAGAGTGGGGTCTGCTTGAAATTCTCTCCCCTTCTCCCTCTACCCCTCCTGCTTCTGTTCCCTCTTACTCAAATAAATAAATAAATCTTAAAAAAAAAAAAAAAAGAAGTAAATGCATTCTTTAAAGACAAATGAACACTTCCTGTTGTTAGCACCAGGGCTTTGCCCCTACCCTGAGGAACAGTAGGCTCTAGCCCCACCCCGATCCCCACATGCTGGGGAGCATTCAGCTCTCTGTACCCTTCTTGAAGCTTCAGATATTTTGTTTTTAGGATTGTTGTGGTTTTTTTTTTTTTTTAAATATTTGTTTGTTTGAGAGAGAGACCAGGAGTGGGAGGGACAGAGGGAGAGAATCTCAAGCAGAGTCTGCGCTGAGTGCAGAGCCCAAAGCGGCACTTGATCTCACGACCCTGAGATCATCACCTGAACCAAAACCAAGAGTCAGATGCTTAACAGACTGAGCCAGGCGCCCCAAAGCTTCAGATATTTTGAGTGAGAGCGCCAACCGTGTGCGAGGAAGTGACTGGTGGGAGGTGGTGGGTCAGCATGGGATGAAGAGGATAAACGGAGGAGCAGTAACAGTAGCCAACACCAGAGGAGGAAAATCAGAGCAAGAAGAGGCACAGGGGGAGCAACGATGACGACGAAGAAAGCAACAGCCGCCATTCCCTGAGCTCCTCCTGCACGCCAGGCTCCACGCGCTTCACAGGCATCCACTCATTTAATGCCTTGTACATCTTAAACGTGGAGTGTCCCCCAAAGGTTTTTTTTTTTTAATTTTTATTTATTTATGATAGTAACAGAGAGGGAGAGAGAGAGGCAGAGACACAGGCAGAGGGAGAAGCAGGCTCCATGCACCAGGAGCCCGACGTGGGATTTGATCCCGGGTCTCCAGGATCGCGCCCTGGGCCAAAGGCAGGCGCTAAACCGCTGCGCCACCCAGGGATCCCACCAAAGGTATTTTTTAACTGCAAAGAGAAAGATAGTACCTTCCTGAGGTAGAAACCCAACAAACGTGTTAAAACTTACCAGGAATTGGATAATACCGTCCACTATTGGCACCATAAGCCCCCGATGTGATGCACTGAGGACAGACCACCTTTTCTGTGATATTCTTGCCCCAAATCCACAATCTCATTCTAATTGTGAGAAAACATCGGACAGACCCAAACTGAAGGAGCCGGCTCTTCAAAAGCACTCTTCGAAGTGTTAAAGTCGTAAAAGGCAAGGAGATGTGAAGAAACTGCAACAGATTAGAGGAGTGCAAGGAAAAATAACTTCTTGCCATGTGGGGCCTTGAACAGGATCCTGGAACAGAAGATGGGCATTAGTGGGAACAAACGGTATAGTTCAAGACCTGTCGTGTAGGCAAGAGAAGGTTGGTTTCCCGTTGTCGGTTGGTCCAGCACTGATCGCGACCACTGCAGCTCGGTTATGTACGACGTGAACCTCAGGGAAAGTCGGGGGCGGGGGGGTACTCCTGTACTACAGCTGTTCTGTACGTCCCAATTAATTCAAAATTTGAGGTGTTTAACTATTTTTGCATTTAACGTTTTCTAAGTGCAAGATTTCTTTTTTTTTTATTAAGATTTTATTTATTGATTCATGAGAGAAACACAGAGAGAGGCAGAGACACAGGCAGAGGGAGAAGCAGGCTCCCTGCGGGGAGCCCCATGCGGGACTCGATCCCAGGACCCCGGGGTCACGGCCTGGGCCGAAGGCATATGCTCAACCACTGAGCCATCCAGATGCCCCTAAGTGCAAGATTTCTCCAAACAAATCAATCCATCTCAGAAGAGCGACTTAGTGGATTGGTCTACAGGAACGAAAAATGCCCAGACTCTGGCTAAGGCAGAGAATATTCTGTCTGCCATCTTGTTAGCAGTTCACCCCAGCTGGGTTTTTACTGCTCCAATAGCCCCTACCGGCCAAGGAGGTCCTCAGCGGTGGGTGCTGGACCGGCACCCATTTCAACAGGCGTTTCTGCAGTTTCTGGGGGGTGTGACCGCGAGACAGGCCACCTCCGACCATGACATGCTCTCTCCCCTCCCAGTGTCATGGGCCAGTGGGCTCACAATGAGGTCGTTCTGCACCTTCCATCTTGTTCTTCCACCCAGCAGGACTCAAGGAGTGAGAAAGTTCTTCGCTTTCTCGACTGCATTGCACCCCACCCCCGCTTCATTCCTTCCATGGTGACTCACTTTTGGAGGCTTTCACAATCAAATAAATAAAGGCATTTCCCATCCACTTTTTAAAGCTCAACAACTTCATCCCTCCACGTCCACCACTCCTTTCTCACACCCCACAGAGGAAAAATCAGTGTGACATTATTGCTAAGTGGCTGTGGTGTGCCTACGTTGGATTATCTTCTTTACCTTTGTGCTTCTCCGGGTTCCTCCCATCTCACCCACAGATCAGAGGCTGCTGCTGAGAATCCGTAGCCCCCGCCTCCTGGCTGACTGCAGTCCCAGGAGCAGGCCCAGGGGTCCTCAAGTTTCCAGGGAGCAGAACAGACAGGACTTGCACCCTGTCGCTGTGCTAGACTTTGGCACCTGTCATCTGGCTCCTGTGGCGTCGCCTAGTTAGGTGTCCTGCTAGGCCCCTGCAAGCCTGGCCCTTGACTTGACTGTCTTTGTGCCAAGCCAGCAAAGTTCTGTTCTCGTTCCCTTCTGTCCATCCCCACAGACTGGAAGTAAATCACCCAATGATTAGTTAACACCTCATCGTTGTGCCACATTTTGCAAGGAGGTGGGGCAAGTGGAAAAAGGAATTCTGACCCCAGTGCCTTGAACCCTTGGACAAGAGGAAGAAGAGCCCAGGGGGCTATTGCTTCAAAGGAGGGGAAGGCTGGGCCTTTCTCTAGTGTCCACGGACATCTGGGGTGGGGCCAGGCGAGGCCGGCAGGACTGGATCACTTCCCGCCCATCCAGGAAGATTTGGCCGCTGGAGGGGTGCTGCGTGGGCAGCGTCTATGAATGGAGCCCAGAGCCCCCTCCAAGGCCACCTCCCCAGCTGCTGAGCTTTGCACAGAGGGCTGCACGGCGGGAGCATAGGGCGGAGGGAAACTGTTCCGTCCCAGGCCCTTCAGGCTGGTTCCAGTTGTCACCAACAGCAGACCAACAACCAGGAGGACAGGGAGGTCAACGTGGCAAAATCTACAGAGGTCGGGAATGACGAGAAACAGGGCTGGGGCCTCCTGCCTGGGCTCAGGAAAGCGGACAGTCCAGCGCTGGCCTCCTCCCCCTGCTCAAATCACCTGGAAACGACAACGAAGGGATAAGAAAATGAAGAAACCCAAGGCAGCACTGGTGACAAAGATGGTACCATCGACGGAAAGATGGGAAATACATGCAGTTGTATTATTGGACAAACTGGGTAACGGAAGGACAGTCCAGAAGCTGAAAGAGAGAAAGCAGCAGGGATATGGGGTTGGCCTTCCCGAAGGGGAAGGAGCCTCCCAAAGGCTCCTCGCTTAAAAGAGACAGTGGAGGTGACTTAGTGGGGGCCTGGCTGCACAACAGCTGGACCAACCCCTCCAAACACACACACACACACACAGATGGGTGATCATGAGCTCAGATGCTTACATGCCAAGAAATGTTTCCTAACCTGAGCAGAGATAGTGCTCCGGTTGGAGGAGAGGCCGAGTAGAACACCCTGACACACACCCGAAGCGAAGAGAAGCCAGCCCAACATCTGGGGTCCAGCGACCTGTGCCCACCTGTCCCTGAAAGGCTCCTGGCCCATACCAGGACCCTGCCCCTACGGACCCGCACCCGGCCTCCCAGGGCAAGGAAGTAGAGTTGGCGGCGAACAGCCTTGAAAAGAAACCCCTTCCAGGGACTTGCACAAGTCCGTTCAGTACATTCATTCACCAAAACGGCCACTTAGTTTTCTCTCCCATGAAAATTAAGATGAAAAACAGGGGCGCCTGGGTGGCTCAGCTGCTTAAGCAGCTGCTTGTACTCCGGTCATGACCCTCAGGTCCTGGGATGGGGTTCCCCATGGGGCACCCCTGCTCATGCTCTTTCTCTCTCTCTGATATATAAATTTAAAAAAAAAAAATTAAGGTGAAAAATAGCATAACTGAGGCCTGAGGTAGCTCATTAAGAATTATCAAAATAAAACTGAGCTGACTCCTCTAAGTAAGTCACTGCATCCACAAAGAACAGGCTGCTATGGAAAGAAGAGTAATAAAACAAGATACTGTTTGGGGAATTAAAAAAGAAAAAAGATGGTCAAAATAAAAGATTTCTATAGAGGGCCAAGCAAAAGAATGGTTATGACTGGAAGTTAATTTTTTTTGTTTTGCTGCAAAAAGCTTTATTGCGTCCATTTGGTCCGTGGCTTGGGAGAGGGCTGCCTCCTGGCCGCAGGGAGAGGCCCCGGCACCTGGTGGGGGTAGGGGGGCCGCGGGGGCCCCCCAGAGGCCCCTGGGCTTCCGAGGCTCCCCTTCCCCAGGGACCCTCGCTGCCCCGCGGGGGGAGTCGGCCTGTGGAGGGGCCTCGGAGCCGCGCCCTCGAGGTCACAGCGGACCCCAGGGGCCGGGCCGGGCGCCCGCAGGTGCTTGGACGGCGGCCTCCGCCTCGGAGGACTGGCTCCGAGGCTCCTGGGAGCTCAGGGTTCATCAGTAACAAAGAGCTAAGCCCCAAATAGGATTTTGGCTGGACCCGGAGGCAGAGGGTGGCTGTTGGCTCCGAAGGTTGCCCTGGAGAAAAGGTCGGAAGGCGGTTGGCGGCCTGGAGAAGGGGAGCCCCGGGGCTGTTGGGTCCACACGCTGCTGACCCAAGAGACAGTCGAGACCTCGGGGCCCATTGCTGAAAACCAAATTATTTTTGTATTGGATCGCGGGGTAAGTGACCGCACACTCTGACTAAAAGATCATTGTAGACTCAGAAGGGGTCACATCATGGTGGGACACTTATTCCTCAATAGCCCAGGCCCTCAGCCTGAGAAGGGATCATTCTGGGGCACGTTTTCCACACTGTTCTCCAGAGATGTCCCATGGACTGAGCTCCAGTTCCGCAGTGGCAGCTGGCTTAACACACCCTCCTTACTGGTTGCCTTCCTTCCCAACATCCCCTCCTCACTGAACCATGTACCCAAAAAAACTACTTGTGCTAGAATCTTTCTTTCTCCCACGGACTATTTCTGGAGGAATCCAAACGAAGAGGAGAGTATTTTTTCTTTTTCCTGAAAGTTAAAGAAGAGATGATAAAGTTGGTGCCAGGACCAGGGTTACTGTTGACATTTCAATAGAATGGTTAGGAAAAGCCAACCTGGGGAAGGGCTTGGTGATGAGCAAGAGGAGAATGTTAGTCGAAGACAGGCCAGGAAAAGGCTTGTCACAGGACGGCAGGTCACCTGGGCAATGAGAAGCCCTTGCTAATGCTCGGGATGCAATTTCTTCCTGTGGCTCACTGCTTGATAGGACAGAGCGTTTCCCTGATGCAGGGCAGCTGTCGGGAAGCCGCAAGCACCTTTGTCCAGCCAGCAGGCCTCTAACTTAGAAATAAGCCCTGGGATGACAATCAAATTAAAAACTCCATTTTTGCTGCTTCGATGCAATCCTACCTCCCCTGTCACAATGCACACCAGGCAGGAAGAAAGCAATTGCCAAAGGTCAAGAGCCACCATGGTTTCTTGGGTGGAAATTGCTAAACAGGAAAAGTCACACACAAAAGTGACAGAAACAGGACTCCATTATTTCAATTGAAGAGTTTTCAAATTTATGGATTTTTAAGATTTTATTTATTTGACAGAGTGCGAGAGCACAAGCAAGGGGAGTGCAGAGGGAGAAGAAGCAGGCTCCCCGCTGAGCAGGGAGCCAGGAGCTCGAGCCCAGGACCCTGGGATCATGACCTGAGCCGAAAGCAGAGGCTTAACCCACTGAACCACCCAGGTGCTTCTAAATTTTATATATATGCATGTAATAGACACACTGATGCTGTATTTCAATTATTCTAAGATGCAATATTTCACATTTTAACCTCTCTGCAATTGAAGCAAATCATATGGAATTGACTTTTAGTGGTAAATAAAATATTATATCTTAATAATTCATATACAATGTGACAGGGTTGTTTTGGCTCCTTAAATATAAAAAATGCCTCATTCTTGGCCTCTACCTTTTCAAAGCATTAAGACTTGAATGAAGCAGGTCAAATACTTCAATTTTTCAGATTTACTGTTAACCCGAACAAGGTCAAGTTCAGCTTCAAGGTTTTTTGACACATGTCCCTAGCATTTAAAAAATATAACCAATATACAATTAACTTTAAGGAAAAATTGAATTTATCCAATAATCACAGCACAGAGCATGAACAATGTTTTCAACTGTTCTAAACAAGAATTTTTACTTCATCTGGCATTTTTCATAAGAAGGCAAATCACACTGAATTAACGTTTGGCTCAAGTAAAGGCTTCATTCATTTCAGTTTTCCTGGAAGTGAGAATAAGATATCCTTTGCCTTAATAAACATATTTTCCCTTTCTGCATCTGAGGGGGCCAAGACAACTCAGAACACCAGACATTCTAGACCATTGTCAAATCAGGGGTAAGTAGGAGATGGTCACACTTGGGGAGGCCTTTAACTCTGGATTCAAATTCCAAGGGATACAAAGTATTCATTCCCTCAAACTCTTGACCTCCTTTTCCATTCTCCCTTGAACAAATCAAGAAAGGAAACCAGGGTCAAGGCTGTCTTCTTCATCCATTTCCTCTTAACAACTGCCTGGGTTTACACCTTCATAAACCCAGGCAATGCTTATTCAGCCCTGATCTTCATACTTAAAATCAACATGACTTGGAATAGTCAAGAAAAGACTCAAACATGTTTCTGCTGAGGCATCAATTGAGCGGGTCTCAAAGAATGAATTAGATGGTGATGCTTACATCCATCAGGTGGAGGCTGAGGGGACAATCCATCTCAAAGGCACCCAGAGAGGGCTTCATGGACTTAAGAGATCAATCGGTAAACATAATGGAGCCCAATGCACATGTGAAGCTCTAAAACCCAGTATATCCCGTTGCTAAAGAGGACACAAACCCCAAAATGGACATGGATTAGCATAATACAGTCTTTAAGATGCTCCTTTAAGGCAGGAACATACAATGGGAAAAAGACAGTCTCTTCAACAAATGGTGCTGGAAAAACTAGATAGCTACATGCAACAGAATGAAACCGGACCACATTCTTACACCATACACAAAAATAAACTCAAAATGGGTTAAAGACCTGAAACCATAAAAAACCTGCAAGAAAACATCCGCAGTAAGTTCTCTGACATCTGCCGTAGCAGCATTTTTCTAATAGATTTCCTGAGGCAAGGGAAAGAAAAGCAAAAACAAATTATAAGGGCGACACCAAAATAAGAAGCTCTGTACAGCAAAGGAAACCATCAACAAAACAAAAAAGGCAACTTATTGAATAGAAGAAAATATTTGCACTCGATATATCCATTAAGGGGTTAGTATCCAAAATATATAAAGAACTTCTACAACACACACACAAAGACAGCCCAATTAAAAAATGGGCAGAGGACACGAATAGACCTTTTTCCAAAGACCTACAGATGGCCAACAGACATATGAAAAGATGGTCAACATTAACGAATCATCAGGGAAATGCAAATCAAAACTACAATAAGAGATCACCTCACACCTACCAGAGTGGCTAGAATCAAAATGACAAGAAATAACAAGTGTTGGTGATGACGTAGAGCAAAAGGAATCTTCTTGCGCCGATGGGAACGCAAACTGGTACAGCCACTGTGGAAAACAGTATGGAGTTTCCTCAAAAATTACAAATACAGAACCGTACGATCCAGTAATTCCACTACTGATATTTACCCACAGAAAACAAAAACACTAATTCAAAACATCTATGTACCTCTATGTTTACTGCGTTATTATTAGAAACAGTCAAAATATGGAAGTAACTCAAGTGTCAGTGCATAGATGAATGGATAAAGGAGCCGTGGGTATATACACACTCAATGGAATATTAACCCAACCATAGGACAGAATGTGATCTTGCCATTTGTGACAATATGGATGGACCTAGAGAGTATTATGGTAAGTGAAATAAGTCAGACAAAGACAAATACCATACGATTTCACTTACATGTAGAATCTAAAAAATGAGTGAATAAACAAAACCCATAAACACAGAGAACAAATTGATGGTTGCCAGAGGGAAGAAGGTGGGAGGATGAGCAGGATGGGGAAGGGGAGTGAGAGATACAGGTTTCCAATTATGGAATGAATAAAATTCACAGAAAATGTACAGCACAGGGAATATAGTCAACGATATTACAACAGTGTTGTACGGTTGATAGATGGAAACTGCACTTTGGTGAGCACCTGAGCACCGCCTAATGTACGGAGAAGTCTAATCACTACGTTGTGTAACTGAAACTTATGTAACATTGTGTATCAACTATACATAAATAAATTAAAAAGGTGCTGCTTTATTTCCTAATTAAATTTTCTACTCGCCACATATGGAAGCATAAATATATATTTATATTCCTCTTTCAGGACTCTAATGGGAAAGCACTTTTAAGAACTTTAAATGCAAAGACAGAGAACCCACTGAGACAGCAAAAGTTAAAGGTCGATATTACTATAATAGTTTGTGTGGGGGGGAAATAGTCTCTTTTGGGAAAATGTAATCAAATACAGGAAACAAAAAGGGATCACAGACCATTCATTACACATTACACACGACAATTAAAAATACAGTGACTTTATTTCCATCTTCTCACAGTCCCCAGTATCACATGTGGTAAGAAGCATCATCTCTATAAACACAAAAATATTTCAAGAAAGCATGTTACAAGATAGTATATGTAAGTAACAGTTTGGCAGAATTTTATCAACTCTAGTAGTTCAGAGTCCCCCTCCCCCACAAAAAAGCCAAGTTTTAAAATTCAAAAATAACAGTTAGCTTTATTTAACATATGTTACACCTTAACACTTAAAATACCATGCTCTAGTTAAATATTTCATCAACAACACTGTATACAAATAAAATATTACACAAAATATATTTAAGAAAATGTTTTGGTCTTTGATCTGAACAATAAATAAAAACACAGGCACTTCCTACACTGAGACAGGGAAGCAGTCTACTCAGAATAATTTTGTATAAGCGACATGAGGAAATATGGCAAGAACAGAATCCTGGAGTTTTAAACTGACAATCCACTCATGAGAAGGTCTGCAATTTCAATTTTTTCACTTAGAGTTCAGAAATGACATATGCTTTCCTGGTCCACATTGAAAAATCATAAGCACAATATGGCTGCCAGGGTCAATTCAATCTTCAGTTGACCGTTACGGAATCACACTCAGTATCCTCAATCACTAAAAATTGAAAATTATCATGATACCGCCTACCAAACCAAACACAAGAACAGTTCAATTTTCTCCTCATTATGGCCATAAGACCAAACAAGGCAAACCAGATAGATGCCACACAGTGATTCTCATTTTGCAAAATTAACCTGATTAACACAAGAAAATACTGTTGGGGTGGCAGGAAATTTTGACAGAAGTTAATTTTTCTAGACGATTTTAAAAATTCATCCAAATTTCATGAAAATAAATGGAATTCCATTTAACAAAAACCACTGAATCACAGATTACAAAGTCTTTGTAGCCAATACATTTATGAACACCTAAATTGCAGATAATTCACTCATTATAATGGAAAGTAGAAATATCATATGAGGGCAAAACATAAATAACCAAAAACGGTCAAATTCTAGAAATGTATGATTTCAGATGAGAAGGAAGGCAAATTAAAACATAATGACCATCAGCCACAGGGAGGATCAGAACCAATTGTCCCGCCATATCCTCCATAAAAAAATTACAATCTTCTGCTTTCCCTCTTCAGAAAGTACCACATAGGAGGGCTTAGTGGCCCTCGAATGGATACTACTAATAAAGGCAATTTTGATGGTTTAACATAGAAGTTACCCCTAATGTGAAAGAACACAACATGGGAACTATTCAAGATAGGTCTTTCTATGCAAAACTTAGTTTGTATATATTTCAGCAATTTAAATGAGCACTTTGCAACCGAGACCAAATATCAATCATCTCTTGAGGTTTTCTACTATGTACTAACATCAAATCTACATAGGAACAAATGTTATTCTTGTTTTTCTCTTCTATATCAAACGTCTTGAAGCCTTTATGCTTCTCTGGAACGAGGCCGAGCTTCTGAAGGCACATTCCAGTATAAACGTCATCGATGGGGTAGAGAAGGACCTGGTCAGTTATATTGTACAGCCTCAGGGCCAGGTGGCCAGAGTAGAGGAACCCACCTCCCCCTGCATAAGGCGGATAGACACCAGTGTAAACAACTTCCGGGATGTAGTACTTCAGTTTCTTATCCCGATGAGGTCCAGCATTGTGGATCACATCACCTATAAACAGATCTTTGGCTTTGTTCTTGGATAAGCTATTCAAGTAATTCAGGATGTGATGAGTGTTCACAAAAACATCGTCATCGCCCTTGAAAACGAACTCGGCATTTGGGCAAGAAGCGCTCACCCACCTGAGAAAGAGTACTTCTTTCAGGGACAAGTTGAAGAAAGTGTCTCTGTAGTTCCACATGAGAATGTCTTGGTGCTTCTCACTCTCAAATTTCAGCATATCTGACAGGTCCGGGTGGTTGTCCTCTGGCGGGGTCTGACCCAGTAGGAAGACTCTCACTACCGTTTGGTTCCCCACGTTGGTTTCTCTGCCCCAAGACTCCCGAATTGCTTGCCTTCTGGCAAAGTGTGGAATGAGGGACTTGATCGCCAGTAATAGGAAGGGTTTCTTCGCACATTTATCTGGTTGATCTATAAGCAGCGAATAATTTCGACATCTCAAATACAGCAGAAAGTCTTTAAATCTGTCTGGCAAATTGCTGAAATCTGAAACTACGGACATGACCCTCAGGTCAGGTTCACAAAAATTTAGATGGCTTATGTTGGAAAACCCGTATACTTCTCCCGTCTGGTTGGCCAACATGTTCAAAATGGGATTGTACCGCCTGTTCAGCTTTTCTTGCTCTCTGTTCCAGTAGGCCACAGGGGGGGCAGATATCTTCCAGAACTTTTCTTTGGGTATTATTACTTCCCCCTTTCCATTTTTTTCTTGGCTGCTACTTTTGGAGACTTCCACAATCAAATAAATGAAGACATTAACCATCATCAGGATACCCAACAATTTTATTCTTCGACGTCCAACACTCATTTCTCATATCTGGAATAAAAAGGAGGAGGAGCATTGTATTAATTAGATATTTACTAATTTGCATTTGCTGACATAGGTCACTTGCCTCTCTATCATCTCTGGGATAGTGGTTTGGAACAGACTCTGGACTTGGACCGCCTAGGTTCAAACCGTGGCCCTACCATTCCCGCTCTGTGACTGTGGACAAGTTGTATAACTGACGTCTCAGTTTCTCCTTCTACAGAATGGGGACAATAACCTGCTTCACAGGATGACTGCAAGCTTTTGAAACAGTGGCTGGTCCATAACAAGCAATTCGTGACTGTTAATAGTGTGGCTGTTTCAGACACCTGAGGGCAAAGACCTGCATTTACTAATAAATAACCTCACAGGTAGGTGCTCAACTTCCTTGCTCATAAAGACACACAAATCAGTGTGTTGCAAACTGATCTGCTCACAATCCATAACAAGTACATTTTATATTGTGACCCAGGACACACATTAGCTGTACTTGTACATGTTACAATGTGTGAGTCGCCATGTAATTCGCAAAATTTTCTATTTTGTCTGTTTCATTTTTTAGAAAATGGTGGTCCCAACCCCAAATTGCTTCTCAATCTACCATTTTACAGAAGAAACGAAGGGAGGTGGAGGAGACACGAGCCACCCTGAGTATTCAGAGAAAGAAAATGAAGACTCATACCAGCTTTATCCTACGGGCCCCAAACTAAGAATGACCTGAAAACCATCAACAGAAGAATGGATTATCAAACTGTGGTACATTCATAAATGGAAATTTACATTGTGCGTGAAAGACAGACCTCAGGGGCACCTGGCTGGGTCAGTCAGAAGAGCATGCGTGACTCTTGGTCTTGGGGTCCTGAGTTTTAAGCCCCATGTTGGGTGTAGGGATTGCTTCAAACAAACAAAGTGCTTAAAGAATAAAGAAGACCTCAAATTCCATTTATGTTAGGTTCAAGAAGGCAAGATTAATCTAGGACCTAGAAATCTAAAAATCATAGGGATCGACATTTTGATTGGAAAGGGGCAGGAAAGAACTTTTAGGGCATAGAAATGTACTGTATGTTTCTTGGCCTGAATGAAGGTCTCATGGCTGTATACATTTATCAAAACTCAAACTGCATACTTAAGATCTCAGCTGTTTATAGCAAAATGAAAGAGGGAAACGAAAATGACATTTTCGTGAAATATCAAAGGCCAAGAATAGACTTCAGGCTGTGGGCAAAAGAAGAAAAGAAAAAGCAATAAAATAGCTTGCTGGAGATATAATTCCCAAGTTCTAGCACTACTGAGGAGACATGACCGAAGAAGAACAACCATTTAGATAAGTTTGATATTAAAAGACAACCCACACTGGGGATTCCCTGGATGGCTCCGCGGTTTAGCGCCAGCCTTCGACCCAGGGCATGATCCTGGAGTCCTGACTGAGATCAAGTCCCACATAAGGCTCCCTGCATGGAGCCTGCTTCTTCCTCTGCCTGTGTCTCTGCCTCTCTCTCGGTGTCTCTCATGAATAAATAAAATCTTTTAAAAATAAAATAAAATAAAAATAAAAGACAACACACAAAAGTGGAATGGCAATACATACTCTAAGGAATTTTCTTATCAGGTTAATTCTACAACAGAGACTCTACACTTAGAATTCCTAAGAACTATTGCATCCCAGGCATGGTGTAGTGTCAGGAGGATTCAGTGAATCTATGAAGTAGGTGTTGTTACTTTTATTCCCATTTTGTACCCGAGGAAACAGATTTAAAGAAGTCATCGTTAAGGGCAGAGCTGGAATCCCTGCCAAGGCAATGAGGTTCCCAGGCCACCAAGCCAAGTGGTAGCCACACTCCTAGAACCTCTAGAAACAAGGCTAGGTGCCTGCTTTAATCAAGGGTAGTGTTTATTATTTTCTTAATATAAGAGGAGTTTTAAGTTTACTGGGTTCCCCTCCCCTCTTTTTTTTCTTTCTTTTCTTTTTTTTTTTTTTTTTTTTTTTTTTGAGAGAGAGAGAGAGGGAGAGAGCATGAGAAAGCACAAGCAGGAGGAGCTGCAGCAGGAGATGGAGAAGCAGACTCCCTGCTGGGCAAGGAGCCCAATGTGGGGCTCAATCCCAGGACCTTGGGATCATGACCTGAGCCTAAGCAGAAGTTTAGCCAATTGAGCCACCCAGGTGCCCCAGCTTACTGGGTTCTAACGAACAGTCCCAAAGTAGAATTATTTGTCATGATGAGAATGCTGTGAAGTTAACACATGCTGGACAGCCCAGATTAGATGGATGGGAATTCACAAATTCTTTAGCATCTCTAAAAATCTGTCTAGTAGATCCTCATCTAGTTGCTTGCGTTTACCACTGCTAAATAGCTTTGGTTATAGACACAGCAGGAAAAGGTTAAAAACAACAACACGAGCCCCTATCCCATACCCCCACACCCCAAAAGCTTCTGCGTATCAGAAAACACGGAAAATAACGAAGTTATGTGGGTGCCCTCAGTTCACCCAATAACCAGCCCCCCCCATCACCACCCCATTTCTCCCCTCACTTCTCAACCACTACCTACCTCCACCCCTCAAGAATCCCACCATTGGGCCACCAAGAAAGGGTCTTTAAATTTTTTTTGATTGATTGATTGATTGATTGATTGAGAGGGTGGGTGAACAAGGGAATGGGGTTGAGGGGGGAGGGAGAGAGAGAGAATCCCAAGAAGACTCCCACTGCATGCAGGGCTCAATCTCTCAACTCTGAGACCATGATGGGAGTGAAATCAAGAGATGGGTGCTTAACCAACTGAGCCACCCAGGCACTCCAAGAAAGGGCCTCCAGAGAAGGCAGTTTAAAAACCACGAACAAGACATTTCTTACTCCTTAATTCCAATTTGAAAGGGCCCCAAGGCACACACAACCTGAATAACTCAAACACCCATACCCAAGTCTAGGGGTCACACCATTTTAGGTCAGTTCCTTTCGAATGAGCTTTTGGGCAAACCTAAGGAGCAAACTGAAAGTCTCAGTCCAATACACCTTTGGCAACTTAAACTTAAACCTCTTTGCTCTGGGCCTTACTCGCAAAGGAGAAGAGAACTCAAATGGGACACTCAGAATGTACTTGCATGGGCACTTCATACAGGTAAAGAAAAAGCCATATTTTTATAAAATAAATCCTAATTTTAAGGCTTTGGGGTTTTGTTTTGTTTCGTTTTAGCTTCCAGATGAGACAAGATGGTTTGCAAAAACAACCGATTGTCTCTAAATTGGAATAACATTCCTAAAGCTACAGTAGCACTTGACCCAGGATCTCTGATCTCTACATCTTGGGCAGTTCATTTGAACAGCTTGAAGGAAGGGCAATAAGGAAAAGCATGAGGGTGAACGAGAAAGACTGCAACGAGAAAGACTACAATGAGGAAGAAGATCTGAAAGCTACTCAGGAAAAAAACAGCACATGCTATAAACAGCTAACACCTGAAGTTTTCAACTCAGGAAAGGAATATGGGTATCAGTAGACTATTTCTGAAATTTCTAGAGTGCAAGAGGTCAGCTCAAGAAAGAAAAAAGGGAAGCACAGAACTCTACGTAGCAGGTTGTGAGCCTCTAAGTTAATTTTCCCAGGGAAAGATTCGGGGTGAATAATATGTGAGATGATTCCAGATAAATGAGCTGGTTATATACATCCAGGTTATGGGGCAGGGCTATGGCGACTTGGAATCCAGCCATAACTGTCTGAAGTGATGGTCTGAAGTTTCTGTCACAGAAAGCATTGCTCCTTCTCTTGGGAATACTGTGAGGAAAACATTAGGCTTGCCAACCCTGGCCCCGACTTCCAACTTCATCCACTGCAATTCAGGCCTTTATTTCCATGATCGAGACCCAGCCAGGACTTCCTATCACCTCGGCCAAGACAGGGTTTTTTGGCCCTCAAAGGGACATCATCCCCACTTTATATGTGCTCAAGGATTCCAGTCTGAGGAGCATTTTCTTGCACATTTCTCATTTGCACCCCCGAAGGGAAGCCGAAAGGATAACCCCTTCATAGTGAGAAAAATGGAGGCTCAGAGACGGTTAACTGAGCTGCCTACAAATTACATAAGAGTTACACGACAAGGGTGACATGATGCAGTTTTCTGGTTTGTAATCCAGGGCTCTTTGGATCTCCTTTTTCTACAAGGCACAGCCACATTCTTGTAACCTGACCCAGGTAGGTCAACAGCAAAGTCTCAAAGGCAAGACTAGAAAAACCCAAAGCACTGAGAAACTCTATTTGTCAGCTCAAATGTACACAAGGTACATTTGATCATTACCAAGACTCTCCAAAGAGCGGGATATGGGAGTGCCTAGAAGCTCCCAGCCCCCCTTCTGAGAAGGGGCCAGCCTTCCCTGTCCAAATTCCCAAACATGCAGGTCAGGCTAACTTAACCACTACTTGCTAAAGGGCATTTCTTCCAACCTGAGAAGGAAGGATGGGGAAACCAAGATTCTCGATTATACATTTCCATCGAGTTTAAATGTCATCTTTTATTTGTGACCTGGGTACAGTCCCTCGCATGAGAACTCGGCTTTTGGCAGACTCCTACAACAAACCAAAGTTCATGGAAAGGAGGATAAAACAGTGACCCCCATAAAAATATCTGTGGGAAAAAGCTCTCTGAATTATCTGACTAAATATTCCCATTGCAGACATAAAACCAATATGTGTCCTTTTCTGAGCAGGAAGTTACATTGCTTAAAAAGAATTTGAGTAAGAAAACTTACCCCAAAGCTGGGGAAGATGTTATACAACCCTCACTGTGAAACACAGAATTTTTATCATAACAGAAAAAGGAGATAATCCCATATGCAAACAAAGAATAACCTTAGCGTTTCACCTTGTGCTTGGGAGAGTAAAGGCTCCCCCAGTAAGGACTGAACCGTTTTTGAAATTTCTGAAACACTTCAGTTGGTTCTGTTTAATGGAAAATAACTTCCTTCTTTATTTTATAATTAAAATATTTAGAAAAGCAAGGTAGGAACAGGAAAAATATACTTGTTAGCCGAAAATGGATTACAAAATAGCACAGACGCTATGCTTAAATATGTGAAAGTCCAGATCAAACAACCACACAAAACCAAAACTGGTTTAATCGGGGTTGTAGGGTTGCGGGTTATCTGAACATTCTTTAAGGCTGCCACGTGATGCCCATCCCCGGACGGCGTCCACCGCGGCACGGGGTGCGGAGCACATCACACCCAATCCCTGGTGCGGGGCTCCCGACTACCTGAAGCCCGCGGCGCCAGCCTGTGTCCTGGCCTCGGCTCCACGGTCACGGCCTCACTGCTCGGGGCCCCGCAGGCTTCAGCAGGGCTCTGGGACAACCCCCCGGGCTCGCCTCGGGCCCGTGCCAGGTGTCCGGAGCCAGCCATGAGAAAGGACTATGAACCCATATGCT
Source organism: Canis lupus dingo (assembly GCF_003254725.2). Lineage (NCBI taxonomy): Eukaryota > Metazoa > Chordata > Mammalia > Carnivora > Canidae > Canis > Canis lupus. Next base: position 63,088,133 of record NC_064252.1, on the reverse strand, counting down.
TTATCTAATAAATACTGCCGGGCACCAGCCATCCCATGGGGCGGATGCTCTCAGAGAGGTGACTTCACTGGCCCGAGGTCACACAGCTGGTAAACGGCCGAGGCAGCAGTCAAACCCAAGCAGCTGGGCCCCAGAGTCGGAGTTTTAAGCCATGATGCAAGCGGATGCCGCCGCACAGGGTCACGACTGACGGGACGCTACTCTTATTTTCCAAGGTCAATCTCCTTAAAAATTATTAAAAAAAAAATTATTAAATATTCACAGCCTTATATTTATACATTTTAACCTACAAAACTACCAGGAGTCAAAGTCAGATATGGGGTGTGTGGGGCGGGGTATAAAAGAGGAAACTTGATTCATGATTACTGCATGAGCCAAATTCTGGGCAAAACACCTCACACACCGCATTCTGCTTCCCAGTGTGCGGTCCACGCAATCCCAGTGTCTCACTCACGGACACTAGCGTGGGAACCACTGAAGCGGATGATCCTCAAAGGTTTCCTCCAGTTCTGAAAGCCCTGGAAACACTGGAACAACCTGCCGGCCAGAAAACATTTTAATGTGGCCATCGACAGCCAGGAGGACTCCTCATCAACTCCGACTCAGGGATACTATCTCTCTCTCTGTCTCTGTCTCTGTCTCTCTCTCTCTCTCTCTCTCACACACACACACACACACACACACACACAGCGAAGGAGCTCGGCAGGTTAGGGAGGGGGCCACCAGCACTAGTCCGCACACTCAGGCCCCACCCAACTCCTTGCGGCTGCCCTACACCTCTCCCCCGAGTATTTCCAAGGTTAAGCATAAAAGAAAGGCAGGATCTTCCTGTTACCATTAAATAAAATGAGCAGCCACTGGTCCATCCAGTCGGGCCGAGTGAGGCAGGGAGGCTGGAAATCCGAGCTCTGACTCAACCCCGGCCCGGGCAGGCAGCCTTGGCGCCCGGGAGGCCCTGCTCCTGCTCACCCTCCAGCACACAGCACACACCCACAGCCCCAAGGGGAGGGAGCCCGAGCCCCTGCCGTATCACCAGGCCGGGGGCGCCCGCATGCCTGGGAGAAGTTGCGCAGCACCCTGCAGGCCCGCCGGGCCCCCCACCCTCCAGGGGCCTGGCCAGAGTGGCTTTCCTAAATCCTTATCTCGCAGGCTGCTCCCATCTGCTGCCTGGTCCTTGCCAGCCCTTTCCAGACTCTGCTCCGATAAACAGGGACAGTTTGCAGCTAAGTGGTTCTGGGGGAGATAACAGCTCCGAGCACCCGTGCAGACATGGGGTGACAAGGGTGTGAGCAAAGCAGCTCAGTGGGACCAGAAGGGCTGGGCCATTCCGAGACCCTGTTCCTTGATGGGAACAAGGAGCCGGGCCTGGGTTCTTGCAGGGCTGGGGAGGGCAGCCCGGGACTTCGCTCACAACCTCACCTAGCGGCTGGCACGGAGAGATCGTGCGTGTCTCGGACTTTGCTTTTTAATCTCTAAGTCGTGGAACAACGGACCACCAGCTAAACCCCGGGAATCTGGTTCCTAGTCACTAGTATGAGTATTAGTACTTCACGTTCGAAATTCAAAGGGAAAAGAACATATAATGAATCTACTCACCCACACATCCCCACAGGCAACATCATACATGGGAAAGTGTCTGGCGGGACATGTTCTCGTCCCCATCTGATCACAGCTCCCCAAAGCCCAGTAGGCTGATGTTCTCAAGTGGTATTTATCACTCAAGATAAAATTATCACTAAGTCCATTCTTCAAATAAACATGTACAGAACTTTCAGAAAAGGGAGAAGAAGAAAACTTAGGAAATGATGACAGGGAATGAATCCTCCCGGAGGCTATCTTGACCCTGCCTTTAGTAAAAGTGACAACACTTTTAGACGGGCGGTGTGAAAGTCCATGGAGCTCTAAAACGAGGCTGGTAGCTGTTTGAGGGAGGAAAATGTTCCAGATCCATTTTCACTTGGAAGGTCAGCCTGGCATCTGGAGTCAGCCCAGAATTAAAATCTGGTTCCGCTCCCTGCTAGCTGTGTGACCCTGGGCAAGCTGCTCAACCTCTCTGAGTCTGTTTCCTCATCTGTAAAATGGTGAAGGTCAAACCCACCATTCCAGTCTGTGGCCTACCACTCAACGGGCATTCAAGTTTTCCTCCGAGGGTTCGGATTCCTCCAACACTAAGCACGTTTCTCAAGTTTTGTCATTCGTTGTCCCTTTTATAAATTCTCCCTCGCTAGAAATCCGTCTGTCCCCTACCCCAAACACCACCTCCAAAAGGAAGACCACAGCTTGACCCAGTTAACTGCAGCTGTTAGCTTCTAAGTGCTTCGCAGGGCCCCTCTCCCCAGGTCCCCTATTTGTAACGGATGGGTTCCGCCGACCCCGGACGTACACCCCAGAAATACTTGGATTGCTGCTTCTTCATGCTCTCCCCGTCCAACCAGGAGCCGAGTCTCCTGTGCCCACAATGTGACCTGCACCTCCGGGTCACCTCCTCGCCTCCTCTCCGTCTTCAGGCTCGGCCCCAGCTACCGGGCCAGCCTGCCGCCTTCCTCCCCGCCTTGCTCCCTCCTCCCCTCCTGCTCAGGCTTTAGTCCCCGCACATACACTGTCCCTGCTCGTGCTGCTCCCTCAAAGCAGAACTACCCGCCGTGTCCTCTGACACCCCTCTCTTCCCCACTCCCAGGGCTAGAGCTCAGGGCTCCGTGGCCTCTGGGCTTCTCCAAGAAGAGAGACCTGGGAGACCTGGGCCCGCTCACCCACACGCCCTCGGGCCCAGCGGCACTCCGTAGGGATCCGTGCTTCCCTTCACACCGTCCAGCCAACATCCCCCGTCTCCACGCCATCCACGCCTTAACATTCAACCACAGCAAACACATTTCTCTTCCAGAAAATCTCAGCTTCGCTCTGCCATCTGCAGAGTGCCTGCCTTTTGCCACATGCCTTCCTGGACAGCTCCTACTCCTTCCAAATAAATTAGTTCAAGTGTCACCTCCTGGCTGGAGTATACCCGCCTCCCAGGAGCTGGGGCATCGTCTCCGGATCATGCTGGCCAACGCCTGGGCATATCCCATAACCAAGCTCTTCACATCATATCCCAGCACGTGGCACCTGGGAATCATTCCGCATTTGCTAAATGAGCCGATACTGTGGTCATCTGGTCAAGTTCTTAAATACCATGAGATGCTCGGTAGAAACTGGATTAAACATATACATCTTTTCTCCAAAGAGAGGACACTGGAAAATCACTTTATGTACTGGTAAATGACTCACACGTATTTTATAAATCTCTCTTATCAAAGTAATAAAGTACAATAAAAACAAAAATTTAAAGGATTTTTTCTAGAGTTAAGAGAGAGACGAATTTCAGTAGTGAGCTTGTATTAAATCTGGGAGTTCGGGGACAAGATCTGAAGAGGTAAATGGGGTGGACTATGGCCCAGACCCTCATTTCCTGCAGTCAGCCCCAGACCCACCAAAGACAACATACTTGGGTGTACTCTGACTGGGCGTGCCCCGCCTGTGTGTGTGGGAAGGGGTGGGGGGTGGGAATGTACATGCACAGGATTCAGTAGTGCTTCCAAGGGAGGGCTTCATTCCTCCTCCACCCTATCCTCAAATAGGGGAGCCTCCACACCTCCTTCCGGGTGAGGAGAGGACCTTGAGCAATTGTTACCCCATCAAGGCAATGATAGTAGTAGAGGCCCAGGGCAAATAGGCCTCAGGAAGGAAGGTCCTTGGTACAGACTTAAAATTTGAGGGACATCCACTTCCCTAAGGTGGGAAATCATCTTCGAAAAGAAATGCTGAAAGGCAGGCATTTGCTTCCTGTGGAGGTTTTTTTTTTTTTTTAGAGAGAGAGAGAGAGAGAGAAAGAAACTCTTAAGCAGGCTCTATGCCCAACACAGAGCCCTAGGCAGGGCTTGATCTCATGACTCTGAGATCATGACCTGAGCCTAAATCAAGAGTTGGAGGTTTAACTGACTGAGCCACCCAGGCGCCCCGTTCCTTGGAGCTTAATGTGTTCTGGAAGCCCTTGTTAAGAGCTGTACGTGGCTATGCCTTGGTAAATGTTTCCACTCTGAGCTCCAGGACCTAGATACAAGCAGTACAGTCTGGCAGGCTCTCGACAGGCCCTCAGAGAAAGCCCTGGATTTCTCTCTGCTCCATCCTTCTGTTTGCATAGTTGGGTTACATGGGATGCATTTCAGCCTGGGTCCAACCAGGAGGCAGGAACCACAGTAATTTAAGCACAAGTTTAAGAATCTGATAAGTAATAACTATAAAGATGGAATAGAATTCTAAAGAGTAGGCTTTGGCAGATGAAGAGTACCGGGAAAAGGACAAATGTGGAAGAGAGCTTCCAAGCTTGTCTGACAAGGAATGGATGGCAGAGAAGTTCCCGGGGTCCCAGGCCAGAGAGGGTCCAGGGAGCAGGAAAGCAGGAACAGCCCCCTGGGGATGCAGCCACAAAGCCTGGAACACAGTCTCCACCAGGAGAACGAGAGAAAACAAACCTTGGAGATGGCTGGGTGGGCACGCAGAGTCCCCACACCCGGGAGTTAAGGTGCTGCCGGGACCAGGAAGTGGCCACAGCCCGGGACAAAGATGAGGTGGCCGGCTCGCTGGCTGCCCAGGGTCACGGGGCACCAGTATGAATATACGTGGGGCCCCCAGAAGCAGTGGCCTGAGCCCCGGCTCCCCATCCTGCCACCGCCAGAGCCGGATAAGCCATGCCCTGCAGGCCCTAGGAGCGCAGGAAAACAGCAGCTTTACAGGAGCCTGCTTCCAGACACAGAGCCAGGAAGGAAAACCCCACTCTTCCGCAGCACCCTCCCAGAGCCTCAGCTCACAGAAGGCAAAGGCCTCCTGGAAGGCCCGACCCATTTTCACCTGTCAGGCCACACGGGGGGAGTCTGGGGCTGAGAGGCAACGGTCAAGAACTGACCCAAGTCCTCTATCTCTAAATCACCAACCCAAGTTCATCTTCACCCAGACTTTTAGTAAGTCCGAAGTTAGGAGAAAAGGTTTCTTATAAAATGTGGGGCCTGGGCCGCCTGGGTGGCTCCGTCCATTAAACGTCTGCCTTCGGCTCTGCTGGTGATGGGTCCCCGGATGGATGGAGCCTCGGATGGAGCCGGGCCGCTGCTCAGCGGGGAGCCTGCTTCTCCCTCTCCCTCTCCCTCGGCCTGCGCCTGCGCGTGCACCTGCACGCTCTCCCTCTAATAAATAAATAAGGCCTTTAGAAAACAAAACAAACCGAAGATCCTATAGACAACAAATAGGTAAGTGTTCATGAGCTGCCGGCAGAGGTCAAGGCAGGACCCGAGTGGGGCCCGGGGTGTCGCCAGCAGAGGTCACGCAGCCGTGGCTCCCGTGGGCCCCGGGGCGGGGGGAGTAAGTGCTGGCGGGCCCAGGGCCTCTCCACAGAGCAGGAGGCCGCACCCGCGCCTACCTGAGCAAGCTGCCCCGACAGCCTGCGGGAATGTGTTCTCTTCCTTCCCAGGCCCTCTACTTAAAGAAACAAAGAAGAAAATGGGCTAAATCACACAGGAGTGGGAATTAAGGGGAAATGAAGAACTCCGCATCCATGTCCATGTTGACAGCAGAGTTGGCTTCTGCGGTCCCGGAGACTTTTATTGGGGAAGTGGGGGGGGAGGGTTAGAGAGAAAGAGAGAGAGAGAGAAGGAGCGCACCTTAAGCAGCTCGACATCCAGTGCAGAGCCCGACACAGGGCTCGATCTCCCACCCCTGAGATCATGACCTGAGCCAAGAGCTGAGAGCCAGAGTGGGGGCCACCCAGAAGCCCCACTGAGATTTAACTCCTGTAAAGCAGGTTGGGTTCCCGGGGGGCAAGAGCACGCTCTGAGGAGTCTGTCTCCTATCAGCAGAGCTCGCGCACCTGCGGACACAGGGATTTGTGCTGGCTCACCAGACAACTACCAGCGAGTGGTTTAGGATTTTCCGCATAATCAAAAAAAAAAAAAAAAAAATGAATCACTCACCTCATAAATGCATCTTTTTTGTCTTATTATTTCCTTTGGAAAAACTACAGAGAGAAAGAAGACTGTTCTCTCCTCCTCCTCCGTCCCCGCACCAGAAAGGCCAGACCGGTTTATCTGCACCGCACACCCGAGGGCAGGGCCCACACAGGGCACCATCCACCTTGACCCGGGATGCGGTCCTTCTTTTTAAGCTTTACAGAGAATGGACATCTCCCCGTCTTAATTGATGTTCTTTCCATATGCTTCCTTCCTGATTTTCCTTCCTCATGCCCTTTCCCATTTTCCTATGTCGGAGGCTCTCCTCTCATTTCATCTTCACAAGCTCAAAACTATGAAGCCATTCGTCTGAGGCTATGGAGCTAATCCGGGTGGAGGCAGCACTTGGAGCCTGGACCCCGACCCCAAGACTAAGCTCTTACTCTTTCTACCGCACAGGGCCACTGGTCAAGAAGATTTCAAGAATCCCCCAAATAAAGTTGGACTTAACCCTTTCGTGGGAGCTGTTCAGAGAAAATGCGGCCTCTCCACTCCCCTCACCTCCAGCAGCACAGCCTGAAGGAGGGACCCCAGCGAGGGACCCCTAGACGCTGCTGCAGGTGAGAGGTCAGGTCCCCTGGACAGCAGAGGAAAGGGCCCCGCCTGTGTCAGAGAAGATGATCGAAGGCTAAGTGCTGGCCACAAACTGTTCCATCTCAACTTTTCACTGGTTCTCTCCATCACAAGCACACACAGATCACAGACCACTTTCCTTACTAGAAAGAAGACGTAAGAATTTCCTCTCTGGGGCCTGGTCACTCATCTACTCAATTCACCTCATTTACAGAAGAGGAAACCCAGGTACCAGGAGGCCCAGACCTCAGCCGACACCCCCACAGGGAGAATCAGGACCGTGAGGCCAGCGGTGAGAAGGACTGTCAGTGACCACGTCTCTTCCTCAGTTTGCAGCTTCAGACTCTAGGCCTTCCACATAAACAACAAAAGGGCAAAAAGGCTAGTTGTTTCCAGCACTGCTTTGAGCGGCTCCATCCCTGATCCCCTCCCCTGGGTGTGTTTGTATTACTTCCCCTTTGCTCTTGGAACACCTAACACACATTTATCTGACTTATCCACACTTGTTGTTAACAAGCCTGACACACCCACAGGATGTGGGGGGCCTCAGGGATGGGCTGGGCCACATTCGTTTTCGGGCCACAATCGTTTTCGTTTTCGCATCTCTGGTGTCTGCCACTCAGACAGCACCTGGATACCGAGTCAATGAATCTGAGGGAAAGGAGGGCGTAAAAGGGGAGGAGCAGTAAAGAAACAAAAAATAAAGTTTTTATTTTCGTTTTTATCTTTTTCATCAAGAGTCAATGCTGCTTGTTGAGTATAATTTCACACACAGGCCCTAAATCTCCAGCCCCGCAGAGTCGTGTACCTGGCCGCTGGCTGTCAGTCCAGGCCACTCCTCTTCCTAAGGGGGCCAAGCCTTTTCCAATTCCAGTGCTTTCCCCCTCAATGCCTTACCCCTCACGGAAGCATTAGCTGGTATCATCTGGATGCTGTACGTAACCTAAAAACATCTCAGGAAACAGTCTACTACGATTAAATAAATCCATAAACAAACACAGGCCCAAGGGTTGGAAGGCAATTACAAATAAAAATGCATAAGCATAAATTACAGTACTGGACTAGAAAAGAATCCCATTATATAAACCAAGTTATCAAAATGACCTTGTATAAATGCTTCTAGAAATAAGTAGGCCATCAGCATGGCTTGGCAATCTTGGTATAGAGATAGGGAGGGGAGGAGGTAATTTGGCGCCAGCTTTGTGGACTCCTTTTGTCTACAGACACTTATAAAGAAAAGCTGATGAAATCAATAAGAGAGGGGCACCCGATGGCTCAGGGGTTGAGCGCCTGCCTTCGGCTCCCTGGGGTCTTGAGATCGAGTCCCCGTTGGGCTCCCCGCAGGGAGTCTGTTCTCCTTCTGCCTCTGCCTCTGTGTCTCTCATGAATAAACAGACAAAATCTTAAAAAAAAAAAAATCAGTAAGAGAGTACTTTGATAGAAGTACTGGAAAAAAGATTAGTGTCATTTTTAAATATATGAATATTTCACCTAAAGACTAGCTTATTTACACAAGGAAAAAAGTTAAAAGTTGTCTCATCAAAGTTTGAAAACTGACTTTCAAAATTGTATCATTCCCCACTACGTAATTCCATGGGTTATGATAACTGACCACAAACATTTTTTATTTTAAAAGAACCATTTTGGGGATCCCTGGGTGGCTCAGTGGTTTAGTGCAGCCTTCAGCCCAGGGCCTGATCCTGGAGACCCGAGATCGAGTCCTGCGTCGGGCTCCCTGCAGGGAGCCTGCTTCTCCCTCTGCCTGTGTCTCTGCCTCTCTCTCTCTGCGTCTCTCATGAATAAATGAATGAATCTTTAAAAAAAAAAAAAAAAAAAGACTTAAAAAAAATAAAACAATCACTTTAATGTTAAGCACTTGACACCCAATCCAATCTTCCATTTTCTCTGGCATAGAGATTTGTATCTATGTTACTTCCAGCAAGCTCTACAGACAAACTTTCAAATCAACCGCCCTCCCCAATCTTATTAAATTACATGTGGCAATTCTTGACCCTACAAATGTAGAGCTTGAGAGCCTGTCCATCAACCTCCTGCACAATAAAAGTTTACATTTGTCTTCCTTCTAAAAATAAAAATATAACCTCCCCAAATCGAGAGAACATTGTCTGAACATGCTGCAAAAACCGAGGGTGCACACAGCACGTTCCACTTCTTCTGTGACTTTAATATTTAAATCAACACCAATGACATTGATTGTGTTTATTTTAAGTGATTTAATAAATCGCCTGGGGAAGTCTCAATTTCTTGGCTGTTAGGACGCCGGTTCCCGGATGCCCAGTGACACACGCTCACAAGAGCGCCTGCCCTTCCGTGCAGTAAGTGACAGTAAGTGACCCCACGGAGCGCGAGGCCCAGGGAGACCCACCAGGCCTGGAGGAGCGCCTGACTCCAGCGCCCGACTCACTGTCCTGACAACGTGACCGTCGCAGGAAGTTGTGCGGCGCTGGCACGTGCAGAGATTTAGATACTGTCCTACTAAGACAGGAGGACAGGACAGAGCCAACACGTGGGGGGCAAGGCGACCCAGCCTTGGGATCCAGGGACCCAGCCCTGAGGGTCGCAGCGGAGGTTCCTCCGGGTACAGTAAGTCCGCGGCCGCCAAAGCTGGCCTGAGGGCCCCAAGACCGAGAGGGGACGGCGAGCGCCAGGAACCGGGGAGCCAGGTGGGCCCCCAGCCCGCGCCCAGCCCGCCGCCGCTCCGCTGAAGGCCAGCGTGGGGCCGGGGGCGACCCCCCATTAGGCACTCTCACCGCCACGGGACCTCGAGCCAAGCAGGCGGCCCTCAGAACCCTCCCAGAGAAGGCCGAGGCCCCGCACCCCCGAGGGGCGACCGACTCCTGTCCTCCGCACCCACCCCTGTGCTCCGGGTAGCCTCCCCCAGCCTGAAACACTGCCCGCCCTCCTCCCAAAGACCCAGGTTCAAATCCCCCCGCCTCTTCCTGAGGTCGTCCTTTATGTGCTTCATCTCCCGACCTGCACTTGGGATTGCCCCCAAACTGGAACCTCTCAGGAAGAACAGGTGACCAGAGCTGATTACCTAGAACCTACCCCTCACCCCCAGCACTGCTTCCGGGCCCAAACGGCTGCAGGTGAGGCAAGATCCCCTCTCCCCAACCCCGAGGGAGGCAGGACCGAGCCCCCGCAACACACACACACACACACACACACACACACACACACGCTGTAACCCCAAGGTGAAAGCACCCCAACCACTGCTCCTCACACATACTGAGGATCCAATTAAACTGCGCCTCCCCCTGGGAAGCCACGTCTTCTCCAGAGTCAGGGACCATCCTCATCCCAGAAGAATCCCTTTGTAGTGACAAGTGACCCTAGGGTGGCAACCTCAGAGTGGGGTACCAACAAGCAAACCGCCGCCCCTCCCTCAGTTCCCTTCTCCTGGATTCCTTTCCCTTCCCTGCCTCTCTTCCTTTTGTCAAATGTTAAATCTCAAGAAGTTACTAAAAGAAGCTTCAGGCCCGGTTTTTAAGTTGCTTTTTTTTTTTTCAAATATCAAAATAAATCACACAGATTTAAAATACTTTCAAGCCTTCTATCCAAATGTCCTATTAAAAGGGGCCTGTTCAACCAAGACTTATGTCCACATATTTAAAGGGATGAAATGGTAACACTTCCTTCTCTGGCCACCTGCCAAGAAAAATTTATGTTGCCAAAATAAAAGAGATTATGTTTGCTCAATATACAAGCACAGGACAGAGCAGCTTAGAAACTGGGCCTCTTGTACCAAGCAGCTTAAATCATCTGATTTTAAGTGTGTCCGTGAATGTCACCTTCACATGTCCTAGGCTCTCCCCTACTTGGAGACGTCAGGGGCCGTACAAATCCGTGTGTCACCCGGTGCACATCCTCTGCTCACTTCTCCCTTCCCAGGGGGTCCAAACACTCCCACAGTTTCTACTTCTCCAACCGGTGGGTGACCTGGAGGTCCTGCAGGACTTGCGTTCCACAAAGCCGCCTGCTCAGGCAGGGGTTAAGGGCGAGGCCTGCCATGCTGAAACCAGTGACAGCCACCTGAGGCTTCCTTAGATCACTCTCCCTATCTGTACCCGTTTGAAAATTTCCATTATAAAGAGGTGTTTTGTTGTTGTTTTTTTTTTTTTTAGGATCCATCAGACCCTTAAGGAAAAAAATTCAAAAGAGAAAAACATTCAGTTAAAAATAGGAGTATTCATGAGAGATATTTTAAGTTCATTTGAAGAAAATAATTCCTTATGTGGTGAAGAGAAGAAAAATAAAATGGCTGCATCTCATTTACTGTGAGAATAAAAGCTACATAAGTTCCTTATAAACAAGCGTCAGATTCAGCCATAAAACCATAAATGTAAAATATATTCCTTTAGTTCCAAATGTTAACTATTTAGAAAAGATGGTAACTAAAAAAAAAAAAAAAAAAAGAAAAGAAAAGATGGTAACTGGAACAAACCCAATTAGACTCTTTCAATGCTGAACAAAGATATTTGATTCTGAAAACATCACTAGGCTTCCCAATGAATACTCTAGAGCCAGACTTGAAGGTTTTATTTTGTTTTGTTTGTATTTTAACCTAATTGTGTTACTCTCTGACCGGGACTCAAAAAAGCAGCACTCCAGAGAAGCATTTGGATGTTAAGTGCTTTTCAAAGAAAATATAAAACAACATAATGCTGAAGCACAAATTAAAGACCTTAGCAAGTCCATGGCCCGTGGAAGTAACCTTACTGCAGTGTTCATGCTTTCAGACTCATGACTGCGTTGGATTTAAACACTCCACCTGTGAGGCTGGCCGTGCAGGGCTTTTTCCTATTTCTTCGGGGGTGGAGGAAGCAACAGAAGCTAAGTAGGTTGCCATGGTTACAAAGGTTTTTTTGTTTGTTTTTCTTTTTCTTTTTTTTTTTTTGATTTTTATTTATTTATTCATGAAAGGCACAGAGAGAGAGAGAGAGAGAGAGAGGCAGAGACACAGGCAGAGGGAGAAGCAGGCTCCACGCAGGGAGCCCGACGTGGGACTCGATCCCGGGACCCCAGGATCATGTCCTGAGCCAAAGGCAGATACTCAACCACTAAGCCACCCAGGCGTTCCTGTTTTTCTGCGTTTTTTAAAGTCAGCCCTGGAACCAAAATTTACTTCAAATTCTCTACGTGGACCACTCAGTTCGCACTAAGTCACACCCCAGCCCTCGAGATTAGGGCGGCCTTGACACAGCTCCAGGCACAAGCCCCTCCTCCCCCCTCCTATCGACACCCTGAAAAGGTTCTGCCCCTGCCCCACCTTCCCAAGTCCCTTCACCCTCTAGGATCTCCGTAGTGCTTGGTCCCTCCGGACTCCCCAGGGCACCTATCACGGCCCCCACCCCAAATTCAAGACCGCGGAACCCAGATTCTCTTCCTCATTGTCCTACATCTTTGAAGCTTTGCTCCTGGCCCCACAGTCCTGGGCTCAGGCCTATTGCTGGGTCGCCCTTGCGCGTAGCCGCCCCTGGACCCCACCCCCCAGATGCCACTGCAGCCTCCCATGTTCAAAATGTCAAATAAAAAGGTCCCCGTGTACCCGTCCGCGTAGATCCCCCTTCACACCTTCCTGTACTGGTTTCCAAATCCCAGGCCAGCGACCAGGACGCTTTTCACTTCTCACTCTCTTTCGAATAAAGCGCACAGATACACTCTAGTCCCGCGCAGCCCGGTCGGTTTGGGCCCTCGGTGTCCCCGGAGACTGAGGAAGTGAGCAAAGGCAGCACCTACGTCTACGGAGCAGGGTTTGAAACCGACAACCAAGAGTAGAGGCCAGAGGCCCGTGATCTAAGGCCGATACGAGCTGAGACAAATACACAGGACGGCAGAGATGATAAGGATAAAAGGAGTCAGACAAATCCTTCTTCTCAGAAAGAAAGTGGCAGGAGCGGGGCCAGACAATTCTAGGAAGGGGGACCGGCCACCACGGAGGGCAGGGGCGGGACCGCGCCTTCAGCCTGAGGAGAATCGCAGCTCCTGGAGGTTTCTGAGTAGAGAAGGGCATCAAGTAATTTCAGTTTTTAAATATTCCTCCGCCTTCTTTCTGAGAATAGACTGTTGTGGGGCAAATGAGAAGCAGTGCCCCATCGGGAGGCTGTAAAATGAGCCAGGCCCATGATCACAAGCTGCCCTGCATCCTCCTAAAGGCAAGCCTGACCTTGACACGTCACGACATCCTCTCTGCCAGAACTTTCCATGGCTCCCACGACCTCCGTAAGTATCAAGTACCACGTCTTCGCATGGTCACTGGCCTGCACCGTGTCCATCACCCCTTCCTAGACACCCTGACCTCCAAACCCGTGGGATCACCTGCTATTTCCCTGACACACTGCCCCAAGCCTCTAAGTCTCTGCCCTCCAAAAAGTTATTAACTCATCCGTTAAGGCTAAGCCCAAACACCACTTCCTCAGGAAACCTTTCTTGGCTGCCCCCCAAAACTGCACATGGCTTGCACCTCAACGGGAGCACTCTTTCATCATTTCTGGGTTAGAGTTTCCCACAGACTGCTAACTCGAGGGCAGAACTGTGCCTGACGCATCTAGGAATATACATGGGGCCGAGCACAGTGCTAGGCATACAGTAAGTGCTCAATTGATGCACACTGGCTAAGTGAACAAAATGCTCCTCTGATTATATACCATATTGAGGTCTTGGGGGGAAAGGGTCCCAAGGACAGGTTTTCTCTCTCAGCTACTGTAATCTGGAAGACCGGGGTCCTGGTGGGAGTACTGGGGGACTTCCACGCCCAGCACTGCTGATAATGGTACAGCCACATCCCCAGAATGGGGATGGATTTGAACCCAAGCCTTCAAAGCCTCCTGCCCTCTCAGCCAGGTATCTCTAGGCAGGCCCATATAATCCATTTTAAATTTACCTAAAGTATCAGCAATGCATTTTCTTCTAAGCCTATTCTAGAAGTGTACACATACAAAGAAAAGAACCTGGAAGGATCCAAGCCAAGTTAAGGGCAGTTACAGTGTTAAGAGATGGTGAAATTAATTTTATTTTCCTTTACCTTACCTTGAGCTTTCCCCCTAATTAAACATCGTAAGGGAAAAAAAAGTCTTTTAGAAAGAATGCCACAGTACCACCCGAGTTATATTCAAAGCATGGCTCCAAAAATAGAAAGTATCCAAAAAGTCCACCAAAAACACTGGGAACATGAGACCACTGAATATATCATATCACTTGCAGAGGAAGATTACAGAAGCTGCAAATGTTTTAAAAGGCAGGTCTGAGCCTAACAACTGGCCCTGTGCTTTCACTTCTGAAATAATTATTTCACAAAACTTAAGGCAGTAAACCTTGTTCCTGGGTACCCCAGGCACTTACCGTTGCCTCCTATCTCCACTCTCCCACAGACCTCATAATCCGGGTAAGCTGTCACTACTGCACCACAGCCTATACCATGCAGGTGACCTCCAGTGACTGATCAACTAACTCTAAATGGGACGTTTCAATGACTGTCATTTAATGACTTATACAGGAAATGTCAAGTAAAATAACAGGAGGAGCGTCTGGGTGGCCCAGTCCATTAAGTGTCTGACTCTTGATTTGGGCTCAGGGCATGTGGAGTCTTTGAGACTCTTTCTCCTTCTCCCTCTGCCACTCCCCACTGTGGTCTCTCTCTTGCTCTCCAAAATAATCTTTAAAACAATAATAAGAGGGATCCCTGGGTGGCGCAGTGGTTTAGCGCCTGCCTTTGGCCCAGGGCGGGATCCTGGAGACCCGGGATCGAATCCCACGTCAGGCTCCCGGTGCATGGAGCCTGCTTCTCCCTCTGCCTATGTCTCTGCCTCTCTCTCTCTCTCTGTGTGACTATCAATAAATAAATAAAAAAATTTAAAAAAAAAAACAATAATAAGAGATCAGTTATCAAGAAATAATATGTTGGAGATCCCTGGGTGGCTCAGTGGTTTAGCACCTGCCTTCAGCCCAGAACGTGATCCTGGATTCCTGGAATCGAGTCCCACATCGGGCTCCCTGCATGGAGCCTGCTTCTCCCTCTGCCTGGTGTCTCTGCCTCTCTCTCTCTCTCTCTCTCTCTCTCTCTCATGAATAAATAAAATCTTTTTTAAAAAGAGATGTCTTATTTAAGCTGAAAGCTACATCAACAAAGTGTTGAATCAACAAAGACTTGCCTTCTAACTTTCAGTAAAAGACCAACATAACTTGTATAGCCTATTAAATAGCATATTAAAGCAAGGAAGATAGAATTGCTTTAGTTATCTTTTTCTTTTTTTATAGATTTTTTCAAATATTTTATTCACTTATTCAACAGAGAGAGCACATACACACGCACAATCCGGGAGGGCAAGAGCAAGATGGAAAAGCAGGTTCCCCAGGGCCTTGGGATTATGACCTGAGCCACTGGCAGACACTTAACTGACTGAGCCACCCAGGCATCCCAAGATTTATTCATTTATTCTGAGAGAGAGAGAGGGACAACACACAGGTGAGTTGGGGGAGGAAGCAGAGGGAGAGAATCTCGAGCAGACTCAGCACTGAGTGTGCTCAATCCCACAGCCCATGAGATCACAACCTGAGCCAAAACCAAGAGTCAGACACTAAATTCTTAGGGTCTAACTAACTCCGTTAGTTATCACCTTTTTAAAGAAATAGGGCACCTGGGTGGCTCAGTCAGTTGGGCACCTGCCTTTGGCTCAGGTCATGATCCCAAGGTCCTAGGATCAAGTCCCACCTTGGGCTCTTTGCTCAACAGGGAGTCTGCCTCTCCCTCTCCCTCTGCCTGCTGCTGCTCCCCTTACTTGTGCTTTCTGTCACATAAATAAAACTGAAAGAAAAAAAGAAAAGAAAAGAAAAGAAAAGAAAAGAAAAGAAAAGAAAAGAAAAAAGAAAAGAAAGAAAAGAGGGACAAAGAAATGGCATGGCAAGCACAGTGCTAGATATTTTAGGTATATGATCACGTTAATCTTCTTATTAAATCTGAGATAGAGCTTCATCTCACCCACTTCACAAATGAAGAAACTGAGGCTCAGAGTGGTTAAGTAACTTAGTCACAGTAACCACAGTCACACAGTGGCAAAAACCAACTCAAAACCAGGTCTGTTTCACAAGACTATACACAGTATGATTCTGTAATTCCACTTATATTAGGTTCAAGAACAGGCAAGAACAATCCATATGAAAGGAGTCCCATCTGAGATGTCTGAAAGTCAGAGTAACAGTTCCCCTCTAGAGAGTGGATAGTGACTGTAAAGGGGCCCAGGCACCTTCTGGGGTACTAAAAAATGTTTGCTTCTTGAGCAGGGTGGTGGATTCAGGAGCTGCCCACAGCATTACAGCATTTCCCACTTCATGCTAGACCTCGAGTTTAAAAAAAAAAAAATTCTTCATCTGATTGACTCCAAGTTCCCACTCTTAACCACTAAACCACCACACCGCCCCTCGACAGAACCTGGCCACACGCTAGAATTGATTCCCTTGGACAATCATTTTTAAAAAGTATTCTGGTAAACACCGTACATCCTAATCGCATCAGAGTGAAGGCACTGGAACAATAAACCAGTTTTTAAATGCCGCAGAATGAAAAGTAGAAAGTATCAATTTCCTGGCTACTGGGAATTTCCCCCCTGTAGCCACATCAGAATATAATTTCAAACCCGGCTCTAAGGGAATGTTCACAGATGTACAGAAAATAATCTGTAACAAAGTTAACCCTGGAAATACCTAAACTAAAATTACATAAACTATTTCAAGACATGTTATAACTTTATCAACAATGCTGACTCTCAAAAGAAATGTGAATTTGGGGGGCACCTGGCTGGCTCAGTTGGTAGAGCATGAGACTTTCAATCTCAAGGTCGGGAGTTCAAGACTCATGCTGGGCATGGAGGCTATGGAAAGAAAAAAAAAAAAAAGGAAATTTGGATTTTGTTACAAAAATTAAGAAAGGCAAGGGGACAAAGCTGAGGGACAAAGAACATAACAGTTCACACAGGAAGTCCAAATCTCAGCTCCAGAGTTCTAGCATAGAGAAAACCAGTACGATTAACTTTCTCCAGCAGTGATTGTACCACATTTGCCCTAATAACAAATTCTCCATCAAGTACAAGTTCTTCCCACCAACGCTGTGTTCAGACTAGCAAAGCCTCACCACCAGATGATGATGAAATCATTACATCAATTCTCTAAAAGTCATACCACACACATGTACCTCTTATTCGAATGGTAATTGCCTCTCCAGAGAGTGGAATTTATTCATCCCACAATTTGGGGACATCTTTGGGAAGCACCTAGTTAACACTCATCCCACCCTGGGGGGGGGGGGGGGGTAGGGTTGTGAGGGAGGAGGCAGCTGTATCTCCACACCTGTTGGCTGGATGTACTGTGGTCCCTTACTGGGGCTTTCGATCAGGTCAGCCAAGAAACCCAACTTTCAAATTGTCAGAGCCCAGTTTAATTCATGTTTCAAGGTTCTGTATACACTAAAATTGCCAGGCAACTGACTGAAATGATTTTAGTTCCTCCTGAGCATTTGCACATAAGACCATAAATTTGCCTTTACGAGAATTTTCCAGTATCTGTAACTTATACACCACAATTGGGCATGTTGCGATAGATTATATAACCAAATATTATCCCAGGTGCAAGAATCATAATGTTTATGAAAGTAACCACTGGTATCTATTAATTGTTAAAGTCTTTAACAAACTGTCCAATAAAACTGTCAAAAGAAAACTAAGTAAAGTTAAATATTGTGGCTACTAAGCAAGTTAGAAATAATTAAAAGCACTGACCCAGTGTGTTAAGAACAGAGTATGCTTCAGGCACATTCACAGCACGGGGTCGGGATCCCTAAATTATGGTTTAAAAAGAAACAAAACAAAAAAATAGCATTACTAGAACACATTAAAACTTAAAGATTCAAAGTTTCTTTAAGAAACAATGGATTCATCTTTTCATCCTGCATCAGCTGAAAAAGCCCCATGCATTTCGATCCAGAACATCCTAGCTTTGTACCAACAATGCAATCATGTTAGCAGAATGATCCACTTTTTTTAGATTCTTCATTTCCTAATATAACTCCGTTTTTCCCAATGTACCTCTAAAAAAGGGCACATATTTTAACAAGTTGAATAGTGAAAAATCAACCATGAATTATCAGTTCCACTTTCCTCGTTTAGTAAAACCGTAGTATCTTAGAATTGGAGAAATCTAAATTGTGTTTTTTTCAACAAAGAACTCTTCAAAACTACAAGCCCATTATAGTTATCCTTCAGAAACCGGAGGGGGGGGGGAATCGTAATTTTTTACAAGCATATTATGTTTATTTTCATCAAAGGATTACTTCATTTCTTGGATTTTAAAAACTTTATCTGCATCTGCCAAATGTGGCTGATTTCGGCCTCAGTCAGACCAATCTAAATGGTTTCCAGTTACTGTTTTTGGTAAGGGGAAGTTGGTGCCTAGAGAGACTTCTATACCCGTTACTACGCAGTGACCACCACTCATTAAGTGCCTCTTAACTCCCATGAGGCAGAGCCAGGAGCCATGAGGCAGAGCCATGACAAACATGATCCCATTTGTCCTCAAAACCAATGTTGCAGAGTAGGCCCTGCCATCCCCCAACCCTGCTACGGACAATAAGGCTGGGATGATCAACAACCTGCCTGAGGACTGAGCAGTATGTGGCAGATTCAGGACCAGTAAACGTGGGGGGGGCGGGGGGGGGGGGGACTTGAACTTTTATGGAGAATTAGACCTTCCATCAACACACATGCCATCTGCACAAAAACTAAACGAAGAGCCGAAGAGCCGTGAGCCCCTGCTCTTGGGAGATGGCCAAGGGGGAAAAGCAGTATTTCAAACTGAGAAAGTAATTTCAAACGTGAGATCCAAAGATAAAGACATCCGGGAAGCTGGGCAGGGAAGAGCCTCCTCTACTTACACAGAGAATTCTATAGGGTTCTGCGCTTCTCTGGTCTTAAAAGCCCATCGGATTTAAGAGCACAGGGGCTGGGGACCCCTGGGGGGCTCAGCGGTTTGGCGCCTGCCTTCGGCCCAGGGCGTGACCCTGGAGACCCAGGATCAAGTCCCGCATCAGGCTCCCTGCATGGAGCTTGCTTCTCCCTCTGCCTCTCTGTCTCTCATTGATAAATAAAAATCTTAAAAAAAAAAAAAAAAAGGCACAGGGGCTCTGTGTAACGCTCTCCCTAGTCCCGCACGGGCGCGACCCGGACACCGCGGGGCTCCCGGGCGCTCGGACTGGCCGGGCTCGGCCACCCCCGCCCCTTCCCGGTCCCAATCCTCACCCCGCGGGCCACCTCTCACCGGAAGAATCTGTTAGAACAAGTGGGCGCCCGTGTGCACCAAGGGGTTTGGCAATCCGGGCTCCCAGCGCGGCTCCCACCGGGGAGGGCGGGACGACGCCGTCCCATTGTCCTAAACCATCTTTCTACGAGATTGGGAAGGTTCGGGAGGCCGCGGGAGCGGGGACAACGTGCCGGCGTGTTCCCGGGTGTTGAGCAGGAGAGGGAGCCTCCAAGCCAACGCGAGCTCAGAGGCATTCACGTCCCAGGCAGGCTCTCGCGCCCGGACACTTGTGGGCAGAGAACGGGTTTGGGGCTCCACGGCCCTAAGCCCAAGCCCCCGTGGCCCGGATACTAAGGTGACTCGGTCTCACTACCCCCAGGAGGGTCCGCCTGCCGCGGCGGAGGCGGGGGGGTCCCTCCAGGACGTCCGGGCGCGCCCCAGCCCCAGCCCCAGCCCCAGCCCCAGCCCCAGCCCCAGCCGGCGGGGTCCCTCCGAGCGCCCCCGCGCCGCCCCCCCCAGCGAGGTGCTCTGCAAACGCCGGCCTGGACGCGCCCGCGGCAGCACCCCCCTCCCCCCCTCCCCTCCCCCGCTCGCGGACGAGCAGCCTGGTTAATCATTCAACGCGGGCGGCGTGGAACAATTTTTTAGAGGTCAGAGCGGAAGGTTCTCCCTAAGTTTCAGAGCAAGCAGCCTCCGGGGGCCCGGGGGCCCGGGGGCCCGGGGGCGGCGGCGGCGGGGGGGGCGGGGAGCGCGGCCCGCGGCTCCGAGGCTCCCCGAACACCTGATCTCCCCCTGCGGCAACCGAGGCCGGCGCAGTGCGCGGGCGGGGCGAGGGGTGCGAGCCCGGAGCCGCGCTCCGCCCCAGGCGCCCCTGCCCGCGGCCCGCATCCCCCGCGCGGGCCCCCCGGAAGCTGGGGTGCAGCGAGGAGGGGGCGTCCCGGAGCCCCGCGGGGGGTGGGGGAGGGCGGGCGGCGGAGAGGACGCGCAGCCGCGGGCGTCCCTACCCCCGGCCCCGGGGCGGGGAGGCGGGGGAAGGGGGCGCCGGGATGCGGCGGGAGCACAGGGCCGCCCTCCTGCCGGGGCGCGCCGCGGGAAGCCCGAGTCGGCGACGGACGGCGCCGGGAGGGAGGCGGGCAGGGCCCGGCCGGCGGGCGGGGGGGGCGGCTCGCAGCCCCGGCCCTACCTTGTCCGGGAGCAGCTCCTGCTCAGCGGGGCGGGGGCGGGAGATCCCGGCCGCATCCACGTTCCGGCCGCTCGGCGCGGCTCAGCCCGGCGACCGCCGCCGCTCCCGCTCCATCCGTTGCACCGCGAGGGGCGGCCCGGTGGCGTCGGCGGCGAGGGAGTCCCCGGCGCGGCCCGGCCCCGGCACTTGTTGCCGCCTCGGCCGCTGCGCCTCTCACTCCCGGCTCCGGCTCCCGGCGCCGCCGCCGCCGCCGCCGCCTCTGGGCGCCCGGCCCCGCCCCCGCCCCGCCCCCGCCCCGCCCCGCGCGCCAATCGGGCCCGGCCCCGCCCCCCGCGTCACGGCCCCGCGGGGCCCGCAGCCCCGCGCCCCAAGTTTGGGGGAGGCCGCGCTGCGCCCACGACTCGCCCGCCTTCCCCGGCTCGTGCTCCTCCTGGCTTCCAGGGACCCCCCCTCGGGGCCCCCAGGTCCACACGGGGAAGGCGGAGGGTTAAAGCAGGGGAGGGGGACCCCAGACAGTAGAGCCCCTCGGAAGGGCAGGGCTGCCGGCCGGGTTCCCGCCCCGTCTAACCTAGAGCAGCGGCAGGTCGCCCCCGGCGCGGGGCGCCTGATGCTGGGGGACGAAGCGCAAAGGCGGGGTAGGACCCCCGCGACCTTCTCCGGCAGAACCGGCCTGGGCCTGGGCCTGGGCCGGCCCGCGGCCCCCCCGCCGGCCCAGGGACGCCACTGCCACCCGCCCGGGAACGGGGGGGGGGGGGGTCGTGCGGAGGGTTTCCTCGCGGTGCAGAAACGCGGGGTGTCCCGACGCCGCGCCTCCAGCCGCGCCGCCCACAGGGCAGGGCGGACACCCCGGAGCCCACAAGGCTGACCTCTGACACACCTGCGCTCCCCCTCCTGGGTGGCGCCTGGGCGTGGACGGCGCCTCGGGCCGACGCACCTGGGCGCACCGACGCACCTCCCGGCCGGCGCCCCCGCTGGCTCGCCCGGGCACTGCACGCCGAGGGGAGCTCCGCCTCCCGCCGCGCGTGGGGCACGTGGGGCGCGCAGGTCCGGCGGGCGCCGGGGTCCGGGAGGCGGCGCAGCTCGGAGGGGCGCCGGGGGGTGGGGTGGGGGGGCAGAAAGCACCTCCCTCTCTTGGTCCTTATCTCTTCGGGAGCACAGAGAGTCCCCTTTATACTAGTAAGACGGCGATTAAGGACTCTCTACCCTCAAATATTTGCATTTTTTTTCCCGAAGGCTTTCGGAGGCGGGATCGGCCGAAGGGGAGGGAGCTGCCAAAGTAGGAATGTCAGGCACCCGGGAGCCCGGCGCCCTGCACGGTGGGTCCTTAGCTCTTATCTCAGCGAGGAGCACGTTGCTGCGGGATGCGCCGAGCCTCGTGGGTGCAACTCTTCGAGACACAGGAATTCGCAGTCCGACCTGGGAAAGTTTGGATTTCGCAGCCTTCGGACCTTTTTTTTTTTTTTGCTTTTATGTTGCGCACACGCTTCTCCCAAGACCGAAACAAGAAAAGTCCAAGAAACAAGTTGGATTCTGTGTCTTCCTAGAAAAACAAGAAGGGTGCGCGCTGCCTGCCAACCGGGGTTATCTCGAGTGGGGGGGCTGGGAGTGTGAGAAGGGGGGGAGCTGGATTTTATCCCCTCACCGACTTTGAATTTTGTACTTTTCCATTTGCGGTAACTGTCCTAATTTAGAAAGCTAATAAAACATTTTGAAAGAAATAGAGAAATTGGGAATTCTTCAAGGACTCTACAGAAAGTATAAATTAATGAACCGACAAAGCCTGTGCTTTCCTTCTGCATGAAAAGAATTAGTCCTGAGTCCGTGTTCCTTGGTTTAAATAAAGATGCCTCTAGGCTGCTATTCTGATTAAATGCTGTGGTGGGACCAGACTGCATCTGAAGATTTTTCTGTGCCATCAGATTGATAGATGGTTTCTATGCACAGTGTCTTCCCTGTAAACCGGCAGCCAGTAGCCACAGACATACTTTGAGGGGCTGCCTGCCAAGGAGTTTTTAGTAAAGGAACTGCTAGAGTTTAAGTTGGGATCCAACAAGGAAATTAAGCTTGTAGCTGCCCAGGCCCTGAAATTTAAAAATAAGGGCATTCTCTCCACCCTGCCCTTAATTAATGCAGCTGGGAATGTATCTCTAACAGCTAACACTGTTCCATTGGGGGAATTACTCAACACTAAGTCCCACACCCACTTGGCTGTAGTCTTTCCCCTTGGGTTGGGGCCTGGGTCCATCATCGGTGGGTAAAGATGTATTATTTATTTATTTATTTAACAAACCTGTGTTGACCCTGGAGTGGTGAACGTGACACACTTCCCTCTCGGAGCTCACGGTTGGAGAGCGAGCGAGCTTAACAATTAAATGCACTGTCGATTACATAATTAGGATTGTGGCAGTACAGGGTGGTGGGAACATCTGGGGGAGTCCAAGAGGAGGTGACATTTTAGGGGAGCTCTGAAGGGTGACCAGGAGTTTACTCAGGCAAAAAGGAGAGTGGAACAGAGTTCCTGGCTGGTTCATACCACAAAGGTGATGTGGTTGAGGGAGAAGTTGGAGGGGTAGGCAGGGGCTGCATTTGGCAGGGCCTAGAACACCGTTTTCAGTAAGATCACTCTGGCCACCAGGTGAAGAAGGAATAGGGAAGAGGCAGATGGGGTTGAGGGACAGTTAGGAGGCTGTTGCCAAAATATAAATGAAAGGGCTCTTTGTTTAAGTGGTAGAGCAAATGGAGAGAAGAATACCAACCAAGACTTGATGCTTGCAGGGACCCGGGTGGCTCCCTGGGCGTCTGCCTTCGGCTCAGGTGGTGATCCCCGGGTCCTGGGATCGAGTCCCACATCAGGTTCCCCGCAGAGAGCCTGCTTCTCCCTCTGCCTGTGTCTCTGCCTTTCTCTCTGTATCTCTGATGAATAAATAAAATTAAAAAAAAAAATTGGTGGTTGCTTAACTCGAGAGAAATCAAGGAGAACTCCCAGTTCTCTGCTTCTTCAAGCAGATAGACGGGGTCCCTTAGGGAAGAGAAAGGAGAAATCCTTCCCAAGGTTCACATTTGGCCAAGGTGGGCCTGCGGTGCCTGTGACATGTCCGAGTGGAGGTGTTGAGCAGGTCATTGGTTGCAGGGTCCGGTGCTGAGGAGAGGCTGGAGCCGAAGCAGTGAGTAGCGAGTAGAAGTGGCAGTAAAGCCGGGAGGACGAGGTGGTCCCCTGGGAGAGGACAGAGCTCGCCTGGAGGAGGGCCTGGGACTGAGCCTCCAGAATCTCTTATCTAAAGGCTGGACGGAGGCGGACTGTCCTGCAGACAAAGTGGAGGAGCTGCCAGAGAGGCAGGGGGAAAACTAGGAGCTTGGGGAGGCAGGGGTCTCCCAGGGAGAGAGCATGTCGTGAGGAGGCCGCGTCAGCCACACTCCAAAGGGCTGAGACACCCAAGGGAGGTGAGGACAAAGTAACATCCCCTGGATTGACTGACCTGGTGTCCCTGGGAATGTCGTGGAGCAGTGGCTGGGACCGTGAAGGCCCAGGAGATAGACCCGAGTGGACTGAGGAGTGAGGGGGGAAGAAATGAAGGAAGGCACCTCATGCAGGGAGAAAGGTTTGGAGGGTTGGAGAGAGACAGCTGGAGAGCAATGTTAGGTCGGCAGTGGGTTTAGGAGAGGGTAGCCTGAGTGTTTAAATGCAGGTGGGGAGGATCCTACAGAGAAGAGGAGCTGAAGGTATAGCATGAAAGGACAATGGACAACACTGGTTCCTGAGACCACGGGAGAGGATGGAACCAGGGGTGGACGGGGAGGCTCACCCCGGGCAGGGGGCCACCTCCTCTGTTAGAACCATGGGGAGGAAGTTGGAGAGGGCAGTTTGGCATGGGATATCCTTCCACAGGATGCCTTCTCTTCCCCTGTGACATACAGGAGGCAGCGGGTGGGGCAAGGTGAGCCAACAGATTTAAAGAGAGAGGAGAAGGTGTGACACTGTCATGGCAGAAGGTGGGAAGGCTGAGAAATGGCCAAGTGACAAGGCAGCTTTGCAACCCACTTGAGGTTGGTGGCGTGAACTTGTAAGCTACCCTCTGGTCCTCCTGTGCGACCTCCTCCAGCAGAGCTCTAGCGTCTGCTCTGGTGCAGGTGCAGGTGAGCGACTTCCAAGAGCAGAGGGGCGACTTCCTTTTGCCAAGGAATTGAGAACCGTGGCAAAAGTGGGGTTGACGTGATGATGAGAGAGAAAGGACAGAAATCAATGGGCTGGAGGTGTCAAAGGAGTCAATGTTTAGTCATGCTGGAAGAAGAGGGGGTCAGGTCAGCAATCTGGATGCTTAAGTTAGTAGTTCAGGAGGTGGAGAGGTTCAAGGTCATGACAAAAACCAGGATATGATAGTGGAGAGTAGAGGAGAAAGTCACAAGAGAATATGAGGCCAAGGGATTGAGAGGCAGGTATCGGGTAGGTCGTCTCTGTGGACAGTGAAGCCACCCAGGAACATATGGGCAGGAACTGAAGTCAAGGTCACAGTGTGAAGGTCGGTCATGGAGCTGAGAGCGGAATTGTTAAGAAAGTGAAGAAGAGGGAGTGACCAGGAGGTCAGAAGATGGGAACCACCAGAAAGGGAGAGGGAATGTGGCAAGGCAGCAGCGTCCTCAAGACTGGAGGAACAAGAGTGTTTGCAAGAGGTGGAGGAGAAATGATCAGAGAGGAAGGACTAACCTCACCCCTGGGCCCTGGGAGACACAGCAGTGAAAGAGTGAGCACCTTCATCTCCTAGAGCTTCAGGGAAAGCAGAGAAGGTAGGGATTTCATTCTGAGGAGAGCTTAAGGATACATGGATGGATGGATGGATGGATGGATGGATGGATGGAGCAACCTTTAATTCTGTTTGCTTCTTGGAGTCAGAAGTCCCAGAGGACTACATGGAAAGATCTGGAGGGTTGGAGTGAGTAGAGGTGGGAGGTCAGATTCCAGGAAGAGCAGAAGATCGTGCCTGACAATAGATAGAGGATCCACGAGAGGATGATAATGGAAAGAGAAATGAGTGGGCTCCATGAAGCCTGACCCAGTAGCTCTGTAACCCAGGGCCATGTCCCCCTCACTTGTTTCACCCTGAGATTTCCATCAGGGAAGGCATGTGGAGGCCTCTCTTCTCCTTCTCCCTCTTCTCCATTAGGGACTTTGTTGTCACCACATGAGCTCCATGGGACTCTGGCCACAAATTAGGAATCCCAGGCTCATCTCATCTCTGCTACTCACCTTGTCTCTTCCTCAGGCCTGTCGTTGACCCCTCCTGTCTCAGTTGCATTATCTGTAGTTGCTAAAACACACACACCTCTCAGGACAATCAGAGAGTAGAGAAGATAATTTAAGTAAAAGCACTTTCTAGGGGGCACCTGGCAGCTCTGTTGGTAGAGCATGTGACCGTTGATCTTGGGGTCGTGAGCTTGAGCCCCATGTTGGGTGTAGAGATTAGGGGTTTTTTTTTGTTTTGCTTTTTTGTTTTGTTTTTGTTTTTAAAAAGCACTTTCTTTTTTTTAAGATTTTATTTATTTATTCATAGAGACATTGAGAGAGAGAGGCAGAGACACAGGCAGAGGGAGAAGCAGGCTCCATACAGAGAGCCTGACGTGGGACTCGATCCAGGGTCTCCAGGATCACGCCCTGGGCTGCAGGCGGCGCTAAACTGCTGCGCCACTGGGGCTGCCCTAAAAAGCACTTTCTAAACTGCAAATCACTGTAGGGTTGTGAGTGACTTCCCATGTCCAGAACCCCCTCACATACCCCCATATCTCTCCTAGGAGCGAGCCCTCCCAAAATGATAGTCTCTGCTCTAGAGGAAGCTGTAATCTTGCCCAGAGATAGGACAAACACACCCAAAACAATTAGAGAGGAATGCACAGCTGTGTCTGATTAAGTGCTAAATTGTAAGGTGCAGACAGTAGGAGCTCTGAGATCAGAAAAGAAAACAATTAACCAGAGTTGGGAAAGTCTGGGAGGCTTCCTGGAGAAGGTGGGGAGAGAGGCCCCCCCAACTGCTCAATTAAGCTGAGAAGAAGATTTGCAAACGCCCATTCCTTTGTGGCGGCCAAGACTGGCCAGTCTGACAGTCTGACACGAGTCTACAAAAAGTTTCTAGGTCAGAGGTGCTCTTTCGGCACCCCTGCGGCCCACCTGGTGCCACCCCTATAGCCGTGCGCCTTCTCATAGTCCTGGGCTCCCCCCAGCTGGTTGGGCGGCCCTGGGCTACACGGAGAATCTTCCGTGCTTTGCCCTGGACCTCTCATGTTTGGGTCTCCACGACCACCTGTTTTCGGGGCGAAGAAACAGAGGTTGATCTTCAGCAAGTTTCCTATATTTGGTCTTTGGAGCCGGCACACACCTAGTATTTTTGCCCAGCCAGCCTGCAGGCTTTTGAACAAGCAATCCCGGATGCGCCTCTTGTTGCCGTTTGCCTCACGGTCCGCAGCCAGCCTGGGGTACGTGCATCCCACCAAGGCCAAAGCCCTGCGCCAGCTCCCACACCTGCTCCCTTCGTTCTTTACTGCCTCTGCTTCATTGTCCAGGAGCACCCATCCACCCGCCATTCAGATCCAGACCCCGTGGGGCTGCCACCCTGGGGTCCAAGCCTTGCAGATGGCCATAAAAACAACAGCCACCTCTGTCAATGACTAAAATAGCAATTACTGATGGGAAGTGTGCAATCTTGGCACCGGAATTGTTGGAACTCCAGTCCAAATCCCTTGGAACTTACAAATGAGAAAAAGAAGTTCCAAAAAGTAGATTTCAGGAGGCCAAACACCTGATACTAAAGCTAATCTATTGAATGTTGGCCAGTTAGTCACAGGTTAAGAATCACTTGGCTAAAAAAAAAAAAAAAGAAAGAAAAAGAAACACTTGGCTCCGTGGGTGGCTCAGTGGTTTAGCGCCTGCCTTCAGCTCAGGGTGTGATCCTGGAGTCTTGGGATCAAGTCCCACTTCGGGCTCCCTGCATGGAGCCTGCTTCTCCCTCCGCCTGTGTCTCTGCCTCTCTCTCTGTGTGTGTCTTTCATGAATAAATAAAATATTTAAAAAAGGAAAAAAAAAGAATCACGTGGCTCCTAAAGCAGGTCCTTTATCCCAAGATTACTTTGACTTTGCAGTAGCAGAAAAACATAAAACCTCATTATCAGATGCAGATACCAGAAACCAATGTTATGATTCCCAGGGGATTTGCTCCATCTCCCACAGAATCCTGAGGCTGGAAGAATTCAGAATTCCCAGGTAAGTAAAGTCCGGCCCATGTATGACATCGTGATGGGGTATAAGGTCAGTAATTTGAAGGAGCACAAACAGCCTTCTCTGTTAGGGTCATAACATTGTTTGGGGAATGGAATTCTCATTAAAGGAAATGCAAAATCATACTTATATTATCAAACTGCAAAATTACATTCAAGAGGAGAGGCCCATAATTGCAGCATCAAGCATGAGACAATGCCATTAATATGATTATCAGGGCATAAGCCTATTAGAGAACCTAATGCCTCATTGCTGGCATCATCCTGCCGGCTACCCCAGGTCTGGAAACCATCTCAGTTGTAAACACAACTGTTACAAAACACTGATTTGCAAAGGGCATAACAAAGATCTGCTGGCCTTTACCAAAGGTCAGAGCTTCCTGGCCAAGGAGAACAAAGAACATTTCTGAAAAATGAAGACTCATCTGCCAACTCCAGCTGGCTCTTACTGAGAAAGGAAGTATGCTAAGCTCCAAGTCCTCTGCAGTCCTGCAGCCACCCAGATATGGGTGTAACTGTGAGGTCTGTCACCTTCAGATAGGCATGTGCCCACCTTAGATGGATACAGGAGCCTAAGTCTTAGCTGCTGGTGGTGAAAAATAATGGAATGGAAATCTTGAAACCCAAAATCAAATCCCACTCTGTGTGTCCTTACGAGTATAGTTAAATCTATCTCCAAGAGTTCCCAAAAAGGGGAAATAAGGTCACTTACCACCAAGTGCCTTCGATACCTGGTACTTAATAAGTTTGTTTCACCCGTGGCCTTGACAGTGGAACCAAGTCTTCATCGGGATGAAGTATGGGTAATATCTTGGCATAGAATCCTAGGGATTATCAACATTTGTCCTGGGAGCCCACAGGAGGAATTGCTGCTCTGTCTTTATTCCAAAGTGTTCGGCTATCATTAACCATCATCACCATAGGAAGATCAATTGGCTACACCTGGGAGGAGCCACCTGCTTGGTCTTTTAGGACCCAGTGACTTATGAAACTCACTTGGCAAGATGTGTCATAGCAAAATCATCACCAGGAGCGACAGGGCCTTTTCCTTAAGCACAACAGAAATCTGAAAACAATGGACCCCCTGGATGCTTCTAGTTACTTTCACTGTAACTAGACATCTTTGCTGTGAGCATTTTTCTCAAATAACTAAGTAGCAATAAGGCAATTTTGCCATTAAAGATTAAAAAGTATGGGTGCCTGGGCTGGCTCAGTCGGTAGAGCATGCGACTCTTGATCTCAGGGTTATAGTTGGAGCCCCACATTGGGTATATAGATCTTTTTTTTAAGATTTTATTTATTTATTTGACACAGTGTGTGTGTGTGTGAGAGAGAGAGAGAGAGAGAGCACAGCAGGGGGAGTGGGAGAGGGAGAAACAGACTCCCCACTGAGCAGGAAGCCTGATGTGGGGCTCGATCCAGGACCCAGGGATCATGACATGAGCCACCGGCAGACGTTTAACTGACTGAGCCACCCGGGTGCCCTTATAGATTATTTTAAAAAAATAAAACCTTAGGGGCACCCGGGTGGCTCAGTTGGTTAAGTAGTCAACTCTTGATTTCGGCTCAGGTCATGATCTTGGGGTTGTGGGGTGGAGCCCCACATGGGACTCGGTGCTCAGCATGAAGTCAGCTGTCCCTTTCCCTCCCTCTCTGCCCCTCTTCCCTCTCTATCTCTCTCTCTAAAATAAGTAAATAAAATCTTTTTGAAAATCTTCTAAAAAAAGATTAAAAAGTAATCGGTTGACAGTATGGTTTGACAGTTCGGTTTCATCAATTGGTTGACAGTTTGGTTTCATTTCTCAAGGCACTCCTCACATTTTTATATGATGTAAATCTTAGCTCTCAAAATGGTCTTCTATGGGGTGGTGTAGAGTTTTGAACCCACATTTCCCTAAAACTCTGAAACATCTATCAATGGACAAGTGACAATATATCAAGAACAAACAGCAGTGTAGAAGGCTTTCACAACACA
This sequence comes from Canis lupus dingo, assembly GCF_003254725.2. Classification (NCBI taxonomy): domain Eukaryota; kingdom Metazoa; phylum Chordata; class Mammalia; order Carnivora; family Canidae; genus Canis; species Canis lupus. The sequence continues at coordinate 63,058,804 of NC_064252.1, read as the reverse complement.
ATACAAGGCCCAGTTACAGATATGCCATCCTAAAAGAGGCATCAGGTTCCAAATTAGGAACCTAAGAACCTAAATTTCTTCGGAAGAAATTTTAGGAAAATCAAAGAAACAAACAACAAAAAAGAGTGATGCCAAACAGGGAAACAAATTAAAAATATATATATATAATACTGTGAATGAAAGATTTTGAAGACAACTGCTTAAATACAATCTACAAAATAAAATCAGTTATTTGTGCAGTATTGCCATGAATCAACATTATACATTTTGAACGTATTCAAGTATTTTGCATTTTGCAGTAAAGTCTTTTAAATCTATTTGTTTTCCAAGTTCCACTATGTTCTTTTTTTTTTTCTTTAAGATTTTATTTATTTATTAGAGACACAGAAAGAGAGAGAGACACAGGCAGAGGGAGAAGCAGGCTCCATGCAGGGAGCCCGACGTGGGACTCGATCCCGGGACCCCAGGATCATGCCCTGGGCTGAAGGCGGCGCTAAACCGCTGAGCCACCCAGGCTGCCCGCACTATGTTCTTTCTAATGAATGTCCCTCTTTTGTTTTTTGCCATTTTATGTTTTATGTCAAAATTGTCTTGCGGCCAATAACTTATATGGAGGAAATGCTTGTGGCAAAGATGCTCATGGCAAAAAACCAGCATGCCCAAGGACAGTCGTAAAAGGGAAGCAGGATACATGTAACAAGGTGGATAAATCTCAAAACATGTTGAAAAGAAGCCATACACAAAAGAATATACAAGAAGTACAAGAACAGGTAAAAAATAACCTCTGGTGATAGAAATCAGAACCCCAGTTGCCTCAGGGAGAAGAGAATTAAATGAAAGGAGGTAGAAGGGAACTTTCCGAGATGAGAGAAAGGTTTCATCTGTTGATTGGAATGATGGCCACATGGGAGCACACCATTGTCAAAATTTACCACACTGTACCCTTTGAATTTGTGCATTTTACTGTTTATAAGTTAGACCTCAACTCGCCAAAAGAAAGAAAAAAAAAAAAAAGGAAACAGTCTTTAGGTGGAGGCAAGTACAGGCAAGTGGGAGAAAGAAGGGGCTCCCTCCCACTACCATGCCGGGCAGTTTCTTCAGCACCACGCTGGGACGGCTATTCCAAAATAAACTACAGATAGGACAGGATGTATTTTTGTAAAAATTAGTATCCTCTTCTGGGCCGAACATTAGATTTAAGCTGTCTTCCCTCTACAAATTAAAATCCTTTTCATCACATTTTCCTCACTTCTCATCTAAAGCCATTCCAGGGAACACCTGGGTGGCTCAGTAATTAAGCGTCTGCCTTTGGCTCAGGGCATGATTCCAGGGTCCTGGGATCGAGTCCCCCATCAGGTTCCCCGCAGGGAGCCTGCTTCTCCCTCTGCCTATGTCTCTGCCTTTCTCTCTGTCTCTCATGAAAAAATGAATAAAATCTTAAAAGAAATAAATAAAGCCACTCCAGGACATGGTTTTCCCAAGGTAGCACCCTTTACGAGCCACCTTCCTTCCACCCACAGCTGCACAGAGACATTATTGGATTTCATTAACTCTGGAAACTCTGTGCCCACGGAGCTATAGAAAAGGGAAGCCAAGTTTAATTAATCAGCCCAAATGAAATTAATGATCACGAGAAGTCAGTAAAAATAGTCTGGGTCACTAGGAAACTTTCTGGAAGAATCTTGATAATCAAACACTTCAGAAAAGGGGTGCCTGCCTGGCTCAGTCGGTGCGGAATGTATGACTGTAGATCTAGGGGTCATGAGTTTGGGCTCTGTGTTGGGCATGGAGCCTACTTTAAAAAAGAAAAAGGTAATAAAAAAAAAGGAAAAGGAAAAAGGAAAGAAAAGAAAAGAAAAGAAAAGAAAAGAAAAGAAAAGAAAAGAAAAGAACATTTCAAAAAGTACAGGCCCCAAAGGATGGGAAAATGGAATAGCAGTTGAAACAGGAACAAAAATCACAGATTATAGACCCAACTCCATCATTAAGCACTTGTGTGACAAATCCCTTCTGTTCTGTCAAAGGGGATTTATTGCAGATGACAAAAAGATCACAGGTGGAGTGGGCTCTGCTTCAGTTTGATTTCTCTGCTCTTCTCTCGGCTTGTCTTCTTCCCACCTCTGTTCCTTTCTATAGATATTTTAGGTGTCTCGTTCAGAGCCAACATCCAACCAAAAAAAGACACTCTTTGTCCCTTGTTTCTTGTCACGATCCAGAAAACATTCCCACAGTTCCCTACCTTTCCCTTCTCCTTGGCTGGAATGGAATCATATGACCCTTCCTAAGCCAATCACTGGCTAAGGGATCAAGACCACCCTGACTGGCTTAGACCAATTATGGTTTACTCCTAAGCTGTCACCTGAAGAAGGTGGGGATCCCCAAACACAGTCAGTGCTCTCCTAACCAAGAAAAAGTGAGTGTTGTAGGTAGGGTGTCCCCAGCCCTGAGACAAGTTTGCACATAGGAAGTTTCCTAGGAAGCGCTCTCAGCATCAACACCTGGAGGGAAGGGAATGCAATCACATGAAAAGCCTATGTGATCTTTCAGGGAGCTCTGGTGCTGGGATATCTGAGAGTCATCCCAAATTGGGGTGACAGCTGGGCCTTTTTACTTCTGCATCAACCAGATGTTAGATGTGAGCTGCCCTTAGGAAAGGGGACATGACGATGGGCAAGGTGGCTCTTTTCAGCCAAGGAAAAGTCTCAGGTGGGGGACTCAGCTGATAGATGCTGCTGTCAATCCCCCCACCCCCTCCCCGGGAGACGGGGCAACAGGTACTTCAGTCTTGGAGGGGGTAATAAAGAGTGGCACAACATGGCGTCCACTATAGGGGGGATAAATGTTGCTTTTGTAGTCCTACAGGTCTCCTAGAAACCAGCTAGGGGTCCACATTCCTGTCCAGAGAAAACATTGTATATCAGCCTTTACCAGGACCATCTCTAGAACCCAATGATCTCACTACCCTTCCATTCCAGTTCCTTAGGAAGAGGTGACAGGTAAGCCTTTGTCAGCTACCAGCCTACTTTTTAAGAGTAGGATAGCTGGGAGGTGGCCATGTGGACTGATTTTGGGTGGGACCTAAGCCCTCAGACTTAAGGGGCATGATGCCCGCAAGAATGAAAATCCACAGGATTAGTCTTGAACAAGCCGAAAGCCTGCTAAGCCCTGGCATCTGCTGAACTTCCCAAATTATACACATTAAGCTGTTCAGTTCCACATTTCCATAGTGTGCTTCCTGCCAAGCTTCCGAGCACAGTCTACACAATAAAAAAATCAAAACGAGCAGTTAGAGTAATTATGGATACGACAGGTCAAACAAATAAGCCTTTATCTAGGACTTAAACAGACATAGTCAACAAGGGTCTAATCCAGAATTGAGATTTGGATGAAGAAAGGCTTTGCAAAACAAAACAAAACAAAACCAAAAAAAGGAGGGGGGTAGAGAGATTTGCATGAATTTTTTCTCTGTCTCACAGAAAATACTAAACATATTATCCAGCCTCTCTATGCGGCTCTATCTCACCTTCCCCCACCCCTAGCTTCTTGAACATTCTCTAACTCTGTTACTAATCTGGCTGTAGGGCCAACTCATAGGAAATGTCATCCTAGGGTATGAAAATAGTCATCATTGAAAGGAGCCGGGAGATTTACTTTGTTCATTGTTATGTACCTAATTAAATCTCTGAGAATTAGAGCCGTATGTTTGAGTGTTGTATATAAACTCAGGAAGAACAGAGACTATGTGTTGCAGAAACCCCAAGCGTTTCAACTAAGTGAGAAATTCTAGGTAAAGTGAGGTGCCTCAACCCGATACCGCCCCTGTTGTCGTGGGGAGCCACGATGTCATAGAACTTTATTATTTTATTATTATTATTTTAACAAGGAAAAGGAAGTTTCTAGTTACTCCTCATTCTAGCAGTAGAGACCTCTTGTGGATACTCATTGTTCTGTGGAAGAGGAAATACAAAACAGTTTTCTTATCATTTTACCCTCTTTGGAGTGACAAAGGCCACCCCTCCTCATATAGGTCCATCACCTTCTGTGCAAACCCGAGATCCATACAGCTCTGGAAAACTAGGTGGCACCAAAACTAACTTGGCAGCAAAATCTGCCTAGAACTTCTGAGAGGGTGCTTCTGATTCTTATTTATCCTGTGTTTCACTGCTCATATGTTAATGTGTTTGATCATACGTCCTGCTGCAGACACATTAATATGAATGATGATACATATTTTGGGGAATTATCAACATATAGATGGAAATGGAAGTCATGAGAATGGATGAGACGGTCCAGGGAATGAAGACACCGAGAAGAGAAGAGGGCCTAGGACAGAGCCCCCCGGGAACCGAATTTAGTGAACGGGCTCGAGGGAGGATCCAGCAAAAGGAAGTCTGGAAGAAGTGAGATGGGCAGGAGGAGGAGAACGAGGTGTAGAGATGCAGCAGCCCAGAGAAGAGAAGGTGTCAGCGTGGCGAGGTGGTTATCAGTGCTGGCTGCGGAGGTCAGCAGTGGACCAGAGGCAGCTAAGGGGTTTGCAGCCTCAGAGAGCTTGTCTTCCAGAAGGCTGAGAACATGTCTTAAACCTATAGTCTCTTTTTAACAGCACTGAGCTGTGCTTTGTTCATTGTAGGTGCCCAGTAAAGACTTGTTAGTTAATTGATTATGTCAGTAAAGGCCATAGTTCAGAGAGGCCAACCTGCTTTAGTGGGGCCTCATTTAGGACGAAAGCCTGGGAAGGCAAGAGAAAGAGCAGAGAGAGAAAGAGCACAAGAGACGGCTAAGAAGTGGGAGAGAGATGGATGAGTTTGCTCAATGACAGGAACGGCTGGAAAAGACAACGTTCCGCTCCTTTCTACAGGGAAGAGGGCTGGGTAATAAGACACAGTAGAATGGGTGGGTCTTTGAAGTGGAAGGAGTAAGAACCATGGTGGAGAGAAAAAGTACATTAACCAAATGAATATTTATTCTCAAACGATGGGTCAGGGCAATTTATAGAAACTTAGAAATAATCAAATCAACAATTATTTCACTAATGGTATAATAAACAGTGAGTCCGAGAGATTCTTTTAAGGGAACAGCTAGTTACTGACAAAACCTGGAGTCAAACCGAGGGCTCAGGGTCCAGTCCAGTGCTATTCGACAGAAACATAGAATCTCAGTCCTGGGCCCCTCTCCCCATTTCCTGCCTGTCTTTCTAGACTTTTATCAGTAAAATGTAGTTAAAGTGAACATCTGGGCAGCTGCATGAGATCACAGACCTGAAGAATTTTCAGTGGGCCACAGGCACCACGATGGAATCATGGACTTGAGGATCAGAGAGATAGAGGGGTTTACTCACTTGCCTCCTCTGGAAATCCCTGGAAAGGGAGAACCAAGCATGGCTTCAGAGACTCACCCTGGAAAATAGCTTTTTAAATGGATGAGGGTGGGAAAGAGTGTATTATTCTCTTTTCCAAATGGGATTTATTATTTTTATAATCAGAAAACATTCATTAAAAAAAAGAAAACATTCATTAATTTTCTTAAATATATATGTTTGTTTATTTATTTATTTATTTATTTATTTATTTATTTATAAATGAGAATGGGCAGTTGGGAAGAAAGAGTTGGGGTGGAACCACTTTTGCCAGTGTGACTTAGAATCAGGTCAGGCCAGGTGAAAGCCAGGCAGGGCTCAAGGAAAACCAGTTCTACTTTCCCTTCCCTTCCTGTTCGCTTTTGGTGGCTTGTAAGTGAACTCCTGTGCAGGGCAGCAACTGGCATAGAAAAGAGCGTGACTTGGTGAGGTGGGAGGTCAGCTAACGAGGGCAACCAGAGAGAAAATGGACACTGGAGTCTGGGTGAAGTCATGTGACTTGGGGAGAACCACTTCGATGTGGAATGTTACCTGAGTTCCTGTAAGAAGCAAGACTAAGGAGGATACAACATGGTCCTTGCTCTTAGAACGTGTGACTCTCCGCTACCGTATCCTCTAATACCTAGCGTGGTGCCTGATGGGCAGAAAGGACTCAATCAACCTTACCTGAATGAAAGAATGAAAGAATGAGACATCCATCCTTGCAAAGGGGCAGCACATCCTTTCAGGTGGAAAAGAAGTTCCCATACCCCTTTCCTTGACTTTTTTAGATTCATTAGTCCCAACAGGTAATTTCTGCTCCACGACATCAAGAAGACCAGGCCTCCTGGTACTGAAGAGTCCCCATCTCTTCCCTCCAGATACTCAACACTGCCCAGCTGGCTCTGACATTAATTGGCTGCCGCCAAAGTCTCAGACATTGTGAAGAGCCCCGACCTACCCGAGCACTGATGGCTCATCGAGCAGTCTGCTCCGAGACTCCCGGGTCCTCATGTCTAAGGTCAGATGTGCCATTCTGGCCCTAAGAAGACCCCAGACACGGTTTCTCCCCATTACTGGCAGGTTCGGGCCTGGCTGACGTGCTGCGGTATCAGGGGTCAGAAGCTGTTCTTATTTCGCTTCTAAAGGTCACTTTTAGATGCCACAAAAAAGTTTTAACCTCTACAGCTTGGAACACAACATTCTAAAACAGCTGAAAAGGCCCTGGAAAGTTCTCAGATAAAGTTAATTAAAACCTTCTTCTGTCCTAAGGGTCAAACCCTGCTGTTCAAGTTGTTATCCAGCCGAGCCTCTGGGTAAGCAAGTGTCCCAAGAACTGGTAAGTGCAGCTTAGGAAGCTATGCCATGTGGAAAGTGCCAGCTGTCCCCGCAAGGGAAGCAGTTGTTGTCTGCCTCGAAGTGTCCGGGCCAGAAGTGTAGGAGAACTCAAAAACATCTCTGCCAGCTGCTTTTACTCAAGCTCCTATCGCCAATGATCAACCGAAGGAATTCTATTCCTGAAACACTCAGGAAGGGAACCCCTGTGATGCAAGCACTGCGTACCACGCTCACCATCAGGAGGGCCAGCTCTGTTCCGGGAAGAATCGATGATGTCAGTCTCTGTACAACGTCAATAAGCCCATATGGCTGGAATGGAATAGGAGGGTGACCAGAGCAGGAAGGCAGTGCCTAACCTGCTCTCAGGCTGCGCTCAGACATTTCTTCGTACGAGGAACTGAGCCTAACCCTGGCTTGGCCCATGTACCACTGGGAGGCATTTCGGGAGAAAGAGAGCCATTGTCCCCAACAGGATGCACACTTCGCCAGCGTGTCTATTCATCGGCCCGGCACAGGTTGGCTTCTCTGCCTGAGTGTCAACAAAGTCCTTCTTGACAAATGTCAAATGTCTTTGTGCTTTAAGATTCCCAAGAACAGATGTAGTGGAGGTGGCTAGCTGCCACTTCAGAGTTATTTGGCGCAGTCTACACAGTAAATACTGACTGGCTGACTTAAAAGAAACAGTGCCGGGACGACTGGGTGGCTCAGAGGTTGAGCGTCTGCCTTTGGCTCAGAGCATGATCTCAGGGTCCTTGGATGGAGTCCCACATCCGGCTCCCTGCATGGAGCCCACTTCTCCCTCTCCCTATGTCTCTGCCTCTCTCTGTGTGTCTCTCATGAATAAATCAATAAAATCTTTAAAAATAAAAATAAAAGAAAAGAAAAGAAACAGTGCCATGTGCTACTGGAAAACCAATGCAAGACCCAGATCCCTGACCTCTAGGAGTTTGTAGGGGCCTCCACCATACCCAGTGTCTCCCGTAAGGGGAGACCGCCCCACCTGGAGTGCTCTGCTCAGAGAGGTAGCACCAAGCTGTTCCATGTCCAGGAACGGCCACTATTAGGCTGGGCCCAGTGGGTCAGCCCAAAGGCCACCCCCATAGCCTATGCAGTGGCCTCAGTGGGCCGGCAGAGAAAGATGTGCTGGGCCAAACCTATAGGAATACGAGCTAGAGTCTGGGTGCACCTAGAGGAGAGGCAGGGCAGACACATGGGTAGGAGCTGGTCCTTAACAGCCATCCCCCGCGGAGAAGCTCCTGGGACCTGGCTTTGCCTCTGTCCCTACCTTTCCTTAGGCCCAGTTATCTGCCTTTTTTCTGGGTTCCCCCTTCTAATACCCAGGCCTTAACGCACACCTACTCATACACTCCACCAGGGGTTATAGTAACAAGAGAATCTTTTTTAACTTTCCTTGCTTGTCTGAAAATTTATTAATTTATGAAAGATTTCATTTTGGAGTAACCTCTACACCCAATGTGGGACTCAAACTCACAACCCTGAGCTCAAGAGTCGCCTGCCCCACCAACTGAGCCAGCCAGGCGCCCCTCTGCGCTGATTTCAAGGAGAGCGGACGGAGGAAGAGCACCTGGATCCCCGACCGAGAGGGGAGAGCGCAGGAGGAGGCAATGCCCACGGTGCGGGCTGCCGGCTCGTGGTCTTCAGCGCTGAGGGCCGAGGCCGTCGCTGGCTTGCGTAGGCCTGCCAGGCCGGAGGGACCGCGGCGCCCAGGGGCTGCCTTGCTCCCTGCTGGGCCTCCCGCCGGTGCCCGGTGCCCGCAGAGCTGGCAGCAGCAAGGGCTGCCTGAGCGCATGACACCAGGCCACCCGCTAGGCCTGCCCGCTGCCCCCGACGCTGACCTCTAGTTGCTATGCTCCAGGGTTTCTCAGTTCCCTGGCTTCCAGTGGGGTTCCGCCAAGTGGGGAACCCTTGCCAGAAATCAGAGGGAAGGAGGCAAGTGATATAGGCTCCCCCCCCCCATGGGGGGCCCTCTCTACCCCACCCCTTTGCCTGCCAATTTTCTCACTATCCAGGCTTGGCTCTCAGTCCGGTGTGAGCAGCCCCAGGTAATACCAACCCTTTGTGGTTTCCCCCCAACCTTGCTAAATAACCCCTTTATGAAAAGCTCCTCAAAGCCTCCAATCTTGAACGTGGCCTCTGAGCGTCTGTTCCCTGCTGAGACCCTGACGGACAGTTTCCAGAAATCAAGTGTATTTTGCTATCTGGTTTTCTCTCTGGACCAGTACATTCTGCTCCTCTCTATCAGCAAGTACTCATGGCTTCACAGAGCACGCTGGGCAGGAGGAGGTTTGCTCAAGTGGTCTTGACGTCAGGTGGAGATGGTGAGAGGCCACCGCAGCCGAGTAGTGTCCTGTCCCCACGCTGGCGAATGCGCCGCATAGATGCTCAGGGAGGAAGATGGCTGGTAGCTGCCCTCCCCGGGTCGGAGGCAAGAAAACTTTCCTTCTCAGATAAACTCTTTGGCTAAACAAGCTTTGTTTTGAATTACATTTTATTGCACAACTACAAAATAATCATCAAAGGCCTTGTTGGCGAGAAGGCCATTGCTCGTTAATTTACCCAAATTAATGCAGCAGAAATGGGAGAGATCTACTTTTCTATGTCATTTTTGCCTTTTAAATTTGAAAAGCCCTTAAAAAGCAAGGATTATTGAGCATATCAAGCTGTGCTCCTCTTTCAGCCTTTGGTGCAGGGTTAAGTAGGTGGAAGCAGAAGGGCTATTTTTATTTTTATGGCAATTTATCCTCTCTGAACATACTAATGGGAAAAGTACATTTAAATTTTTCTAAAAAGGAGACCAAAAGGATCTCATATGATCCAAAGCTTTTTCTCACCTCTAGAAAAAATATCTTCCCTCGATTCTTTGGTGCATATTATCTTGTCTACCTGGGATCTGCTTTTCAAGCAGGTTTCCTACCAGGGAGATTCAACAGCAGTCTAAGACAGAAAGGACTGATTTCCTACCTAGGACTCAAATGGAAAAACACGGGATCTGCACTTATTTGTTCTTTTTTGCCCCTCCCTTACCCCTTTAAAAAAGGGGTATGCTGGTTGCTTTAGTCCCCCTCCCCCATCTTTTGGCAACAGCCATCTGAAAGAAAGAATCATGTGGTAATTATTAATTTTGCATGGGATCAACTCTGGCCTCAGCTTTCGTTTGAGATGCAGTTACATGAAAAACAGACTGAGTTAATTTCATCCCCTCTGGGGTTGCTTGGCAACAAGGCCTAGTTCCAGATCATCTCTTCTCCTTGGCCCAGAGTGATCTCTTTGGGGTGTCGCTCATGCTAAGGCAATCATCACCCTGTTGCCGTCGCTCCTGAATGTGTCCCTGTGGCCTTGATGGCACAGGGGGTTTGTGGCTTTGCTCCAGTCACACGGCCTGGGGTCTGGATAAGCCCTGAGCTTGTTAGCACCGAGAAAGAACTACGCGTGGGGAATTTGGGATTCAAACAATTGAGGTTAGACAGGAAAGAGAGGGAGCACGAGCAACGTGTGAGGTGATGCTGGAGGGCAGTGGGCTGAGATACAACAAATACCGAAGTTGTTTTTTTTGTTTTTTTGTTTTTTTTAAAGCATTACTATGCTCTGATTTGGAAATCTTTCTAGGCTACGGTGTTAAATGATAAATGCAAAGTCCAGAACAGTGTGCATAGGATGTTTGCTTTTGGGGGCAGGAAGGGGGAGAAAAGGAGGAGGTATGAAAATATTTTGTTTATGTTTGCATAATGAAAAATACAGATGATCGCTTGTGCTTGTGAGGCATGAGAGGAATGAAGTAGAAAGGGCAGAGGTGATGGGCTCCTTCCACTTGCTAGATGGGATGCTGCCCAATTCATGAATCAATAAAGTCAATTAGATCTCCCAAAAAGACAGGAAGAAAGATAAAAGAAAGGACAGAAGCAAGAACAAGACTTTTCACCTGTGTACCCCTTTATACTATTTCGCTTTATAAACTAAAAGAATGTGTGTTGTCCAATCAAAAAGATTTTAAAATAAACATTTAAAGAAGTGTTAGAAACCCAAAGCAAAGTGTTAATATTTGGTAGAGTTGAAGAAGTTCGTTGAGGGTATATGGGAATTCTTTGAAATGTTTTTATTAGGGGGATCCCTGGGTGGCTCAGTGGTTTAGCACCTGCCTTCGGCCCAGGGCCTGATCCTGGAGACCCAGGATCAAGTCCCACATCAGGCTCCCTGCGTGGAGCCTGCTTCTCCTTCTGCCTCTCTCTCTCTCTCTGTCTCTCTGTCTCTCATGAATAAATAAATAAAATCTTTAAAAAGATGTTTTTATTAGTAGTAACCCCAACAAATTTTCTAGCTTTCCCTTCCTGTTTAAACACCATTCTTGCTATCTTTTATAAAGGAAGTCAATAGGCACATTTTTAATATTTCAAATGACTTGGTAGGAGGTAGGGGGTATCTTTAAGAGTTCTGAGCTGCAGAGAAAAGCACTCCGCTGGGAGTATTAGCCTTAATCAGAGTGTACTTCCATCCCTGCCCCAAATGGCTTACCTGTGGTCTCTGAGGATCTGAGAAGAAATAAGTGACAACCTCGTCAGGGACTGGCCTGAGAACGGAACTCCCGTGATAGAAACATGGCTCCTCGATACATACAAGCCCTCAATTGCACCTTTGTGGGGCTTTCCTGGATATGCTTCAGTGTTTTCTCTTATCTCTGCAGCAGGTAGCCATCCCCTCATCTTCCAGATCATTCTGTTTTACCTTGCTCCACTAGACTAACCTCCTTGAGGACAGGTGCAATGGCCAAGTCATCACCATACACAGCTCCCTTGGCATAGTATAAGCACATTTTTCTTAAATTTTTTATTTTGAAGTTATAATGGGTTTACATGAAGTCGCAAAAAAAATATACAGAGCCATAAATGCCTGTGTTTAAAAAGAAGAAAAGTATCTTACATCAACAACCTAACTTCCCACCTAAAATAACTAAAGAAAGAAGAACAAACTAAATCCAAGGCAAGAGGAAGGACAGAAAAAAAAAAAAGATTAGAGAGGAAACAAATGAAATAGAGAATGGAAAAACAATAGAGAAAATCAATAAACCCAAAAGTTGGTTCTTTGAAAAATTCAATAAAATTGATGAATCTTTAACTAGACTGATGAAGATAAAAGGAAAGAAGACTCAAATTACTAAAATCAATAAAGAGAGGTTACTATCAACTTTACAAAAATAAAAAGGACTATAAGTAAAAACTAAGAACAATTGTATACCAACAAGAGATAACATAGATGCTCTAGATAAATTCCTAGAAAGACAAAAGCTCCCAAAATTGAGTCACTAAGAAATAGAAAATCAGGGGCACATAGGTGGCTCAGTCAGTTGGGCATCCTCCTCTTGGTTTCAGCTCAGGTCATGATCTCTGGGTGGTGGGATTGAGCCCCATGTAGGGCTCTGTGCTCAGTGGGGAGTCTAGTTGGGATTCACTCTCTCTCTCTGCCCCTTCCCCTGCTCATGCTTAATCTCTCTCTCTCTTAAATAAGTAAATAGTTTAGAAAACAAAATCACAATGAGATACCACTTCATACTCACTTGGATAGATATAATAAAAAAGATTTAAAAAAAGACACACAATAACATGTTAGTGAGGATGTGGAGAAAGTGAGATTCTCATACACTGATGGTGGAAATGCAAAATGGTGCGGCATCTTGGAAAACTGTGTCAGTTTTTCAAAAAGTTAAAGAGAGTTATCATATGACCCCAAAATTCCACTCATGGGTGCCTATGCTCAAGAAAATTTAAAACATATGTTCAGAAAAGCCTGTACAAAAATGTTTATAGCAACATTATTCATCTTAGTAAAAAAGCAGAAACAAGTTAGATGTCCACTAAATAATGAATGGATTAACCAAATGTGGTGTATCCTATGAAGGAGTATTATTCAATCACAGAAAGGAATGTAAAACTCATCCCTACTACAATTTTGTTGAATCTTGAGAACGTGTTAGGTGAAAGAGGCCAGACACAAAAGAATACGTCTTGTATTGATTCCGTGTAAGTGAAATATCAAGAATAGGCAAACCCACAGGGACAGAAAATAGATTAGTAGTTTCTAGAGGATAAAGGAGGGGAAAATGGGGACTGACTACTCCTGAGGATAGGGTTTCTTTTGTGGTGATGAAAGTGTTCTAGAATTAGTGGTAATGGTTACATATATGTGACCAATATACTCAATGGGACTGTGCATATCCTGAAGTCCATTGAACCATACACCTCAAAGGGGTGAATTATATGGGATATGAATTATATGGCAATAAAAAAAGAACAAATAAAAGCAGCAGCTCATGCCTTTAAATATGTAATGAGAGATTCCATTTACAGTTTACTCAGATTCCCCCAGTGGTAACATCCTATATGACTATATACTGTGTCACAACCAGGAAAATGACATTAGTATGATGCACAAAGCTTATCTAGAATTCACCAGTTGTACATGCCCTTGTGCATGTGTGTGCATGCAGTTCTCTGCAATTTTATCTCATGTGTAGATTCACGTAAATATCACCACAATCAAGATAAAAAACTGTTTCATTATCACAAGTGTCCTTTCTGCTACCTGTTTTACTCATTACCTCCCTCTCCCCCATCCCTAGCCCCTGCCAACCACTAATCTGTTCTCTATCTCAATAATTTTGTTATTCCTAATTTAAATTGCTACATAATACATAAATATAACCTTTTGAGTTGGCTTTTTTAACCCAGCATAATTCCATTAGGGTCTACCCAAGTTGTTACATGTATCAATAGTTCATTCTCTTTATTTATTTTTAATTTTTCTTTAGTAATGCAGCATTTTGTTTATTCTTTCCTTTAATAACTAATATTTAAGAACATTTACAATAGAACTTACTCTAGGAGAAATTCAACTTACTTTTTTTTTAACATCTTGATACTGGGTATGAATAAAAGATAGTCAAAATAATTATGGTCAAAATTATTCTATCACAGATCACAAATAAATGCTTGGTGTTAGTACGTCTCCATACAATTTGGTTTTTGTTATAAAGTTCTTTGGCTGCAAAAAAGAGTATTTGGTATATGTCACTATAGCAATCTCTCTTAACGCTGGGATGGCCTCTTGGTATTGCTTCTGCTGTTGCTTTTCTGCACAATTATCTGTGCCCGTACAAAGGGAGTCGAGTGGAGAGGTACTCATCACGTAAATAAAAGTACACAGCTGATTACTGGAGAACGTAAGCAGGCAATGCAAATGCCCAATATTTCTGAGGCCAAAAGGTTAAGCCTAAGGAGTCTAGTCAAGATTCAGGAATAAAGCCCACACAGGGGGCACCTGGGCGGCTCAGTCAGTTGACCATCTGCCTTCGGCTCGGGCCATGATCTCAAGGTCCTGGGATGGAGCCCTGCATTGGTCCCCCTGCTCAGCGGGAAGTCTGTTTCTCCCTCTCCTTCGCCTCCCTGCTCATGCTTTCCCGTTTGCTCTTTCCATTTCAAGTAAATCAATAAAACCTTAAAAAAAAAAAAAAAAGCGCCCATACAAGATACAGTATAGAGCCAAACTGGGAGCTCAAGAGCAAAGCTATAAATCACTCTTTCTGGAAATGGGGATAGTGAATTTTCCACCATTTTCCTTGTGGGTTTAGATAATCAGACGGTCTCAGCACTAAGCCCTCTGTTTAAGCCCTGCAGAGGGTGGAGGTAAAGGGGGAAAACTGAAAAGCCAAGGAGTGTGGGTGTCGCTAGCTCAGACACAGGTGTACCAGAACTCTCTCTGGGAGTGGGAGAGGGAACACATCTATTTCTTTTATTCTAAAATAAATTTTTAGGGGTGTATGAGTGGCTCAGTCAGTCAAGCTTCTGCCTTCGGCTCAGGTCATGACCCCCGTGTCCTGGGATGGAGGCCCATATCTCTCTCCTGCTTGGCAGGGAGCCTGCTTCTCCCTCTCTCTCTGCCTACTGTTCTCTCTGTGTGTGCTCTTTCTCTCTCTCTTTCTGTCAAATAAATAAATAAAATCTTTAAAAATGCATTTTTATTTTTAGAACAGTCTTAGATTTAGACTTATTATTTAGATAGTACAGAGTGTTCTTATACACTCCACACTCAGTTTCTCCTGCCATTAGCATCTCTCATTAGTATGGTACATTTGTCATGATTAATGGGCCAATCTTGATACATTCTTATTAACTAAAGTTCATACTTTAGATTGCCTCAGTTTTCCTCTATGTCATTTTTCTATATCTGGATGCTATCTAGGATACTCTATATGATGTTTTCCAGTTATGTCTCCTTAGGCTCCTTTGGCTCTATTACTCAGACTTCCCGGTTTTGGGTTGTTTTGTTTTGTTTTTTTTAAGATTATTTCTTTATTTTGAGAGAGAGAGAGAGGCACAAGCAGGGGAGAATCTGCTTCTCCCTCTCCCTCTGCTCCTCACCGCTGCTCATGCTCACACACACTCTCTCTTTCTCAAATAAATAAATAAAATCTTTAAAAATATGTATACACAAAATAAAAATCTCAGCAAATTATTTTGTAGATATGACAAACTGTTTCTAGAGTTTATATGTAAAGGCAAAGGACCTAGAATAGCCAACACAATACTGAAGAAAAAATTGGAAAACTCACACTGCCCGATTTTAAGACTTACTACAAACCTTCAGTAATCAAGACAACATGGTATTGCTCAAAGAATAGACACATAGATACCTAAGTATTTCATTTATTTGGTGCTATTATAAACAGAATCGTTCTTTGAAATTTTAAATTCCAGTATGATTTAGTTCATTGCTGGTATATAGAAAAGCAACTGACTTTTTGATATTAATCTTGTGTCCTGTGACTTTGTATACTCATTAGTTTCAGAGGGGTTTGGGTTGGTTCTTTGGGATTTTCTTGTCATCTGTGAATAGTTTTATTTCTTCCCGTCTAATCTATAGACCTTTTATTTCCTTCTCTTGTCTTAAAGCACCAGTAATGAATTTCAGTACAGTGTTGAATAGGAGGGGTGAGAGAGGACATCCTTGCCTTGTCCCCAGTCCTAGGAGGAAATTATCCAGTCTCTCACTATTAAGTATGATATTAGATGTAGGTCTTTTGCAGGTGCTCTTTGCCAGATTGGGGAAATCTCCCTCTATTCCTAGTTTCCTGAGTTTTTATCATGAATGACTAAATTTTATTATAGATTCACATGCAGTTTTAAGGAATACAGAGAGATCCATGTATTGTTTAGCCAGTCTACCCCAGTGCTAACAGCTTGCAAAACAATATTACAACCAGAATATTGACATTAATACATCCAGAACTCTTACTCAGATTTTTTTAAACTTTTACTCATTTGTTTGTGTGTTTATACAGTTTAAACTCATGAATAGGTTTATATATCCACTACCACAGTCAAGATACAAAAGAGTTTAAAAAAAAAAAAAAAACCACAAAGATCTCCTTTGTTTCCTTTTATAGTCATATCCATTTGCATCCAGCACCTCTTCCCTACATTCTTAATCACTGGCAAATACTAATCTGTTCTCCATTTCTAAAACTAGTTATTTTAAGAATGTTATATAAGTTTAATCATTCAGTATGTATCTTTTTGGACAGGCTTTTATTTGGACTTAGTATAATTTCCTTGAGAGATGCCTGAGTGGCTCAGCGCTTGAGCACCTGGCTTCGACTCACGGCTTGATCCTAGAGTTCGGGATCAAGTCCCACATCGGGCCCCTTTCAGGGAGCCTGCTTCTCCCTCTGCCTGTGTCTCTGCCTCTCTCTCTGTGTCTCTCACGAATAAATAAATAAAATCTTAAAAAAAAAAAAGAAACCCATCAGGTTGTTCTGTGTCTCAATAGTCTGTTCCTTTTCTATTGTTCCATAGTATTCCGTGATGTAGAAGTACCTAAGTTTATTTAACCACTAACCTGGTTGAAGGACATTTGGGTTATTTTTGCTTTTTGGCTATTATGAATAAAACTGCTATAAGTATTCATTAATAAGTTTTTGTGTAAGGATAGGTTTTTATTACTCTAGGATAAATATTGAAGGAGTGCAATGGCTGGGTCATACGGTAAGTGCAAGTTTAGGTTTATAAGAAACTGCCAAACTGGTTTCCAAAATGGCTGTGCCATTTTACATTCTCACCAGTGATGTATAAGTGATTTAGTTTTCCCACATCCTTGCCAGCATTTGGTGTTATCACTAATTTCGTGTCAGCCATTCTGATAGATGTGTACATACTTTCTTTTGGAAAGCCATAAATATCTTAAAACAATTGAGCCAGTACCTACAGGCTAATGTTTCCTGTGTGCCCGGCTCCAGGTTAGGCTCTTTGAGTGTGGAGGAAACCTAGCTTACGTGCAAGGGACCGGAGAAGCTAGACTAGAGCATGAGATGATGCTGGTTTCTTCCCAGTCGTTCCGACAAGCCCTATGAGCTCACCAGTAATGATGTGTGTTGGATGATAAACCCTGAGTCCCTAACAGGAACCTGTGTCAGGCAAATCTCTATGGAGTTCAGAAGGGATAAAAAACAAACAAAAACAAAAACAAACAAACAGACAAAAACCCCAACAATTCTGTGGAAGGGTAAGGGAAGGAAATTACTGGATCTAGTCTGGATCCAGCAGAGGCTAAATGCCGGCTGTGTGAAACTCCAGGTAAAAGGAATGGCATTTACTCCCTGGGTCTCCAAAAAGAGGTTCAGATTCTGCTTTTGTTTTGCAAAGAAATAGGACAAAGCTAACAAAGGCCCACCTGTTGCAAAATGAAACTGATTTTCAACCTGAGAGAGTATCCTATCTTTTTCTAGTAGATTCTGTTAAAGAAGAGTCCTAGATTATCATCCAAGTTCTCATTTTCCTTAGCTTCTGTCTATTGTATTAAGCCTAGGGCATTAAGTTCCATTTACTGAGAGTTGTAAATATGCATCAAATCATGTTCAGTTCAGTAACTGTACGGTGATTGAATCTGTTATCTAAGGAGTAGAGGGCCTTGATATATCAAAAATATTTGGCTTTTTATTTTTTTAAAAGATTATTTATTTATTTATTTATTTATTCATGAGAGACAGAGAGAGAGAGAGAGAGAGAGAGAGGCAGAGACAGGAGCAGGCTCCAGGCAGGGAGCCCGACGTGGGACTCCATCCCAGTCTCCAAGATCACGCCCTGGGCTGAAGGCAAGCGCTAAACCGCTGAGCCACCCAGGCTGTCCCATATTTAGCTTTTTAAGAAAGATTTTATTTGTTTATTTTAGAGAGAGCAAGCACAAGCAGGGGTGGGGGGCAGACAGAGAGGGAGAAGCAGACTCCTACCACTGAGCAGGGAGCCAGATGCAGGCCTCCATTCCAGAGATCATGACCTGAGCCAAAGACACCCAGTCAACTGAGCCACCCTGGCACCCCCAAAATATTTAGCTTTAAAAAAAAGTAATTCCTTGCGGTCACCTGTGAGGCTCAGTCAGTTAAGCATGTGACTCTTGATTTCAGCTCAGGTGTGAGATGGAGCCCCACATGGGGTTCCATGCTGGGCATGGAGCCTACTTAAGATTCTCTCCCTCTCTCTGCCCCTCTTCACTCTCTCTGTTTCCACTTCTCTAAAAAAAAAGAAATGCTTTAGATAAAGGTCAATTTTGTCTGAAATGACGCAGAACCCTATGCTCAGGATCTCATAGAGGCATAATGCTATCGGGACATTCTGTCCTTCCTGGCATACCTTTCTCCACCCCTGCCCTTCCTGACCTTCACCACAGGGGACATCTATTGTCTATACTCTGCTCTGATTTTGCTAAAAAATATTTATTTATACCCCACCCTATTCCAAAAAAGCTTTTAAGAAATTTAAAAATTAAAATATTTTCCTACATAGAACAACAAAAAGGACCAACAGAACCAAAACTAGTTAGTTGCAAAGGAGCAGAAACAATAGATATGGCCAAATTCGTATTTATCATCCACAACAATTATATTTTGCTTTCAAGAATGCTCTTAGCCTCTAATGCTCAGATGCAATGATACTCTTAGAAAGCCGTCATTTGAATTTCCCATATGATGTGTTCAAATTTTTAGGTTCAGTTTATATGCCCATATTTTCCATTTCACTACTTTGTTCTTCAATTACTGAGCTTTTAGTGGCTTATCCACTTAAATAAACATCTTAAGGAAGATTTTCCAGTAGTCTATGACTCCAGCTGATGATGGCTCTTAATCCTTCTAGAACACTGAACAGATGGTCCCTTTGTTGCTCCCACAGACAAGCATTATTCATCTCAAAAACTTTCTGATGATAACTTGCAAAGATGTGATGAAACCAGCTTCTCAGAAAAATCAACTGATAAATAATTATACATTGAGATACTCCTGTTAATGTATGCTACCTGAGGTTAGGGACCTTGTCTCTTGTCCACGAATGTGCCTCATACAATGCCTGAAACATAATACAAGTTCAAATATTTACTAAAAATTACTGAGTGCCCTATTTGCACAGGAGACTCTTCTTAGACATTCTAGGAATATCCAGAAATAATAGATTCCAGAGTTCATGACCAACCCCCTTCACATACACACCAAGGTCCTATCACGGCACATATATCTATTTAATGGTGGGTAAAAGCTTTAACTTTCTCAGCAAAGGCCTTTCATTTTTTTTTTAATTTTTATTTATTTATGATAGTCACAGAGAGAGGGAGAGAGAGAGGCAGAGACATAGGCAGAGGGAGAAGCAGGCTCCATGCACCAGGAGCCTGATGTGGGATTCGATCCTGGGTCTCCAGGATCGCGCCCTGGGCCAAAGGCAGGCGCCAAACCGCTGTGCCACCCAGGGATCCCCAGCAAAGGCCTTTCAGAAGATCTAAGATTCCCTTTGTGGTTCCCATCTTCTCTGGAGATAATAGCATCCCTGCACAGGCCCATCATGTGAAACTGGGAGAGCCACATCCCCTGAAAAGCCTTGGCTAGTTGCACGTAGGGATAGTCTAGCATGCAGTCACCTGCTCAACCACTCAGCCTCTGGGAATGGCCACCAGGCCCCCATTTCATGAGGGAAACACAGCAGCAAGATGATATGTTTGAAATGACCTCTTGGAGTCTTTAAGCTTGTGGTTGTGGCTGATCCCAGTGCCATGACAGGGCTGCCTCAAACTGGGATCAGATCTCCCAAGCTACTGACTTTCCTGCCGCCCCTTCCACCCCCCACTCCCCGGGCCATGTTAATGCTGCCACCTGACTTCCCAGCTGCAGCCTTATCATTTTTTCCTAATACTTAAGTGCCCATTAGTTTATAGTGCTGCTCAGATGCTGTAGCACTTTATGTCTGGCTCCTGCCCTCTTAGGCAACAGGCAAATGTTTATGGTGGGAGAACCAACTGAAAGACTAATAAATAAACCATATGAGATACACAAACTCTATGCTCCAAAACCCTAATTGGAGAGTAAAATTCCCAGACTATTTTGACTAGACTATAATATTATTTCTCTTTTTGATAAATACACTAAGAGTACAGCAAGTTTCCCAATCTTGGTACTGTTAGCATTTTAGTCAAGATAAAGTTGTGTTTTTTAAGGTTTTATTTTTAAGCAATCTATACATCTAACATGAGGCTTGAGCTCACAACCCCAAGATCAAGAGTTGCACACTCTACAGACTGAGCCAGCCAGACGTCCCCAGATAAGTTTTTGTTGGGAGTGCTGCTCTGTGCACTGTAGGATGTCTATCCTGGGCCTGTACTCACTAGATGACTTGGTGGCCCTAGTGTCTCCAAATATTGCCAAATGCCCCAAATGAGAACTACTCTTTTTTTTTTTTTTTGAGAACTACTCTTAAAGAGTAAGCAACTTAATCTGAAATCAAATGCTACAAAAAAAGAGTGAATACACCAATCCAGAGCTAATGATGAAATTTGATCTTAAAAATAGGCACAATTTCAGTAATCAGTGAATCTTGCAACTTTTCTGTAACTTTACATTTTTTTTTCAAATAAAACTTTTTTTTTTTAATACTGCAAAAGAGATAGCTTGGGCTTAAGCTTGCTTCTGCTTTTTACAAAGATATATTGAGATATAATTCACCTACTATACTATTGACCCATTTGAAGTGTAAAAGTGAACGTTCATTCACAGGTTTGTGCAACCATCACCATAGTTAATTTTAGACATTTCCATTCTCTCCCCAAGAAATCCTCCCCCCATTAGCAGTCACAACAGACTGCCCATAAGCAACCACTAATCTACTTTGTCTATAAATTTGCCTGTTCTGGACATTTCATATAAATATAATTGTAAATGTAATAAATTTAAATGTATGATGTGGTCCTTTATGACTGGCTCCTTGTGCTTAATATTTTTTCAAGGTTCATTCATGCTGTGGCACGTATCAATCACTCCTTTTTATTGTTGAAAAATAGTTTTTGGTGAATGCATATTTTTAATTTCTCTTGTCTATAGTCCTAGGAATAGAGTTACTGGGCCACATGATAACTCTAAGTTTATGATTTTGAAGAACTGCTGAGCTGTTTTCAAAAGTGACTGTACCATTTTACATTCCCACCAATGTATAAAGTTCCAGTTTCTCTGCATCCTCCCCAACATTTGTTATTGTCTGGCTTTGGTTATGGCTATCCTATCTCACTGTGGTTTTGAGTTGCATTTCCTTAATGACTCATGATGTTGAGCATCTTTTCATGTACTTACTAGCTATCTGTTTATCTTCTTTGGACAAATGTCTATTCAAATCTTTTCTAATTTTTAAGAAATTAAGCTTTTTGTGTTGAAGTAATTGTAGATTTGCATATAGCTGTAAGAATTAGAGAGATCCTATATATCCTTTACTCAGTTTTCCCCATGTAACATCTTGCAAAACTGTACTATATTGTCACAATGAGGATATTGACATTGACACAGTCAAGATACAGAACATTTCCATTACTTCTATGATCCTTCATGTCCCCTTTCATAGCCACACCCTCCTGCCCCTACCCCTCCATACCCCTGGCAACCACTAATCTGTCCTTCACTTCTGTAATTTGGTCATTTCGAGAACGTTATATAAATGAAACAATACAGTATATAACCTTTTGGGATTGTTTTTTTTTTTTTCTCCACTCAGTATAATTCTCTGGAGATTCATCCAGATTGTTGCATAATCAATAGTTTGTTTCATTTTATTGCTAAGGAATGTTCCCTTGTATGGATGTACCAGTTTGCTTAACCATTCACCTGTTGAAGGACATTTGGGTTGTTTCCAGTTTTGAGCTATTACAAATGAAGCTGCTATAAACATATGTGTACAGGTTTTGGTTTGAACATATGTCTTCATTTCTCTGGGATAAATGCCCAGGATTGCAATTGCTGGGTTGTTTGGTAGTTGTATGTTTAGGTTTTTAAGAAACTGCCAAACCGATTCCCAGATTGTCTGTATCATTTTACATTCCTTCCAGCAATGTATGAATGATCCAGTTTCTATGAGTGAAGACCAAGTGGGGGAAGGGAGGCCCGGTCCTCTTATCTGTGCTTGCCTGCTATGGAGCTTTTGCAACAAGGAGAGGTAGGAGGGGTGAGAAAACTGGCAGCCTGACCCTCCTGGGATTAAACTGTGATCCCAGACTGAGAGATTCTGGGGAGAAGCCTCTGCCTTCTTGGCTGTACTCGTATGCAGCATAATGCCTGAGGTAGAACTTCTAGAACCCAAAGCTAGGAGAAGGAGTAAAGGAGCTTCTCGGTGTCTCAAGTGCCATAGGCTTTTTCTGTTCTTACTGAGAATTAGTAGATTTTCTTGGATGAATGTTTCTTCATTTATAGTATGCCCTTAGGACAATTTCCAGAGACTTTAATTTTTACCAAGTTGTTTGCTGGGGAGAGGTCTGCTGAGCTCCTTATTCATTCTTACTCTTTCCATCCTGGAAGTCCCAACCCCTCAAGCTTGATTCTTGATACGATCAAGAATCTGATAGAGGGGAAAATCCCCCAGCTTGCCAAAGAATTCTCAGCTTCTCCAACAATAGATCATCCCAGATCCCCAGTGGCCGTGGCCAAGACCAACACTGGAAGTGCTATTGTCTCCCTACTGTCTCAACCTGGTAGGCAACCTGATAGGCTGGCTGAGGTGCACTGTCCAGACCACTGGGGGTTGGTCTGCCTTGACCAGGAAAATAGATCTTTTTATTTTCCTAAGAGAGATTGGATGTATTAGGTGATATAAAGTAGATTCATGATAGAAGACTGAAACCAGTACTTGAATTTTAAACCAAAAATACTACCAATTCCAGAAGCCTATTGGCTTGATGAACTCAGTTGAGCACCTTATTAAGCTGGGCACTGACAGGATAAAGAAGTAAGGCAGGGACAAGCTTTTCTGTTTGTTTAAATGGATAATACAATAACATGGTTCACAGACTTGTATATAGTAGGAAGCCCCTCTGCCATTCCTGTCCCTCTACCACCCAGTTTTCTGCTCCAAACAGGTGGACATTTCATAAAAGCAATGACAGACATAAATCTTACTTTCCTTAGAAGGGCTTGGGTTTGTTTTTGTTTTTGTTTTTTGTTTAAAAGATTTTATTTATTCATAAGAGACACACAGAGAGAGGCAGAGACACAGGCAGAGGGAGAAGCAGGCTCCATGCAGGGAGCCAGAGGTGGGACTCAAACCCAGGACCTGAGGATCATGTCCTGAGCCAAAGGTAGATACTCAGTCACTGAGCCACCCAGGTGTCCCAGAAGGTCTTAGGTCTGAATCCTTTTTTTTTTTTTTGGGGGGGGGGAAGGGTCAGAATCCTAATTTTCTCCCTCTCAAAACTGGCTGTGTAATCAGGGATAAGTCACCTTACCTCTTTGAGCCTCAGATTCTTTGCCTGAAAAATGAGAATAATGGTATCTATTTTACAAGGTTAGGGGGAGCATTAAGGATGTGTCTAATGGTGCTTCCTAAAAGTGCTTTACCAATGGCAGCTGTTCAAATGGGAGCAGTATCCATGTACCAATAGTGAGGTAGAGACTGGCTGTACTCAGAGGTGCTGTGGGATCAGGAATTGGCAGTGCTCGGGAAGTACCTGAAGCTGACTAAAGAAGAGAGAACACGGGCCACAGGTAAACTCCAATATGGCTAAAGTAGGCATGAGATAGAACATGACTAATTTGCGAAGCAGAAACTTTGGGAAGCCAGTGACACGCAAAACCACTAGGAGGTGATCGGAGAACCTTTCCATCTGTCTATCACCTATGTACTGAAGGCAGCCAGCAGGCTTCAAGGTGAGCTGTGGCCTTGCTAAAGAGAGGCACCTTCTTCTGGGAAGAGGCCTACCTTTGGACTACTTTAGAGACAGTGTTGGGGTTAACTCAAAATAGTTTTAGGTAGGTTGATGTCTTCCAAAGACCATCGAGAATCGAATTTATTACAGGCCAACCCAGGACTTCTGATGTAGGCTCAGGCCAGAAATCAGAAAATTAGGACCCAGACTAAGTTAACCTTCCATCTATTTCCAAATTTTTCTTTTTGACGGAATAAGTGCAGCAGCAGGGAAAACAAGAGAAATCAGAGGATCATGACATAGAATCCAAAAAATGTCTTAGGTCTTTCTCTACCTGGGTTACTACATTGGAAACACCTGACAGGGACTCTGTCCTAGATTTTTATTATCCTGTGGAACCAACTCCAAAGGATTATAGAGGTGGTGACCTGAGGAAGAGGCCAACAGACTGTGAATAGGACACAATAGATTTCTCTCTAGAAGAGATGTGTACAGCAGATATGTACAGCAGGAAGATAAGTGGGAAGCAGGTGTAGAGAAAGCTGGCTCAGAGGTTGGAATTCCCATTGCTCATCCTCTTTTTTGGAGGACTTCTGCATACAACAAGATGAATAGTTACTAGTTGCTATTGAGGGCTACTTCTCAGGTCACAGATTCTGCAGCTTCAACAAGTTTCTCACTAGGTCTGGCTGAGGCAGAGAGGCCTAGCAATTGCCTGAGGTTGGATAATGGCTGAGGGAGCACCAGTCAGACCCCAGAGACCAACAGAGTTGACCATCCCTTGGCAATCTCAGAGTTTATTTAAACAAATTTTTTTTTAAATTTACTTATTCATGAGAGACACAGAAAGAGAGAGGCAGAGACAGAGGCAGAGGGAGAAGCAGGCTCCTCAGATGGAGCCCAACGCAGGACTCAATCCCCGATCCCAGATCAGGCCCTGAGCCTAAGGCAGCCGCTCAAGCGTCCCTCAGAGTTTACTTTTAATGAGAACTGAGTATTTATTTTACAGCCCAAATGAACCTTAGTTGCTGAGGCTGACTAGTCCAGGTCATTACCACTCTAGCCTCAGGGATATTTCCAGGGACAGGTCCAGAGCTCCCTGTCATGAATTCTAATATGTTCTGGAAGCATTTCACCCTCTCTTTCTAACTCTCAGAATTGATGAAATAAGAAACTGAAGAAGAGGGGCACCTAGGTGGTACAGTCAGTCAAGCATTGGACTCTTGGTTTCACCTCAGGTCATGATCTCAGGGTCATGAGATTGAGCCCTTTAGGGCTCCATGCTCAGCAAGGAGTCTGCTTAAGACTCCCTCTCCCTCTGTCCCTCCCCACCACACTCCTGCTCTCTCTCTCTCTCAAATAAACCTTAAAAAAAAAAAAAGAAGTTGAAGAAGAAACAGAGGATTTGAAAGGGAGGGATGCATCTATGGAGGACAGAAGGGTGAAAAGGAGCAAACTTTGAGAGTAAAAAAAGAACTTTATCTTTTTGTTACTGTTTGCCTTTTAATAACTATTTGCTTTTTAAAAAAAGCTGTCTCTGCCTTCCCTTTTCTTCCAACTTTTTATTATAAAATGTTTCATTTCTTCAGCAGCCAAAAAAAAAAAAAAAAAAAGGAAAGAAAAATTCCAAACCCACAGAAAAGTTGAAAACAAGTACAATGACAATGAAAAGAATCCATAAAAACAAACTGGACTTCATCAAAATTAAAAACTTCTGCTCCTTAAAAGACACTG
The DNA here is from genome assembly GCF_003254725.2 of Canis lupus dingo. Classification (NCBI taxonomy): domain Eukaryota; kingdom Metazoa; phylum Chordata; class Mammalia; order Carnivora; family Canidae; genus Canis; species Canis lupus. Next base: position 63,033,177 of record NC_064252.1, on the reverse strand, counting down.
CTAAGAAAAAGACAAAAGCCACAAACTGAGAGAAAATACTTTCATCTGATAGAGGACTTGCATCCAGAATGTATAAAGAACTCACACAACTCAGTAAGACGACAAATACCCTAATAAAAATGGGCAAAAGATTTGAACAGACGCTTTTTCAAAGAATGTATACAAATGGCAAATGAGCATGCGAAAAGATGCTGAACATCTTAAGTCATTAGGGAAATGCAAATTAAAACACAATATGAGATACCATGTTACATGCATGGAAATGGCTAAAATCAGAAAAACCAACAACACCAAGTGTTGTTGAAAATGTGGAGAACAGAAATTCTCATAGGTTGCTGATGGGAATGGAAAATAATACCCACATTTTGGAAAAGTTTGGCAGTCTCTTACAGAAGAATTAAACATCCCACTCCTCGATATTTACCCAAGAGAAGTGAAAATTTGTGTTCCCACAAAAATCCACATGCAAATATTTATAGTGGCTTTATTCATAATTGTCTAAAACTTTAAACAACCAAATGTCCTTCAGTGGATAAAGAGATAAGCATTGTTGTACATCCATACAATGGGATACTACATAGCAATAAAATGGTACAAATCACTAAAAACATGGGAAGGCATGGGAAAACATGGATGGATCGCAAACATATTATGCTAGGTATCATGGGCTCCATCATGTCTCCCTACCAAAAAATATTAAGTCCTAACCCCTAAACACTTCGAACTGTGAACTTATTTTTTTTAAAGATTTATTTATTTTTTTATTTATGAGAGAGAGAGGGAGAGAGAGAGAGAGAGAGGCAGAGACACAGGCAGAGGGAGAAGCAGGCTCCATGCCGGGAGCCTGATGCAGAACTCGATCCCAGAACCCCAGGATCGCGCCCTGGGCCAAAGGCAGGCACCAAACCGCTGAGCCACCCAGGGATCCCCTCGTGAACTTATTTAGAAACAGGGTCATTACAAATAATTAATTAAGACTAGAATAGAGTGTGGGACGCCTGGGTGGCTCAGCAGTTGAGCGTCTGTCTTTGGCTCAAGGCGTGATCACAGGGTCCTGGGATCGAGTCCCACATAGGGCTCCCTGCATGGAGTCTACCTCTCCTCCCTCTGCCTGTGTCTCTGCCTCTCTCTCTGTGTGTCTCTTGTGAATAAATAAATAAAATCTTAAAAAAAAAGAGACTAGAATAGAGTGAATCCTTGCTCCAACTGACTGGTGTCCTTATAAGAGAAACACGGGGAGAAACCATGCGATGACAGAGGCAACACCCAGAGAGAACGCCATGGGATGACAAAGGGGAAACTGGAGTCATTGCAAGACGTGCAATGCCGAGAATAGCTGATGATGCCAGAAGCTAAGAGAAAGGTATGCAGATTCCTCTTCAAAGGTATCCAGAGAGCATGGCCCTTCTGACACCTTGAATTTGGACTTCTGGCATCCAGAACTAGGAGATAATAAATGTCCATTGTTTTAAGGCACCTACTTTGTGGTACTTTATGACAGCAAAACCAGGAAACTATTGCTCTAAGTTAAAGAAGCAGACTCAAAGGTATTCATATGACATTCTAGAAAAGGCAAAACTACAAAGATGCAGACTGGATCAGGGGTGCCGAGGGTTGGGGCTAGGATGACGGGATGAGCATAAGCAAGTAAGAGAGAATTTTGAGGGTGATAGAAATATTCTAGATCTGGAATGTGATGGTAGTTACAGGATTGCACGTATTTGTCAAAATTCATAAAACTTTATAGTATATACATTTTAAAATGTTCAAGTTTACTCTACATAAGTCACACCTCAATAAATCTGCCTCCCATTCATAAACCATAAATAAAACAAAACAAAAAAACTATCATACAGTGGCCATCTGTATACCTTCCACCCAGATTCAATGGTTGTTAATATTTGACCATATTTGCTTTATCTATATATGTATTGCATTTTTGCTGAATCCTTTAAAAATAAGTTGCAGATATCATGACACTTCATCCCTAAAAATTTAATCATACATCTTTTAAGAATAACAACATTTTTCTACATAGGGTATGTAAGAAAAGTAATAATTCCAAATTATCATCTAACACACAGTCGATATACCAGCTTCTCCAGTTGAATCAAAATATCTTTTGCAATTGCCTTTTTCTAACCAGGATCCAATCAAGGATCATAATACATTTGGATGTTATATCTCTTCAATCCCTTACTCTTAATCAAAAATAATCTTCCCGTCTTTTTCTTTTCTTTGTCTGACTGCTTCCTCACAGTGTTGCCAAATTTTCTTCTCTTTATTTCCTATAAACTAGAAGTTAGTGCTGGTGGCTTGATTAGATTCAGGTTAAACACTTTTGGCAAGATTAGGGCTCAAATGTGTGTCACTTCTAATAGTAATTATGATTTTTTTTAAAGTAATTTTTTCCTTAAGCCACACAACTAACAAGTAGCAGAGTCAGAACTCAAAATTGCTGGCTTCAAAGCACCTGTATTTGACCATCACATAACAATGCCCCTAGGAATAATGATAATTGTGCCCACCAAGGTGAAGATAAGGGAAAGGGGTTTTTTGTAAAGTAATTCAAAAAGGGACAGAGAGATACGCTTTTAGCACAACAAGGACATGGGAGTGATGCTAGCAGGTGATTAATTGGCCCAGTATGAATGATCTGGTTATTTTTAGATGCTTGAATAGGAGGCAAGACCAAAGTGGCCAGAAATTTCCACCCCCTCCCCTCCTTACCCTCCATCAGGAACAAAAAATGACTATGCTTTTAAGAAATAAAAAGCACTTAGCATCTGTTGGGGGAAGGAATAGAGAAAAGGACTATGGGGAAGAGGAATATGAGAGAGGAGGCAAGAAGAGGATGTTGAGAGGAAGTCTGCTAACCAGAGTTTGGCTCTATAGGTGCCACAGACAATAAGCCCCCTTACTCATGGTTGTACAGCTTATGGAAGTTACTCAAATCTCTGTCACTCCATGCACTCTAGTTTGGTTAGAACATGATACATGAGGGCAACCCTGGTGGCGCAGCGGTTTAGCGCCGCCTGCAGCCCGGGGTGTGATCCTGAAGACCCAGGATAGTGTCCCACATCGGGTTCCCTGCATGGGGCCTGCTTCTCCCTCTGCCTGTGTCTCTGCCTCTCTCTCTCTCTCTCTCTCTCTCTCTCTCTGTCTCTATGAATAAAGAGAAAAAAAAAAAAAGAATATGATACATGAGCCTGAACAAAAAGATGCTCTCACCACGCTCCATGATTCTGTGTATTCTTCAACAGCCAACTGGAAGATAATTTATTAAGAACTGTTCTGTGATGGGCTTCCAATAACTTCTAGTATTGTCAGGCACTGTGCTAAGTGCTTTAGATATATTCATTATCTCTAACCCTCCGAACAGCCCACAGGAAGAGGTCACTGAGACTTAGCTACTCACCTAAGGTCATAAAGCTACCAGGCCAGAAAATTTTTAGTTGTGCCTCTCTGACCTGGATGCAGCTAAACTAGCCTAGGACAGTGATCTCAAACTATCTGGGAAGGACCCATTTTCTATTTATTTTTATTTTTAAAAGATTTTATTTATTTATTCATGAGACACACACACACACACACACACACACACACAGAGGCAGAGACACGGGCAGAGGGAGAAGCAGGTTCCATGCAGGGAGCCCAATGTGGGCCTCGATCCCAGGACCCCAGGATCACCCGTAAGCTGGAGGCAGATGCCCAACTGCTGAGCCATTCAGGCATCCCGAAGGACCAATTTTTAAATTTCAATCTATCACAGCTTGATAATTTGGGAAGACACATAATCTTTTAAAATATGAGAAAAGAGGGATCCCTGGGTGGCTCAGCGGTTTGGAGCCTGCCTTCGGTCCAGGGTATGATCCTGGAAACCCGGGATCGAGTCCCACATTGGGCTCCCTGCATGGAACCTGCTTCTCCCTCTGCCTGTGTCTCTGCCTCTCTGTGTCTCTCATGAATAAATAAATAAAATCTTAAAAAAATTTAAAAAAATAAATAAATAAAATATGAGAAAAGATATGCACAATACAAGGCCAAACTTAAAAATCAACAGACATACTCTGTGAAATTGCTATAAATTTTTCTAAACACTTAGTCTTCAGAGTGAATCTCATCACGGAACGGCACTAGTATAGAGTAGTAGTCCTGGTCATGAGGGCACATCAGAATCATTCCTGAACTTTTGCCAAATACATGTGCCACCCAGACTCTGATTCAGCAGGTTTGACATGTTTAATAGACACTTCCCAGGGGATTTTGATGTCCATCCCCCACTAAGAACCACTGCTATTCTGATATGTTGCCAAAGCTACTGTTGACAGCTTGGTACAAATTCAAAGAATCAAGATCCTCTTTCAGAATTCATTAAAACCAGTACTGGGCATTGTGGTGGGGAAAAGGGATGGGCGAGAATGCTAGGGAACTGAGAAATTCAAGAGTTGTCCTCCCTAACAACTGCATTATCACCTAATACTATTTCAATATCCTTTCAACCTAAAACTTTTGATGTCTGGTTCAAGTATGAAAACACACTGAGCAGCAAATTAGATGCAGTCAAAACTGCATTTTGCAGATAACCATTCCCATCTAAGGTAACACCTCCATTTGGTGTCCTCCTACTTACACAGCCCTGCCTTTGTAAGAACAGGCCATCTCCCACATCCTGCGTTTGAAGGATTCTGGGAACTGTCTGCCCCAGAGAAAAGCTGTGAGTCCTTAATTTATCCTAGAGCACAGCCAGCTGATGGCACAGCCAGCGGGGAGAAACAGCCTGGGAGACTCAAGCACTCCACCTTTTCAGTTCAGGGTCAACAGTGAAAAGTAGATGAGGGATGAGGCCTCACAGGAAGCTCACAAGAGACTTCAGTGAGAATATGAAGCGCGAGTGTGTGTGTTCCCCCAAGAAAGAACTCCTGTGACCTACATGACCCCAAGAAAAGAGGATTGATCAGATGCTTGTGGAAGAAAAAACAAACAAAAAAAAAAAAACAAGTAGGATGACGGAACCAAAATACAATTTTGTTTTCACAGTAATTACTTTGTATTAGTATTACTGGCATGCATGGTGTGTTCAATTGACCCGAACACAATGTTAAGCAGGTACACACAGAGTTTGATTTACACAATATGTACTCTTCTCTCTCAGTTCCAGTCTTTGATGGGCATGTTCATATAGCAGGTGCCCAATAAAATTTAGAAATAGTCCTCCAATTTCATTCTCTAGAATAGATTGAAAACTCCTTGGTGGATAATATGTTTCCAGGTGATATCAAGGGTTGCTATAAACCAATAAGATAAAGATAACTCAAAAGAAAAACAGGCAAAGGATATGGACCATTTCCCAGAAGAAGAAATAAAAAGCAGCAAAGAAAAGATGCTCAACCTCGCTGACGACCGAGAAAATGCAAGGCAAAATAAAATATTGTTTTGGACTCATTATACTGGCAAAAAGTGTGTTAATATTGTGATACTTTCATATACCACTTGTGAAAGTATAAGTTGGTTGGGCTACTGTAGAGGGCTATTTGCCAATATCTCTTTGCATCCTGAGTTTGAGGGACTGGAACTGTTAGACTCAGTTCATACCAGCTTGCAGGAACTGATTGTACATCTCTCTTCCAATTTCACGTTTACTAATGTCACATAATAGTTTGAAATCAGCCATGGCAGGGAGAACTTACACAATGGAAGTGGACAAATGCTACAACTCAGCCCTTATCTTACTTTTTAGAAGACTAGTTGCTAAACATTTATCACATTCTGCAGTATGTCTATTTACCAGTGTCTAGAATCTAAAAAAGCATGTAACCTATGATACAGCAATTCTTGGTGGGTTTTTTTTTTTTAAGATTTTATTTATTTATCCATGAGGGACAGAGAGAGAGAAAGAGAGAGAGAGAGAGAGAGAGAGGCAGAGACACAGGCAGAGGGAGAAGCAGGCTCCATGCAGGGAGCCCGACGTGGGACTCGATCCCGGGTCTCCAGGATCAGGCCCTGGGCTGAAGGCGGCGCTAAACCACTGAGCCACCCGGGGTGCCCCCTGGTGGATTTTAAGTGGGCTCCATATGGAGCCCAATATAGGATTTGAACTCATGACCCTGAGATCAAGACCTGAGCTGAAATCAAGAGTTGGTCACTTAACCAATTGAGTCATACCAGTGCCCCAGTAATTCCTGTTTTGTAAGTTATCTTTACACATGTATACAGAAAGGCATGTGCAAAGCTTTTCACCGCAGCACTTGGGCTTCAAAGGCTGGAAGGTTCTGGTGAGACTTAACACAATTTTTTTTGGAATGTCCCAGTGCCCAAAGTCAGTGCTTCCTGGACTTAGTCTCAAGGGGTTGGTAGGAGAGAGTGCTGGTGGCTGACTCTAGTAAAGCTCTATTCTGATCAGATAAGGGAAATTCAGATGAGATTTCTTTCAGCATCTTCAATAGCTAAGATGTTTCCACTCTGAAGTATTCTCTATACCAGTTTTGTAGGTTGGTGGTCTCTGCAGTACTCATTGTAAGCCTCAAGATGTGTTGTTGAGGGTAAAAGCAATTTGCAGGACATGAATAAATACAGTATGACTGCACTTATGTCACATAAATGTATAAAAACAGTACTGTAAATATGGGCATATAATGTAAGTAGGTAAAAATCATTAGAAAACTGGAAGGATTTACACTCAAAGTGACCACAGAGGTTACTGCTGGGGAAGGGTAGGAAACCAAGAGAGATGGTACTGGTCTTAGGGGACTTTAGCCTTAATTTATAAGGATTAAATACTTTTGGAGGATCCCCGGTTGGCTCAGTGGTTTAGCGCCTGCCTTCAGCAGAGCATGATCCTGGAGTCCTGGGATGGAGTCCCACATCAGACTCCCTGCATGGAGCCGGCTTCTCCCTCTGCCTGTGTCTCTGCCTCTCTCTCTCTCTGTCTCTCATGAATAAATAAATAAAATCTTAAAAAAAAAAAAAGGATTAAATGCTTTTCAAGGTCAATGTATCCATGTGTTGTTTGCATAAAGTTAAAACTAAAACAAAACCACAGTCCATAAGCTGCCAACCAAGTCCAAGATAGGGTTCTGAGCTCCTAGAATGGGAGGCATGCTCTTACTCCGGGAATTCAATTTCTCCTTAGTGGCCCAGGCCTCTTGGGCAGCCCTACACTTCTCCCCTCAGGGCATTCTGATTACATTGTGGGATATCAGGTCTGATTAAGACCCCTAATGGCCTCTGAAAAGCACTGAGAAGATTGTGATTCTCCTTTCCGCATTTATAATTCAAAATAAAAATACTATGAAAATAAAGAAATCCTATAGAGTACTGATTTTTCCTATGACTACGGTGATGCTTTAGCTAGTTGAAAAATCTTGAATCTCTCAAAAAACTTTGGCTTACCTGGGAGCATGTGTTTAATTCTGACCAGCTGGGTGATTTAGCACTTGGCAATAAAAGGGTGAGAAATGGAATAAATCACCAGCAGCAATCTTCGGTCCTTCTCTAAGAAAAGATTCAAAAAAAAAAAAAAAAAAGAAGGAAAGGAAGGACACAAGTTTAATCACTACGTGTCTCCAGAAACCAGCTCCTTAACAAACCATGCGTGCAGTTTGATTGATGAGACTTCCAGGTGCAAAACTAGGTGTGATATTTGATCTACCAAGAATGCGCCCGCTGTGATGCAGTGATGCACTACAACCACGTCCGTCCTGGGGCTCCCACAAGGCAACAGGGACTTGCTGGGTCTTGCCCCTCCAGCATCAGTTCCCAGCTGCTTGCCCATAGGGGCTGCAAGTTGATTCTCCCGGGATCAGATCCCTAGCAAAGAGATTTCTCCAGCTCTTCAGGGACCTTCAGAATCAAATTCCTTTAGCTTTTTATTCAACTGTTCCCTGTGTGTACAGGGAGAGGCAAGGGGACTATTTGTTAAAGTTTCACATTATTCTTCTCCATTTACTAAAATTATAGGCATAAGCCCTGATGAAGAGAAGGATCAGCTTTTCCACCTGTCTGAGCAATTGGATGGAACTGGGTGGGTCTGATAGCTTTCACACTGAGATGCTCCTGGATGCAGATTATCTGGTTAGTTGGTTATTATTATTTACCTACTTACTGTTTATTATTTACTTTATGGATTTATTTACCTCCTGATACTGGGGGAAGAGATTTTTCTCTAAATTCTCTGTAGGCCCTATTCAAAGTGGTGGTACACTAACTGGCAAGTGGCTATTTCTATAGTTCAATGGATCATACAGTAACATGTGAAGTGATTTGCTTTCTTTCAGCTCAGAGGGGATCTGAAGACAGGCTCCTTCTGGGTGTATGAGGTCCAAAGCCAGGTGGTCCTCTGTGCCCAGAGGGTTTGGCACCTTACCTTATCTATCCTCTGGCCTGGCCAACCAATCCAAGTCAGGCTGGGGCTCCAGGGAAGAACAAAATATTATGTGGCCCCTCTGCCTCCTTGTGCCATTCTTTGGCTGATGCAGGCTAACGGCAAATATAAACCCCTTTTGGCAAAGTTCACTTTTGTATTGACAACCTTCACTCCCTTTAAGTCTTCTACAACTGAACTCTACTTTGAGGGACAGACCATATGGGGATTTTTTCAAGAACCCTCATTCCTTCCTGTAAACTGATTGGGGGACATGAACATGTGGGCTAACAAAGGTTCTTTTATGTTGTAGGGGAGCAAAATTTGCAACCTCCAAAATATGTCTCTCTGGCCCGTAGATTATTTTAGGCTGATTATTTTTAAGAAACAGAAGACTCAGGAAGAACCTCTGACCTTCCCTCTGTCTAAAACAATTTAGATTGAGGACCTTCCTCTAGGAAGAGTTATCCCCCTCTGTACCCACAGCCTAAAATGAACTAGGGGTGGTGGTCGGGGAGGAACTTGGCTGTCTGTTTGTTACAATTCCTGTGTCCTGTTTCTGTGCGGTGCTGCTGCAAGCATTTGTTTACCAAACGTATTTATTCTTTTTCATTTCTTACGAATTGTCTTCCTTCTCTTTGAGGTCCCAGCCCCTACGGCTTTCTCCTTAGCTCTAGGTGCCATATAAAACCCAATTGCCTGACTGCCAGTGAGCACCATATTCCTGTGGAGCCCCTGTATATAAGGAATTAAATTTTCTTTTCTCCCGTTAATCTGTCTCAAGTCTATTTAATTTTTAGACCAGCCTAAGGAATCTTGAAGGGTAAAGGAAAAATTTTCCTTCCAAGAATTTGGAGTAGTTCACAGGATAAACTTTAACTGCCTGAATATTGCTCACCCTAGGATAGCTGTAGCTGGAAGATCCTGGGGTTTCTGACAAAAAGCTGGCAAATATAAGAATTTTCACTACCTCAGGAGCCCGGGTCTCTGCCTGCAGGGTCTAATGAAAGTGAGAGTGGTGGAAGACATTTTCTTCACCTAAATTTAGATTGGCAGGAAAAAATATGTGTGAAACTAATTCATTCGGTATAGCAACTTTGGTAAAAATATGTTATGAGTACTCTTGTTTTCAACTGTTCCTTTCTCTCCCAGAGATGGTGGTTGTTTTTTGCCTCTGTCTTTTGTGTCATTTCTCACAAGGTATGGAAAACCATAGGTCTGACTAGGCTTTCCTCTCACCTTGTCCTAAGTCTTGAAAGCTTGGGTTTATAACCAATGAGGCTGTTCTTTCTGGACTCTGCCATCTGGAGGATGCACATACCAGCATGCATCTGGCAAGCAGCCCAATAGGCTGTGGCTCCAACAGTCAGCATTCTTTTTGTCCAACTGTACCAGTTCTCAGAGGAATTTGTCATAAGGGATTCTGGTCCCTAAGGGACCTTTGTCCTCTCAACCTTCCTTGTCACTAATTTGGCCAGAAAAAAATGTGGGTTGCACCCCATTTGTGGCTAGATCTTTCTTAGGCTAAGTTTGGGAGTGAACTTTCTGAATCTTGTGAAGGTTGGATTTTTGCACTCTCCTTTAGGGATGCCTCTTTGGTCCATGGTTAAGCCACAAAAAGGCATATCAGTTTATATGACTATTGAGCCTAATACAAGATCCTACTTGTTGGGACGCCTGGATGGTTCAGCAGTTGAGCATCTGCCTTTGGCTCAGAGTGTGATCCCTGGTCCTGTGATCAAGTCCCATATCGGGCTCCCTGTGAGGAGCCTGCTTCTCCCTTTGCCTATGTCTCTGCCTCTCTCTCTCTGTATCTCTCATGAACAAATAAATAAATAAATAAAATATTTTTAAAAACGATCCTACTTGTCAATGGCCAGATGATGAATCCTCTAAACTGGCTATATATAAAAGAAAAAATTTCTTTGTAGAGAGTTCTCATGTCTTAATGGTATAACAGCTAGCCTTGGGGAGATCAAAGAACAGAAATTAGACTTAGAACAAAAATCAAAGTCTACTCAGACCCCTTCCTATTTGCCTTCAGGCATTTGCAGACATAGTAAAAACAAAAACAAAAACAAAAAAACAACCACAACAAATTAGGACATTGGAAATACAAATGTCCTGCATGTAAGAAGAAAAGGAAAAAAAAAAAAAAAAAGAGCAACCATCCTTATCTTACAAATCTCTTGCAAAACTAAAAACATGCAACCTTAAAGGCAATCAAAAGTCCATCTATTCCTTTTTTTTTTTTTAACCAAACCTCCCCTATTTATCTCAAATAACTCTCAAATTGGCCTTAGAAAACCAAAGTTCTTCTTGGAGAAACTTGCATTCTTTCTCTGTCCCTTGAAGATATAAATCTTACCATGTCTTTGAAATATAAACACCCCAGGAGGTATTTAAAACAATACCCACACTTGCCTAATACTAAAGAAAAAAGAAAAGAAAACAAAATGAGGCTTTTTAAAAACACAAACTGCAAAAAGAGCTAAAACTCTAGACCACAGCCTCTTCAAGATTACTTTCAGCACAAATACAAATCTTAAGTCTTCTCCAGATATAGTAAGAAACCTTAGGACACCTGGGAGGTAAACTTAAATTATTCTAACTGTTACTTAGAACATAGTGAGTTTTTTATTGTTTTAAAAAAGAAGCTATAAGATCTCTTTATTTGTCAATATGTATGCCATTTCTCTATGTTGTAGACATGGTATTTTCTACCTCCAATGGTATTGCCAAAATTAATTTGAAAAAGAGTTCATTTAATTAAAGAAAAGGACTTATATAACTTTAGGATTCATAAAAATGCTCAAAAATAAAATAGAAACTTAATGCAAATGAATTTTATGTTCACATGATATGGGAAAATATTCAGTATTAAAACTAATTTAAAGTTGCTGGTTGGATTAAAATAGACATGTCTTAGACTTATCAAGATTGAATTAATGCAGACACACAACTTTTTGTTCTGTGTTTTTAAATCGAGTAAGTTTGTGTTATCTCTAACTTACAATGGTGGCTGATTTTGTCTAATGTCTCATGAAATTTTCATAGGTATTCTAAACATAATTGTTGAGAGCAAATGATTTAGATTGATGTAAATGAAATAAGAGTTCTACAGTGAACTTTTTAGCAAAAATTATGTTTTACAGGGCACCTGACTGGCTGTCAGTACAGCATGCAACTTTTGTTCTCAGGGTGTTGAGTTCAAGCCCCATTATGGGTTAGAGCTTAGTTTAAAAAAAAAAAAGTTAAAAAATTTTTGTTTTATGGTATGTGCAGTTAAAAATAGTTTCCAAAATTCTGGGGGGATCCTGAAACTTTAAAGTTTTGCTAAGTTAAACAATAAGTTAAATTCATTAGGTATCTAAATTATTTCCAAATAAGATAAAACACTGAACGTTAATTACTCCCCTTTCTGACTATAAAAGCCTTCTATTTTACACAGATCCTTGGAGCTCCTTTCCACTTGGTTAAGAGAATGCTACTCAATTCATGAATCTTGCCAACTGGATCTTCAAATTTACTTAGCTGAATTTTTAAAACACTGATACAGAGGAACTAATGATATTTGTGTTTGTTGGTAAACGTGTTATGATGAAAGACTGTACTTATAAAGAAGACTATGTTTCTAAAATTATAAAGTGTATTAATAAACTTGCCAATTTAAAGAATGCTGGTATAATAGAGAATTCACAATTGCTTACTACTTCATTTTCACTAGAAATTCAAGTTTCTCAAAGTTAAGAATTCTAATACACGTGATTGAAACTACTAGAAATAATAAGGGAAACTCTGTATACAAGGAAAGTTGCATGTGTTTTGAGTAAGAAAAGTTATAGAGTATGGAGATGTTCTTGTGAAGGGAAAGAAAGTAAATTTGTCCTAAAGCAAATCTGGTTACAAAAAAGAAAAAGGGACACAAATCTGAATGTAGAAAAATGTCATAGAAAGTTTATGGAAAAGGACTCTTCAGAAACAATTTTACATATGGTAGAGACTGCCTAACATTGGGATAAATTTAATTAAGTAAATGAGTTTTAATATCAAAAGTAAACTAATGCAAAATTAAAATTTGGTCTATCTGTTCAAAGGACAGTCTTCTTAGACAATTGGTCTGCTCTTGATAATAAGAGATTATGAAGGGTTTTTCTTTGCTCTCAGTGTAATCTGCCTGGAAAACAGTATTTGTGTTTTATCAAAATAATGTCCTATGCTTCATGTTGTCTTTTTTTTTTTTTAAGATTTATTAGAGAGAGAGAAAGAGAGAGAGCACATGAACAGGGTGAGGGGCAGAGAGGGAAGCAGAGCAGGGGGCCACTGAGCAGGGAGCCCAATGTGGGGCTTGATCCAGGGACCCTGGGATCATGACCCTGAGGCCAAGACAGATGCTTAACCAACTGAGTCACCCAGGTGCCTGCTTCATGTTGTCTTAATCAGGCCTTTGATTACTAAAGAAAATTCAATCTTCTCAATACGAAAAGAGCTAAATTTTTCCTTTTTATGACCATTTAACTTTGTTCTCAAAGCTTTTGTCACTATTGGTTAAGTGGATAATTAGGTAATGTTTCACAGTGATCTCTGATCCTATTTGACCAAGTGTTTTATAAAGTCTTTTTGACATTTTGACAAACTATCCAAAATTTAAACCCAAAATGAAGTTGTTTTTTTTTGTTTTTTTTTGTTTTTTAAGATTTTATTTATTTATTCATGAGAAACACAGAGACGTAGGCAGAAGGAGAAGCAGGCTCCCTTCAGGGAGCCTGATGCCAGGCTCCATCCCAGGACCCTAGGACCACTACCAGAGACAAAGCAGATGCTCAACCACTGAGCCACCCAGGTGTCCCAATGAAACGGTTTTAACATCAAAATAACTTTAGAATTTTTCAGAGGGTTCCTGAAAAATCGCAAGATTTTTCTCTCCCTTGTAAAATATACTAAACTAGGCTTATCTGATATATTAAAGTACATGAGAAACATTGTCAAATAAATGGTGATAAATCTTTTCAGATTATATGGGTAAATATTAATTTAAGTGTTCTACAAATTATATAAAATTCCAAAAAATTCTGATAAGTCCTGGCATGTCATCAGTCTTAATCCCAGTTATTTATTTTTTATTTTTTTATTTTAAAAAATTTTTTTAAAGATTTTATTTATCCATTCATGAGAGACACAGAGAGAGAGAGAGAGGGGCAGAGACACCGGCAGAGGGAGAAGCAGGCTCCATGCAGGGAGCCCGACGTGGGACTCGATCCCAGGTCTCCAGGATCAGGCCCTGGGCTGAAGGTGGCGCTAAACCGCTGAGCCACCCGGGCTGCCCATTAATCTCAGTTATTATTTTAAAATGTTTTACGTCACAAGAAATAACCAAATTTCTTTGTCAATTTCATTGTACTGAATTCTAATTAGACCTTTAACTAGGCCATTTTATTTATTTATATATTTATTTTTAAAGATATTATTTATTTATTCATGAGAGACATTGGCAGAGGGAAAAGCAGGTTCCCCGCAAGGGAGCCTGATGTGGGACTTGATCCCAGGACCCCAGGATCATGACCTTAACTACTGAGCCACCCAGGTGCTTCACACAGGCCATTTTAAAGTCTTGTCATTTACAGAGTTATTCTTTTGCTCCAATGCTTTTACAAAAGTGTTCCTGCAAAATTGCTTCTATTGGATTTCTGATAACTTTACGATCATAAATCTGAACTTGATAAAAATTTACAGAAATAGTACAGAAACAAGAACTTGTTGAAGAACAAAATGAATTACATGGGACTGAATAAACTGAGGAAAATGAATTTTTATCAATTTCCATTTGTAATAGTACTGGTTCTTTCATTTTTAGTTTTCCATATAAAAGGAAGCATTTCCTCTTAATCTAACTATATCTTATAGCAACTTATTAAACTATACCTTTGCAAAGTAGAATTGAAACATTTATCTGTTTCTCCCTATTGTATCCCTCTAGAATTCGAAAACTCTTAATGAATATTCTTACTCCTATGGCAACAAGTTTATTTGCATAAGTTCAATAAGAATCTGTTCTGGACTTGAAGGGATGAGCACTGGGTGTTATTCTGTATGTTGGCAAAGCGAACACCAATAAAAAATAAATTTATTATTAAAAAAAAAAAAAGAATCTGTTCTGGGCAGCCCAGGTGGCTCAGCAGCTTAGTGCCGCCTTCAGCCCAGGGCCTAATCCTGGAGACCTGGGGATCGAGTCCCATGTCAGGCTCCCTGCATGGAGCCTGCTTCTCCCTCTGCCTCCCCCCAACCCCCATTAATAAATAAATAGAATCTTAAAAAAAAAAAAAAAAAAGAATCTGTTCTCCTTGTAAAGACACAACTGGAAACATTAGTTATATTACTAAGCTTTGACTGGAATGTCATATTTGAGAGATATACATAGATTCATATATGACCAGATGGCTTTAAGAAACTAAGGTTACTTTATGGAGTCAATAAAACCCCTTGGAAATATCAGCCTGATGCCTTGCTTACTGTGTTCCCAGCAGCCTTACTAGGTGAGTAAAAAAGGTTACTTCCTGGCAGGTGCAGGAACTCAGGATATTTTGGGGACCTCAAGTATAGGTAAAGTAACCTCAAGCTATTGCAGGCAAAGTCTAATGACAAGTATTTGGCAGCTAAAAGTTCAATCTGGAGATTCCTTATGAAAGGTTCCAGCAAAGTAGATTTAAAAGAACCTACACGATCAATTGCACTTATGCAGAAATAATCAGGCCAAGTTATTGAAACACGGCTTAGTTTGCAAACAAATTAGTCTTAATTTGGCTATCTTTGGTAGAAATGAGGGTGACTATTAAGAGAAAAAACTGTTTCAATGGCACATCGTTGTGGATATTAGATTCACATAAAGTGATAAAGTGGACTAAATCCTGAATTCTTTGTTTCTTCTAATGTCTCAAACCTCCAAAATAACTTACAATTTTTCTCCTGCCTTTTTGACTTGGAATCATTGAAAACTCAGTGTACTTGTACTTTTTTTCCCTGAAGCCCTATAAACTGAGTATGAATGCCCTGATAAACTTGGAGAAATCACTACAACGGCTCATGTATGCATAACACTTGTGCCAATTGCTGTGTGGCCACTCAGAATGATCATCAGGGACATTCAAACTGCAATCCAGCAAAATCTATCAGATTAACCACTGCCTGCCTTCACTCTACCTAAAGATAACCTAAGCTGGACATTTAAACATCTTTTAAATTGGCTGCTATCAGAACTCAGAAATTGGTTTATAATTTGTTCCAATCATTACCCATTGTTTTTCTTTTATTTCCTTAGAAATGCCCCTTGTTTAATACCTGATTACTTGGGAACCCCAGGTGGCGCAGCGGTTTAGTGCCTGCCTTTGGCCCAGGGAGCGATCCTGGAGACCTGGGATCAAATCCCACATCGGGCTCCCGGTGCCTGGAGCCTGCTTCTCCCTCTGCCTGTGTCTCTGCCTCTCTCTCTCTCTCTGTGTGACTATCATAAATAAATAAAAATTAAAAAAAAAAACCTGATTACTTGAACGACAGGCTTACCTTGGAAGTGTACCTGCATCACAGCCTGCCGAAATGAGTTTAACTGAACTGACCTATTCTCAGGACTAAAAGACCAACTCAGTTAAGATGAAACAATCTACCAAACTTAACTTGCGGATGTGAACTTCCTGGAGAAGTTTCAAAGGCAGTACTGTAGGGAAGGAAAATGTCTCTTTGGCATGTGGATTTAGGCTGACTATTTTTAAGAAACAGAAAGCTTAGGAAGAACCTTTGACCTTCCTCTAACTGCCTAAAACAATTTGGATAGAGGACCTCCTCCATAAGGGAAAAAACACAGCATAATATAAACTGTGGACCCATAATATAAACAGTGGACCCTGTGGTGGACAGGGAAAACTTGGTAAAATCTGTTAAAATTCTTGTGTCCCACTGTTTCTGTACAGCCTAGCAAACATTTGTTTACCAAAGATGTTTACTCTTTTTCATCTTCCTGTGAATTGTCTTCCTTCCCCTTAGTGTCCCAGATCCCTATCCCATTCTTCTTAGTTCAGAAAGAAAAATACAAGCCTCATATCTGACTACCTGTGGGCCTCATACCCCCATACATACATACATAATTAAATTTGATTTTTCTCCTGTTAATATCTCATGTCAAATTTAATTTTTAGTCTGGCCAAAAGAATCTTGAATAGTGGAGGAAAATTTTTCCTCCCCAGCAAGTCTCCTCAATTTCCCTTCCTTTTTAAGACTGTAGGCCCCAGGGGTTCTCTTCATAAAGAAAGTAAGCAACCTTGAAAGAACAACAGACCTCACCTCCCCAGTGAAGTCAGAACGGGTCCACAGCTCTGCTAGGGATGCTACAGAAACTGCTTCTGGCCTCAACTCCCCAAGGAGGGAGTAAGCTTTGGGATTTGTTCACTTGCACAGTTCCCATGTCTATTGGCAGTCGTAGGTTCTCTTACTCTGGCTATGTTTAGCTTTGTTTGTTTTCCATGGGAACACAACTGCATTCATCTCCTTTTTCTCAGCTCTTCATTTATAACAGCTCATCACCAAGAACCCGAGCCCCAGATGATAAGCCAGGTATGATCCAGGCTTGTAAACATCCATCAAGAAAAAAGAAAGACCCTTTCTATGAAGGGGTGTGACCCCACACATTTCTGGTGTTTCCTTTCCACCTCCAGATCCAGAGAGACATACTTCCTTTCCTTCACAATTCTGTATGGATGATTTATCCACTGACATATGCGGAGAGTTAAAGTCCCCTACTATCATTGCATTACTGTCAATTTCTCCCCTTTTGTCTGTTAATATTTGCTTTATATGTTTACGTGCTCTTACCTTGGGTGCAGAAATATTTACAAGAATTTTATCTTCTTGATGGATTGAGCCCTTTACATTATGTAATGCCCTTCTTTATCTTGTTATAATCTTTAAGTCTATTTGTCCGATAGAAGTATTGCTACCTCAGCTTTCATTTCCATTGGCATGGAATATCCTTTTTATCCCTTCACTTTTACCCTTTGTGTGTCTTTATTTTTTTTTTTTTTAAGGTTTTATTTATTTATTCATGAGAGACACAGAGACAGAGAGAGGCAGAGACACAGGCAGAGGGAGAAGCAGGCTCCATGCAGGGAGCCTGATGTGGGACTCAACCCCAGGACTCCAGGATCACGCCCTGGGCCAAAGGCAGGCACTAAACCGCTAAGCCATCCAGGGATCCCCCTTTGTGTGTCTTTAGATCTTAAGTGAGTCTCTTATAGGCAGCATATAGATGGATCTTGTATTTTTTCCATTCAGCCACCCTTTGTTTTTCAATTTAAGCATTTAGTCCATTTCCACTTAAAGTAATTATTGATAGGTATGTATTTATTGTCATTTTGTTAAGTTGTTTTCTTTTTTGTAGTTCCTCTCTGTTCCTTTCATCTTCTCTTGCACACTTCCCTTGTTATTTAATCACTTTATTTTGAATATTATGTTTGGATTCCTTTCTCTTTATTTTTTGTGTAGCTATTGTAGGTTTTTGCTTTTGACTACCATGAAGTTCACAAAAAAAATTTGTATATATCACAGTCTATTTTAAGTTGGTGGTCACCTAAATTCAAACCCATTGTAAAAGTACTACATTTTATCTCATTTTATGTTTTTGACATAATACTTTAAGACTTTTCATTTTGTGTATCCCTTAACTAATTATTAGATATAATTGGTTACATACTGTGGTGGTTAGTAGTAACAAACTGTTTTAGCTTTTGCTTATCTCAGATAAATATGGGTGTATCTTTTCTTCAATAGGAATGATAACCTTGCCAGATAGAGTATTCTTGGTTCTAAGTTTTTTTTCTTCTCAGTACTTTGAATATATTGTGCCATTCCCTTTGGTTGCAAAGTTTCTGCTAAAAAATCAGCTTCTACTCTTATGGACATTCCCTTATATGTAACTAATTGCTTTTTCCATTACTGTTTTTAAGGGAAGATTTCTTTTTACTTTTTAATTATGATGTATTTTGGTGTGGATCTCTTTGGGTTCATGTTGTTTGCAACTCTCTGTCTCTTGAACCTGGATGTGTTTGCTTTGCCAGGTCAGAAAGGTTTTCAACTATTATTTCTCCTCCAAGTAAGTTTTCTGCCTGCTTCTCTCTTCTGAGACCCTTATAATTCAAATGTTAGTATGCTTGATGTTATTCCAGAATTCCCTTAAACTTATCCTCATTTTTAAAAATTCTTGTTTCTTTTTATCATTCAGTTTGGGGGATTTCCATTACCCAGTCTTCCAGATCACTGATCGATTCTTCTATATCATCTAATCTCCTGCTTATTCCCTGTAGTGTATTTTTTGCTTCTACTCTTTCAGCTGTGATCAATGCCTTCTAAAATGATGCTTTGAAACTATAATTAATATTTTTGTGTGCATAGAAAGTATCTGTAAGGAAACACAAAATTGTTAAGAACAACTACTTCTAGGGATAGAGATTTTTTATTTTTATTTTTTTAAAGGTTTTTATTTTTGGGGCACCCCGGGTGGCTCAGTGGTTTAGCGCCTCCTTTGGCCCACGGCATGATCCTGGAGACCTGGGATCAAGTCCCATGTCGGGCTCCCTGCATGAAGCCTGCTTCTCCCTCTGCCTGTGTCTCTGCCTCCCTCTCTCTCTGTGTGTCTCTCATGAATAAGTAAAATATTTTTTTAAAAATAAAGATTTTTATTTTTAAGTAATCTCTACACCCAATGTAGGGCTCAAACTTACAACCCTGAGACCAAGAGTTGCATGCTCTACTGACTGAGCCAACCAGGCACCCCAGGAGAGTCTTATTAAAAAGTAGAAAGCAAGGGAGAATCATGTTTTGCTCCATACAATTTTGTACTCATTTAAAAATTAAATTATGAAAAAATAAATAAAAATAAAAATAAAAATTATAAGTAATTTTTTAATGAGTATGTCTTATGCATTTTGGTGGGGGGGGGGAAGAGCAGGGAAGGGGCAGAGGGAGAGGGAGAGAGAACGCTAAGCAGACTCCATGCCCAGCAAGGAACCTGACACAGGGCTTGATCTCACAACCCTGAGAGTCAGATACTTAACTGACTGAGCTACCCACGTGCCCCTAATGAGCCTGTTTACTTTTATAATTAAAATGTTAAAAACTTTTTTTTATCTCTGTTTTATGGACCATGATAGATTATGATGAGAAAACCTTAATAATGAGCAAGTAGCTGCTACAGAATTCACTACAGACATTGTTACAATGAAGAAATGGCCAAGAGTTATGTTATATTTAGCAAGCTTGGATCATGGTTATACAGGTAGGATAAAGATAGTCTGCTGCCTACCTAGGTACTGAGGACAGCCAAGGAGCCCATGTGCACATCAAGACTCATCTTGCACACTGCATCCAAAAATGAGTAGCATTGAGTGGACAGTAAGACCAAGGTCATCAGAAACATCATTAGGCTCTACAAAGAGCCTCAGCAGCCTCAGCACACGGACAAGTCTAACATGGATGCAGCTTGCAAATGACATAGGATCTTACACCCCCTATGTCATATCTGCATACAAAAGCCATCACTGTAGGAACTGTCATTATCTTAATGAGCAAGGACATACCTATTTTTTTCAAGCACATATTCTTCTGGGGGGTTTGACAGAATAGGGAAATGAAAGATACCACCCTGAGGCCTCTTCCTGACCATGGCCTTGTGTAAGTCCTCTGTCCATCTGTCCAGATATTTCCCCCCTTTTAAAGATGGCAAAATAGCTTCTACCAGAAGTTACCTAGTCATTTTGAGACCAGTGCCAAATCTTAGTCATGATTCTAAAAACAGTCATAATTTATGAATCATAAAATGCCAAATATATTTTTATTTATTTAATGTAAAAACAGTATAGTAACAGTATTAAGGATTTTAAGTATTTTCATTTTTCAGCCTAAATTTTTTTTAACTTAACAGTTTAATCTCTTATTGCACTTGTGCAATCCATATTTTCCCCCCTTTCCATTTCTCCCTGTCTGCCTCCTGTGAATAAACAAACCCTGAGATAGGGAACTAGCCAAGGGGTACCTGGCTGGTTCAGTCAGTAAAGCATGCAACTCTTGATCTCAGGTCATGAGTTCAAACCTCACATTGGGCATGGAGCCTACTTAAAAAAAAAAAAGAAAAAGAAAACTAGCCAAGAGTAGGTGCGTAAAAGAGAAATAAAAAGACTAATTACAGTCCTTAGTGAGTAAATGATATAAATACTCATATTTTGGTATGTGCTCACATATAGGTTTAGTATTTTATTCTGGCAATAAATGTACTGAACTTTTTTTTTTTTAAAGATTTAATTGGGTATCCCTGGGTGGCTCAGAGGTTT
This sequence comes from Canis lupus dingo, assembly GCF_003254725.2. Taxonomy (NCBI): domain Eukaryota; kingdom Metazoa; phylum Chordata; class Mammalia; order Carnivora; family Canidae; genus Canis; species Canis lupus. Next base: position 63,012,447 of record NC_064252.1, on the reverse strand, counting down.
AGTGCCTGCCTTTGGCCCAGGGCGTGATCCTGGAGTCCCGGGATCGAGTCCCGCGTTGGGCTCCTGGCATGGAGCCTGCTTCTCCCTCCGCCTGTGTCTCTGCCTCTCTCTCTCTCTGTGTCTATCATAAATAAATAAATAAATAAATAAATAAATAAATAAATAAATAAATAAATATTTAAAAAAAAGATTTTAATTATTTATTCATGAGAGACACAAAAAGAGAGGCAGAGACATAGGCAGAGGGAGAAGCAGGCTCCATGCAGAGGGAGCCCAATGTGGGACTCAATCCTGGAACTCCAGGATCATGCCCTAAGCCAAAGGCAGACACCCAACCACTTAGGCAGCCAGGCATCCCTAAATGTACTAAACTTATAAGATATGCCAGTTGGCACCATTTATCTGACATGACAGCAAGCAGGCCTAGACAGGTTCCTGTATAACAAAGGTTACTTCAGTGTTACATTCAGTCATGATGCTATGACAACCATGGCCATCCCCAAATAAGGGAGAATTGAGAACTGACTACACTCAGATAAAAATTGCTATTTCTCAAATTTTGAGGTAAAAAAATGTATACCTTGCAGCTAGAGGTAAGTGCAAACTACTTATGTTCTATTTGAGTTTTCCCTTTTGCTAACTAAATCACCATCTAAAATACTGAAAAATTTGGCTGGAAACTTGTGACACCTAAAATTATAAGGTGGCTATTGTCCTATTAAGACCCATCCCTTCCAGTATCCTGTTCTTTTAGGAAAATATCCATTCATTTTTGAGCTGCCTCTAGAAGGCTTCCTTCTATATCCTTTTCCCTTTACTGGTCTAGATTATTTATTGTGTACTTCAGAAAACATTATTTTCTAACATCTGCTTAACATTTAATTTCCTCAAATTTCTATTTATATTCTGTTTTCCAAATTTTCACTAAGGTCTAAAAAAAGAATTTCAGTAACTAGTAGCTTGATACCATGTCAGCTATTTAAGATTTCAGATAACTCAGTGTCATCTTTTGCTTTCACTGCCTTCTTACACTTGGGAAAGACTACGTTAAAATGAAAATTTTAAGTGCCATAGTTCTTTTTGAATCATTACTTAAAAAGACAAAAAACAAACAAACACAAAAAACCCCCCAATAGTCTGATTAAAATGGGCAGAGAACTGAACAGATATTTTTCCAAAAAAGACATACAAATGGCCAAAAGATAAATGAGAAGATGCTCAGAATCATTGATCATCAGGAAATATAAATCAAAACCACAATGTGGGACACCTGGGTGGCTCAGTGGTTGAGCATCTGCCTTTGGCTCAGGGTGTGATCCTGGTCTTGGGATCGAGTCCCACATTGGGCTCTCTGCGAGGAGCCTGCTTCTCCATTTGCCTGTATCTCTGCCCCTCTCTGTGTATCTCTCATGAATAAATAAATAAAATCTTAAAAAAAAAACACACAATATCACTTCACACTGTCAGAATGGATAAAATAAAAAAGACAAGATATGGGATCCCTGGATGGCGCAGCGGTTTGGCGCCTGCCTTTGGCCCAGGGCGCGATCCTGGAGACCCGGGATCGAGTCCCACGTCGGGCTCCCGGTGCATGGAGCCTGCTTCTCCCTCTGCCTGTGTCTCTGCCTCTCTCTCTCTGTGACTATCATAAATAAATAAATACCTTTAAAAAAAAATTAAAAAAAAAAAGACAAGATATAACAGATGTTGCCAAGAATGTGGAGAAAAGGGAAACCTTGTGTACTTTTGGTGAGAATGTCAATTGGTGCAGCCACTATGGGAAAACAGTATGGAGATTCCTCAAAAAATTAAAAACAGAATTATTGTATGATCTAATAATTCCACTACTGGATATTAACCCAAAGAAAAAGAAAATATCAATTCAAAAAGATATATGCACCCCTTTGTTTACTGCAACATTATTTACAACAGCCAAGACATGGAAGAAACCCAAGTGTCCATTCATAAAGAAGACGTAGTACACACACACACACACACACACACACACACACACACACACAAACAGGAATATCATTCAACCATAAAAGAGAATGAAATTTTGACATTTGCAGGAACATGGACGGATCTAGTGATTATAAGGCTAAGTGAAATAAGTCAGACAGAAAGAAACAAATACCATATGATTTTACTCATTTGTGGAATTTAAGAAACCAATGAACAAGGAAAAAAGACATACTCTTGAAGATAGAGAACTGGTGTTGCCAGAGGGGACGTGGGTGGACAGGTGAGTGAAATAAATAAAGGGGATAAAAAAAATAACACTAGAGGAAGAGAGGTTAAGTAAAGGAAAGGGGAGGCTATAATGGTAAAATTTAAGCCTTTGCTGATAAGCCAATAGAAACCAGAGCTTCCAAGAAAATCCAAGCCTGAGATTAAGGCCAAATCTTGTGCTTCTATCAACATGAAACGACTGAAGGCTGAAGCTTCTTTCTCACTCTACTCTAAAAGCAACTTTTGGCTTGCCTGGACTGTTCCTAAACAGACTGAAGTTAAAGTGCTCATTGTTCAAGTAAGGACAATTTCTACAAGGCCTAATTCAGGATAAAGCCTATTTTAATTTTGCCCCACATTTCTTGAACTTAAAATAAAGGGATTTTAACCTAGGATTACGGAGGTAGGAAATCTAGTGGCACCTGCTGGGACCCTTATGCCAGTTTTCTCTTTCCCTGGTCTTTTCGCCATGCTTGCACTATTCCCAGGGAGAATTCTTGGTTTAAGTTAAGTGTCCCTCGTAAAAATTTACAAAAACAAGTTAGTCCCCCAAGATTAAAAACAAACAAACAGACAATATCCACTTAGGCAAGAAAAGGAGTGATTTATTTTCATACTTTCTTAGATGTAATACAAACTGATAGAATGTTTCTGGAGAACAATTTGGTAATGTTTATCAAAGTCTTAAAAACCATGTGTTTCATTTCCAGATAATTATTCAAGGAAACACAACTCTTCACCTAGTTCCATCCTTCTTTCCATTATCTCTGAAGGTTAGGCTGATAAGTCATTTCATGGTCTTTAGTGTGGTCTGTAGTCTCACAATAGACTATAATAAACATATATTCCTTTGGCAATCAGATACTTAAAAATCACCACTAAATACAACACAAACACACCCTGCCTAAAAACACTTGTATCCCAAAGTGTTTAATGTTAAATGTGGGACCACCTTCAGCAACTAGTTTCTTTTACTACTACTACTACTACTACTACTACTACTACTACTACTACTATTAAAAACTCAGTATACATTAACAGACTTTCCAAAGACCAAGGGTTTGGGGGTATAATAAAAAGCCCATGTCCACATTTGTGGCTATTAATTTTATAGGAGGACCTAAACAGAGCTTTAAACCACAACAATGATTTCCTCTTCCTGTGGGCCTATGGATTGTTCTTTTAGGCTTTCACAGATTTCACTGGATATGTGAGTCAATAATAATGTGGTAGCTACAGTTCTTCCTTCCAATGACATTTGCGATCCCATTATATGATGGGATACTCTTTTCCTCCATTTTATAGCAGAAGACATTATCTAAATTCTCCTGGATCACATGACAGTAGCCCTGGAAACAGAAAGCAAGTTTTAATAGTTCTTTAGCCAAACCTCATGCCTTCTCTGAATCTATTTACCATACTGTTTCAAGATGTTTTCTCAAGGGTCCACAGGGGCTACATTTAAGACCTTCTGGTCACTGTTTGCTAACTGCTGGGATGGTTTTAATCAGGGAGGAAGCCAGTATTTTCAGCTTGGGTGTTGGAAAAGTTCCTAAAATGTCTGCGAACTGATTTAAGAGGAAATTTTAACAGAAAAGAACTTATTCCTGCCCTAGAATAAACTCATTAAAACTGACATATGGTATAACCACTGACCAAGGGAGCTACATTTTTTAACACATTACATCTGAAAGGCACCTGGGGTTTCTAAATGTTATCAGTACCAAATGATAAAACCAGTTAAGGCCATAGCCTCAATATACTGGTTGACAGCTTCCTCCTTTTAGAGTATTCTTGGTGTTTGGTATAACTTCTCCATGAGGACCTAGCTTTTACACTAGCCTTCTTTCTTTCTTTTAATTTGTTTTTTTTTTCTTTCTTTTAATTTGTATTTATTTATTAAGTAATCTCTATGCCCTCAACCCCAAGATCAAGAGTCACATGTTATACCAACTGACCCAGCCAGGTACCCCTTTATTAGTTTTCTTCAAAAGGTTTTATTTGATGACCCAAGTAAAATTTTCTGATGTAAAAGACCTCACATCAGCTCAGTAGACATTTTTCCTTTCATACAACTCTGACTTGAAGTAAGTATAAAGGGAGTCAGTCCCTTTGTGACAAGGACCGTTTAGTTCTAGGTTCCAGAAAAGCCCAACTTTCTCAGTAGTTCAGATCAAACCAGACCCCTCATATTTAGTGAGAATGAATCCAAATGTCTGAATCAGTTCCAGGAGCATCACAGGTTTTACCAGGATCAGTAAACTTTTTGTAGGTTAGGCAGGCTTTCTAAGCCTCAGCTCAAGACACATGGCTTTTGGTCAGCCTTGTATTTGCATGAATAAAATGTTTTGTTCCCCCTTTTCTAATTCTTCCATGATTTATGGAATCCTACTCCAGGAACCGACCACCATAGTAAGGGTTCCTGAAGTTGACTCCACCTAGTCCTACTGAATTCAAGTGTCTAGGGATATGGCCCTTAAGCCTTTTTAAAATGCTTTTATAATGGGGAACCGGGCTGGCTTACTCAGTGAAGCAGGTGACTCTTGATCTCAAGGTGCTTTTATGAGCACTCTGCATGCTAAAGTTTTAGAACCTCTACAAGTAGTACAACTGTAAGAATGAATGAAAGAGAAAGACAAAAGAAATCTCAGCAAGTGAGACAAACAGATTTGAATTTGGGGATTTAATAAAATGGGTGAATAAGATTTAAAAAAAAAAATCGCAGGTCACTGGGGAGGGATCATGAACACCTTTGCTTCAACAACTCCATCTTCAGCTAGGCTGGCTGCATCAGTGTGCTGATACTTTCTTCTACCTCTGAGAGCTTCTTTAGGAGTTGACTGACCTTGACTTCATCAAATTCCAAACACAGAAATTCTGATTCCTGGAAAACATAAAAGGGTGTTTTTATAAGAGACCTTCAAGATAGCCAAGGTTCTGGACCTGGCCTGACCCAGTTCCGAAGATCCAGGGCCCCTTACCTAGCAAACCTGACTCAGGTCTCAATACCTAAATGATATATTAGCCAACAAAGCAAATCCACATATTTAGTTCCCTAACTAAAACTACTTCAATGAGGTGTTTCATAAACGGTAAAGAGGTACACAAATGTTGGGTGTTCTCATGATGAGGCACGTGAGAAGCTGTTTTTGTCTGTCACCACATTTGATCCCATAACAATTTTTAAAAAGATTTTATGTATTTATTCATGAGAGACACACAGAGAGGCAGAGACACAGGCAGAGGAAGAAGCAGGCTCTGTGAAGGGAGCCCGATGTGGGACTCGATCCTGGGACTCCAGTATCATGACTTGAGCCAAAGGCAGATGCTCCACTACTGAACCATCCAGGTGTCTCCCTATAACAATTTTTAAGCTAAGTACATAAGTATTGCTGTTATATAGATGATGACGCGGAGGTACAGACAGGTTAACCTATATAACAAAATCAGAAAAAGGCAGAGTCAGACTGTAAACTCCCAGTTCTGGCTGACTCCAAAGTCCCTACTGTCTCCGTAGCACTCCACATAGTATAGCAATGGAAGGAGGACTGGGTCTGTGTTAGCTGGTAATTGAGCTCCCTTGGATTTAGCAGTTACATTAGAAATTGTGACCGGTTGTGACCAAGTTGCTTGGGAAACATCAACCAGATGACTGAAAGATAACCAACCAGATCTTGAAATAGCCTTAAACATTTCTGAGGCCCTTCCACTTGCTATAAGGCAACTCTCCTAGATTTCCATCAAACACATTCTCTGCAAATACTGTTAGGATCAGTCAGTCAACCCTAGACCAGGGAGAAATAAAAGAAAAAGGCCTTTGAAGTGTAGTGACAGAAATTTCATGTACAATGAACAGATCCGTGGTCCACACTGTGTCAAGGGATGAGGGCAAATTGCATGTATCCAAGAGTGATTATTTTCAAGATTCTTAACAACAATCATGTATATTAAAGCAGTAAGAATTCTCAGAGATCATATAATTCAACTACCTTGTTTTTTAGATATGACACTGAGGCCCCAGGCACAGTAGATGACATGCCTATTGTCCCTCTGTTGATGGCAGAGCTACCACCAGATCAGTGCCCTTTTTTCTACTTTTTCCTCTCTAAATGCAAGGTATTTCCCTCCCTATTCCCAAAGTGGCAGGTAAGAGGAAGACCAACAAGCCAGCAAGTTACTCTGTCATTAGCTAGAAGAACTTTCAGGAGATTCAGGCAAAGTCCCTTTGCTGTTGCTAAGCTGCTGCGCTGAGTGTTTACTGCTGGCACTGAACGTACCCCAGGAGAAACAAGTGCAGAGGGAAAGTAAGGGCCTCTCAGATGAAAATCTTCCAAAGGGAGGAGAGGCTTTCCCTGACTACAGGGAACCTTTTCCTCAAATATGCATTTGGATAGGAAGGGGGTATACTATGTGAATGTAGAAACTTGCCAAGTTTTTTTTTTTCTTTTTTTTTTTAAAGGAAGAAAGAAACTGCCAGGTTTTCATGTAGTTGAAAGCAAAAACCAATTTAAAGAAAAGAAAGATGCTCCTTTTGTTGAGGAGCAGCAGGAGGGATCACTTCCTTTTAGAAAGAAGAGCAAATTTATGGCAAATTAGATAATTCAGTTAGCTAAATTAAGGTCTCAGATTTGAAAGCCTTTTATTCTTCATTCCGTTTTACTGAGATCTTTAGCCTAACTTTAAAACATTTTTTGAATATTTGGCCTTTGAAACAATGGTCTAGAGAAAGCAGTAATTACCAGTCTAACACATATATTTGGGAAACTGGCAGAAGATGATGTAACCCATGTTCTACCTCAGTGAAAGTCAGTAATAGTAATAAATCACCTGGTTTTCCATTTTATTTGGGAAAGGCTATCAAGGACTTTGATCACAGAGATAGGAATTCCTGAGCAGAGTTTATTAATAAAAGCTGGGATCTTTTCTGACTGGGGGGCCATTACTTTGTTATAGATTTTAGTATTCAAATTATCTTTGCTTGGGATCCCTGGGTGGCTCAGCGGTTTAGCACTTACCTTTGGCCCAGGGCGTGATCCTGGAGTCCTGGGATCAAGTCCCACATCGGGCTCCTGGCATGGAGCCTGCTTCTCCCTCTGCCTGTGTCTCTGCCTCTCTCTCTCTCTCTCTCTCTGTGTGTGTCTATCATGAATAAATAAATCTTTTAAAAAATTATCTTTGCTCAGACCTCTAAGTATCAGTGAAGCTGTTTATTTACTTATTTTTAAATATTTATTTATTTGAGACAGAGAGAAAGAGAGTGCAGGGGAGGAGGGGCGGAGGGAGAGAGTCTTAAGCAGACTCTGTGTGGGGAGTGTGGGGCTGGACGTGGGGCTCAATCTCGACCCTGAGTTCAGGACCTGAGCTGAAAACTAAGAGTTGAATGCTTATTAACCAACTGCGCCACTCAGGTTACCCCTGAAGCTATTTATTTTTAAGGGAAATCAACTACTAGAGAGACTAGCAGGCTAGAAAAACAAGAGTCCAAAGATAAATTTTTTTAAAAGATTTTATTTATTTATTCGTGAGACACAGGCAGAGGGAGAAGCAGGCTCCATGCAGGGAGCCCGACGTGGGACTCAATCCTAGGACTCCAGGATCATGCCCTGGGCCGAAGGCAGACACTTAACCGCTGAGCCACCCAGGCAGGCGTCCCCAAAGTTAAATTTTCTATCTATTCCCAACCTTTACCCCTCCCCCCTGGAAACAATGCATATTAACATGGTTCGAAAGACAGAGGCATGTGGGTGGCTCAGTTGGTTAAGCATCTGCCTTTCAGCTCAAGTCATGATCCCAGGACCTTTAAGTAGGCTCCACACTCAATGTGGGGCTCCAACTCACAACCTGGAGATTAAGAGTCACATGCTCTACTGACTGTGCCTGGCTATTTTATGTTGAATTTATTCTAAAAGGTTCCACTTAAGTATTTAATAAGTCATCAAGCCCCACATCAGTCTCCCTCCTCAGCAGGGAGTCTGCTTTTCCCTCTCCTTCCTTCCCCCTCCTCCTGCTGTCTCTCTCACTCACTCTCTCAAATAAAATCTCTCAAAAAAAAAAAATCAATAAAATATTGGGGAAAAAAAAGTGTTAGAAAGACACATGTAACCATTTATGACCCTTGAAGAAACAGTTTATTTGAAACTATTTTATTTGAAACTATCTAGGTGAAGCTAGGTTTAGCTTTACCTAGATATGCTATCAAAATATTTTTATCAGGTATTCAAGAGTCTTTAAACTGGGGCTTTACACATGAGGCTTTGTTCAAATTTGGCTGGGGTACACTACAGAAAATACATCTAATGCACTTAATGCTTATCAAGCCAGAGGCAAAGTATAAGAACAATTTGAAACATCTGATTTTTAAAAAGGTTTTATTTATTTAATTTTTAAAATATTTTATCTATTTATGAGAGAGAGAGAGAGAAAGAGGCAGAGAGAGAGAGGCAGAGACACGGGCAGAGGCAGAAGCAGGCTCCATGCAGGGAGCCCAATGTGGGACTCTATCCCAGGTCTCTGGGAACACACCCTGAGCCACCCAGGCGCCCAAAGGTTTTATTTTTAAGTAATTTATACATCCCACAGGGGGCTTGAACTCATGACCCCCAGATCCAGAGTCTCAAGCTCTTCCAACTGAGCCAGCCAGGCACATTTGATTTTTTTTTTTCCCCAAAGTCATCCACTCGGGTCTGGGCCTAACTGGTCATAATAACAAGAAATAGTAAGATTAAATTCCTGGATTTAAGTATCTGAGACAAGAGTTAGAACTTGCTGCTTTTTAGTAGAGTGTAGATAAAGCATATGGTAGAATCAGACATTGGCTAGCAGATGAATAAGCAAGCACATCATTATTAAGAATATGTAGTCTGTGATCACTTGGGAGTATAGCAGTGTATTAAACTCAGGGTTTATTTATTTATTATTTATTTATTTATTTATCTTTTTAAAAAAGATGTTATTCATTTAGTCATGAGTGACGCAGAGACACAGGCAGGGGGAGAAGGAGGCCCCATGCAGGGAGCCCAACATGGGACTTGATCCTGGGACCCCAGGATCACTCCCTGAGCTAAAGGCAGATGCTCAACCGCTGAGCCACCCAGGCATCCCTAAACTCAGGATTTAAAAAACTATCCCAAATAACAGAACAAAGCAAAGGCAAAATACTCCAATACTCTCTCCAACTGCAAAAGCTAATCCTAAGAGGTCTAAGAGGCCTCCAACTCCAAACCAACAGAAAAACCCAAGCTACCTGTAATGACTTCAGAGAAAGATATCTCACAGGTTCCTAAGAAACTCTTTTCCTAGGTAACCACTCTAATATTGTTCAGGAAACTCTTACTTGCCAACCTAGAACTTTAGTGCTTTAGCTTAAACTCATTTCCTTGCAAGGTCAGAGAACATAACTAATTATTAGTTTATATAGTAATTGAAGGCTGCCTTTAAGCAAGTGTTTGGTTTTCTCTATCCATATACTAAAACTTCTTTGTTTATAATGTCTATTTAGATGATTTTGCTATCTAGGCCCATAAGCATACCAAGAATTCTTTGGCAAAACAACACCACACTCACAAAATGCTAAAATAAAAAATAAAAAGAGCAATGACTTATTAAGTACTTACGTGGAACCATTTAGAATAAATTCAGCATAAAACAAAATAGCAGGGTGCCTGGTTGGAACAGTCAGTAGACCATGTGACTCTTAATCTCGGGGTTGTGAGTTTTAAGCCCCACATGGACTGTGGAGCCCACTTAAAATAAATAAATATTAAGAAAAAAACTGGGATCCCTGGGTGGCGCAGTGGTTTGGCACCTGCCTTTGGCCCAGGGCACGATCCTGGAGACCTGGGATCGAATCCCACGTCGGGCTCCCGGTGCATGGAGCCTGCTTCTCCCTCTGCCTGTGTCTCTGCCTCTCTCTCTCTCTCTCTCTCTCTCTCTCTGCGTGTGACTATCATAAATAAATAAAAATTAAAAAAAAAATTTAAAAAAAGAAAAAAACTTTAAAAATAATAAAAATAAAAAAAGAAGTCTATAATCTATTTTTTTAATAATCTATTTTCTATTTTACTATTATTTCCCATGCAAAACTGTCACAAAGCTTTATTCCCCAAAGAACTGGTCGTATTTAGCATTATAACATGACTTTCACAAGTTCTACATGTTGCAGTTTCTTTAAAAAAGTGCTAAAGTTAGGGGATAGAGGGTGAGAGTGGGAAAAGGTGACTGAGGATCTGCTAACCAAACTGATTCAGGAAACCATATACAGCTGGCCAGATATTATATGGCTTACTCCCTCAATTTTTCTTTTGGTTACATTTCTTAACACAAGGGGAATCTTGGCTAAGCATAAACTTCAGCCACGAAGACTATCCATTTAGGCTGTCCTTTCATAAACTGAAATTAACTTGATCTGCAGCTCTGTCACTCCGTGTCTTCCATGCTTAACAACATGCAGCAAGGTCAAAACTGGTAATGGCTTCTTGAAGAGCAATTATATAATAAGATACCCATACTTTGAGTGTTTTTTTCAGAATTATATTGATACTTCTTCCAATTCTTTTAGGACACCTTGACAGATCTTTTTTGTAGCAAAGGGTCTTCCATATTCCTTCTTAAAGAACCATTTGTCCAAAATTAAAATTTTATAGTTCCCTGAAAACTATGACTATTCTCCACTTGTCCTTTCTTATTCATTTGCCACCCTTCTCTGCTTTGTTTCATGTCCTATGGTGCTGTTCTCTAAGACTGTGTCACTCCTTTATTCTTATGGAATAAGAATATGCTGGGTTCTAGCAAGAGGAAAAAGGTCAGGTATTTACTCTCCAAACCCCAATTCCCTCTCCTCTGGTATTTCCAATATTTTCTATGTGTGGGTATTGTTTCTTCATTTCTACTTTACATTCTGGCTTCAATCACTGTTTTCAGTATAAATATAAAGATGAGTCTCTACAGACTGCCAAAGTATGTATCATCAAACACAATCTCCAAAGATTAGCAGAGTAAGGATTTTCATCATGCCTAAACTGACAGGAAGACTGCCCTCCAAGTGGTTATTATCTAAAACCAATATCTAATTTTTTTCTATCGTTGTACTGAATCTTGTAGAGCAGCACTTTGATATTAAAGAACAACAACAGCAACAAGAGCCAGCAACAACAATCATGGAAGCTCAGATTCCACTAAGAATTTGCATCAAGGATCTGGATTTCAGAAATGTGGGCTCATCTCTACAATCTGCTCTTATACCCTATATCTGAAATAATAGCTTATGTTGCAGTTTAAAACAATACTTCAGAAAAGAAAACTTGTGATTTATAATCTCTTTTAAAAACTTAACAATCTTTTATTTTAAAAAAATTTAAAAATTTTTTATTGTTTATCTTAGCAATAGAGACGGGGGAGGGAGGGCACAAATGTGGTGGGAGGAGCAGAGGGAGAGGGCCAAAGCGGACACTGTGCTGAGCACAGAGGCCAACACAAGGCTTGATCCCAGGACCCTGAGATCACGGCCTGAGGTGAAATCAGGAGTCAAACAATTAACTGAGCCTCTCAGGTGCCCCTATGATCTTTTTTTTTAAAACAAAAACTGTTAGGAATACATATTACAAACAATGGTCCTACTTAGGCCATTTTTATCCTGAGGAAATCCTCATTTCAAACACAATAGCTGACAGTTCTACAGCTACTGTGTAAAGGGTGTGCTAATGCAATTTTCAAAAAGGAAAAAAAAAATCATAAAGCGAATCATCCTACTGAGGAAGAAAAAAGATGAAAATTAGACTCTCTGGGAGGCTAAGACTGCAATTTAATAACAGAGTAACTAAATTAAATGATTGATCCCAAAACTCAATAGGTGTTCGTAATATGCTAAGAGCTATGTGGAACTAAGACAGGGTCTTCAAGAACTAAAAGAATTCACTTTAATAAACGAAGTACAGCAGTGCCTCAGCACATCCCAGGTGCTTTCAGAGCCAGAGCAGCTTCTAGAGGAAGTGCTTCTCCATATTCCCACAATCTCCTAGAAGAAGACAGAGTATTACCAGAGTATTATAAAAGCTTAACTGGGCAGACCGGGTGGCTCAGCAGTTAAGCGCCGCCTTCGGCCCAGGGTGTGATCCCAGAGACCTGGGATCAAGTCCCATGCTGGGCTCCCTGCATGGAGCCTGCTTCTCCCTCTGCCTGTGTCTCTGTCTCTCTCTCTCTCATTCTCTCTGTGTCTCTCATGAATAAATAAATAAAATCTTAAAAAAAAAAAAAAGCATTAACCACCACTGGACAAGAATTACTGAGTTTTCTGGAATTGCCATTCAGGCATTTCAAAGGACTTTTGTGAGGACAACCTGACAATTCTCACTGACTCTTATATTAAGAAAACATGAACTTTTCATTAGCTAACTAGCAACTCAAGGGAGAAAAGAGACATTGAGTATATATGAAGTTGCAGATTTACCACAGACTGAAGTTACTAGTAAACAAATCTAGGGCACCTAACTTCAACTTTCTATATACAGGCTTTATGTAGAGTGACAATATTTAAAAATATAATAATTTCAGGGGTGCCTGCGTGGCACAGTTGGCTATGTGTCTGACTCCACAGAGAGTCTGCTTCAGACTCTCTCTCTTTGCCCCACTCTGCTGTGCTCCTTCTCTCTAAAATAAATAAATAAATCTTTAAAAATATATATAATAATTTCAGATCTTAATCATTCAGAGACCTATTATCTGGGTCTCTGCTGTTTCACTTCTTCCTCCTTGTTTTGGTCCATCTTTTAACAATTTCCACAAAATGGAAAAATGAAGTGAAATTTAAACTGGTTAATAAGCTGTCTAAAACATAGCAGCTCCATAAAAACTTTTATAGACAAGGAGATTAGAGCTATTGGGAGGAACTTTAATTGTACCTTCATATGACAACTTTTGAATATCATAGCCATATGGTACAATTTAAGCCAGAAAGATGTTTTATCCCAATTTATGTATTTATTTTTAAGTTGACATATGGTTGACATACAGTATATAAATTTCAGATGTGTAACATTGTAATTCGACATTTATATACATTATGAAATGCTCACCATCAAACACCATACAATGTTATTATAACATTATTGACTATATTCCCTATACTGTACTTTACATCCCATGACTTATAGTTAGAAGTCTGTATTTCTTAATCCCTCTCACTTATTTTGTTTAACCCCACCAAACCCCAGCAAACATCAATTTGTTCTCTATATTTATGAGTTTATTTTTGCTTTGTTTTTTCAGATTCTACATATAATTGAAATCATACAGTATTTGTCTTTCTCTGACTTAATTCACTTAGCATAATACTCTCTAGGTTGATCAACGTTATCACAAATGGCAAGATTTCACTCTTTTTTATGGCTGAGTAATACTCCAGTGTGTATATATCAGGTGTGTGTGTGTGTGTGTGTTTACCTGATGTATACACATCTTTATCCATTCATCTAGGTTGCTTTCAAATCTTGGCTCATTGCAAATAATGCTGCAATGAATGTAGGAGTGCAAAGATCTTTTTGAATTAGTGTTTTTGTTTTCTTTGGGTAAATACCCAGAAGTGGAATTACTGGGTCATATGGTATTTCTATTTTTAATTTTTTTCAGGAGGCTCCATACTGTTTTCCATTGTGGTTGTACCAATTTGCATTTCCACCAATAGCATACATGGTTCTTTTTGCTCCATATTCTTGCCAACACTTGTTGTTTCTTGTCTTTTAAATTTATTTATTTATCTACTTATCTATTTATTTAATTTTAAAGTAGGTTCCATGCCCAATGTAGGCCTAAACTCATGACTCTGAGATTAAGAGTCCTAAACTCTACTGACTGAGCCAGCTGGGTGCTCCCCACCCCTTGTCTTTTTTATTTTAGTCATTCTGAAAGGTGTGAAGTGGTAGCTCATTGTGGTTTTGATTTGCATTTTCCTGATGATTAGTTATGTTGAGTATCTTTTCATATGTCTATTGGCCAACTGTATGTCTTCTTTGAAAAAATGTCTGTGTCTGAAAAATCTTATTTTCTTTTTTTTTTTTAATTTTTATTTATTTATGATAGTCACACACAGAGAGAGAGAGAGAGAGAGGCAGAGACACAGGCAGAGGGAGAAGCAGGCTCCATGCACCGGGAGCCCGATGTGGGATTCGATCCCGGGTCTCCAGGATCGCGCCCTGGGCCAAAGGCAGGCGCTAAACCGCTGTGCCACCCAGGGATCCCCTGAAAAATCTTATTTTCAAATATTTCCCTTCCTTTAGTAATGAGGACTACTGTTCTCAGCTTAGATAATGTCTAATTTATTTTTAAGATTTTATTTATCTATTTGAGAGAGAGAGAGAAAGAGAACACAAGCAGGGAGAGTGAAGGCAGAGGGAGAGATAGAAGCAGCCTCCCTGCTGAGCAAGGAGCCTGATGTCAGGCTGGATCCCAGGTTGCTAGGTACCAGAAAAACCTATGGAATTTTATAAAGCGGGCATTAGTACGATAATCTTCAATGAACCAAAGGTTGAATTAGCCACACACAGAAATAAATAAAATATATATATATATAACCTTCTACTGTTGAGCTTTCATTTTTCTGCAGGCTCAGGGCCTGTGAACCAACAGGCAACAAGATTCCATTCAAAGTTATTTGAATTTCTAAAAAGACAGAAAGTGTCAGGAACAGGACCTTGCAATTGTTTTGGTTTACGATTTCCTAGCTGGAAAAAAATCTAGAGCCATGATTTAGAAGAAAACTAGACATGCGTGTCCTGCCAATATGTGGTCAAAAGGAACGTGTATTTTGGCCCAGGCAACTCTGACTTGTTTCCGAAAGGGAGAAAATAGTCTGACCTTGCAAGAATGAGTGGTTCTTTCGTTGGCTGAATTATGCACTGCTAAACCAGGACTATCACTATTCTTTTTCCTCCAGAGATTTCAAAGCAGCCTGACATATTCTGCTCCCCATTACAGGTCAGTAGAAATAATGAAAGGCAGAAATACCATCGATCTCCATTTTACCACTAAAAAAAAAAACAAGAAACCTGGAGGCTAGCCCCAGTTATGTGAAGGCGAATTCCCAGCTCTGATTCAATCCACTGCTCTCTAATACCCACATCTGACTCTGAATTCAGACACTTTCAAGCCAGAATACTGTACATTTAGCAGAGTAGAATGGAAACTAATTCGAGATATCTAGAGATTCTGTACTGATTTATATAAGAACCAGGACTGACAAAGACTATTTTAAAAACACACAACGAAAGAAAATAAAACGAAGCTGAGTTATATAAACACTAAAAGCTCAATATAATGAGATCATGGGCTTATTTCTAAAAAATACTGTGCTCCAGTTCATGTTATAACATTTTTATTTTTGGCAGGATTTAATGTTAGCTGTTAAGATTTTCTGTATTTTGAAAAACATTGGGTGAAAAAATACTTGGGTAAAAAACTATTTTTAGGTGCTCTGGTTTGATTTGCAAGAAATCATACTGGGTTTTGGCTAAGTAGAACTAGTTCCCAGGTGACAAGGACAAAGAACCAGAGGAACAACTGCTAAACAACTGAAAATGCAAATCATACTGAAGGAGGAAGAAATCTCACTTAAATCTTAAGAGAAAACAAATTGATAAAACTCTTTAACACATGAGAAAGAAAGCATTGCTAATTTTAGTTTGAAGTTCAAACTGCCCCCCCTTCATCATTCCTGATGAGACACATTCCAGAGCAAACTCATCTGCAAACAACTTTGGCAAATAAACTAAAATATATTTACGTGAAAGGAATAGAGCAGATTAA
This sequence comes from Canis lupus dingo, assembly GCF_003254725.2. Classification (NCBI taxonomy): domain Eukaryota; kingdom Metazoa; phylum Chordata; class Mammalia; order Carnivora; family Canidae; genus Canis; species Canis lupus. The sequence continues at coordinate 62,996,421 of NC_064252.1, read as the reverse complement.
AAGCAAAACAAAACAAAACTCAACCAGAGTTGCTGGTTTAGGTAATACCATTAGGCAGGCAGAAACTAAGGGGCTCTTGATAATCTACAGATTAAGATGGGGGAAACCTCTTCATACATCCATTAAAAAGACCAGAGTACAGCAATGAATGACAAACTCCTTGGCAGGAGAAGACAGAAGTGAAACTAATCAAACCCATTCTAGGACTGCAGATTTTCTCTAACTAGAGGGATCATCAACTTGCTCTGGCAACAGCACCATCTATCTATCTATCATCTATCTATCTATCTATCTATCTATCTATCTATCTATCTATCTATCTATCTATGCCCCAGCTGTCTCAACGTGGTTTCTTTTAAGTCACTCATGATAGCACAATTAAGCAGAAATAGGCATAGTTAAAAAAATAAGCACTTCCCTTTGCCCTTCTCTTAAGAAAGCAAAGAAAGCTATATAAAGAAAGCAAAGGATGAAATGACTAAGGATAGGAGGCCTTTCAAATTCAGAAAATGCTGATTTGGGGGAAAAGGGTTTGGATAATTTTTTTTTTTTTTTGGTCAAGGTTATGGTGCGGGGGCGGAGGGGGGGGAGATGAATTTTTTGGGTTTCCAACAAACTCCAAATACAGTTATAATTCTAAGACATTGGGGGTTGAGACTTTAATATGAATTGGCAGGGGACACGATTCAGTCCATAATAATCACCAAAACTTGGAGGGTCCTGTGTTTATCAAGTGTTCTGTGTTTGTGGTTGACAATAATGATGATGATCTCACACATAATTCTAGGCTTGTTGTTCTTATTGTACAGAAAAGAATTTCTAATAGTCCAGAAACACACACGTATATACACATGCACGCACGCACACACACACACTAACTGCTGATTATTCAGGTCTGCCAGCCTAGTTTGGCAGAAGCCTCATCTGGCCTCATCCTCACTGAACTCAGTTTTGAAATGTCATTTAATCTATGGGGGCTGCCAGGATAAAAGCTGCCAGGAAAGGGATTGGAAAATGGTACAAAAGAAATCTTTGCTGATCCTCATTCCCAGATCTTATGAATTACTTTGCCTGCTGTGCTGTGTCTCAAGGTTCAGGCCTGAAGATTGACTCAAAATCTGGCACACCACTTGGTGAGAGAATATGGGGAAGAGAGGGGAAGAAATGATTTGCAGTCACTGCAGGAAGTTAATCACTAGCCTTTTTAGCTCAAATAAGTTACTGCAAACTTCTGAAGTGGCAGGAAGAGAGGAGATTGCATCTTTATTACCTGGGGTTGGATTCTGACATCACTTAGGTTGCTGGGACCTTTGTTCATATACAACAATCATCCCTCACATTAACACAGTGCTTTACAGTTTCGAAAGCCCTTTTGCATGAATGACCTCATCTGATCCTTAGAACAGCCCTATTAACTAGGAAGAAACCAAGCCAGAGTTAAAGGTACTTTGAAGAGCTATGGAAGTGACATACAGATCTTATCCATCGGATCCAGATCTTTTCAGCTATAACCAGCAAGAAGACTTCATTAGATAATGCAATGAATTTTATGGGCTTTGATATACTTCTGGTCCAGTCTGTGGAGAAAAAGAAAGGCCTCATTTTCTTAAAATTGCCCAGAGTTCTAGAAACTAGAGATTAGAGTTCAGTCCTTTGCAAAAGACAGAAGGTCGTCAGGTCCTAACTGGCAAACAGTTTCTTACTTGGTCACCATTCATTCAGTAGACTCTGAAAGCAGTAGAGAAAATAGAAAACTTTGAGGAGATTGAGAGGATCACCTCTGGACTCTTAGGAAATAAGAAATGCTTAAAAAGTGAAATGCCACAATTAGAAAGAAATTAGCCTGGTAGACAGGAGTAGGAGAAATTGCAAGAAAAGTACAAGTTTGAAAACATTAGCAGGGCAGCCCCGGTGGCGCAGCCTGCAGCCCAGGGTGTGATCCTGGAGACCCTGGATGGAGTCCCACATCAGGCTCTCTGCATGGTGTCTGCTTTTCCCTCTGCCTGTGTCTCTGCCTCTCTCTCTCTCTCTCTCTCTTTCTCTCTGTGTGTGTGTGTGTGTCTCTCTATGAATTAAAAAAAAAAAAAAACTAAAAAAAAAAAAAGAAAGAAAGAAAACATTAGCCAATTCAGGGGGATACAGAAGGAACACTAATGATAGTAATATTAATAGCAATAACTATCAATGGCTAACATTTATTGAACACATACAAAATGACACATATTACATGCTAAGTGCTTTTCATGCCTTATTTCATGCTGGTGAGGATAATTTTATACCATTTTACAGATGAGAAAAGCAAGGAAAGAAAAGCAACTTGTTTATTAAGGCCACACAAGCAGTAAGTGGCAGAGCCAGTTTTAAACCCAGATTTGCCTGGCTTCAGAGTCTGAGCACTTAATATTTTGCAATCCTGACTCACATTCATATATAAGATAATCACCATCATTAATAGTCACTAAGTACCCTCATGTGAAAGTTATTCTACGATTCAGTTAACTTTAACAAAGACTCAAAGGAAACCTGAGTGTTAAAAGTATGATGATCCAAAGTCAATCTAAAGTGGCCTGTAAAAAAAAAAAAAAAAAAAAAAAAAATAAAGTGGCCTGTAAAACATCTGGATAGACAATGAGTACATCCTAGCTGCCATGGAAGACTTCTAGCATTTTTTTTAAAGATTTTATTTATTTATTCATGAGAGACACACATACACAGAAAGGCAGAGACACAGGCAGAGGCAGAAGCAGGCTCCATGCAGGGAGCCCGACGTGGGACTCGATTCTGGGTCTCCAGGATTACATCCTGGGCTGAAGGCGGCACTAAACCACTGAGCCACCCAGACTGCCCAACTTCTAGCATTTTTTAAGTGTAATGGGATGGCACTGTTGTTAAATTAATATGTGTAGGAAATTCGAGCAGAGAATCATTTTTAAAAAAGTTTTTAAAGAGACTAAGTTCTTATACTGAGGCAAGATGGCTTTTTATTCCCTCTCTCTTTCAGTGAGGAGAAGGCAGCTGGTCGGGGAGGGGAGGGGGGGTTTGCACCAAAGGGTGTTGAGTTTTATATATAGCTACTTGCCTCCATCACCAGGAAAGGTAGATGCAATGTTTACCTTAGTCAATTGACTAACATGTGGAACCTTTTTTATTTTTAAAGATTTTATTTATTTATTCATGAGAGACACACACACACAGAGGCAGAGACACAGGCAGAAAGAGAAGCAGGCTCCATGCAGGGAGCCCGACATGGGATTTGATCCCGGTATCCAGGATCAGGCCCTGACTGAAGGTGGCGCTAAACCGCTGAGCCACCTGGGCTGCCCCACCCCCACCCCTTTTTTTTTAAGTAGGCTCCATGTCCAGCATTGAGCCCATTCTGGGGCTTGAACTCATGACCTTGAGATCAAAACTGAGCTGGGATCAAGAGTCTGTTGCTTAACCAACCGAGCCACCCAGATGCCCCTGTGTGGAACACTTCTTAAGACTTCTCCCAAATCACAGTTAGTGGAACCAAAATACCTGCTTAAACCTACGGTTCTTTCCATCTATAATCAGAAGGAATTCTCAGTTCTGCCTTGCTAACCCAAGAACACCACATTATTCATCTTGAAAAAAATCACATCACCATATATAAGTACTTATGGAATGCAAAAAGATAAATATGATCATTTTATGTTGTACACCTGAAATATAATGTCAATTTTATCTCATATTTTAAAAAAGAAAAAGAGTGAAAAAGTATTGAAAAAAGATAAATATATTAAATTATGAATTCAAACTTTTAACATCCTTCGTATTTCACTTACAGCTATTCTCTGGCCAAGCCAAGAATATACAAGACTGGGTGGAGTGAAGGGAAAGAAGATGCCCAAAATAGCATAGTTCATTCATACATAACCAAGGCTTCATGATAATCACCTAAAACAGAAAGATGGTGTAGACAGCATATATGCTATTATAAATAAACATAAACAAACATAGGGACACCTGGGTAGCCCAGTGGTTGAAGGTCTGCCTTTGGCTCAGGTCGTGATCCTAGGGTCCTGGGATCAAGCCCTCTCTCTGCCTAATATCTCTGCCTCTCTTGAAAAAAAAAAAAAAAAAAAAAAATCTTAAAAAAAAACACACCCATAAATGACTATTAAAAGTAAATAAAACTTACTCTAATAAAACTTTGCAGTTTATCCTTTCATTAAAAAGAATACATTTGCCACTCAATCCAAGATTATGTCTAGGCAAACCAGAAATATGAATGATCAAAAAGGGGTCAAAAGAAATGGGACAAAAATACTAGTTAAAAGCATGTAACTATTCTGAAGAAAAGTGAGGTATGTCCCCAGTGGAAGTATAAGAAAAATATTTGACAGTATGACATATATTTCCTCTGTGAAATAACAGTCCGTGTTTATTTCCTCATCTAGATTTGGTAAGTTCTTTGCCAACAGAGGAAGCATGAACAGAAGAATATGGTACCTAATTGCTGGCTGTGATGCCTTCATTGGGATTCCAGGTTTCTAAAGCTGTTTAGCCACATTTGTAAAATGTAAGATGATGTAGAAATGTGGTTCAGAGCAAAGAATTCTTGAGACATCTTCAGGACAAAAAAGCACAGGGACAGGACCTATGGGCAGAAAGAGCTGCACTGGGGTTGTGATGGGTGACTGATTATATACTTTCAAGTTGGGAGGGGGTTAGAGATAGCATAAGTCCTTAGGGAATTTTGGAGGCAAGGTTTCCAGGACCTTGAGGGGGCTAGCTATTGTTAGGAAAAAGGTCTGGAAACCCTCAATCACGAGACCCCTCAAAAGTATATCAGTGGGCCATATGCTTGGAGGATGATTGCTAACATGTATCTTGGGAGGTAGAGATAAAGCAAGTTTCCTAAGGAATTTTCATATGTTAAAGAAGACTTATAGGATCCTGAAGGTTGGGATAATGTTAAGATTGCCTTTTGCCCTTAGCAAGCAAAGTGTCAACAACAAGGCAGCTGAGCTCCCAGAGGAAGGTCCTCTACCTGGTTCAAGGACTTGTCAATGGGCTATCGGCAGTAAGGAAATTTAATTTTTTTCTTTTGCCTTTGTTTCCTGTATTATAAGGCATTTCAAGTACACAAAAAGTTTGACAGAAATATGACTTTCTTATACCAGATTCACCATTTGTTCAACTGCTTACATTTTGCCACATTCACTTTATCATTCTCTTTGTCTCTCTCACAACTACTTGAGAGTAAGTAGGAGATGTCATGTCCTTTTATTCCTAAAACTTTACTGCATATTTCCTAAAGACAAGGACATTTTGGGGGCACCTGGGCAGCTCAGTCAGTTGAGCGTCTCACTGGTTCCGGCTCAGGGTCATGAGATCAAGCCCCGCATGGGACTCCACACTCAGTGTGGAGTCAGCTTGATATTCTCTCTCCCTCCCTCCCTGTCTGCCCCTCCCCCAGCTCATGCTGGCTTTCTCTCTAAAATAAATAAAATAAATCTAAAAGAAAAAAAAAGAGACAAGGGCATTTTCTTACATAACCATGGTAAATGCTACTATCCCAGTCTATATTCAAGTTTTAGAACATACCCCAATAGTGTCCTTTATAAAGTTCTTTTTCTGCTCCCAAATCAAATTCACAATCACACATTGCATTTAGAGGTCACGTATCTTTAGTCTCCTTTAATCTGGAATAGTTTTTCATGTTTCTTGATCATGACATTTTTGAAGAGTTAAAAGCTAGTTATTTTATAGAATGTCAGTCTGGGTTTGTCTGATGTTTCCTCATGATGAGATTCTATGGGTGAGGAAATGCTACCTATTTACTAAGTATCTACCTCCAATATTAGTGGATATGGGCTTTGAAATCATACAAACTTAAATTCAAATGTAAATCAAAATACCACTTTCTAGCTGTGTGGCTGGCTAGGTTTAAGCTTTCTATTGTGTAAAATAGTGATTTTAACAGATTTAACTGGTAAGACTGTTGAGAAGATTTAACGAGATAATGCATCTAAAGCAATTAAACAGTTTTGGGGTGGGTGTAAAACTATCTTACTCCACTCCTGATTTTACCACATTATCTTATACCCAGCAACTTGAAACAAAGTTGGTTGATTAAGCAGCATCTCTATCTACTTTCCCAAAGAGAAAAAGTACTTTACTCTGACGTACATGCTGCCTTTAGCAATCTAGTCTGGCCAAGCTACTGCAGTGCCAGCCTGAAATTGGCAGCAGCATCTCCCTGTCTGGATGCTCCTAATGGCTGCCTCCAGATACTGTGCTGCTGCCTGTACTAGCCCAGGGAGTACACAAACACTGGTTACTGGAAGAATACCAGAAGTACTACAGAGAGCATGTTGCTTCCCACTGAGCTCCCGCCATGACACGGGCCAGTGAAATGGAGTGGAAGAGTAGGACAAAGGCACTGAACACAAAGACTCCAGGCTAGAGCTGCCAAGAACATGAACTTGTTTAGGGGACTGCTAATGAGTACTACAACTAAAAGCTGGGGCAGGAGCTCAGGTGCAAACTCTCTCCTTCCTGTTAATCCCTCACTGTCAATCTCAAGAAAGAAGAGGAGAATAGCCAAATCAAGTGATTTTCTTAAAGTCAAATTGAGAGTTTATTTTAATATTCTACAATAACATTGAAAAAATCAGGAAGTCCACAGTTAAGATGCCATTCATACTTTATTTCCATAAATCCCTTGCCCATGCAAGAGGGCAAGGGAGCTGGTATGCACAGCATTTCCAATCTACTATTTTAGTATGTTGATTAACATCTCCCCACCTTCTCTTAGAAAACACCAATAAAATTATTCTGTTTATGCTAAATCACTCCTCTATGATAGAGGTTAAAACAAAACAAAAAAGGATTATAACAACTGCACCAATTCTTCTAAGTACGGAAGTACAAACTCACCTTTGAGATTTGGAATCTAATTTAATTTGGGTTTTTCTATGTTACTAACTCCAATGTTCCATCATTTTTCTGTTTTTCCCCCTTCCGTCTATTAGAACTTCAAATGAAAGTCAAATGACCCCTAAGGGTAAAGAAAATAAAATGAAACAAACAAGAAAATACCCATGTCCTACATTTCAAACTGTGAGAAGGGGCCTCCAGCAAAGCAAATAGAAAATTATGCTTTCATCACTGCACTGAATGAGAGTTTACATCTATACTCTGAAAAAGAGAAAAGAAAATTCTAATGCAAAGCCTTTACCTTCATTAATGAAAGGTAAAAATTCTATAAACATTAAGACAAAATTTCTAATAATTCTGTCATTATTATTGAACAGAGACCCTAAGTCTGAGTCAGCCTCCAAGAAATAAAACTGCTTAAAAATAATGGGAATTCTCAACTAGAGCTTAAATCTAAATATAGGACAGTGAAGATGTTATATACCTGAAAGTCACTACTTGCCTCGGTTCCTTAGGACACGATGACTCTACTGGAAATTTCAAAGAAATCACATATACTTTTGCAATCATCTTTCATTTGGGGAGAAAAACACTTCTCACCTCATCCACTATATCACTTGTGAGATCTCAGTATTATGTTTAAAAGTTCACTATATTTAGGGACACGTGGGTGGCTCAGTGGTTGAGTGCCTGCCTTCTGCCCAGGGCGTGATCCTGGAGTCCAGGATCAAGTCCCACATCGGTTCCCCGCATGGAGCCTGCTAAATAAATAAAATCTTAAAAAAAAATTCACTATATTTAAAACATTTTGAATGTTAGGGCTAGAAAGGAGTATGTAAATACATGTAAATTCTGCCATTTTATACTGTTTCCCTCTCCCTGTATAGGAAAATCAGGAAGTAAGCCCTCTATATTAATTAATACCCATGGAACCCAAAGAAGTATTGGGGAGGGGGGAATCATTAGTTTGAGAGTTAGACAATTTGGCTTTAGATCTAGCTCAATTAGAAGCTGTGTGACCTTAGGAAAGTCATTCAAGTTTTTTGAATTCTTGGTTTCCAAATCTAGAAAATGGAAAAATAATACCTATATCTCATAGGACTGTTAAACAGAGACTAAATAAGATAGCACATATGCAAGCACCCACCACCTGTTTAAGTGTGAAACAGACTCTCAATAAATATTAGTTTCTCTGTCCTGTTATATACATCCTGTCCCCTGACACTTAATAAATAAGGAGTTCTGTGGAACACTTGAACTACCAGCTCTGTTTTCTTCAAAACAGGCACTTGGCTCTTAATAGTGACAAACAGTCATGTGAAAGACTCCTGGGGCCTGACATTGTCCTAGAGAAACAAAAAAGTTCTTATATTGGGGAATAGCACCAACTGCTTCAGGCTATGACAAGCCCCAAACAGTAAATCAACTCCTGCATGTTTTTACAGTGTTACTTAACATCCTGAGAGCTTTGTGTTCTTTCAAAAGTCTTTTTCTCCCTGCAAGGATCAGGCATGCTATTTGCCCTCTTTTCTCTTCTTAATAGAGGTCTTTATTCAACAAGACCACCCAATGGATTCAAATATTAGGAATCAGAAAAGGTCAGGTTCAACCATGAAGAAACTGGCAAAGTCTTAGAACTAAACAGTAAGCCCTTCTTAACCTTTTAGAATCTGGACTTTTGTGTGCTTTCTGTTCTTGGATATAGCAGATTTGCAGATGCACTGGTTCAAATGTATCTGTGTATTTCCCTCAACTACATTATCACAGAACTCTTACCATGCAGAAAACTTACTGAAGTCTAGAATCTTAAACTCTGACTACAATCTGAAAAGCAATACTACCCAACTTCTCCAACTTCATGACATAGAATTACCTTGATACATGACACCTCTGAACTAAAGGGACTTGAAAATATTGAAGACTACAAAGGACTAAATAAAGTACAAGCAGTATTGAGGGAAAAAAGATATACAGAAATTAAACCTATTTGCCACCTGACTCAGAAACTTTTACCACATAAATGAAATTGTTTCACCTCCAAGCAACTCTAGGTCAATGTTCATATTCCTTCATAGGGCTGACCACCCCTACTGGATCTAAGGGAGAAAGTGGATGTCAGAAAGCAACCAATATTTGATTTGGGACAGAAGGTCCTCAATGGAGGACCATAAAACCTAAGTCAGCAAATTACGTATCAAACACTTAATTTAATTGTGTTACACTGGCCAGATATATAATTCTAAATACTGAGGGTTCAGTGGTAAACAATCTAAGAGTTTTTACACGTAACAAGCTACATTCCAAATGGAAAAAAGACAATAAATTAAAACAATTTAAAAGACAATTTTAGGGGTGCCTGGGTGGCTCAATCGGTTAAGCATCTGCCTCCAGCTTAGGTCATGATTCCAGGGTCCTGGGTTCTAGTCCCAGGTTGTGGGGGTTGGGGGTTGCTCAGCAGGGAGCCTGCTTCTCCCTCTCCTTCTTTGCTTCTGCTCGCTCTCAAAAAAATAAGTAAATAAAATCTTTAAGAGGCAATTTCAGTAGATCATAAAGATCAGTATTTTTAATCTGCAGTAAAGATGTAGAACAAAACTTCTGGCATAATGAAGAAACTTTAGTCATCTTGCAGGTAATTTATTCAGAGAGTTAAAGAAGACTGAATAAACTACAGATAGAGGTTGACCTAGTTCCAAAATTCAATTCTTACATTATTGTCTCCTTGCTTTGGGCTTAGCGTCATTGCCTCTGTCATTTGATAGCACATACAAAAGCAGGATGAGATCATTCATAGGAAGATAATGAAGACCAAAATAGTATAAAATTACAAACTCAGGTAAGAACTCTGAAGATGTGGGATCTACTTCTAATTCTACCACTTAATATTCACATGAACTTAGGTAAATCAAACTCCTAGAGTCTGGCTTTCTTCACCTATTCTATCTCTCTTTGTAGGGTTTTTAGAAGTTTAAATGGAATACTATAAAAAAAGAACTCCGGGCTCCCTGTATGGAGCCTGCTTCTCCCTCTGCAACTACATTTTTGTGTGATACCCTTGAACTTTTATTTGCAAAATGCTCAGTTACCTAGAGCTTACTATAGATTCATAGTGTAGATTTCTTCTGCCAGTGAAGAGATAGATCATTTATTTAAGAAGTAGTTATTAGTGCTGATATAGAACTTACCATCATTTTGATTTGAGGAAGTAAACATTAAACTGGGCCTTGCAAACTAGAGATAGGGAAGAGGACAGATATTTCAGGCTGGGCAAACATTATGTGCAAAGACACTGAGGTAGAAATATGCCTGGTATGTTGGATGGAGGAAGGAGAATGTATAGGCTAGTCTGACTAATTCCTTTAGAGAAGGAATAGGGCACAGATGGGAAAAAACTGTCTAAGACACTGAACTTTAAAGAGCTAAGATTTTTATGGATAATTTTTTAAAGAGAAAGTCTATAGATAAAGAAGAGCCATTATGAGGTGGAGGATCATTGCATTTCTTATCTTGCCGAGAGTTATATGTTGCTGTTCTTCCCAACTTTTTCAAAACAGAGGATGAGGCTGGATGTTGACCCATGAAATTTAGGAGTTCTGAAAAATTCCCAAATGAATGCCAATTTAACCTACCACAGTTTTAAGTCAACTCCCTTAGCACTGTGATGGTCAAAGCTTTCAAATAAAAAATTAAATGGTCTCTAAAGGGCTATTTCTTTATGATCAATATAAACATTTAGAATTTAAAACTCAAAGAAAAGGTTACTGGACAGTCTGGCACAATGTCAGGTTAATCATCAGATAGAGCTTTCACCAGACTGCCTATCAGCAGGCAAGAAGCTTGATGGACAAGGCTAGTCTCATAAAAGTCCTCCACCAGGCAGAAGTCCCAGAATGCACTGACTATATTCAAAATGTAGAGACATGCCTCTGGTAGCTAGTACTTCAATCGCACAGCCCCTTCTGTTTTCTTCTGCAACAAATGATTCTGGGACTTTTAGTCTAGTTGATACTCAGTAAAATTCCTGGAGCAAATGGCCAGGGGAACAGAGCTACTGACTCTCATCAAGAGCTAGAACACTAAAATACCAAAAGTACTGGAGCACCTGGGTGGCTTAGTCAGTTAAGTATCTGACTCTTGATTTCAGCTTAGGTCCTGATCTCAGGGTCATGGGATCAAGTTGGGTATCTGGCTCTGCACTCAGCAGTCTCTGCTTGAGATTCTCTCCCTCTGCTGCACCCACTAAAATAAATAAATCTTTAAAATACCAAGTGTATTAAAGGTACTTTGTTCTTTCAGACAAAATATCCTATAAGGCACAGTTGAGGAAGGCTATATATACATTGACTAGGAACTTAAACTTTATTATGAAGGTAATATGGGAAACATTAATGGTTTTTGGCCAGATAGATATCATGATCAGAGAAGATTTTAAAGGAATGCTAACCTGGCAGCAATATTCAGGATGGACTGAAGTGGGGAGAAAGACAAAAAGTAGGCAGACTAACTTAAGCAAATGCACAGAGTTGGGAATGAGCACGGCAGGTCTGTAGGAGGGTGAAGAGGACACTCTGAGTTTCTCAGGGCCTAGGAAACCATCAAGAACTGCTGTTACTCTATCAGGTTATGTGCCTTTCTCTTTCACACACACAAATTCTCATATGCACACATGTGTATATTCCACATACAGTGTCTGCCTATGCTCATTAGTTCTCTTTTCTTCTCCTTCCCGGAAAACTCCTGCAGTATACAGATGGCCAATAAGTGCTACCCTAATGCAAGCTCTATGTGACCTCTCAATTACAGAGCTTATCACCATTAAGCAGCTTCCCTACATCAATAACTTGAAAATCCTAAGAAGAATCTATTTCACCCCCAAAACTATGATCTCTGCCAGAGCAGAAGCTATCACAGCAAATCATATCACAAATACCTGTTTAGCCTACGAATGGTAGACTACCCTTGTTCAGCATTCCCTCTGATCTAATTAGCTGGGCCAGTGGGTAAGGTTGAGAAGCTGGCAATGATTTACGACTCATACAGCAAGGACTGTTGGGAAAGTAGCTTATCTTAGGTCAATTGGCAGGGTAGGCCTGGCAATGACAGACATATTTTGCTATAGCAAAAAATAAGCTATGCTAGGTAGAGCACAGAGAACTTTCAATGCCAAATAGATGTGATGGCTGTTTTAAGATTAGCAAACATGTTACTTCTCAATAGAACTGGGAAAAAAAAATACAAACTCCTAAAAAAAAAAAGAGAGATTAGCAAACACATAAAATTAACTGGTATCCAATGGAAATAAACTGTTCATCTGACTATGATGTGTGTATGTATATGTGTGCCCCTAGATTCAAGCAAACTACCATATTTAAGACTTACTGTCACACAAGTGAAAAATGCTTGTTTACCTTCTGAAGTTTTCCACCAATCTTTTTTTTTTTTTTTAAAAGATTTATTTACTTATTTGGTTGGGGGCTGAGAGAGAAGAGAGAGAAATCCCAAGCAGATTCCTCACTGAATGCAGAGTTGGATGCCAGACTTGATCCCCTGACCCAGCGATGAGGACCTGAGCCAAAACCAAGAGTCAGATACCTAAATGCACCACTCTTTTCATCAGCCTTTTAAAAATTATCCTCTAATGCTGAAAAAATTTCAAATTAAAAAAATTTGATGTTCATATGATTTTTCTAGGAACTCACATATTATTTAGCATGAATCACACATTGATTTCAAAAAGTTGTATTTAAATTTAATAAATTCTATTTAGATTTAATATTTTTACGTAACATCATGTAATCTAGAACCCAAAATACAAACCCTAACCAAATTTAGCACAGGCAAGGAAAGTGATATACAAGCAAAGATTTAAATATAAATTTAAACTCAAAGCAAGCTGTTTAGCCTAGATTCTGACAATCATACAGAAATAGCCTTAGCACTATTACCATTTTGTAGGACTCTTAATTACTCTAATTACTTTATCGTATATATTTGTTTTCTTTGCATGACTGTTTTTGTTTTTTTTTTTTTTAAGATTTTATCTATTTATTCATGAGAGACACACACACACACACAGAGGCATAGACACAGGCAGAGAGAAGTAGGCTCCACATAGGGAGCTCGATGTGGGACTCGATCCGGGTCTCCAGGATCAGGCCCTGGGCCGAAAGCAGGTGCCAAACCGCTGAGCCACCCAGGGATCCCTGCATGACTGTTTCCTAAACCTAGACTGTGTTTGTTTACAGTTGTATTCTGGCATCTAGAATTATGCCTGGAACATAGTAGGCAATTCTAAATGACAAATGAGTGGCTGGTGGCAAGAATGTAAGAATGGAAAAAACTAAGCGATATTTTGAATTCAGTCAGTGTGTATTAATGTCCTACAACAATTTCATAAAAAAGAAGACAGGTAGAAAACATATAACTGTAAAATTTTAATTGTTTAGAATGCTTACAGGTAATAGAAGATTCCATTTCTAACTACACTGCTGATTTCAGGAAACATAAAGACAGCAAATCTTTCCTGAGCTTGTATCACCTGTGAAACAAAATTACTCTTTCTAGTAATTTTTTAGGTAGTATAAAGATGAACCAATTCTTAAAACTGTTCAATTGATCTGCTCAATGGATTATAGAATTCAATTAAAAGTTGAAAGCAAAGACTACTATATACAAAGTTATTAAGGTGTGACTGTGTTCCATACACTGCTTCCACCTACAATAAGGTCACGGTAGAATAGAAGTATATACACAATGAACTGCAATTCAGAATAAAAGGTCACAGATATAACAGAAAAGATTTAGTACAGGTATTATAAATGTATATAAAAAAGGGATATTAAGCCTCACTGGAAATTAAAGAGGTTCATGAAGGAAATGTCATCTGAACTAGGATTTTTACAGAAAGAAATAGTGGAAGGGATATTTCTGAGTAGAACAGTAAAAGTACAAAAATAGTGCAAGAGTGCTTATATAAAATTCAAAATCTGATCTGATGGAAAGAAGTCAGGATGGAATACAGTCAGTAAGACTTCATATATAATAAGGCATTAGGACTTAAGGTGATAGAAGCCATTCAAGAAGAGTTAAATGGTCAGATGCATATTTCAAGAAGCAGTATGAAAGACTAGAAAAGCAAAAGGTTAGAGATCAGGGGAAGAGGACCTGATCTAGGACAGTGGCCATGGGAATGAATGATAGATGGGTATGCAAAATACTACAGACATAGAGGACCAGGTAACCCAATGGACTGGAGGTGAGGAAGAGAAGAGTAATGAAGATCACTGATAATTTCAGCCTGGCTAAAAAAGTATTTCAGTAGTGGCACTGACTCAAACAGGAAATGAGAGAAAGAAATATGTCTGAAATAATAGTAACACATTCATAGGTAGAAATGTCTATATTCAAAAGTTAACAATATTAATAATCTACACCCCAAACTGTTTTTTTTAAAGGTTTTATTTACTTATTCATGAGAGACAGAGAAAGGTGAGAGACACGCAGAGACACAGGCAGAGGGAGAAGCAGGCCCCATGCAGAGAGCCTGATGTGGGACTCAATCCAGGGTCTCCAGGATCAAGCCCTGGGCTGAAGGCGGCTCTACACCGCTGAGCCACCGGGGCTGCCCCCCAAACTGGTTTTGGATGCTAGCTAAGCATACTGTCTAGGTCTAGAGAACATTAAAGAATAAAATGTTATTAACAGTGAAACATTTAGATAATACATAATAAATGACAGTGTGTTCACTGTTCTCTACAAAGTCTTAAGTACTTTTTTTAAGTACTTTTAATGAGAGAACATCATCATCAACTATTTAGTAAGCACCCACTAGAAATGTTTAGTTGAACATGAAATGCACTAACCAGAACAGACTGAAATTTTCATTTTATGTTATCTTTTGACTAGAAAACCTTCAAACACATTATAGTAATTCTTATAATTCTGAAAATAGCAATTGCGGACTTAAGAGTGGTCTAGAAAAGAAGAAGAAGCAGTTTTTAAAATTCATCCCTACTTTTGCTTTTAATTCTACGTAAAACACTTCTCTAACCTTTTAAAGACCACAACTTACATCTGTAAGTTAGAGTAATAGTATCTGCCTGTCTACTTCAGAGAGTCATTTGAGAATTATGAGACAATGTTCTTGTAGCTATCTGAACTGCACAGATGAAAGGCCTTAATTATCAGTGATCAGTGGAATTCTTCTGATGTCATTTTTCCTACCTCAATTTTACCTAAAGTCTGTGACTGGAAGAGGCTACAAAATTAAAAGACAACACCACCACCACCAAATTTAGATGTAAGTCTTTACTTGTCTAATCTAGGTGTAGACCAGTTAAAACTATTATAAAGCCTATGCATAGCATTTAAAAGAATACTACTCAGATAAGACATATACAGAAATAATGGTTGCCATCTAAAGAACAGAAGGCCATGTAGAAAAAAACTGATGGTGGCATATTTTACCTAATTACAAAAGAGATCAAATTAGCCTTTTTGAGATGTCATAAAACTAAACATTTTAATAATGAATTAGGAAGTCACTGCCTAAGCTCCCCTGACTTATAACAACAGTAGTTGTGTTTAAAGCTGATTCTATAAAGAAAAACAAAACAAAACCAATCCAGAAACAATTATAAGTCAAAATGTGCTTTATTTAGGAGAGAATAAAGAGATATTTAATTAAGTTTTTTTTTAATTAAGTTTTTAAATGCCCAAATTTCAGTAGCCAATCAGACTGAATACTTTGAGTATAATGTGTCCATTCATGAATGATCAATAGGAATGACTTCATGTAAACTAAAAACCTCTTTGTTTTCAGTACCCAATAATATTTTCTATTATTCCCAGTGTTCTGGCCAAACTTTCTCATGCTGGGTCCCTTAAGAGTATGGGTTATCAATCTATAAAATTCTATGATCTAAAACAATTTCTCTTTTCTCCCCTTGAGTAAAACTTTCTTTTTTCCCTTGAGTAAAACTTCTGCTAAGAACTTCACATATGAATTTTTAAAAATGTTTAATCTGAAACAAATCAAATTTCTTAATTTTCATTTTACAGGAACACAGGAACAAAAAGAGAAGTTAAATGACATACAAGGAATAGTAAAATATCCAGAAAGTGACATTCTTTAAGAACATTGGCTTAGGCTCTTGGAAAAAAAAAAAAAAAGACAAGAAAAGAAAAAAAGCAAGAAAAAAGAGAGAAAGAAAAAGAGAGAGAGAGAGAGAGAGAAAGAAAGAAAGAAAGAGCGGTAGAAATGCTCTAAATCAAAAATTGGCAAACTTTAGCCCATGAGCCAAATGTGGTTTGCCCGTTTTTTCTTTTCTTTTTATTAAAATTTTATTGGAAGACAGGTTGATTCCTTTTCATGCTATCTATGGCTGCATTTGCACTATAATGGCATAGTTGAGTAGTTGTGACAGAGACTAAATGGCCTAAAATATTTATTATCCAGGTCTTTACAGAAAAAAAAAATTTCAACCCCTGCTCTACATGAATAGAGATGGAAGGGACACAAAACAATACAATATGAGAAAATTTATTTGATCCTGATTCACGTAGTAGTAATATGGTATATTATATACACGTTCAGAACTGGAAAAAAAGTTTTCTGTTTTTCAACATCACAGAGTAATAAAAAATTCAGCATCACAAATCCATATAGACTTTTGGAATTTGGTCTTTTTATTGAAGGGGTTATATATCCAATTTTTTAACATCTGACCTAGTGATAAATTATATAAAATTAATGGGTACCAAGTGGAATTTTGAGACCGTGTGTGTGTGTGTGTGTGTGTGTGTGTGTGTTCAAATGACATTTTTCAAGCTATGAGGAAAGGGAAATTAGACCCTTGACTTACAATATATAAATTCCTAATAGGTTACAAATTTAATGTTAATGTTAAGAGATAAACAAAAATGAAAACAAAGATAGGAGAATTTTTAGAGATCTAACAAAAATGAGAAACCTAAAAGCATAAAGAAAAAAAGATTGACATATCTGAATATACAGAAATTTAAAATATTTCTAAAGAAAAAAATCACATTAACAAAAAAGAACAGCGAACTATAAACACAGAATTTATTTAAAATCCCTAATACAAAAGCTTCTCCAAGTTGATAGAGAAATCATAAGCAAACCAATAGGAAGAACAGGAGGAGCGCCTAGCTGGCTCGGGCAGAAGATCATCAGAGTCTTGATCTTGAGGTCAGGAGTTTGAGCCCCATGGTGGATAAAGATTACTTAAAAATAAAATTTAAGGGATCCCTGGGTGGCGCAGCGGTTTGGCGCCTGCCTTTGGCCCAGGGCGCGATCCTGGAGACCCGGGATCGAATCCCACATCGGGCTCCCGGTGCATGGAGCCTGCTTCTCCCTCTGCCTGTGTCTCTGCCTCTCTCTCTCTCTCTGTGACTATCATAAATAAATAAAAATTAAAAAAATAAAATAAAATAAAATAAAATTTAAGAAAAAGAAAAAGAAAAATAAAACAGGCACAGAATGCACATAGGCAGCTAATAAGAGGAAATCCATATGCCTAATAGATAAATGACAATATGACTCAACTTCACCAGTGAACAAGAAAATGCAGAATAGCCTTTTGGCCAGAACCGCCATCTTCCAGTAATTCGCCAAAATGACCAACACAAAAGTAAAGAGGAGAGGTACCCACTATATGTTCTCTAGGCCTTTTAGAAAACGTGGAGTTGTTCCTTTGGCCACATGTGTGCTAAAAATCAAGGGAATGGGTACTGTTCAAAAAGGAATGCCTAACAAATGTTACCATGGCAAAACTGGAAGAGTCTACAATGTTACTCAGCATGCTGCTGGCATTGTTGTAAACAAACAAGTTAAGGGCAAGATTCTTGCCAAAAGAATTAATGTATGCACTGAGCATATTAAACACTCAAAGAGCCGATATAGCTTCCTGAAGCATGTGAAGGAAAATGATCAGAAAAAGAAGGAAGCCAAAAAGAACTGTACTTGGGTTCAACTGAAGCACCAGCCTGCCCCACCCAGAGAAGCACACTTTGTGAGAACCAATGGAAAGGAGCCTGAACTGCTGGAAGCCATTCCCTATGAATTCATGGCATGAAAAATATAAAGAAAATAAAAGACCTCAAGATTATAAAAATGTTTCTCTTAATTGAGTAGAAGTGTGGTGTCCTTTCCCCTCCCAAAAATATTTAAAGCAAATTTTGTGTTCAGAAGAAGAAGAAAAAGAAAATGCAAAATAAAGCCACAAAGGAGTACCACGTATTAAATTCCAGGATAAGAAAAATTAATGAGTGATAACATTTCAGGGATGGTAAAGATGTAGGAATGGAGCAATCTTATGTGTTGGTGGGAAAAGTGTGAATTATTACAATTTTCTGAAAAGTGATTCAGCAATAACTGTTAAGAGTTAAAATACAAAAAAAAAAAAAAAAAAAAAAGAGTTAAAATACAGGACTTCCAGGGAAGATGGTGGAATAGAAAGATCCTGGGTTCACCTTGCTCAATGGAAATAACTAGGTAACACCTGCATTAGTGTAAATAACCCAGAAAACGACCTGAAGACTAGCAGAACAGACTTTCCACAGTTAAATGTGGACAAGAGGCCACAGTCAGGAGGATGGGAAAAGTGGAGATGCTGTAGGGAGCCAAACAGACCCAGGACTGTCCAGCGGAGGAAGGGATGCTAGGGGTACAGAGAGGAGAGAAAAACACACCCTGACCCAGGCATCCCAGGCACAGGGGACCTATACTGGGAAAATGAATCCCTATAACATTTGCCTATGAAAACCAGAGGGGCCTGCCTTTGCAAGTTCCTATAATCAGTGGGGCTTGGCATTTGGAACTTCATAAATCAGAGGACTCTGCTCTGGGAGAGGCAGAGGGCAATATGAAACTGCATCCCTACACTTAAAGAGACAGCACTACAAACAGCCCCACTGAGATATAGCATAGAAGAGGCAGTTTGAAAAATGCCAGGGGTATACAGGAAGGAGATTTATTTACTAATCTCAGGGTGTGTGCCAGCAGAGCAGGGATATTTGGAAGACTTATCCAAGAGCAAAGGAGCTGAGGGGTGTCATAGACCTCCCTCATCCCTCAGCCTAGATACACAGACACCTGCAGAAACCAGCAGAGAGCCAACACTCTCTACCTAGCTTGTCAACAGTGCACGCTGCCCTCTCAGGCTTCTGGAGATCTGACTCTCCAGCCCAGCTGGCCTCAGCAGGAGTTTCCCCAAGCAGCTGCAGGTCCCATTCTCACAGCAGACTGGCAGGAAACTTGCTGGCACTGTGCCACACCCCACTCCTCCACATTCTCCTAAGGACCCTTGCCCTCCAACATGCCTGTTGCAGGAGTCCATTCAAAGTGGGGCCATATGGCTGGAAGTGGGCAGGGACCAGCACCACTCCAAAGTCCCTCCTGCCCTGGGGAGAGGGCAAGATAACCACACACACCAGTTCAACTGCAGCCTTAGCAGTGGGCTGGGGGGCAGACACCTGGTCTTACTTCAGGCCCTGCCCACCAATGAAAGCTTCTAAGGGGACAATACAGGGAGAGTGCCTTGCAG
The DNA here is from genome assembly GCF_003254725.2 of Canis lupus dingo. Lineage (NCBI taxonomy): Eukaryota > Metazoa > Chordata > Mammalia > Carnivora > Canidae > Canis > Canis lupus. The sequence continues at coordinate 62,976,952 of NC_064252.1, read as the reverse complement.
TTTGATGCTACTGCAGCTCCAGCAATTGCCTGGTCTGACTCGACTCAGCCCAAAGCAGCCCCAGACTGGCCTACTAATATTACAGGGACCAAACCTTACCCACAACAGGCATAAAGAGCCATTGCAGATGACTAGACTGAAGGCAAATGGAGCTCAGCATCTGCCCACAACAGAAGGGCACACACAACACTCAGAGAAGATAATCCTGAAGCAACAGGTTCTAGTGAACAGGGGACATAGCACTACAGATTACTACTGGATCAGCTCTTCATAAGGCCACTACTTTCAAGAGCAGGAGACATAGCGGACTTTCCTAACACAGAGAAACAGAGAGGCAGACAAATTGAGGAGACAGAAGAATATGTTCTAAATGAAAAGAAAGTACAAAATCACAGCAAGAGAACTAAAAGAAACAGAGACAAGTAATATGCCTGATAGAGAATTTAAAATAATGGTTATAAAGATACTGGACTGGAGAAAAGAGTGGAGGACCTCAGTGAGACTTTCAACAAAGGGACAGAAAACATAAAAAAGGGACAAAAAACATAAAAAAAAATCAGAGATGAAGAACTCAGTAAATGAAATTAAAAATCATTAGTTGAAAAAAAAATAAAATAAAAAAATCATTAGTTGAAAAAAAAAATCATTAGTTGAGGCATGGAGCCTACCTAAAAAAACAAAACAAAACACTAAAAGGAATGAATAGTAGACCAGAGGAAGCAGAAGAACAGATCAGTGACTTAAAGAACAAAGTAATGGAAATATATATAAAGCACAATATATAAATCAATATATAAACAATATATAAATCAAACCAACATGTTATATGCCTTAAATTTACATGTTATACATCAAATATATTTCAATTTTAAAAATTCCCTATTTCTTTTATATTAACTCTAACAAGTATACTTAAAAAAATAAATTTTGTAACTTTATTACAAAATTGGAACAATGAAAATATCTTCCTCTATCTTTTTTTTTTAAGATTTTATTTATTTATTCATGAGAGACACACAGAGAGAGGCAGAGACATAGGCAGAGGGAGAAGCAGGCTCCCTGCAGGAAGCCTGATGCAGGACTCCATCCCAGGACCCTGGGATCACGACCTGAGCCGAGCCACCCATGTGCCCCTATCTTCCTCTATCTTAAACTAAATTAAATATGTACTGCTAGTGTTTAAACAATATGAAAATGACCTTGCCTCATAAGCATTATTCTTTTTTTTAGTTTTTTAAAATTTAAATCCAATTAATTAACATATAATGTATTATTGGCTTCAGAAGTAGAGGTTAGTGATTCATCAGTCTTATATAATACCCAGTGCTTATTATATCACATGCCCTCCTTAATGTCCATCACCCAGTTATCCCATCCCCCATCCTCCTCCCCTTCACTGACCTTCAGTTTGTTTCCTATGATTAAGAGTCTCATAGTTTGTCTCCCTCTCTGATTTTGTCTTGTTTTGTTTTTTCCCTTCTTCCCCTATGATCCTCTGTTTTGTTTACAAGACTATTCTTAACAAATAATACATGCAAAATTATTTTTATTCTCCAAAGGTAAAAAGTATCTTCACTCCTTACTCAGTAAACAGATATTCAATTTCCTGGCTTTGGATCTTTTAACTTCCTCCTCCTTCCCTGGATAAATGTGAACAATCAACTCTCTGCAGATTACTTTCAGATGAATACTTTCTGGCCTAACATATCTCTAGAGAACAGTTCCTGTATTTCCAACTATATGCTAGACATCCATAAAGCCATCCTGTTAGTGTCTTAATCCTAATAAATATGTTCCCCAAAATGAACTCTAATGCTACATAATCCTAGTTTGAAATCCTAGTCCTGCCACTTTACTAGCAATGAGACAATGGGTAAATTACTTAAAATCTCTGAGTCTATTTTCTTCTCTATAAAATACAGAAACGAATAGCTCCTTTAGCAAAAACTTACTATGTCTAAATAAGGTTATGCCATAAAAACATGTGCACAGTGTCTGACACACAGAAATCATTCAAAATACATTAGCCATTTTGTCTCTCAAATTTGCTCTTCACTCTTTTTTTCTATTTCTCCAAAGAGTGTCACTACCTTTCTAGGCACCAAGCTCAAATTCCCTTTGTCTTCTTTGATATCTTCCTTTTCCTTATGGCTAACATTCAATTAGTTGCCAAATATTTCAATTCTGCCCAAACAAATCCAGTTGAAAACAATACTCATTTATGGAAAACCCACTACATTTGTAGGCATTGTGCTAATGTGTACAGAGATATAAAGTATAAGATAAGGCATTGTGCTAATGTGTATGGAGATATAAAGAGTAAGGTTTAGAACTTGCCTTTAAGAATGGGCTGAGAAGTGCACCTACATGGCTCAGTGGGTGAGCGTCTGCCTTTTTTTTTTTTTTTTTTTTTTTTTTTTTGAGTGTCTGCTTTTGGCTCAGGATGTGATCCCAGGGTCCTGGTATATATAACCAAGGAACTGGTATAATATAACCAAGGAACAATGAGATATGAGTTCTAGTTCTTCAATCTATTATGAAGCCTTAGGAAATTTATTTCAGAAATTCATTTAGTTCAACTATAAAATGGGAGTTACAATGCTTGCCTCACATGACTATATCCAGAATTAACAGATATGACATAAACAAAGGGCTGTAGGCAGAGGCTGATATATTATACAGGAGCTTTTTTTTTCTTTTTAACTCAGACTCTTTAAAGATGAAGTTCTGGGGCACCTGGGTGGCTCAGTGGTTAAGTGTCTGCCTTCAGCTCAGGGCATGATCCCAGGGTCCTGGGATCAAGTCCCTCATTGGGCTCCCTGCATAGAGCCTGCTCTCCCTCTGCCTATGTCTCTGCCTCTCTCTGTGTGTCTCTCATGAACAAATAAATAAAATCTTTAAAGGAGAGAGAGAGAGAGATCAAGTTGTGGGGTAAGTTTAGTGTGAAGCAGGTGGGTAAGAACTGTGATAAGCTGTAGAGATTTCTAAACGGGCTTCTAATTTTTTTTTTTTTTTTTTTTTAATGATAGTCACACACAGAGAGAGAGAGAGAGAGGCAGAGACACAGGCAGAGAGAGAAGCAGGCTCCATGCACCGGGAGCCCGACGTGGGATTCGATCCCGGGTCTCCAGGATCATGCCCTGGGCCAAAGGCAGGTGCCAAACCGCTGCGCCACCCAGGGATCCCTCTAAACGGGCTTCTAAAGGGGATGGCCACTATTCTACTTCAGCCAAATACTGCTAAACAGGAACATAGGCCCTATGGTGTCTTTGTGAGTTAAAGACAAGTCAGAAAGTTCACTTTAATGTGAACTCTCAAAAAAAAAAAAAAAAGTGAACTCTCCAGTTTCTTAAAACAATGGCATGTAATTCAAAAAAAAAAAATTTTTAAAGTGTGCACCAAATAAAACATCTGCTAAAACCTGCAAGTCGCCAATTTACAATCTATGCCTTAACAGCTCAGAGGGAAGGCAGAAGTTGCAAATATAGTTCTCTTGCTAGAAGCCTCAAAGCCTTGGTGAGAGTAGGAGGTAATGCCATTGGTTTCATCACTTGGTTCTTAGTTTTACCTGTGCTGAGTAACTGATAATAGACAAAATAAAGAAGACAAATTAGAGACTACTCTTCAGAGACAATGCCAGACATAGAAAGCAAAATCCTTGAATATGGTTTAGCCTTCTGGATCCAGAATGTTGCCTAATACAGAATTTGGTCTCTGTATGGAACATCTATACCCTTGGATTTTCCCCAGTGATAAGAATGTTTTGTTATTCATGAGTGGGCCATGATAGTTTGCACTAAGGAGATCACTCACTGTGGGCCTCTAGGTAGCTTATGCTAAAGAGATGGCTTGGCTTGGGGACAGGCCAAGCAAGAAAGACCAACCATGTGACCACAGGATTGGCTTTGGCTTTGAGCCATTAAATATCAGCCCAACCTCTGAGCAAGGCAGGAGGGCTAGAGACAGTGCAACCATGTGGCCAATAATATAATCAATTATGGCCAGGTAATGCAACCCCAGTAAAAACTCTGGAGACAGAAGCTGTGAGGAACTTGTGCAGGAGGGTGACATGCCTTGATTCCAAGGGCAGAGGGCATGAAAGCACTGTGTGTGGAATCCACATAGACTTTACCTCATGTGTCTTTTCATTTGGCTGGTTCTTGGATTTGTATCCTGTATAATTAAACTATAATCATCAGTACAGTGCTTTCCTGAATTCTGTGTATTGTTCTAGCTTCCAGCTACTTATGGAACCTCAGGGGTCTTGCAGGAACACCCCTCCCCATATTTGTATCTAGTTGGTTAGAAGTGTGGATGTTGGGGATCCCTGGGTGGCTCAGTGGTTTAGCGCCTGCCTTTGGCCAGGGAGTGATCCTGGGGTCCTAGGATTGGGTCCCACGTCGGGCTCCCTGCATGGGGCCTGCTTATCCCCTCTCCCTCTGCCTGTGTCTCTGACTCTCTCTCTCTGTGTTTGTCATGAATAAAGAAAATCTTTAAAAAAAAAAAAGTGTGGATGTTCTGGGACCCCAAAGATTGCAATCAGAGGCTGAAGTGAGGACAGTCTGTTGCGGACTGTGCCTTTAATCTCTGAGGTCTGTGTTAGCTATGGATGGTTACTAGCATCAGAACTCAATATTGTGGTATTGCAAAAGAGTATCCTTTAGGTATAAGATTTAACACTACAAATATATTTTGTCAGAGCTACATTCTTGGTGCTGGAGAAAATTCAAATCTCAGGAGTAATCAGGAACCAACCATTCACTTATATTCTAAATTCAACAGTTTATATATATCAGCCGTAAGTGACGATGTTAGTAAAGCAGATGTCAAATGTTACATTGAGAAGACAGAGTCAAATTGCTTTTTAAAGCAAAATGGAGGGAAGCCTGGGTGGCTCAGTGGTTGAGCATCTGCCTCCGGCCCAGAGTGTGATCTTGGAGTCCCGGGATCGAGTCCCGGATGGGGCTCCCTGCATGGAGCCTGCTTTTCTCTCTGCTTACGTCTCTGCCTCTCTCTGTGTGTCTCTCATGAATTAAAAAAAAAAAAAGGCAAAGCAAAACAGAAAATTAACATTTACCTCCCTTTGCCTCCCACTGAAACTTTGTCACAGAAATAAAGACAACCAGAAGGGTTTGTCCATCATGCTCCAGCAATATACATATTACTTATTTTCATTCAACTACTCTGCCCTGTCAGCACCACCAGCCCCCTCCTTCTTCCTTTGGTAGGCCTCTTGTCTGAGTTTTTGTCCTACCACCACCTGAGTTCAAATTATTTCCTCAAGTCATACTGCCTGGCCTTAATCAATGAGGGCTCTCCTTTCATTTACTAACAGATCATCAAATTATTTTAGCTGTCTTTCTGAAAACCTCCAAAAAAACCATATCTACCTCTGTCCTTGTTCTACAGAGTCCTAAAACACATAGCTAATATCATGTTAAAATTTGATGTCAACACCAGAAAAATTAAAAGGAAAGGCAGAATATAAAATATCTGCCCTCTGTTATAGCAAAATCAAGTTTTCCTAGGTCTTAAATCTTACAGCTTTAGACAAAAACTATTTAATAAAGTTGGACTGACTGATTATGATAGTGGCACTCTCATTTCCCAAAAGTCTTTGGTATTCTTACAAAATCAATTAGCTTTTATTTGTATTTTTAAGTGAAATTTAGTCATGTATTTTGGAAATATATATAACACATATGTAGGACTTTAGAAGAGTCCTATCATGTAGCTGAAGAATTCATACAACATCAACATTTTTTCTTTTCTTCTTTTTTTTTTTAATACCAACATCAATGAAGCTCCTGCATCCCTCTTCTGATGAGGGAGCAGAAGACAAGCAGAGGACAAAGCACAAGCTGACACCCTACTAATTGCCTCACTCCACTCCCAGGCGGGAAATGTGTGACATTCCTCCAGTCTTGCCTGCCCTAAAACTAACAGAAGGAAAAAACAAATGGTTAACTAATAGATAATAGAGAGCAAAGTCCTACAAGACATGAGTCTCTATCAGTTTATCAATGTCTTAGTGATTTACAAGGAAAAAAAGCATTCTTGTCAATAGTCTAACTTCCAGGGACCCATAACTCAATTTCCTGGAGCCCTAACATCACCCTCCCTTCCATGAGTGACGGTGGGAAACCGAAGTGAAAGGGAAACTAAACAAAATTAAATTTCTCTATGACCTGCAGCTCATTGACAAGGACCTGAAATGGGCAGAGTAGAACAATCCTCCAGGAAGTTCCCAACTGTCTTAATGTTAATGCCTTACGAGAAGGAAAAACAACCTTAATTTGACAAGTATCCTGAGGGTCTTCCTTAGCATATGAAAAATCCTTTTGGACACCTCCCTTTTTCTTACCTCCCCCCAACTTCCAAGTATATTATCACACATTCTTCAAGACCGCAGTGCAGCAGCTCTTTCTGCGCATGGGTCCTGTCCTTGTGCTGTAATAAAATCACCTTTTGCATCAAAGTCATCTCAAGAACTCTTTCTTAGCTGTCAGCTCCAGACCTCACCAACATTAAAAAACTACATCACTTCCCAAACGCATTATCTAATCTTCCCCTTAGAGGTAGCCCTATTCTTGCAGTAACTTCTCGGAGTCACTTTTAATACCAAACATTCCTTTGCTCTCATCTTCTGAAAAGACTATTATTTCTCCGTTGAATCACCTTTGCATCTTTTGAAATCAATTGACCATGTACATGTGATTCTATTTCTGAATTCTGGATTCTCACATTAACCTATGTGTTTATCCTTTTTCAATTAAGTGGGACCAGAAATCAAATGATTTTGATTTGGTGGCTATATTGTGATCAGTGTGTTTCTTCATTAGCTGGGATTTGAGACAGTAATCAGCATCCTATAAATAGAACACAGGACAAAGAATCAATAGAAATTAATTCTAGTACAAGTCCCATCATCAATGAGCTGAAATCACTATCCCTATGTGTCCTGGGGGTAAGGATACCTACAACCACATGGGATAGTTGAAAGTCAATTGAGAAAACAGAAAAATTCCTTGAATGGGCTACACAAAACCCTAAAATACTTTTCCAATTTTTCATTTAGGAGTCTAATTTTAAGTACTTGTAAATACCAGTTTCTATTCTTTTCTCCACAACTGAATATTGAAACTTGAACCTAGGACTTTAAGCAAAGAGCCTTGGTCTTGATTTGCATCCCTTATCAGTCATTATAGGAGTGAAGCATCTATAGTCAAAATTTTCCCTCAATACTCCCTGGGAATTTAGGCATTTTCATAATAACTTCCATGCAGATTTTGCCATCTTCTTCTCCCTCAATCTAGAATACAAAGTATTGAAATACTAAACAAAGATCATCTTAAGAGTTAGAGAACATTAGTAAAAAAAATGGGAGGGGGGGGAGGCAGGATGGGGAGTTTCTTTTCTATTGATAATTTCAGGAAATAACTGACATTAGAAATGATAAGTGATTCAAGAATCCAGTGTCCTCTTTCCGACTTTATCTCTCAAAAAAACCCAAAAAAAACAAAAAAAAACACATCAATTCAAATTAAGTCTGAGTGTCCCTCAATCTAGAATACAAAGTATTGAAATACTAAACAAAGATCATCTTAAGAGTTAGAGAACATTAGTAAAAAAAAATGGGAGGGGGGGAGGCAGGATGGGGAGTTTCTTTTCTATTGATAATTTCAGGAAATAACTGACATTAGAAATGATAAGTGATTCAAGAATCCAGTGTCTTCTTTCCAACTTTATCTCTCAAAAAAACCCAAAAAAACAAAAAAAAACACATCAATTCAAATTAAGTCTGAGTGATGTCAGTTTAACTGCCAATAAGTCAGTCAAACTGACCAGGAAATAATGCTATTAATTCTGTTGTACTTTTAGATTGGTAAATGGAAAGACCCAACCACTGCAACAACCCACTGGGTTTTCACATACACTCTTCCCTTGGTGACTAACAGTTTCTCATTCTTATTTCTTTCTTTTTCTCTTATTTGTTTACAGCATTTTAAAATTCTAATTTAATAAACTACGTAACAGAATTCAAATCTTCACAAAGAGTTTTCCAGTTAAATGGTTTCTCTTCTTCTGAATTATACAGAAACATCTAGGTTAATTTTTGCCTTAAATTACAATCTATCAAAACTTTTACTCACTGAAACCAATAATACATTATATGTTAACTGAATTTAAGTAAAATAAAATTAAGAACAAAACAAAAAGTTTTAAAGTTCAGCAGACTCTTATTAAGAACAAATTAACAATTATAATAAATATCATATAGTTATTATCTGAATATTATTCTTGAAAAAGCATTTGAAATAACAGTTAAATTCTACATTCCCTTTAAAGTCAATGCATATAAAATGTCACTATTTAATTTTCTAGGTCATGGTAGCCTTGAGTTATAATTAGTTTGGATTCATATATTTTGATTCTCTGCATCCTACTGATAATATTTCAAGCTTCATAACCCACTGGCCATATGAAATTACCATATATTTTTACAATGACAAATACTGATATAATAATAAGGCTGATTGTGTTCCTTTGAATTACATATTTGTATCCATCCACTGCAGAGTAACTTCAACAAGACTAAAGTAACTGGGGACTTGAGTTTCTGAGAACATAGTAGACAATCTCCCTTAAAAGACATAAAGAAAAAAAAAACGACATAAAATCAGGGCACATGGCTGGCTCAGTTAAGTGTCCAACTCATGATCTCCACTCAGGTCTTGATCTCAGGATTCTGGGATCAAGCCCTGCACTGGGCTCTATGCTGGGCATAGAAAAATATAATACATACCCCTTTAAATAAATAGCTAAGCTCACAAAAAAGCACAAGGGTAAAAGTCAGAGGGAGCTTAAAAGCAGTGTTATTTTAATAATGCAGAAGACAAAACCTGGAGTGCCTGGGTGGCTCAGTCAGTTGAGCATTGACTCTTGGTTTTGCCTCAGGTCATGATTTCAGGGCCATGAGATCAAGTCCTGAGTTGAGCTCCATGCTCAGCATGGAGTCTGCTTGACGTTCTGTCCCTTCCCCTATGCCCCTTTCCTTGCTCCTGCTCTGTCTCTCAAATAAGTAAAATAAAATATTTTAAATAGATGAAGAAGAAGATGACAAAACCTAAGGTCCATCCAAAAGGTAGGGAGGAACTGAGACTCCTGAATAAAACTGCAACTTTCAGAGCTTTTCCTCCTCAGCAAAAGGATTAACGAGCCAAAACTCTGTTCTACCTAAGAGGAGACAACAATGAAATGACATGAGATGTCAATCCCAAATTATAAAATACAGGAAGAAAAAAGCCACCATGATGGTTAATTTTCATGTCAACCTGACTGGGCTAAGGGATACCCAGATAGCTGGTAAAACATTATTTCTGGGTGTGTCTATGTGGGTGCTTCTGGAAAAAATTAGCATTGGAGTCAATAGCCTGAGTAAAGAAGATATGCCTTCAACAATGTGGATAGACACTGTCCTGTTCATTGAAAGTCCAGTAGTACAAAAAGAAGAAAGGATGAATTCTCTATCTCTCTTGATTTGGGACATCTATCTTTTCTTGCTTTCAGACATGAGAGCTCCTGGTTTTTAAGGCTTCAGCCTCAGACTGGGAATTATATACCACTGGTTCCTCTGGTTCTTGGATATTTGGACTCAGACTGAATTATACCATGAGTTTTCCTAGTTCTCCAGCTTGCAGATGGAAGATCATGGGAATTCTAGGTCTTCATAACTATATGAACTGGTTCCTATAATAAACCTCCTATCTATACATCTGTGTATTATCTTATTGTTTCCATTTCTCTAAAGAACACTGACTAATATGGTAACCATGAGTGAGAGTACGTAGAAACAAGCTATAGAATTTAGGCCCTGAAGAATTTCACAAAATGGGCTAAGATACAGAATGAAGAACAATATATCATTTTATTATTTTTTAAAGGTTTTATTTATTCATGATAGACACACACACAGAGAGAGAGAGAGAGAGAGAGAGAGAGAGGCAGAGACACAGGCAGAGGGAGGAGCAGGCTCCATGCAGGGAGCTGGACGTGGGCCTCGATCCCGGGTCCCCAGGGTCACGCCCCGGGCTGAAGGCAGCGCTAAACTGCTGAACCACCTGGGCTGCCCCAATATATCATTTTAAAAGACCAGGGATCCCTGGGTGGCGCAGCGGTTTGGCGCCTGCCTTTGGCCCAGGGCGCGATCCTGGAGACCCGGGATCGAATCCCACATCGGGCTCCCGGTGCATGGAGCCTGCTTCTCCCTCTGCCTGTGTCTCTGCCTCTCTCTCTCTCTCTCTCTCTGTGTGTCTATCATGAATAAATAAAAATTTTAAAAAATAAATAAAACATTAATAAATAAATAAATAAATAAATAAATAAATAAATAACCAGACAAACTTGGAAATGAGTCAACTAGAATTTCTAGGAATGAAATATAACACTAAATTCAAGTGGCTGCTCTAATTTCAAAGGAAAATGTTTAAAATGCCCACATTGATGTCTGAATTTATATAAAAGAGATTTTTAAAAAAATATTTTATTTATTTATTCATGAGAGACCCAGAGAGGCAGACACAGGCAGAAGGAGAAGAAGTCTCCATGCAGGGAGCCCCATGTGGGACTCGATCCTGAGACTCTGGGATCACGCTATGGGCCAAAGGCAGACACCCACCCCTGAGCCACCCAAGCGTCCCTATAAAAGAGATTCTTAAGTTAATTTGTGCATAAAAATTTCTAGCAGGGTGCCTGGGTGACTCAGTTGGTTGAGTGTCTGCCTTCAGCTCAGGTCATGCTCTCGGGGTCCTAGGATTGTGGAGTCTGCTTCTCCCTTTCCCTCTGATCTTCTTCCCCACTTGTTCTCTCTCTCTCTCTCTCTCTCTCTCTCTCTCTCTCTCTCTCCCCCAGTCTCAAGTAAATAAATAAAATTAAAAAAAAAAAAAGAAAGAAAGAAAGGTAAATCGTTTAGAACATTTTCTGGCAAGCATACCGGACGATTCTTTTTTTTTTTTTTTTTAATTTTTATTTATTTATGATAGGCACACAGTGAGAGAGAGAGAGGCAGAGACACAGGCAGAGGGAGAAGCAGGCTCCATGCACCGGGAGCCTGATGTGGGATCTGATCCCGGGTCTCCAGGATCGCGCCCTGGGCCAAAGGCAGGCGCTAAAACGCTGCGCCACACAGGGATCCCCCGGACGATTCTTTATCCAAAAATATTTGGAGTTATTAATGTAGCAATATTGCTTTAAGGAATATAGTCCCAAGCTCTAGAACTTGATAATTTGATTTTACTGTAAAAAAAAAAAAAAAAGCTATCTTGTTCACTCATCTAATCACTTAAGAAGTACTTATTGAGCACCTCCTATATGCTTGGCAGATAAAAATTAAGTTTTTAACATCTCTCAGTATGAAAATATGAGGAAATACTTAGCTTATGATTGTAAAAGAATTTGATTTTTATGTTAAGGCTCAAGTAGACTAAATAATGAAGAAGCATGCCAAGACTGAGGAGACTTTCATTATTAAGTTTAGTTAAGAATGCACAATTGACAATCAATACTTTTGCAGCTAATATACTGTCTCTCAATTCTCATCTAAATACTTTGCTCACTCTACTAACTTCATAAAGAGACTGTTAGGGTAACACAAAAATAGATGTAAATAAGTTTTAAATGTGCCATATGGAGAGAAGTAACTGGTCAAATAACATTTTAAAAGGAATATAATAAAACACTTATCATGTGATTTGTTCTATATTGGTTGATCCATCTAAAATGTTTTAAGAGTAAATCTTAAAGGACACCACTGGGAGACAATCCTCCATAGGTCTCTCACATTTCTAGATATTTTATGAGCCAAAGCCCTGACTTCCTCTGTTCCAGACTTTAAAAAAAAAAAAAAAAAAAAAAATGATAGTACAGCAAACAGCTTTGGAAGATAGTCACCCTTTGGAACAGAGAAGGGTGACTTCTTAGGGAAAGACTCCTTCTTAGGAGAGGAAGCCTAAGTCATTGCTTGGAGGCCTCTTTCCCTGTGCTCTTCTCAAAAAGGTCTTTAGGTAGCCACCCCCCCCTCTTTTTTTTCTTCAAATGAAACAAAAATGTCCTACTTTCACTAATGTTGGAGTTCCTTTATTTAACCTACCATCTCAGGGTGAGAGCAGGTTCGTTTACTGTCTAGTATTATCTTTATTATACACACCTAGGGCTCGGAGTTCCTCTGCTATAATGTTATTAACTGCATGTACAGGTGTCGCCTGACCCTCTTAGCATCACTCTGGTGGAATAGGGGCTTGGGCAAATGGTGCAAATGCTGATGCTCTCACTACAATCTCTAGTACCATGAGTAAATAAATCATTTGTCTTTACCCAGGAACCTGCTAGCATCCATTAAACTGTGACAGATTAACTTGTTAGTTTGCAAATAGGGTAAAATCTCAGACTCTTCACATTCTTGAGAGGCAAGAGCCACAGTAATTTTTCTTTATTCTTTAGTCAATACAACACTCAAGTACACTGGGTCACACTGTTTTGTGTTCACTGACTGTAATAACCCAAATTTGCCACAGTCCACAATTTATGCAAATGTTTGTATTCTTCTGCTTCAAGATGGTTTTCAGTGACCTTCTAGACCTATCAGAGCTCTTCAATTGGGCCAACCCCATACAATATTTCATCATGAATATCAATATTTAGGAATTAAATTCCTTACCTCTGGCTTTCCTTTATTCTTTTGAAGAAAATGTTTCATAATATCGGATACAACTAATGTTAGCACTTTTTTAAAAGATTTTATTTATTTATTCACGAGAGACAGAGAGAGAGAGAGAGAGAGAGAGAGGCAGAGACACAGGCAGAGGGAGAAGCAGGCTCCCTGCAGGGAGCCCGATGTGGGACCCGATCCCCGGACTCCACGATCACGTCCTGGACTGAAGGCAAGTAAGTGCTCAACCGCTGAGCCACCCAGGCTGCCCTAATGTTAGTATTTGAAACAATTTTTTAAGTCCAGAGAACTTGAGTTGTCCAAATAGAAAAAAACAGCACAATGAAAAGCAAAGTGTAAAGAACCATATAAACGTGAATCTGTTAGGTTCTAAAGTCTTATTAGCTGGAGATTTTTTCCTCATAAACATATGCGACCAGATGCAAGAAAATGTAGAGGAAGGGTGCCTGGCTGGCTCAGTGGGTGGACCATGTAACTCCTGACCTCAGGATTATGAGTTCAAGCCCCACACTGGGCGTGGAGCCAACTTTAAAAAAACTGTAGAGATGTATACAAGTAAATGCTTGCTATTAGAAAAACAAGTCAAAGTGCAGATCTCAACTAGAGTTGATGATCCAGAGATGGTTCAGGTGTGATATATTTAAGAGATTCACGTTTACTCAACAACAGCTGATCACACAGGTATGCCTCTGTTGCTTGTTGTTTTATATTGTAAACAAAGTATAGTTGGTGGGCAATCTTATTACTAGGTAATGATAACACAAATACTACTAGTAGCAGACATGTTATTAGCAGTACCAGGACAATGTTTGAAGGCTTTAACAAGTCTCATAAATTCATAGGCTCCATAGGATGAGAAAAAAGTAAAAATCCAAACTGCAATGTTTTTTCTGTTGACCTCTGATAAAACTGAAATAATTTAAGTCTAAAAATTGAGTTAATTATAGAGATTAATTTTACTGATATTAATAGCATCCAAATGTGTGTTTGGAAAAGTGAGACTATAAGTACCTAGTACACTGTTCTGGTTTCTTCCTTGTTCAAGGAGTAGTCTCGATTTTCCATTGAGTACTACTTTTTGTTTTTCATTGAGCTATGATATTTTTTTCTATTCTCACAACTCAAATTCTATGGATTCAAAAGGATGTTTCAAATACTAACATTACTTGCATGAAATGTTTTAAGAACACATCTGGTAATACTAAAAGGTCTAGACAAAGCCATATGAAGATACTGATAAAACTTAAAATATAAATGAACAGGGGTATCTGTTAAGTTTTCTAAGGAAATGAAAAATTAAATTTACCTTAGAATCATAAAAAAACACTTGGTCAATATAAGAACTGGATGATAGTTTAGGTGCCTTGCCATCCCTATTCACACACTGGTTTTTCCTCTATATCACACTGCCTTCTTATTTGTAATTTTTAATAATGAGTATAGACTATCAATAAGACTATGTCCCTGGTGTCTACAACATCCAAGGAGAAGAAACCTAAATCATTGCTTGGAGGCCTCTTTCTCCATGCTCTTCTCAAAAAGGAGCTTTAGGTAGCCAACCTCCTTTTTTTTTCCTTCAAATGAAACAAAAATGTCTTACTTTCACTAACGTTGGAGTTCCTTTATTTAACCTACCATCTCGGGGTGCCTGGGTGGCTCAACAGTTGAGCATCTGCCTTTGGCTCAGGGCATGGGGTCTGGGATCGAGTCTCGCATTGGGCTCCTTGCAGGGAGCCTGCTTCTGCCTCTGCCTGTGTCTCTGCCTCTTTCTCTCTGTCTCTCATGAATAAATAAACAAAATCTTTTAAAAAAAAAGTTCTTTCTTGCCTCTTCCTAGCTAATCCCAGCTCCTAGAAACAATTGCTACTCTGATTTTTTAAAAAAATCATAGATTAGTTTGCCTAGGAAAAAACTTCATTTAAATGGAATCACCGTATGTTTTTTGTGAAAGGCTTTTCTCAGCATGTTTTTGAAATTCATCATATCATTCACTGTAACAGTTCATTCCTTTTCATTGCTGAGTAGCACTACATTGTATGAATACACCATAGCTTATTCATCCATACTGTTGATGGCCATCTAGATAAGATTTTATTTATTTGAGAGAAAGAAAGAAAGAGAGATAGCAACAGAGAGCATAAACATGGAGGAAGGGAGAAGCAGACTCCCTGCTGAGCAGGGAGCCAGACATGGGGCTCTATCCCAGAACCCTGGGTTCACGACCTAAGCTAAAGGCAGATACTCAACTGCTGAGCCACCCAGGCATCCCAAGAAGGAACTTTCTAAGATGATGGAAATCTGTATTTTGATAGGGAATTGGTTACACAATTGTATGCATTTTCAAAATTCATGAAATGCGATGTTTAAGATTTAAACACTTCTGTGTATGCAAATTCTACCTAAAAAAACACAAGCAAGGGCGGCCCCGGTAGCCCAGTTTAGCGCCTGCCTTCGGCCCAGGGCATGATCCTGGGGACCGGGATCAAGTCCCGCGTCGGGCTCCCTGTGTGGACCCTGCTTCTCCTTCTGCCTGTGGCTCTGCCTCTCTCTATCTGTGTCTCTCATGAATAAATAAATAAAATCTTTAAAAAAAAAAAAAAAAAACAAGCAAAACTAGCTAATAGAATGTATACAGAAGAATATAGAGAAGAAGCATACTGATGCCTACAACTTAATTTTTTTAAGATTTTATTTATTTATTCATGAGAGACACACACAGAGAGAGAGGCAGAGACACAGGCAAAGGGAGAAGCAGGCTCCATGCAGTGAGCCCACTGTGGGACTCAATTCTGGGACTCCAGGATCACGCCCTGGGCTAAAAGCAGGCGCTCAACCACTGAGCCACCCAGGAATCCCCTACAATTTATTTTTTAAAAATATTTTTAAAATAGGTGGGAATGCCTGGGTGGTCCAATCAGTTAATCATCAAACTCCTGATTTTGGCTCAGGTCATATCTCTGGGTCATGAGATCCAGCCTCTCATCGGGCTCTGCACTCAGTGAGGAGTCTGCTTGAGATTCTCTCTCTCCTTCTCCCTCTGGCCCTACCCCTGCTTATACATGCACTCTCTCTGTTTCTCTCTCTCATAGATAGATAGATAGATAGATAGATAGATAGATAGAATCTTAAAAAAAAAAAAAGATTGAAGGGTACCTGGGTGGCTCAGTCAGTTGAGCCTCCAACTCTTGGTTTCACCTCAAGTCATGATCTCAATCAGGGTCATAGGATTTAGCCCAGAGTCAGGCTCTGTGCTCAACATGGAGTCTGCTTCAGATGATCTTTCTTGCTCACTCACTCTCTTTCAAATAAATAAATAGATAAAATCTTTAAAAAAATGTTTTAGGGATCCCTGGGTGGTGCAGCGGCTTAGCGCCTGCCTTTGGCCCAGGGCGCGATCCTGGAGACCCAGGATCGAATCCCACGTCGGGCTCCCGGTGCATGGAGCCTGATCTCCCTCTGCCTTTGTCTCTGCCTCTCTCTCTGTGTTTCTTATGAATAAATAAATAAAATCTTTAAAAAAAAAATGTTTTAAAGTTTTTTAAAAAGGTAAATGGGTGGAGAGATAGTAATAAAGCAAAAACAGCAAAAAATTTTTTTTCAGCAAAATGTTTATAATTGTAAAATATCCATAGTGGGTATACAGGTGTTGCCAAGCATAATTTTTTCAAGTTTTCTGTATGTTTGAAATTTTTCATAACAAAAATCATGGGGAAATTACTTCAAAAAAAAATATCAAAGAAGATGAGCAGCCATCTATGGTATGTAGACCTATATAGACCTAAAAACAGGTGTGCATTCTACTACTTGTTTATGATACACAGAATGATGTTTCTTAGAATTTAATTAACATGTCCACTAGTTCCTTGATTTTAGATTTATGTGTTTTCTTTGTTTTTTCTTACTATAATAATTCTACATTGTCTTAGGAAAGTTACTCAAATTCATTTAAATTTCTGTACACAAAAATTATTTTTAAAACACTCAGAGATACCTGAAAAGTGCTCCATTAATAAGAAATGTGCCTTTCAGCTTGCCTTAGAATTATTTCTAAAAGATCTGCAATTTAATAAAGGACTTTAAAACTCTTGGTTTTCCAGGCCTCACTATTTATTTTGAAGATTTTTTTAAAAAGATTTTTTATTTATTTATTCAGAGAGACAGAGAGAGAGAGGCAGAGACACAGGCAGAGGGAGAAGCAGGCACCATGCAAGGAGCCCGACGTGGGACTCCATCCAGGGTCTCCAGGGTCATGCCCTAGGCTGCAGGCGGCGCTAAACCGCTGCACCACGAGGGCTGCCCATGAAGATTTTATTTTTAAGTAATCTCCACACCCAACATGGGGCTCAAACTCACAACTCTGAGATCTAGAGCCACATGCTTCACTGACTAAGCCAACCAGGCACCCCTCCGGGCCTCATTTTAAATGAACAAAAATTAAAATGAAACATTCTGTGATATATAACTATTCTCTGAACATAAAAAATATGATAATCATAATACTTCCTTCACATTGAGCTCTTTACTCAGTGGTCAAGGATATAATATCAACATCATATCCACAGACATGCCTGCTGCTCCTTGAAACTTGATCAAATGTGTTTGATCTTGCTGGACTGTATTATGGCCAAATCAACCTTTAGTCATCCCTGAAATTTAATTGCTGAAGCAATCCCATTGGGTCTCATTAAGCTAATTCAGACAACTGAAAAGATGGAAATGGCCCTCTCTATTCTTTTTTCTGAGTCCCAATCTTAGAGTCAGCTTGTCTCAAAAATTATCTCAGATCATTAGGAGTCAAGAATATTGTTTCTCTCATCCACTGGAAAAGCAAGGGGGAAGCATCACCCCATTTCTTTTCATTGTACAAAATCCTATTAATAAAAATTTGACACTTCAAAAGAAAGCAAGATAAGTACTTCTCAAAATATAGGGACAGATTATTTCCCATTAGCTGCCCTTGGTCTTCATTTTTTTTCCCCAGGGATCCTAATTTCTCCCAATTCCATTTTCTGTTTCTGTGGACAGTATTCTGACTTACATGTCCTACATTATTAGGAAAATGTTTCTATTAAAATCATTTGTGTCATTTTTTTTCCTGTAACTGTTCTCACATTTATCTTCCTCTCATTATTTTGTGACTCATATTTTAATACTTTGATGTATTCAGGAGCACACACCTTTCTAAGGAAGTGAGGTGGGCATCAGAATTAAAAAAGACATTGAGAATGATCAGTCTCAGTTTCATGCCCAAGAGTCTGAAGACTAGAAGGATCGTCCATTAACATAACTTCTGGTCAGCTGTCTCTTGGGACTAACTGATTAAGAAACTACGCTGATTAGTGAGAAAACAAATTGTTTTCTCAAATGGATATGTAAAAATAGAAAAGACAAGGGCTGTGTGAAAACACTTCTAAAGCTCATGTCAATTCTATTTCTTCCCCCAATCTTAATCTACCCAAACCAAAGTTATTAATATTATCCCAAAATAAAATTATCCCCAAATGCTAAAATTGGGATATAATGTCTTGAAAATTTTCTACTCAATGACGGTGGATGAAACGGAAATCATGGTTAGTGTGACAAACTGTTATCTGTTCCTCAATATCCATTCTCCCTTCCATAGTAATAAATCAGACAAGTAGCTACCCAGGATAAAAAACACTTGTCTTTCCCTTCCTTGCAGCTAAATATGGCATGTGACTAAGTTCTAACCAACACAACATAAGTGGAAGAACTGTTGTGGCAGCTTCAAAGAATCTTCCTTAAAGGATAGTAAATATGTACTTTTTGCCCCTTTCCTGCATTCTGTTGTTTGAGATGTGAATATAAAAGCTTCTTGGGCATGAGGATAAGGATATACCCAAGGGACAATGGAATGACAAATGGAAAAGTCTGGGACTCTGAGGTCTGTGTAGAACAGAGCCTATCTTGGGACTTTCACATAAGAGGGAAATAACCTTTTATCTTTTTTAAGCTTTTGTTAATTTGGATCTCTGTGACAGACAGCCGAAATTAATACCAACTAATACAATAAGTAAAGAAAAATAGAATAGTAAAGAAATTCCTTTTCTTTCTTTCTTTTTTTTGGGGGGAAGGGTGAGAGGGAGAGAGATAATCTTAAGCAGGCTCCACACTCAGCACAGAGCCTGACGTGGGGCTCGATCTCAAACCCTGAGATCATGACCTGAGCCGAAATCAAGAGTTGGATGCTTAACTGACTGAGCCACACAGGTGCCCCAAGAGATTCCTTTTGATTGAGTTGTAGAGTCATCCCACTAAAACAGAATGAGAAGATGATCTATTCTCTAAGAAAGGAGATGAGGAGATTTTAATTACTATTCCTCCAATATAATCAGGCAGATCCAAATAATTGTGTAGCATAAATAAGAGTCTTTATAAAGGGAACTCAGCTAAGTGAATGAGCTAAATCTTTGGCATATTCACAGAATGCTGATAGTTGCTATGAAGCTTACTCATGTTGAATATTTGACAGAGTACATGAGCTTCCTGAACCATTAACAGGCTTTACCAAATATATGACTTTAAAACCCTTTGGACTATTTTTTTAAATTTTTTATTTATTTATGATAGTCACACAAGAGAGAGAGAGAGAGAGAGGCAGAGACACAGGCAGAGGGAGAAGCAGGCTCCATGCACCGGGAGCCCAACGTGGGATTCGATCCCGGGTCTCCAGGATCCGCCCTGGGCCAAAGGCAGGTGCCAAACCGCTGCGCCACCCAGGGACCCCACCTTTGGACTATTTACAGTGTTGCTTTCAATCAATTCCAGGAGGCCCAAATGGAACCAATTATGATATAAGCATAGGAGACATAAAAATCAATTTCTGAAAGAGTCACAAAGAAAATCTGTAAAAAAATCACTCTTAGCATAACAGGGCTAATAATCAATGGGATATATTATATAATCACTGTCAGAAATTTGTCAGTTAAAAAAAGTATCAAGTGGCTTGAAAGACTTAAATGTCATAGAAGACAAAGACTGAAGTGGAAGAAAGTTTTTTTTTATATAAATCATTGACTTAGACTACAAGATACAATATGAAAAAACGGTAAACTTTTCAGGAGCAATAAAATTTCTTACAACTGTATAGAATGACCCTACAATTTAAAAAAATGATGTTTTCTAAAAATTATGAATTGGGATTGGAGAAGTCTATGTGAATCACTGAAACTTCAGAGGCCTCAAATGGCTTAGAAGTTAGGTGGACTTTCAAAATAATAAAAAACTGGGGGATCCCTGGGTGGCTCAGTGGTTAAGCACCTGCCTTCGGCCCAGGGCATGATCCTGGAGTCCCAGGATCGAGTCCCACGTCAGGCTCCCTACATGGAGCCTGCTTCTCCCTGTGCCTGTGTCTCTGCCTCTCTCTCTCCCCCACCCTCCCACCCCCGTGTCTCTCATGAATAAATAAATAAAATCTTTAAAAAAATAAAATAAAATAATCAAAAACTTAGGGTACCTGAGTGGCTCAGTTAAGCATCTGCCTTCAGCTCATGTTATAATCCTAGGTCCTGGAATGGAACCCCATGTCAGGCTCCCTGCTCAGCGGGGAATCTGCTTTTCCCTCTGCCTCTCCCTTCACTCGTGCTCAGTCTCTCTCACTCTCAAATAAATAAAATCTTTAAAAAAAAAATCAAAAACTCCAAAGTATAAACTAATTGTCAATCTAGAAGCCTATCAGATATATTGAGCCTATCTTTTTTTTTTTAATTTTTTTTCAATTTTTATTTATTTATGATAGAGAGAGAGAGAGAGAGAGAGAGAGAGAGAAAGAGGCAGAGACATAGGCAGAGGGATAAGCAGGCTCCATGCACCGGGAGCCCGATGTGGGATTCGATCCCGGGTCTCCAGGATCGCGCCCTGGGCCAAAGGCAGGCGCCAAACCGCTGCACCACCCAGGGGTCCCATATTGAGCCTATCTGAAATGAGTAGGTAATAAGATAAATAAGCTGCATCAAAAGCATAGAGCAAAAGGTATTTTCTCTAATAATCTGTAAATTTCTTTATAATCTTCTCATTAGAGTGTTTCTGAACCAATAACATAAGTAAACGGGAAATAAGAATCACAATCACAAATATTCAACCCATAGATTTTTCAGAAACTGCATATATCAAGGTACACTTGTACCTTGTTACTGATCTTCCAATTACAAGGAAGAAAAGTTAGTTCCTTAAGAGAAAAAAATATGTCCAATTTCAAATAGCAATGGCATGTTCCTTAACTAGGTCAGGTTCCAGAGTTATCAGTTATACATCTCCACAGAGAAAATCAAATGTAAAGGGGCAGACTATTTTCTCAGCTTTGTCTTCTCCAATGATAGAAATACATTTTTAACTATTGTATGACATTAGTCATCTTACAAAATGAAGTCTTTATAGGAAGACACATAATCCTTTATCCCTCTCAGCAGGCCTCTTCCTAAGTGACAAATTCTTTCCTAAACTGAATTATTCAAAGCTAAACAATAAAATGCAATAGGAGAGAAGACAAGGAAAGTTGGAAAAAAAATAATGGGGAATGTTTTCCCCTCCCTTTCTTTCAAAAAAGCAGATACAAAATTGTATAATGTGCACATTATGTTTAAGTATATTTTTAATTTTTAAGATTTTTTTTATTTTTTTTAAGATTTTATTTATTTGAGAGGAAAGACTCCCTCTTTTTGAGGGAGACAAAGCAGACTCCCCACTGAGCAGGGACCCTGAAACAGGGCTCAATCCCAGGACCCTGGGGTGATGACCTGACCTGAAGGCAGATGCCTAACTGACTGAGCCACCCAGGTGCCCCTAAGTATATTTTCTGAAGCTCTTAGGATAAAATAACTGGAAGTAAATATATAATATACTAGCAACTTCATTGGGCTGGTGGAAAACAATACTAGAGATTTCTCTTTTTTTCTGTATTTCAAATTTTCTCCCACATTAGTTTTATCACTTTTATAACTGAACAGTGAAATTACAAGTAACTTAAAAGCAGGAAAAGGTTTTTTTTTTTTTTTTAAGATATATATTTATTTATTTATTTATTTATTTATTTATTTATTTATTTATTTATTTATTCATGAGAGACACAGAGAAAGAGAGGCAGAGACACATGCAGAAGGAGAAGCAGGATCCCTGCAGGGAGCCAGATGTCGGACTCTATCCCAGGACCCTGGGATCATGCTCTGAGCCAAAAGGCAGACACTTAATCACTGAGCCACCTAGGCATCCTAAAAGCAGGAAAAGTTTTTAAAAAATTAATCTTCTTGTTGGGAGAATAGTGACATATCAAGAATACTTATTTTGTGCTATGATCGAATGCTTCATCTAGAGTCTTGCCATCCAAAATCCTAATAGAATCTCAGGCCTCAGCTCAAATGTACAGAACCTACATTTTAATATGATTTCTAAGTGTTCATATGCACATTAAGCTAGTGAAGCACTGTTACAGAGTATCCATCTAAGAATAAACACCTGTGTTGATTCCTTTCTAAGTCCTTCCTATATGTTAGTCTACAATGATGATATTTTTGGAGTTACCTGTTAGATTTATTCATGTAATTCAGTAAATACTGACAACAGTATTGACAACAGGAGAAAATGAAAATAGGAATATATTAATCACACCATTACATTCTGGGTAATGTTTTAAAGGAAAGCATAGGTCCAAATTTCAAACCCAAGCCATCATTCCCTATTACATTAACCATATCCACTGAGACGAATCCAAAGCACAATATGAATATATCAGAGAATCTTTTAATAAAGGTTAAACCAAACTAATGAGGAAACACTAGAGGGTGTTTAGGTTAGCATAATATTGCAGTTCTAGAATGCCTGAGTAAGCCCTGCCTCTATCTTATTAAGGCATTTCAGCAATTTTGACTGTTCATTTACTTTGAAATGTCCATTTTGGGCAGGCTTTCTCAATCTCAGCATTATTGTCAGTTCGGGCTGGATAATTCTTTGTTGTGGAGGCTGTCCTGTGTATCTTAGGAGGTTTAACATCATTCCTGGCTCTGCCTACTAGATGTCAGTAGTATCTCCCCAGCTGGTACAACCAAAAATGTTTCCTATATTGCCAAATATCCTCTGAGGGCAATCCCTCTGCTGCAACCCCCAATGAGAAACAATGATCTAGGAAAAGAACAATCATCAGAAAGGGGTCTTGTTAATACACATCAATTATCTTACTTGGGATTTTCCCACAAAAAGACTCGGTAAAGGGTATAAATGAGTTTATAAATTATAGACAAATTTGTGAGCTTTGTTTTGAAAGCTCCATGAGAGAAAGGGCTGTTTTTTCTAGCTAGTGTGTTCGCACCAGTTTCTGGCCTGTGATAGTGTTTGACAATGTTTGTTAAATGAACTAAACATGTAGATACTATACTCTCAGTATTGGGCAATCAATTACTATTAAATTAATTTTCAGGTTAAACTATCATATTTTCTACTATGTGTGTTATCATTTCTTAAATGTATTTCACTCACTTTAATGACAAAAAATTATACTAGTTAAGTCACTTCTAAAAATTATTAAAAACTATAATGTAACCACTATATCCAAACCAATTATGACTCTTAGAACAGGAGAGCAAAGGGAAACAAGAATAATGCCATGGAAAATTATCATAAGAAAGAAAGCCCCAAGAGGAATCTGTGCTGAAGATCTAGGAGCTCAGGGAACTACTATTTAAAGAAGAAAGAAGTTTGGGTTGCCTGGGTAGTACAATCTGGCTAAGTGGCTACCTTCAGCTCTGGTCATGGTCTCAGGTCCTGGGATTGAGCTGGGAGTCAGGCTCCCTGCTCAGCAGGGAGTCTGTTTCTCCCTCTCCTTCTCCTCTGCCCCTCCTCCCACTCATGCATGCACACTCACTCTCCTCCCCCCACACTCAAATAAAGTCTTTAAAAAAAAGATTTAAAGAAAGAAGAAATTTTAAGCTTTGTCAACCTTTTTGTACAGATGCTTTCTCTTTGCTTGGTTTTTGTTCCCATCTCAAGGCTTCACAGTGTTCCCCAAATAATCTAGACAAGCAGTTTTTTGGCACCACAGACTCACTTTCAAAATCTGATGAAATAAATGGCTATTATGCATCAATTGGAGGAAAAAAAAAAAGAAAAAATATCTGATGAACTCTCTTCCTAGGAAAATGCACTCCTATACAAACATTACCATATAATTTCAGGGAGTTTGTGAGCCTCCCACTGATGGACAATGGTTTCTCTTATTCCTGCATGTGTTGTCCAAACCATAAAATGTAGTAATGCCATGAGCAACTGAACAAAGGAAATCTCATTTCAAATGGAGTCAGGAGACCAGAAGGGGGAGCTTTCACACCCTACCACCCAGCCTCAATTATAGACCCCAACACAAAGATGCCTATAATTTCCTACCCCAGCTGAGTGAAGTAAGTCAATCGGAGAAGGACAAACAGTGTATGTTCTCATTCATTTGGGGAATATAAATAATAGTGAAAGGGAATATATGGGAAAGGAGAAGAAATGTGTGGGAAATATCAGAAAAGGAGACAGAACATAAAGACTCCTAACTCTGAGAAACGAACTAGGGGTGGAGGAAGGGGAGGAGGGCGGGGGGTGGGGGTGAGTTGGTGACGGGCACTGAGGGGGACACTTGACGGGATGAGCACTGGGTGTTATTCTGTATGTTGGTAAATTGAACACCAATAAAAAATTAATTTATTAAAAAAAATAATAATTTCCTACCCCAACAGGAAGAAAATTTTCTCTTTACTTAGCAACAGCCCAGCCAATGAGAGACTGTTACAGCTCAGCCAGTGAAAAATCACCACACTTGAAGCTTCCAGTTTACTCCAGCAGACCTTTTGTTTATAATAGCTCCTTCCAACTCTCTCTTATCCTCTCTAAAAGAGCATCCCTCTCCTTTGTTCTCAGAACTTGCCTATGGTTTACCATAACTTACATATCTTGAATTGCAATTCTTCTGTTATTCCCAAATAAATCAATACTACATGTTTTATGGTTGCGGTCAACTTCAAGTAAGTGTTGAGATTTAGTTTCTCATCCAAATTGAAACAGTCAACTGACAACTGTATGGTGATTCTGAAGATCTCATAGAGTAGGTGACAAAAGTGCTTATAAAATGTAAAGATCTGGGATCCCTGGGTGGCGCAGCGGTTTGGAGCCTGCCTTTGGCCCAGGGCGTGATCCTGGAGACCAGGGATCGAGTCCCACATCGGGCTCCCAGTGTATGGAGCCTGCTTCTCCCTCTGCCTGTGTCTCTGCCTCTCTCTCTTTCTCTCTCTCTCTCTGTGTGACTATCATAAAAAAATAAAAAAATAAAAAAATAAAAGATCTGGGCAGCCCCGGTGGCCCAGTGGTTTTGCACCACCTTCAGCCCAGGGTGTGACCTGCAGACCTGCCTGCAGACCTGGGATCGAGTCCCACGTCAGGCTCCTTGCATAGAGCCTGCTTTTCCCTCTGCCTGTGTCTCTGCCTTTCTCTCTCTCTCTCTCTGTGTCTGTCATGAATAAATAAATAAAATCTTAAAAAAAAAAAAAGTAAAGATCTCCCCAATCAGATTATAAAGAGTAGGCACTATATATTTTAACTCTCCCGAACATTGTCTAGTGTCCAGTAAAACTAAATGAATGTTTCTTAATGCCTATCTCAAGCAAGGAACTCTGTCTTATTTCCATAGTCGAGGGTGGTGATAGAAGTTAACCCTTCTAACCTGCATCCAAAAATAACATAGAGAAATCAAACACTACTTGCTTCACAAAAATTTTACTTACCTAGTCCTATCTTTGTAAGTCATCTATTAGTTCTGTAGCTACTGTAGTAAGCCAAACATCTGTAAACATGAAAGGTCTGGAAATTATGAATTGAAAAGAGACAGAAAAAAATCATCAAAATTTTATCCCTCAAAGCTTCTATCTGGCTAAATTCTTTTTTTATTTTTTTAATCTTTTTTTTTTTTTTTTTAAGATTTTATTTATTTATTCATGAAAGACTGAGAGACAGAGAGAGAGAGAGAGCGCCAGAGACAAAGGCAGAGGGAGAAGCAGGCTCCATGCACCGGGAGCCCGATGTGGGATTTGATCCCGGGTCTCCAGGATCGCGCCCTGGGCCAAAGGCAGGCGCTAAACCACTGCGCCACCCAGGGATCCCTGGCTAAATTCTTTGAATTAGGTTGTTAAGCTTTGATGCAAAGAAAAGGAACTCTTTGGAAGATCAAGCCAACTGATAACAGGTGTAAGGATCCATAAGCTCTTTGCATAACTTCTTTAATAAATGTTTCATGGGGAATTCTACAATAATTTTTATTTTCAGGCGTAAAATTGTGGCAAATAACGAATACCACAATGGATAACATTCCCCAGTTCTATTAGAAGACATGGGGCTCTGGAAAATCCTCCCTGCTTTTGAAGTCCAGTTCAAGTCACCATTTCATGAACTCTATCTACCTATCTACCTATCTATCTATCTATCTATCATCTATCTATCTTAAGATTTATTTATTTATTCATGAGAGACACAGAGAGAGAGGCAGAGACATAGGCAGAGGGAGACGTGGGCTCCATGCAGGAAGCCTGATGTGGAACTTGATCCCGGGACTCCAGGATCACACCCTGAGCCAAAGGCAGACGCTCAACCACTAAGCCACCCAGGCATCCCATCATGAACTCTTTTTTTTTTTTTTAATTTTTTATTTATTCATGATAGTCCCAGAGAGAGAGAGAGAGGCAGAGACACAGGCAGAGGGAGAAGCAGGCTCCATGCACCGGGAGCCCAACGTGGGATCCTATCCCGGGTCTCCAGGATCGCGCCCCGGGCCAAAGGCAGGCGCCAAACCACTGCGCCACCCAGGGATCCCGCATCATGAACTCTTTTATTAACTGGTCTCACTTCCCTTGCCTGAGTTGTGTAGTATTTTTGTTCATAGTTGTTTGAGTCATGTTATCATAAATTTTACTGGTCAGAACTGCATATACAGTACCTATCTTATCTCCTCATCCAAACCAGGTTCTGTGCAGTGTATCTGTGCAGCACAGAGTAGCTACATATTTAGCACTTGCTAAAGGATAGGTGAAATAGAATAAAGTTCTATGACTAATCTAGGACTCAATTTCTTCTATAAAAACAATACTAATAATCCCACTACTCCAATGTCTGATAGATCACATCAACATGAATGTGATGACAGAAGGCCTCTAATAGTTTATACAGGAAGAAAGTAGGCCAATCTTCTCATAGTCGGGAGCCTGTTCCTTGGAGGTCCTATACACAAATGAGCAGAAGCCTGTTCTCTCACCAGATTGTATTTTTGATAGATGATGGGAGAAGGAATGGGACTAAAGTCCTGTTCTGTTACTTTTTACTCTTCTTCGATACTGGCTGCTACATCATAATGATTGTTTCACACTTAAAAAAAAAAAGAATATTAAAAAAGAAACAGTAATTCCAGTCCTTTAAAATCTATTTTGCAAAGATGCCAAGACAACAAAGAAGACACTTAAAATCAGCAAGCACTTTGGAGTTTGCACTATGCAAACAAAATATATTTAAGAGCTACTTTCACAGGCAGCGCGGGTGGCTCAGCGGTTTGGCACCGCCTTCAGCTCAGGGCATGACCTGGAGACCCGGGATCGAGTCCCACATCGGGCTCCCTGCATGGAGCGTGCTTCTCCCTCTGCTTGTGTCTCTGCCTCTCTCTCTGTATCTCTCTGTGTCTTTCATGGATAAATAAATAAAATCTTTTTTTTTTTTTTTTAAAGAGAGCTACTTTCACATTTCTAACTTCTGTGCCTAATTTCCAATTTAAATTGGTACTTTTTAAAAATGAGGCCATCAAAGAAATGAGTAAAAGATCAAAGCAAAAAACTGAAATCAACATAAAGCAAAAGCAAGAGATTAACCAGGATGTAGATTAGAAAGTTATCAGAAATAAGATGAAGGCTTCTCCCTTCAAAACGGCACCTCTTCTCTACCTGATATTATAAAGACTAACTGGAGAGAATGAAGCTCTGTTATGTAGCCAAAAATTCAGGTAAATCTGCAAATTAAAATCTAGTCTTCCTTAGTCATAAGGAAGGAAACAAAATAAACAATTGGGCTACAAATTTGCTGCCAAAATTTACAAAAGTTTTAGAATTTAATTATTAGTATATTTAATACAAATAAGAGCAGCCAAAAGGCAGAAAGAACACCTGGAAATTAGCAGCAAGAAGTCCATAAAAACAGCAAAGACCAAAACCTTACTATTTGAGAATGACAGTTTTTCTGTGGAAAATGTTTTGATGCCCCCTCCCTCTAGAGAAACAAAAATATTCTAGAAATGATATTATAAATATTCCTAAATGCCATAATGAATTCTACAGAGCTATTGTGAACAATAACACTTAGTATTTAAGACATGGTTTAAAGAGTCATTTAAATAAGTATTTTGTTTTCTTTCCCATTATTCAGGCTCTACCTACACACAAATGTACACACACTCTGCTAGTTACTCTGGTAAAAATCTATAAATCTGCAATCCCTTCTATAAGTCAAACCAATGAAGGCTCATCAAAAATCATAAGCTGAAATAAGTATTCAAGAAAAAACTGATGCAGAGTCTAACCAGAAATAGGTAGGAAAACAAAATACACATACTCAAAAAACCCATCACAATATATTTAGGGGAAAAGAATGACTCAATGCACCTATGATTATTAAAAGTTATTATAGTTACCTTGGAAAATTATATAGGACCGTCTTTTATTTTTTTTAATTTTTATTTATTTATGATAGTCACAGAGAGAGAGAGAGAGAGAGAGAGAGAGAGAGGGAGGGAGAAGCAGGCTCCATGCACCAGGAGCCCAACGTGGGATTCGATCCCGGGTCTCCAGGATCGCGCCCTGGGCCAAAGGCAGGCGCTAAACCGCTGTGCCACCCAGGGATCCCAGGACCGTCTTTTAAAAAGCTTACTCCATATTCATCCTTAAGCTTCTTCTCTCAATCTCTGCTTAGACAAAGTACAGTTGACCCTTGAACAACATGAGTTTGAAGTGCATATCCACTCATATGCAGATTGTTTTAAATAAATATGCATATGGTACTATAAACATATTTTCTCTCCGTTATGAATTTAATAATACTTTCATTTTCTCTAGCTTACTTTACTGTAAGAACACAGTATGTAATACATATAATCAAATATGTGTTAATCAACTGTTATTGGTAAGGCTTCTGGACAACAGTAGGCTATTAGTAGTTAAGTTTTTAGGGAGTCAGAAGTTATACACAGGTAAATGACTGTATTGGCGGGCTGGAGCCCCTAACTCCAGCATTGTTCAAAGGTCAGCTGTAGTTCTGAGTGCATATTTTGGTGGGGAGTTCTCCATTTAGGGAACTAAAATTCTGGGGAGAATGAGTTAGGCAATCCTTACCCAGAATTATTAGCCTCTCATAACATCTAGCCATTCTTCTGCTCATTAATGAAACAAGTTTATATTTGGTATCACTATAGCTGATGAAGTCATAAGTACCTGTGATTTAACAAGAAATAAGAATAGCATAATTCCTACTTTTGTGGCCCTTAAAGTCTGGTGAGACATAGTAAACAAGCGACTACAAATGATTTAGGCATTATAAAAAGGGAAAGAGAGGAGCCTTAGAAGGTATTATAAGGGTAACTAACCCAGACAGGGAAGTCAAGGAAAAATGTCCATAATCAAAGGACATCTGAGATACAAAGGATGAAAAAGACTTAATTAGTGATTTTGTGCACACCAATGAAGGAAGAGCATGCAAGAGGTGCCAATGGCCATGCCAGCTGGGCAGCAGTGCTTGCCAGCCAGTTGCTGAGCTCTTTGAGGTACAATAGAGCCTATGAGATGAAAGAAGGCTATCCTGACGTTTTCCAAAAACACACCTCATATAGGATGGCTGTGACAAAACCAAAA
Organism: Canis lupus dingo; assembly: GCF_003254725.2. NCBI lineage: Eukaryota > Metazoa > Chordata > Mammalia > Carnivora > Canidae > Canis > Canis lupus. Next base: position 62,947,303 of record NC_064252.1, on the reverse strand, counting down.
GGAGCACAACCATGTGTAATGAGCATATCAGCAGCTGCAGATGAATGCTCATGTTCGTAACTATGGTGGTTAAAAATTCTTCATTGCCTCAAAGGTATATAATTTTAAGGAAAAATGAAGAACTGGTCAAGAAGACATGAATTGAAGCAGATGATACAAATTAATATTTAACACTGATCACCTCACAATAAGTTATATAGAAAAATACATGTTTGAATACTTTATTTGCTGGACAATAAAGTCTATTATCTCTAATTTAAAAAAAAAAAAAAAGACTAAATTAGGCTATGTTTCCCAGGACAAGCAACTATACTTCTTCCTGGCTATTCATATGAAGAATAATAGTACTCTTTCACTTTCTCTCTTATACCAATTTATCATCCTTGTTTCCAGGTTCATGGTGTGTGAAGCCCTAGGACATCCTGAACAGCTTGTATATATAAGCAGGAAGGAGATCACTACAGAAAAGTCCATTCTGCCACTGTTTTCAATTATTTGGTAGGCAGATTTAGAAATAAAATTCAAGTTAACAAATTTAGTAAAGGACAGAGGAAATAGGGACATACTTTTAGCATGAGACACCACAAAAAGGCAACAAAAAAATTCAAAAACCTTTCCTTATGGAATTTAAAACTGATTTCAGAGAGAATTATTTCTAAAAATGCATAAAGGCACAAGGAACTGAAAAGAGGATGGCTAACAAAGAAATATGAAATAAGGCAGTGAACTCAAGTCTGAGAATTTAAAGAGACACCTTAGATCACTGGGCCATTGTTAAGTAGAGCCATCTTCAGTCAACAACTGCTATTCTTGTTTAATCTCCAAATCGTGAAGATATAAACTATGCCCTCTGCCTAACACTATAACCAGTATCACTGGCTTAGCTAGTATTCCCAAAGGCTCTTGACTCATAGGCAAACCTCAAGATAATGGATGACAGGGTTTTAATCTCTCTGAATAAAACTGTGTGTGTTTAGTAGGTTAAAGACTAAACATTCAGTGTTCCTTAATCCAAAGTTAAAGAATACCTGACAATCTTCTCAAATGTCTAAATCTTCAGGGCAGCCCGGGTGGCTCAGCGGTTTAGCACCGCCTTCGGCCCAGGGTGTGATCCTGGAGACCCAGGATCAAGTCCCATGTCGGGCTCCCTGCATGGAGCCTGCTTCTCCCTCTGCCTGTTGTCTCTGCCTCTCTCTCTGTGTGTCTCTCATGAATAAGTAAAATCTTTTAAAAAATATTAAAAAATTTTTAAAAATGTCTAAATCTTCAAATAAAAATAGGTTTGGATTATTGTTTGGCCTTAAAAATAAAATGAGGTATTTTAATTTCTTGTAAATACCTTCAGACTGTAAACGCATTGACTGGCTTAATATCTCACCTTCATCGAAGAGTTATTTTTACCAGGCATTACTCCAGTGCCAGCATATAAAATACATAAAAACAGCTCAGGAAGTTTATTAATAAACTCCTTTTATTAATAAAACAGGAAGAAGAAAACGTATCAATTTTACAAATATAATTTATTAAGCAAAGAAAACTAGAAGTATTTTTCATTATAAACAAATCAAGAGACCCAAAATGTTTGATCTAGAAATAGAGAGTCATTTAAAATAAACTAAAGCTATAAGTAAAAGAAATTTCAGGTGAAGCACATCATATGTTAGATGATGACATCTACGGACTACATACAATATTGCATCACTACATTAGTCATGGATATCTGAGGCAAGAGCAAAGTTTCCGGTGGTGTGTGGAAGGCTACTTCTAGGCAACAGGCTTGGGCAATGGAATGTAGAAAGGGTCCACAGAGACCCCTCGACTAAATACAGACAAGTCCATCAGGTGATCCACCTCAAAATATCCAGAAGTCCTAACTAACCAATGGGTTACTTACAACCAGGCACAGTCCCCCAAAAAGGGAAAATTCCATACATGGCTATAATTCCTCCCCTCCCCTCTTGAAAAAAAAAAAAAAAAAGCCCCCACCCACTGCCTCATTGTAGTCTCCTCTTTGCTATCCTGCCACAAACCCCCCCATCCCCACCTGTTCAGCCATTCCCTTGCAGTGTATTGAATAAACTTCAATCTCCTTTGTTCTGCCTCAGGTGAATTCTTTCATGACCTGCACCACCATCCCCCCAAACCAGTCAGGAGACACCACAGTGTGGACCAAAAAGATCTCAATAATTTCTTAGGGATAGAGAGGATAGCAGTGTGAAGAGGAGGATGGTGATCGATGGCCAAGGAAAAATCTCATATTAAAGAACATAACACAAACAAGAAGCAGGCTGACAGGGATGTACTACGACTCGCAGCAAGACAAATCAATGCTGGGCATATATAAATCCAAGGATGCCGAACTTAACTTTCTTCTTGAAATATTTTAATTTAGGGGTGCCTGTGTGGCTCAGTGGGTTAAGCATCTGCCTTTGGCTTATGTTGTGATCTCAGGGTCCTGGGATTGAGCCCAGTATAAGGCTCCCTGCTCAGTGGGGAGCCCGCTTCTCCCTCTCCTGCTCTCCTGCTTGTGCTCTCTCTCTCTGTCATATGAATAAATAAAATCTTAAAAAAACTGCATCAAAATACATAATAAAAATACTGTTAATGGCAGTAATTCTCAAGAACTGAGAAATCTGAAATGGTTTTGAATTTTGTTATAGAATTAATAATAATAATTATTATAATTATTATATATTATAATATGAGGTTTCTTTTTCCAATTTTCTGTGATCTGGCTCATTGTTATTGTTAGAAAAAAAAAGATTTGTTGGCAGCCTTTCTTACAACTTGATGTCTAATGGAAGATAATGACTATTTAAAAACATACTCATTCACACACACATTTGTTTGTGTGTGTGTATGTGTGTATGTCGAAAATTTTATATTGATTTTCTTTTAGTTTCTAAGAACATAAGTAGATAGATAAAGTTTAGTTTGGGGAAAACTTTTATTTTTCCCTACATTTCTAAGAGGAATCAAATTCAGGAAGCTTGCATTCATTTCCAATCCTTGAAAGGCTAGAAAATTGTACCTGAAATTGGATGTTACTCTGTATAGTTGGGTTGGATGCCATACCTTCTCTTTATTCTTTCCTTTAAGCAGAGAATTTCAGCTTCTTCAGAAAACCATCCCTAGCCTGCATATCTACTTAAATCCCATAGCTTGTGAAATCACAGGGACAAGCATAAGGGTAGATCCTATTCAGAAAAGCTTGGTAATTGTGTCTTAGCCTTAAAGAGAAGAGCTTTTGTTCTTCTCTTTCATCTAGTGGAGTATTAGAACGACTTCTTTTTAAGGAGTTGATTAGCCAACTTGATTCGGAGAGGAAGTAATAATAACATTATAGGGTAGTTCTGGCTGACTTTTTAGCTCTTATAGAGTACATGCATATTCAATATCAAGGAAGTAAGCTGCTCCTTGCATTACATCACCTGAGTTGGACAGCCCAAGTTACAATTCTGAGCATAGTCAACCAGTTTCTGGTAGGTAATTATGGACATAAAGGAAAGGAAAGTTCTATCTGACAGAGGAAGAGATCTACCTGCTTATTCAATGTTAAATGTAAGATACGTCAGAAGGGTATTATTTCCTATCTTCTGGAAGTTAACAAAATTAAATATTATTTTTCTATATTTAAAACTCTTTCTACCAAACCAAAAAAAAAAAAAAAAAAATCCTTAGAACCAGGAATTCTATAGTTAAGAAACTTAACTGGTCAGTTATTTTCTGGCACAGTGATGTGTAGTTTTATTGATCAAAAGTCCTCCTGGGGGATCCCTGGGTGGCGCAGCGGTTTGGCGCCTGCCTTTGGCCCAGGGCGCGATCCTGGAGACCTGGGATCGAATCCCACGTCGGGCTCCCGATGCATGGAGCCTGCTTCTCCCTCTGCCTGTGTCTCTGCCTCTCTCTCTGTCTCTCGGTGTGACTATCATAAAATAAATAAAAATTAAAAAAAAAAAAAAGTCCTCCTGGGAGAAATTTAGCTATTCCATAATAATTTCAACAATGGCCATTTGCTGAGTACCTCCCATGTGCCAATTCTTAAAATAATATTTTAAGGTATATTAACTGAGGAATTAAGGTTCAGAGACGTTAAAATAATGTACTCAAGGTTGTTCAACTCAAGGGGATTAGAGGGTTGAACACAACTGTCCCTAGCTGGTACAACTCCTATTCTTTCTCCTATTCAATTTTTAAAACTACTATCTGAAAACAGTTCTATGAGGGAGACAGAACTATTTTTATTTTATATATGAAAAACTCAGAAAAATATGTCAAATGATTTGCCCATACTATGAAACTAGTTAATGGGCTAGCCAGAAATAGATCTTAAGTTTCCTAACTCTTAGGTCTTACTACAAATATGATGGTTTCAAATTTTAGCCCCAGAATCCTCTTTCAAACTAAATCTTTTGTTGAACCCCACTAATTCAACAGATACAATTGCAGCTGCTCCAAATGAAGTGGATATTGGGGCCAGAGCCCTGTACACCTAAGCTCTACCTTTCCTCATCCACGATAGGCACATCTGGGATTACCATAACTCCAAAGACCATAATGTAAAAATACCACCATCAAAGGTCATCTCTTCGGACTCATTTCCTATGGGAAATCCACAAAGTTAAATTCAAATCCAAACACGAATAAGACTAATCACTAATAAAATAACACCTGTCACAGCTATCGTATCTAAGATTTTTAAAGTCAGAAATATATATTGATGGAAGTAAAAGTCACATCCCATTTGTACCATCCAAAGATCATGGGCATATAAGGTTTAGTAATTACTGAACTACTCCCACACACTGTGTGATATGATAGGAAGAGAGGAATATTTCATTTCTTCAGCAATACTATCACTTCATTTACGATTGTGACATGAAAACACTAAGTTATTTACTTGCAAAGTAAAATGCACATACCTTTCTTCAAATAAAATTTAAATAAAATCTTATGTTGAAGGCATCTTATAAGCTATTCCAGTTAAATGGGGCAAAGCACGGAGCATGTCAAGAGTCAGCTAATAATCCTTTTTAAAGTAGCTGTAGGCTCTAGGAACACTAAAATAGAGGAAGAGCTGATATAAGTAAAGGATTATTTCAAGGTTTTTGACAGTTCCTGAAATGTAAATGGTGAACAGCATACACTATTGATGGACTCACATCTGAAGCAAAGGCAACAACACTTACAGTGTAGGGTAGCAAAATTTACCACTCCAAAATATGTCTCTTTGGCATGTGAACTATTTAGGCTGATTAAGAACAAAAGTCTTGGAAAGAATTAAACATTCCCCCCTAACTGCCTGAAACAATTTAGACAGAGGACCTCTTCCAGGAAGGGAGCTATCACCACAGATTAACTACAGCATAATATGGACTGAATGTGGTAGACAGGGAATAATTTAGCAGTCTTCTTGTTAAAATTCCTCTGTGTCCCATGGTTTCTGTATGGTCCAGCAAATGTTTACCAAACATGTAATTGTTTTCATCTTTCTGTGAATGGTCTTCTTCCCTTTGAAGTTCCAGACCCCTACCCCTTTCTCCTTAGCTCTGGGTGCTATATTAACCTCAATGGCCTGACTTCCTGTGGGCCTCATTTTTTTATGAAGCCTGTTATGGAAGTAATTAAATTTAATTTTTCTCCTGTTAACCTATCTCACGTCAGTTTAATTCTTAGACCACCCAAAAGAACCTTGAAGAGTAAAGGAAAACTTTTCTTCCTCAACAATAGGCATAAATAAATGTACTTGAGGGCAAAGTAGAGCTTTAAACTTCTTGTCGACACCCACTTGAGTAAACCATTATAATATCACTACTTCATGAGCTTTTGCAAAAGGACTACTGCCAAAGGCACAAACAAGGCTCATAAAACAAAGAAGTACTATATTTTAAAATATCAGTACAAACTATCCAGGATTCAAGCAGTAAGTAATCAACCAGCAGGTCAAGTTTACTAATCCCAAGTGCCAAACAGAAAGCAAACTTCAAACTTAATTTACCTTTGAAAATAAACCTTAAAATTCAGAACAGAACAAGGACAGAGATGATTAATAATGTATATACAAAGCCACCAAACAATGAGAACAACATATACAAAAAGAGGGAAGACCCGGTGACCCAGCGGTTTAACGCCGCCTTCAGCCCAGGGCATGTTCTGAGGACCAGGGATCGAGTCCCACATCGGGCTCCCTCCATGGAGCCTGCTTCTCCCTCCGCCTGTGTCTCTGCCTCTCTCTCAGTCTGTGTCTCTCATATATTAAAAAAAATAAAATAAAATCTTAAAAACACACACACACACACACAAAAACATATACAAAAAGCATCAGAGAAGAGCTGAGGATGTCAAAGTTTAAATCAAACAAGGTCAGAGAAAAACCCCTATAGCTAGCTCTTGCATCAGTTCCAGAAAAGCCATTATCAGCTCCATTCCCTTCTTACTACCAAATACATTATGCCCAATAAACTGTTTTCCCAAAAATATTCATTATAGTTGTAACATTTAATATTCCTAAAGTTGTAATAGCCAACACTTTAAAGACTGTGGTTGTGGTCTTCCAAAAAAGATAGCAAACTGGAATGTAACTGTTTTCTTCTTGCCTGTGCTACAAATTACCCATGGTAGCTAAAGCAAATATTTTTTTCTGTCTCTCAGCCTTTTCATTTGTTAATTAAGGGATTCTAACAGCTATACCACTAACTTCATGATAATATACATCAAAGCATGATTTAAAGTACTAAATATCATGTAACTTGTAAAACAATGTACAGTTGAAAGAAAGATACCCGTTTTTACCAACCTGTCATTGCAAAAAGAAAGTTTATCTTTGTTAACTAAACTTGAAAAGATTCCATTTTAACTTACCATTATTAATTCAAGAAGAAAAATCCCTGCATTTTTATGCTGAGAAACCATCCTATCCTATACCCAATTTTATACACAATCTCTGGCTCTCTTTCAACATTACACATAATAGAACTGAAAATCTTCACGGATCAGAGATCAATGTCAAAAAAACGTATTTCAATTGCCTGAGCAACTTTTCATTTGAGCTTTCAATTCTAACATAACAAATTATGTATTAAAATAAGAGTGGGGGGCAGTCCTGGTGGCTCAGCGGTTTAGCACCACCTTTGGCCCAGGGTGTGATCCTGGAGACCCAGGATTGAGTCTGACATCTGGCTCCCTGCATGGAGCCTGCTTCTCCCTCTGCCTGTGTCTCTGCCTCTTTCTCTCTCTCTCTCTTTCTCTCATTAATAAATAAATAAAATCTTAAAAAAAAAAAGAGTGGGGAGATATATTACAAAAACTTTCAGAGAAAGCATTACATGAGAGGTATTGTCATTTTGAAAGAATATGTATCAGCATATAATCCATTCAAACATGTAACAGTGAATTCCTACTCCACTCTATCCAAAGGCCCTGTGCTGCAGAGGTCTGTGCTGTAGTGACCTGAAACTGCAAGTAGTTTAACACACACAAATTTTTTTTAAAGTCGACTCCACACCCAACAGGAGACTTGAACTCAAAACCCTGAAGAGGTCAAGAGTCGCATGCTCCACTGACTAAGCCAGCTAGGTGCTCCTATTTGCAATTGTTATCTAAACCAAATACTAAAATCTTGTTCTAAGCTTCCTGCTTGCTAGAAGAACTGAAAGAATTAAACATGTGAAATATCTTATACAGAACTGTTTTTGGCTGTTTTGAGAACAAAAAGGATGATGATAAAGCATGTGAACTGGTTTCATGTGCTAACTGCCTAGAGTCTGCCTAGAGTATGACCTGATTCTTTAGTATATGACTAAATTGGAGCTCTAACAGTATAGCATTCACAATCATAGAATGAGACTTTTTTTTAAAGTGAGTTTTCCTTTTAAGTCAAAGTGCAAAGACACTTTGGTATTATGTACATTGAGAAAAGTTTACCAGTGATCCATGAAACATAACTTTGGGGACTGCCTATTATACTGCAACTGCTATGTATTTTATAGTCAAACAACTTCCTTGTCGAGGCAGATATGGCTCAATTATAAAATGATGAGCTGAGCATGGAAACACGTGGGAGATATTGAAGGAGAGTTTATTAGTTACTAGTGGAAAGTTAAACCAAAGGTTGTGAAGAGGAGAATGGCTGGAAAAGACAAGAGAATTATCCATACAGAAACGATGTGGAGGGATCCCTGGGTGGCGCAGCGGTTTAGCGCCTGCCTTTGGCCCAGGGCGCGATCCTGGAGACCCGGGATCGAATCCCACGTCGGGCTCCCGGTGCATGGAGCCTGCTTCTCCCTCTGCCTATGTCTCTCTCTCTCTCTCTCTCTGTGTGACTATCATACATAAATAAAAATTAAAAAAAAAAAAAAAAAGAAACGATGTGGAGCAAGCAAAAGCAGCCAGTCCAAAGGGAAAGGAGAATGGATTGAATGTGCAGAGAGAAGGGTTATTTTTTTAAAGATTGATTAATTTATTTATTTGAGAGGGAGAGAGAGAGATAAAGAGAGTGAGGGGGGCAGAAGGCTGAGGAAGAATCTCAAGCAAACTCCCCCATGAGCCCAGAGCCTGACACACAATCCTGAGATCATGACCTGAGCCACCCAGCACCCCTCTAACCAGTTTTTATCAAAACTTAGAGGTGGGCGTTCGCACCCTTTTATGGGTGTCCCTCCTATAATGTGATCTCTACTATATCCGCTAGCCAACTACTGAGACTCAAATTTAACAACTAAATGTAGCAACTTGAGAGCAGGGCAATTTAAACAATCAAATATTGAATTCTTACTATACAAGGCACTTCTTTTTAAGAAGTAACTTTTAGAGAAGAGATTTTTCTGTTCTTCCCTCTCCTAATTCAACGTTTTCACTCCCCGCAAAATATACCACATTTGCCTTTGTTCACCAATCAAGGAGAAAACTGAGTAGAAGTGTAACTAAAAGCATATCCTCTCAGCAGAAATCATTTAACCTCATGAGGTTTCCTCATCACCTCTGGTAAATTAGCTCTTATACCAGATATTATTTCCAATAAGTAGGGAAGTAAATCAGGTCCTGTTAGACTGATGTCTTCTTTTGAAGTTAGTAAAGCAAAAAAACTGACTATAGGGAAGTCATAAATGGCCCAGGAATCTAAAAAAGAAGACTTAAGGTAATATACTTTTATTTCTGCCCTGTTTTAAAGAGGCTAAACCAATATAAAAAGAGCAGCAAGGGGAAGTCTATATGAGCCTAGTGGTCCACTAAAGTAAACATTTTCAATTTCAAAGAACACACTTAGGGTTTTGAAAAGCAGACATAGCACATGAGTCAGTGGTTTCTAGAACAGAGAAATTTGAAGTAATTCTTCCTAAAACCAATTTCACAAAATCTGTGTATTATGGGCAGTTTTTAAATATCTGCCAATTAATCAACAGCATATTCTAAGTATTTTCTATCTGTCCAGTGTAAGATATGTATCAGACAATTCCTGTACTCAAAAAATTTTAAATTTACCTAGAGAGATAAGAAACCATATGGTAGAAAATCTTACAAATTATAAAGGGACATGTAATTAAGTATTAGACTGTGTCATACAAACCAAAGTGCCTGTATAGGCACTGAAGACTGTAAAGAAAAAATGAACCACGTAGTAAAAAGGACCACTCCATAGCAGCAATAATCAATTATTATCAATGTGATAGCAGATGTTCTTAAAATAAAAGAAAATTTAAAAGAAACTGAAACAACACAGCTTCTACCTACATCAGACAAATGATCAGAGGAAGGATCACTGGAGTCTCACCATCCAAGCCTTTTCTTCATTATTCACTAGATATTAAATTCTTAACTGTTTCTCAGAATGCAAAACCATTTTTAATTTAAAACCCACCAAACATCATAAAATAAAGGTCTTCAAAAACAAAAATTAGTATGAATGTGGCATCATTAAAATAAACCAAATAAAATTTAACATAAATAGCAATAGGCCTCCAGAGAAAAGATAAACTCAATGAAAGATGATACCCTGGCTCTTCAGTTTAATGTAAAAATGAAAAACCATATACAAGTTAATAAATTTTTAATTACCAACAACTTTCACTGGTGAAGCACATTTACAGACAAATTATGTTATTTGTTTGTATCCTACCAATGAGTATCATGCTTCTTAAAATGTTTCAGTCAAGCCAATAATTGGGATGAAAAAATATCTATGATCTTTAATAAGAGTTTAATCCTTTAAAGGATTAAATATGAAACAGTATCTACTGAATGCATTTGAATTTCCAGGCAAACTTGATTAAAAAAGAAAAAGTACTCATTAACATAGCAGCATTTATTTAGGACTTAATCATATTTCATCTTATGAGAACTGGTTCACTAAAATCTGGGTTGATTGTGTCAAACTACTATACGGATTTACAGAGGGAAGTAAAAAAATAAGTCTAAAAGCAAAGGCAACCCAACCAGAGCTGGGATTGGCAGGTGTGGGGCCAGACCGAGTACAGTTCCTAAGAGGAAAGATAACAGGTAGAAAAGGGGGATGAATGTGATGCTTCTTTTTTTTATTTCTAAACTAGAGCAAGCAAATTCTCAGTGCTATAAAATATGAAAAGGATAGTCAGTTAAGAGGTCAAGAAACTAAGATCAATTGCTAAGAAAGCTGAAAGAGTAGTGAGGCAATGACCAACATGGTCAGGAGATGAAAAACTGAGAAAACATTTCACAACACCTCACAGATATACTTAGCCTTTCATTAATTATTTGGAATTCTAATGATACTAGGTATCAAGATTTTTTGAAAAACTGGTCCTTTGTTAAGATAATACTAAAATAAAAAGAATCATCTGCATATATAAACTATAAACCTACATTGAAATCCTGGAGGCTTGTAAAATACATTGGTTCTTTCTAAAGCTCAAAATAAATGGTAAAATAATATATTTTGGATATTACTATATAATATGCTCAAGAAAATGTCAAATGTTAAAATTAAGGTCTCTACAGCATCAGTGAGTACTTTAATTTCAGTACACGCTCTGTTGAAAGACTGTATATGACAAAAAAAAAAAAAAATGGTGCCCAGAGAAAAGAAGAAACACCATCACCACAGATGAAAAATTCTTCCCAAAACACTGTACCCAAATCTGATCAAGCCTCTTAGATTAGTAGTTCTTCATGGGGGTAGTTTTTGCCCCTGGGGAACATTTGCAATGTCTGTAGACATTTTTGGTGGTCACAACTGGGGAGGTGGGGAAGGTGTTCTTGGTATCTAGTAGCTTGGTACTAAACACCCTACAATGCACAGGACAGTTCCTCACAACAAAAAAATTATTCAGAAAAAAAAAAAAAAAGCAAGAGTAGAGATTGAGGAACCCTTCTCTAGATCTAACAGGATATACAGGAGTCAGAGAAACATGCTAAATTAAGAACTTTATGGGGATGAGGACGCCTGGGTGGCTTAGTAGTTGAGAGCATCTGCCTTTGGCTCAGTGTGTGGGTCCGACATCGGGCTCCCTGCGAGGAGCCTGCTTCTACCTCTGCCTATGTCTCTGCCTCTCTCTGGTTGTCTCTCATGAATAAATACAATCTTAAACAAACAAACAAACAAACAGAAAAAACAACTTCGTGGGGCTGCAATCAGCAAAATCTGGAACTTGGGAAACTTCACAGGACAAATGACCCAATTTCTTAACAAATAAATTATAAGAGAGAAAAACAGGACAGGGGGGATCTACAGAATAAAAGAGACTCAAAAATCATATCAACTGGGATGCCTGGGTGGGACAGTTGGTTAAGCAACCAACTCTTGGTTTCAGCTTAGACCATGATCTCAGGGTCATGAGATCTCAGGGTCCCCAGATCTGGCTCTGTGCATAAGGCACAGTCTGCTTGGGACTCCCTCTCCTTCTGCCCCTCCTTGCTGCTTCCTCTCCCACACTCTCTCTCAAAGAAATATTTTTTAAAAAATCATATCAACCAGAGGTAATGTGTAGACTAGAACAAAACAACTCTTTAAAAAAGTTATACAATTGGGAAACTGTAACAATGGTCAGACAACTGATAAGATAATGGTGTTGTGGTTGTACATATAAAGACACATGATTTTTACAAATAAATGATTTATGGAATTTGCTTCAAAATAATCCACCTGAAGATTTTGATGAAAATCGAATAGCTTTATCAGTCAATTAAAAAAAAACTATCAAAATAATGGTGCTAATAAAACCATTGGATTCTTGAATTATAAAAGATAAACATTTATAGCTTAGTAAAGCATTAAAAGCCAATTTTTAAAAAAGTAATATTTTGTTACATTATTCGCATACCTTAAATTAAAGGGTGTCAAAACTGAAAATCAATAAAAGCTCAGAGAAAGTCATCACCTCTCTTCTCTCAGAAAATGACTTCCAGGTTGTCTGGGTGGCTCCTCAGTTAAGTATCTGCCTTTGGCTCAGGTCATAATCTCGGAGTCCTGGATGGAGCCCTGTGTCAGGCTCCCTGCGTAGTGTGGAGCCTGCTTCTCTTTCTCTCCCTCTGCCCCTCCCCTGTTTGTGCTTGCTCTCTCTCTCTCTCAAATAAATAGGATCAAGAAAGAGGAAAAGAAAGAAAAGAAAAGAAAAGAAAAGAAAAGAAAAGAAAAGAAAAGAAAAGAAAAGAAAAGAAAAGAAAAGAAAAGAGAAAAGAAAAAGTGATTTCCCTTCCTCTCCCATTGGAAAAATAAAACCTTACTGCACACCTGTGCAGAAACTTAAAGACAGAGTGATCATGCTGGAAACTTCCCCCTGAAAAGATTCTTCCAGAAAACCACAATCAGGCAAGTCATCTGATCAGCAGAATTCTCCCTAGTGACTATTAGTTCCTACTCTGTTCTTCCCGAGTACTCTGGTATGGTCATTTTGTCTCTAAGGTAAACTATTCTAAAGCGAAGATTTTCTTTCTTTCTTTCTTTCTTTCTTTCTTTCTTTCTTTCTTTCTTTCTTTCTTTTTTTTTTTTTTTTTAAGATTTTATTTATTTATTTGACAGAAAGAGAGAGCACAAGCAGGGGGAGTAGAAGGCTGAGGAAGATGGAGAAGCAGGCTACCTACTGGGCAAGGAGTCCAAGGCACACACTTAACTGAATGAGGTACCCAGGCACCCCTAAAGTGAAGAAGATTTTCCACTCTGCTGTTTCCTTTAATGCCCCAAACAGGCTAACCCGTACTATCAAAATTAGGAAATCAACTTAGTTACTATTGCTACCCATTTTTAGATTAAGGCAAAGGACGTGAAAACACTGATGTTCTTTTCTGTCACAAAATTATGCTAATTTTTTAAAAAATATTTAAATATTTCCAAAACAGGCAGAGAAACTATATTCCACATGGTTCTTTTTTTTTTTTTTTTTTTTAAGATTTTATTTATTTACTAATGAGAGACACGGAAAGAGAGAGAGGCAGAGACATAGGCAGAGGGAGAAGCAGGCTCCGTGTAGGGAGCCTGACGTGGGACTTGATCCCGGGTCTCCAGGATCACGCCCTAGGCTGAAGGCCGCACTAAACCACTGAGCCACCCGGGCTGCCCTCCACATGGTTCTAAAGGAGATATTTCCATGTTGCCAGTAAGTTTTACCTGGATATATGTTACAAAAATCATGAATGAAAACAACCCTATATAGGGTATGTTACTAAAAACAAAACAAAACAACAACAAAAAACAACCAATGATCACTCTTTTTAAAAACTAATTTTTTTAAAAAAAATTTATTTATGATAGTCACACAGAGAGAGAGAGAGGCAGAGACATAGGCAGAGGGAGAAGCAGGCTCCATTTACCGGGAGCCCAACGTGGGATTCGATCCTGAGTCTCCAGGATCACTCCCTGGGCCAAAGGCAGGCGCTAAACCACTGCGCCACCCAGGGATCCCTAAAAACTAATTTTTTAAAAGATTTTATTTGAGAGAGAAAGCGTGAGAAGGGGGACAGGCAGTGGGAGAAGGAGAGAGAGAATCTCAAGCAGACTCTGCACTAAGCGCAGAGCCTGACAGGGCTCAATCTCACAACCCTGAGATCATGACCTGAGCCAAAATCAAGAGTCAGACGCTTAACCAACTGAACCACCTAGGCACCCCTAAATTTCTTTAAGTAAGTTCTATGCCCAACATGGGGCTTGATCTCATAAGATCAAGAGTTGCATGGAAAAAAAAAAAAAAAAAAAAGAGTTGCATGGTCTACTGACTGAGCCAGCCAGATGCCCCAAACAATAATCATTCTTAGTAGAATAATTACCTATGTTCTTCTACAGATTAGTAATAACAGTCAACTCATTAAAAAAAATTACTGTAGAGATATGTCTAAAAGGTTTAGTGACTTGGCTAGTAAGTATCAGAGGTAGAATGAATGAATATGAACGAATGAATGAATTTATTTATTTATTTATTCTGAGAGAGAGAGAGAGAGAGAGAGAGAGAGAATTTAAAGCAGGTTCCACGCCCAGTGCAGAGCCAGACACAGGGCTCATCTCACAATCCTGGATCATGACCGGAGCTGAAATCAACAGTCAGATACGTAACTGACTGAGCTACCCAGGTGGCCCATCAGAGGTAGATTTTAAATCCAATAATGTCAGAATCCAGAATCTGCAACCTTTTCCCTATATCTTTCACAGTATCCTCTCCCTAGAGAACACAGTGTCCTTAGTATCAAAGGGTAAGATATACCTCCAAAAGAAGATAGTCCTGCATGACTACAAGTGAGAAAAGTCACTGATCACAAAGCAAAGGTAGCTAAATGGGTTGCTGAGTTACAACATAAGGTCTGACTGGACTCAAACAGGCCTGTGTCTGAATTCTGGCTCCCTATTCTACTAGTTGTATGATCCTGGGCAAATTACTTCACCTCTTCATGCCCAAGCCTCCCCGTGTGCAAAGTAGAGATAAGAACAGTACATCCCTACTGGGCTTTTGGTTATCTGTCAAATAGCAAATGATATTCTAACAATAAATATTGGCTTAGCACCCTCCTCTACTCTCTTCTCTATGGTTGAATTTTTTAAAAAGCATCAAGATTACACAGGAAACAGGAAAATTCTAGGTTGCTCAGAGAGAGAGAACAGAACTAACAGACTTTATGACAACATTAATGAGTGCTTCTTGTTGAATGCCCATGTGTGACAATTATTTTGGATTTTTAAACCTTGACTGAATGAATAAATAAGTGGGACTGTATCAAACTAAAAAGCTTCTACATAGCAAAAGAAACAATCAACAAAATGAAATGGCAACCCACAGAATGGGAGAAAATATTTACAAACAATTTATCTGATAAGAGGTTAGTATCCAAAATATATGAGGAACTCATACAAGTCAACAGCAAAAACACCCCAATCTGTTTAAAAATAGGCAGAAAAAAAAAATAGGCAGAAGATCTAAATAGATATTTCCCCAAAAGACATATAGATGGCTAATAAGTGCATGAAAAGATGCTCAATATCACCAATCATCAGGGAAATACAAATTAAACCACAATGAGATATCATCTCATACCTGTTAGAATGGCTATCATTTAAAAAAAAAAAGGTTTTTTAAATTAAACAAAACAAAACAAAAATAAGGGACAAATGTTGGAGAGGCTTGGAGAAAAGGGAACCCTCATGCACTCTTGATGGAAATACAAATTGGTACAGCTACTACGGTACAGAAAATGGTACAGAGGTTCCTCAAAAAATTAAAATAGGACTACCATATGATTCAGCAATCTCACAGATGTGGGTATATATCTGAAGAAAATGCAACCACTATCTTGAAGAGATTATCTACACCCTCATGTTCATTGCAGCATTATGCACAATAGCCAAGCCATAGAAACAACCTAAGTGTCATCAATGGATGAATAGATAAAGAAAATATGGTATATTCCACATACACACAGTGGAATATTATTCAGCCACAAAAAAAGAAGGAAATCCTGCCTTTTGCGACAACATGGATGGACTCAGAGGGTCTTATGCCAAGTAAAACAAGTCAGAATGAGAAAAACAAATATTGCATGTTCTCACTTAAATGAGCAAAAAAGCCAAACTCATAGAAGTAGAGAGTAGTAGAATAGAATGTTGGTTGCCAAGAATTGGGAGGTAGAGGAAATGGAGAGGTGTTAGTCAAAGGATACAAAATTCCAGCTATAGATAAATAAATTCTAGAGATCTAAAGTATAGCATTGAGAACACATTATATAGACAATAATGTATTTTTTTTTAAGATTTTATGTATTTATTCATGAGAGACATAGAGGAGTGGGGGGCAGAGACACAGGCAGAGGGAGAAGCAGGCTCCATGAGGAGAGCCTGATGTGGGACTCAATCCTAGGACTCCAGGATCATGCCCTGGGCCGAAGGCGGCGCTAAACCACTGAGCCACCCAAGGATCCCACAATATTGTATTATAGACTCAAAAGTTGTTAAGAGAGTAAATCTTGAATATTATCATCACATACACCCAAAAAGGTAACTATGGGGAATAGGGGTATTTACTTACCTTATTGTGATAATTATTTCATAATATACATACAGTATCAATCATCATGCTGTACACCTTAAATTAAAAACAATATCTGAATAAAACTGGGAGAAAAAATCTTAGTTGACAGGAAAAGAAACTACGTGTCTGAGTGGTATTCTGTAATTTGGATAGAAAAGAATATTATAGTAAATATTCTAAATTTTCAAAATACTGTGTTGATATAGGGCTGACGGGCCCTGAAGAAGATACTCTGACATATGCATAGAATAACTTCAAAGTTCTTCCTAAAACATTCAATACAAAATTCCTATTTAAGCTCTCTATAGTAACCATCAACAGCAAAGGATCTATATATAATTTACTTATGGATAGAGTATAATCACATATACTGTAAGGAAATTCACTAGGCTTGTAATTTAAAAATTTGTAGGCATCTCCTTAGTTGAAAAAAAATCACAAGTCTAGCTTTTCTTTGGGCAGACTGCAAGTAAAACAAAATACTGTCTTCAGCAGACTTAAATTCAAACACAGTGCAAAGATTTCTTCTAACCTCATCACCTAAATATAATTATAGCATAAAACATATAGGAAGAGCACTTTATAACCAGAAAATACTTATTAATATTACATATATTTTTATATAGATATATTTATTAATAAATTTGAAAACCTCAATGAAATAGTAATCTTAACTTCTGAGAATGCTGTCCAATATCCAAGAAAAAAATCTGAAATGTTATTATCAAAGTTTAATCCCAAACCTCACTGAACATCTCAATTAACCTTTTTCCTTATTATTAACCTAAGCAAATTATTCAAGCCTACTAGCCTTTTCTACATTTTAAGTAAACAAAATGAAAAAAAAAACATTTTATTAAAGTGATTAAAAACAAAAGAAATAAGCATTACTATTTAATCTTAGAATGACTTTCTAGGAATAGGAAAACAAAGCATTTTCACCACAAAAAAGATGGAAAATACTAAAAAAGATATAGAATAAAAAATACAGATATCCCCTCATCCAAAAATAATCTTCTAAAACATGTTTTGTGTATTATTTTTTTTCCTGTGCAAACACATTTGTGCAAAACACAACTTTATAAAATTTGGATTATGATGGTTGCATAACACTGTGAATGTACTAAAATGTCATTAGCGGTAAATTTTATGTTATGCGTATTTTACCAGAATAAATTTTTTTTAATTTTGATTATACTATGTATACAGTTACGTATTTTGCTTTTTCACCCATACTGAACATTATTAAATGGATATTTTCCAATTAAAGATTGTAAATAATTGTTCATTAAATGATTTGTAAAAACATTAATTTTTAATGCCTATAGAGTATTTATTCATAAAGTGGACATAACCATTTATATGGTTATTCCCTTATTTTCCCTCATTGTCCATTCATTCCTCTATTAGTGTGCACTCAGTTGTTTCTAATTTTCTATTTTTTTTCAAAATTTTATTTATTTACTCATGAGAGACATAGAGAGAAAGGCAGACACATCAGCAGAGGGAGAAGCAGGCTCCCTACAGGGAACCTGATGTGGAACTCAGTCCCAGGACCCCAGGATCACGACCTGAGCCGAAGGTAGATGCTCAACCACTGAGCCACCCAGGCGCCCCTGTTTCTAATTTTCTACCACAGAAATTTCATAATAAATATTTGCATAAATAAATATTTGCATAAATAAATATTTGTTGAATCTCAGATTGTTTCCTTAGGCTAAATTCCTATGAGTACTCCCACAACACATGCACAACTCAGTTTTTGTTTTCCATGTTTTTTAAGTAATAAAAGTTTACACTGTTAAAGCCACTATGTTTTTTTTTTTAAATCCCTTGTTCCATTTTCCTCTCTTACTTGTCAGGTACCTAATATTCTGAATTTTATGCACATATTTTTAAGTGATCTGGATATTTTTAAAAACTTAATATAAATGGTGTCCACGAAGTACAACTACTTCCCTTGACTGCACAGAAACCAAACCCTCAGCTACCAACACTCACAATGGAGATGGAAAGACCCATGGCTTTAACCCCATGCATCATTTTGCTCTGCTTCCATTTCAAGTTCACAGACAAGTCTGTCTCTTTTTAATGTGACTATGTCTTTTGAGTTTCTATTGTTTGTCACTTCTACTGGAGCATGGAGGTTCAAAGTATGAATTTGCAAGAATTATGTTATTCAGAAGTACCCCCCACCCAGTTGTTAAAAACAAATAAAAACCTGAGACTAGAATTAAAGCACATTCCAAAGAAAAGAACTGAATATACCACTAGAAATACTTTACCCTCATGATTTGTTCATCAAGTGCATCAGTCCCCATTTCATGTGAAGGGAGAGGAAGCACTGGTAAATAATAGTAGAAAACTGATCCTAGAACATCTGACTTACACTTCTAGAACTATCCTCCTTCACAATCAAAATTCAAAACGTTAAAAAAAAAAAAAGAAAAAAGAAAAAACAAAATTCAAGAACTGTGGTTTAGTAACTTTCTTAGGGACCTACAGAAGAATTAAAAACTACATTATAGAAAAAAATTAATAAATAACCTACACCCTGAATTAGACACTGCCTGTCCTCCATATAAGAGTAAACTTACACATTCATAGGTTGGGGTTCTTTTACCTAAAATATATGTCAAAAAGAAAAATTCACTCAATTCCTACTTCAATTCATATACTAGATTAACTCAAATGGATCAAAGAGCTAACTATAAGAGCTACATAGGAGTGACACAAATTTGGCAATGGATTCTTAGATGTGACACCAAATGCATGAATTACAAAAGAAAAACTAGATAAACTGGAAAGAAGTTTCCATCTTTATTGAAAGGCTAATGTTATAAACTTTATGATATAAAAGGCATTAATCTCCTTGACTCAAAGAGTTTATATGAAGAAGAAACTGAAAAATTTTCCATCAAATTCAGCATATAAAATAACTGAGGCCATGCCATTGTCTTCTTCTTCTCCAATCCTGTAAGCTTCATTTCTTCATTCATAATCTTCATTTCTCTAATCTATCAATGACCCACTCCAACTTCACCTCCCTCACAGCCTTTATTCACTTGCCCATTAAAGGTCCCTATTTCTCAAAGTTCTGCTCTTGGCCTACCTTCTGCTCCTCAATACTTTCTTGAATTCAATGACCACTAAACAAAAACTCATAATTCCCAGACCTATCTTTTTGCCAAGCCTACACACCAATGAAACCCAGACCAAAGATTTCCAAATTCCTAATAAACATCTCAAGAACAGTTCAGCAAAAAAATAGCCAGAATTTGTTGGCTTGAAGATTCTCAGTCTCTCCAGATGCAAACAATATTAAAATAAGAAATGGCTTCCCGGCCAAGTTCAAATTCAAAGCATTGCCAAAAAAACATGGTCTAAGAAATGAGGTTGAGAATGTAGCTACAAAATTCTTTGTCATAACTTCAGAAAGCTCTGAGGTGGTGCTTCTGAGTACTATGCACTTAGACAAAAGACCTTTTAAAGATTTTTAAAGTACAACTCACAGATTCTTTTAATCAAACACTAGAGCTTCCAACAAAGCTGAAAAGCCAATGTCCCTTAGCAGAGTCCCAAGGTAGAAAATGGCTTATCGCAGAGATTTCTAAGTGTGGCTTCTATCTAATGGAGTATGCTCAAATAATTTATAGAAGATCCATAAAGTTTTCAGGAGAATTATATGGGGAGAAACACTGCCCATTTGGACTGAAAGAAACACAAACAGTACAAAATGAAGAGTCCTTTAGTGTCTAACATCTGCAAGCAGGAAATGGATAGAGAAAACTACACAACTGCAAATACAGGTACCTTTCACAAAAAAGGAAAGATAACTCAAAGTGTAGAACCAAAAGCCCAGGAGGAGAAGCTAAGAGCCATGGAGAAATTCCCAGACTTTGAATTCTAATCAAAGAACTACCAACCTGTGTCTAGCTATATTTCAGAAGTGGTATGAAGTAATGGCACCTTTGTGACATTTTCACTCTTTTTGAACAAGACAGTCTGCAGTGGTTAACTTAGTCTGTCCAGCCTGATCACTGTATTCTGAGTGTGTAGAGAGCAAATAATTTGCCTCTTTGGTTTCACGGATCTTCAGATAGAGAGGTAATGTACTCAAGGAGCTGAAATCAAGGAAACACACCTTGAAGCCTATACCTATGCTTTATCCAAACCTAGACTTAATTTAGATAATGATATCCTGGATCTTAAGATATTATAAAAGGAGTGACTTTTGCAGGATATTGGGAGGGGGCAAGTATATTATAGATGTGAGAGGAACATCAATAATTTTGGCCACGAATGTACTGTAGTGATTTAAATTATGTTCACAAATTCTTTTTGCACTTTCTTCAAAAGGTGGAGTCTAGTTCCTTTCCCCTTGAGTGTGGGCTGGACTTAGTGACTCAGTTCCTACAATACTAAAAAGTAACTTCCAAAGAACAGAGTAGGGAAAGGGAAAAATGGTTAACTTTACAATGTGAGACTTGGTAAACATTACCTTAATGTGTGATGAGAGTTAA
This sequence comes from Canis lupus dingo, assembly GCF_003254725.2. NCBI lineage: Eukaryota > Metazoa > Chordata > Mammalia > Carnivora > Canidae > Canis > Canis lupus. The sequence goes on along the minus strand of NC_064252.1, from coordinate 62,926,302 downwards.
CATCAACAGTCAGGTCATGTGAATTGCATGTATCCTATTAGAGTATGGTGTGATGAGGAAGGCGTTTCACCCCTGTTGTAATCTTTCCCAAGACCCATAAGTCCAGTCTAAGCATGAGAAAAACAACAGACAAGCCTAGACTGGGGGACATTCTACAGGATATCCAGCCAGCATGCTTCAAGACTGTACATCATGAAAAATAAGGAAAGATGAGAGACTGACACATATCAGAGGAAACTAGGGACATATAACAACTAATGCAATTTAAGTAGTTAAGTCAGCAACTTAGTGGCATCCTGAATTGGATCCTGGAACAGAAAGAGAACATTAATGGAAAAAACTAGTGAAATAAAAATAAAGTCTATAGTTTAACTAATAACAATATATCAGTATTAGTTTTTTATTTTTACAAATAAATGTACTGTGGTAACACAAAATGTTAACAAGGGAAAACTGGATGAGGGGAATAAGGGAATTCATTGTACTATCTCTGCAACTTCTGTGTAAATCTAAAATTATTAAAATACAGTTAATCTACAGCCTTCCCTTCCCTTGCCCCCAAAATCATACCTATTTCAGAGGGTTGGTAAATAGGACTGAATGAATCGATGCACAGAACAGTGCTTGGAGCACGATGAGGATATAATAAATAACAGCTATTACTATTCTTATATTAAACACCTAGTGTATTGCTAAATGGATGAAAATTAAAATGTAACAAGAGCTAACTTCATTAATTCTGTACTTGTTATACTGCTCTATTCCTCATTATTTCCCAGCAAAAAACAAAAAACAAAAAACAGTGACATGCTTTTTTTTTTTTCACCAAAAGTAATGGAGTACAAGTCAGTGACTAAGTCATAAGCACTGTGTATTCCTGATTGCTTTTGCTTTCCTGGATTACTCACTATGGAAGAAACCAGTAGCTATGTCACTCTATGGGCAAGAAGCAGAAGGGATCTGAGGTCTCTCTGAACAGCCACACCAGTGAACCTGGAGGCAGATCTTTTAGCCCCAATCCTTAGAGCTCTGGGCAATATCCAGTGCAACTCAATAATAGAAACCCTGAGCTAGAATCACTTAGCTAAACTCCTCCCAAATTCCTACCCCAACTCCTATGTGAGATAATAAATGCTTGCTGTTTTTATGACCCTTATTTTAGGGGTAATTTGTTATTAGCAGTAGATAACTAATATATGGATTCTCTCCCTTATTAATTCATTTAAAAATATACTGAAGGTATAAACTAACAAGATAGTGTAGTGGACATATATTGATTTTGCTTGTCCAGTATCTCTAATTTCTTTGGGAAACTACTCCTCACCTCTTCCATGTAGTATCAGCTGTCAATCTACACTTTACCTTGCCCTTGGTCAAAGAGCTAGATATACTGTAAGCTTAAATTACCCTAATTCCTGTAAATAGTGACTTCTCCATGGGAAGCCATGTGACCTAAGCAAGAAAAATAAGGATCAGTCTTTAATCAACACACATATACTGGGAAGAGAGAAGCATCTCTATCCCCTGGTATTTCTAAGCTGAAAAGATGAGTCTGGGCCTGATAACCATCACCTTACCTCCATGGGAAGTAAGCTTGTTTACAGAATGACATGAACAAAGCCAAGAGATATCTAAAGCCAAGAACCAGGTTTGGGCTTTTTAAGTATGTAACCCACTAACCTCCTTTTTTGCTTAAGTTAGAACTAATATAGGTGCTCTGTTTTATCTTTTATTTATTTTTTTAAGATTTTATTTATTTATTACTGAAAGACACAGAGAGAGAGAGGCAGAGACACAGGCAGAGGGAGAAGCAGGCTCCATTCCATGCAGATAGCCTGATGTGGGACTCGATCCCAGGTCTCTAGGATCACATCCTGGGCTGAAGGCGGCCCTAAACCGCTGAGCCACCTGGGCTGCCCTATCTTTTTTTTTTTTTTTTTTTAAAGTACAATTAGTTTTGCTCTATTTGTTTTGTTTTATTTTTTATTTATTTTTTTTTAATTTTTATTTATTTATGATAGTCACAGAGAGAGAGAGAGAGGCAGAGACACAGGCAGAGGGAGAAGCAGGCTCCATGCACCGGAAGCCCGATGTGGGATTCGATCCCGGGTCTCCAGGATCGCGCCCTGGGCCAAAGGCAGGCGCCAAACCGCTGCGCCACCCAGGGATCCCCTGTTTTATCTTTTAATCTAAGTTATATCAAACACTAAAGAAAAGTTCAAAATATCCTGAAAATTCAGATTATCAGAGCCAGCTGACATAACTGGAGAGGAATTCAAAACAGAGGTATTCAGTATTATGGACTATGAAGAAGAGAGATTTTTACCAAGTGAAAATGGAGAGTAGATAAAGAGCATTCCAAGCAGCAACAGGAAAGGACACACATGTATGGAAAAATACAGTTCTGCTTGGTTGGCACTGTACAATATAAATAGGTAACTGGGCATGGAAACTTAAAATTATATCCTTAGATGACTAGGACTGTTTTCTTTAAACAAAGAGAATGTATGAGGGAGGAAGTATCAACAGGATGACAGATCAAACTCATTTTGTAATCAATATTGTTTGATGTGGGGCACCCCGGGTGGCTCTGCGGTTTAGTGACGCCTATAGCCCAGGGTGTGATCCTAGAGACCTGGGATCAAGTCCCACGTCGGGCTCGGCATGGAGCCTGCTTCGCTCTCTGCCTCTGTTTCTGCCTCTCTCTCTCTCTCTGTCTCTCATGAATAAATAAATAAAATATTTAAATAAATAAATAAATAAACACACACACACACACACACACACACACACACACGTTGTTTGGATGTGACCACTCATTTAGCTATGTACTCACTAGCTTTATCATCATAATTCAGTTCATGCTTCTCTACTGTAACCATAATATCAAATGACTTATTAAAATCCAGCTATACTTCCTTTGTTTTTTGACTTCCTCTAATCTACTTACATTAATAACCCTAGCAATAAATAGGAAGTTGAATTTATTCAGCAGTTAATCTGAGCTGGTTCCTATTGACTGCCACTCATATTTAATGTTACTTGCATCTTGAGGGTACTACTAAGCTCCCTTTAATTAACTACACATAGAGCTATCTCAGAAAAATGAGAAACCTGAAACTTAACTTCCAAGTTCAAAAGTCTCACTCTCTCCTTCTCCAATTGAGAAATCATTTCTTAAAATCCATATAAAAGTGCTAAGAATGGCTTTATACCATATATAAAAATTAAGTTAAAATGGATTAAAGACCTAAATATAAGAGCTAAAACTATAAAACTCTTAGAAGAAAACATAGGGGGAAAGTCTCATGATACTGGAATTGGCAATGCTTTCTTACCTATGACACCAAAAGCTCAGGAAACAAAAGAAAAAAAGATAGATAAATTAGACTACATTAAAAATTTTTGTGCATTAAAGGATATTATCTAAAAAGTGAAAAGGAAACCAACTAGATGTGAGAGAATATTTGCAAGTCATATATCTGTAAGGGATTGATATCTGGGATATATAAGGAACTCCTACAACTCAATAACACCATCACCACCAACAACAAAACAGGTTAAAAAATGGGCAAAGGTCTTGAATACCTATTTCTCCAGAGAAGATTTACAGATGGGCCATAAGCATATGAAAAGATACTCAACATCACTAATCATTAAGGAATCAAAACCACAATATCACTTCATACCCATTTGGATGGCAATTAATTAATGGTTAGTCAGCAACTTAGTGGCACTCTGGTGAAATAAGTGTGTGTGTGTATGTGTATACATATATATATATATTTTTTTTTTCTTAAGAGAAGAGAAAGAGAACATGCAAGCAGGTGGGGTGCAAGGGACAGAGGGAAAGGGGGAGAGAGAATCTTAAGTAGACTCCATGCTCAGCTCAGAGCCTGATCTTGTGACCCTGCGATCATGACCTGAGCAAAAATCAAGAGCCAGATACTTAAATAACTGAGCTACCCAGGCACGGATGGCAATTTATTAAAAGACAGAAGGAAGGTAAGAAGGAAAGAGGAAGGAAGAAAGGAAAGAAGAAATGAAGGAAGGGAGGAAGGATGTGCAAACTTTGGAATGTTCATGCATGGCTAGAAAGAATTTAAAATGGTACAGCCACCATGGAAAAGTTTGAAAGTTCCTCAAAAACATAAACATAGAATTATCATATGATTCAGAAATTCCACTCTTAGGTATATACCCAAAAGAATTAAAAGCAGTGATTCAAACAGATATTTGCACATCCATGTCACAGGAACATTATTCACAATAGCCAAAAGGTGGAAACAACTCAAATGTCCATCAATATATTAATGGATAAATAAAATCTAGTACATACATATAATGGAATATTATTTAGCCTTAAAAAGGAATGAAATTCTGACACATGCTGTGACATGAATGAATCTTAAGGTATTATTCTAAGCAAAATAAGCCAGACTAATGGCAAATATTGTATGATTCCACTAATATGAGAGGTACCTAGAATAGGTAAGTTTATGGGTAAAAAAGTAGAGAGGTTACTAAGGGCCAGAGAGAGGTAAGAATGGGGAATTACTGTTTAATGGATATAGAATTCCTGTCTGGGATGATGAAAAAGTTCTGAAAATAGGCAGTAGTGATGGTCACACAACATTGTGAATGCACTTAATACCACTGAACTCTACATTTAAAAATGGCTAAATGATAAATTTTATGTTATGTATATTTTACACAATAAAAAACAAGAGGTAAGAGCGAGGTTGGGCCAGAGGCCTTCTACGCTCATCTTGGCAGTAGAGCAGTGGCACACATGGAATGAAGCCCACAGCCAACTAGCCAATATACAAATACTAGACAAACACAAGCAGTTTCAACATTGCTGAGGAGGATATACTGTCACCCTGAGTTCAGTACAAAGAACTTACATCTAAAAATTATTTCCAAGTCCTATTAAGGCTTGGTTTCCTGGCTTCCTTTCAAGAGCCCCATCTGTCCACAAGAATAGAACCAAAGAGTCTGAACAGCAACAAGCTGAAATAAGTCCAACACCAGGGGCTGTCTGTTGGCAGGCTACTAGTCAGAAGCTGAGTATTTTAGCAGTGCCAAAGCCCCATTCTCACAGGGTCAACGAATTTACAAAGACAAACACTTAAATCTCTCTCTCCCCCTTTAAATTGTTTTATTGAAGTATAATATACATACAGAAAAGGATACATCATAAGAAACAATGATTTCTTTCAAAGCCTATTATGAATTATGCTCAGAAAAAAAAAAGAATTATGCTCAGTAACCTCAAATGCATCTCTTTATAAATTCGGAGTTTAAAAATAAAACTACTTCAGCAGAAACAGCATTTTTTTTTTTTTTTTAGAAACAGCATTTTCTTAACTGCCGAATACTAAATAATTTCTTTTAATTTATTTTTTCCCAAGTGGAAGGGCTAATTATAGTTATCAAAAAAAAAGCAAGTTGTGTATTGGATGGTCAACTTAGCAATAAGAGTATTAAACACTAGGATCATCAATTTACACTAACATATTCATGCAAAAACCCCAGAGTTATCTCTATTTCCTCACTTTCTTTCCTTTTCCACATGCCTTCCAACTCATCTCGAAGGTAACTCATCTACATTCAATATTTCTTCCGTCTGCTCACTTCTTTCTACCTTGACTGCTAAAATTATCTCCATCTGCTCTGCTAATATCATCTCACCTAGACCATTACAAGAGCTCCCTCTAAGTGTTCTCCTAGCTTCAATTTTTTAGGAGGGGGCGGCAGGAGGAAGGGGCACAATACTGATTTTTATTAGTTATCTCTGGCTTGACAAATTTTGAAAGATGTTACAATAGATTTAAAAAAGAGAACTGTCAAAATTGTGGAACAAAGGTAGAAATGTGGAATGAAGATTGTCAAAAGTCTACATAACCCCGTTTGGAAGTGGAGTATTAACTTTGGTTCTCTTCATTCTGGATATTTAGCCTTGCTAACAGAATGAAGGATGGAACATTTTGGTTTTTGCTTGTTTTCACCTTGAGATACCATTTTTACCCACATACTAGGACATGGAGATTTGGAAGCAAAAAAGAAAATTACTTTTAATGTGCAAAAAACCAAGTTTGACCTCAGTGACTTTTTTCTTGGTATACTGGTATCATGGTTTCACTCTGGACTGTACAATAATCCATCCTTCAGACAGGAGTCAAAGTGATCCTTTTATCCTAAGAACATAGATCACATTGCATCATTTATTTGTTTCCTTTCGATGGTTTCCTATTAGAATAAAAATCCAAATTTCTTACCAAAGCCAATTTCTTGCCTTTGCTGTTTCCTCTGCCTTTTGTGTTTCCAGATCAGTCTGCCTCCTTAGAAAGCCTTTCCTCACTCAAGCTAAAGCAGTAGCCCCTTACTTTGAGGTGGATCTGGGCCTTCATAATGTTTTAAAGCTCCCTGGGTAAGTCTGATATTCAGTGATGCTGAGACCACTGCACTAAATGAATCTTGCTTTTGCTTGCAATAACTTTTCTGCCAATTTACTTCTTGCTACCTTCTTACTGCCTGTGGGTTGAGAAACTGGAAAACCAACATGTAGGAAGTGGTAAAAAAAGAAATGCCAATCATCAGGAACCTGTACTAAACCCTACCAAAGGTCGCACCTATCTGTTAAATGAAAAGATATGTTCATAAACTCTAAAGAATCTGTACTGCCTGTACCAACTTTTCTTAGTGATGACTCTCAGCTCTGAATAGGAGAGCTGAAGTTGTCAGAGAAATCAAATGCAAATGTTACCTGCTCCAAACTGCCTTCCTCAACTTCCTGGGTAAAGAGGGCTATTCCCTCTTCTGAGCTTTGGTAAGATTCTTCAGTTTCTGATATACTTTTTTACACTAATTACTACTATTTTTCTTTTTCTGTCAGCTCCATAAGATAAAGGACTCATCTATGTTATTCACTGATATATCCCCAACACCTATACAGAGTCTGACACATGCTAGATTCTTAGTAAAAAATGGATTATGGGATTCATTCATTCCTTCAACAAATATTTACTGAACATGGTGTCCCAGACAGCATTCTCGGCCTTGAGGATATATCAGTGAACAAAACAGTAAAAACTCTTGCCGCCTTATATGCTAATGTGGAGCACAGGCAAGATAAGATTAATAAGTACAACAAAGGGATCCCTGGGTGGTGCAGCGGTCTGGCGCCTGCCTTTGGCCCAGGGCGCGATCCTGGAGATCCGGGATCGAATCCCACGTCGGGCACCCGGTGCACGGAGCCTGCTTCTCCCTCTGCCTATGTCTCTGCCTCTCTCTCTCTCTCTCTCTCTCTCTCTCTCTGTGACTATCATAAATTAAAAAAAAAAAAAAAAAGTACAACAAAATATACAATATACCAGTTAGAATAAGTAGCAGGAAGAAAAAATACAGAAAAAACATCTAATTTATGATAACAAAAGTGTATCACTGGTTGCCTAGGAATTGGGGTAGAGAGAGGGATGGACTATAAAGGAGCACAAGGAAACTTCTGGGGGCTGATAGACACAATCTGTCTCTTGACTATAGTGGTAATGTCACAAGTTTATACACCAGCCGAAATTAATCAAATTGAGTATTTCAAATGCATACAGATTACTGTATGGATATTATAGCTCAATGAAGTTTTAAAAAATAAAGCAGGAAGCGGAGGACTGAACTTTTAGAGAAGTGCCCAGTGAAAGCATTACTGAGAAGGTGAATTGGGGGGAAAAAAATGTAAGGAAAGTAGAAAAGCTATTATTACAGATATCTGAGGGAAGATCAATCCAGAGAGAAGGAAAAGCAAATGCACAGATCGTAAAGAAGGAGCATGCTTGGCATGTTCCACAAATCAGCAAAGGAGGCCATTAGGTCTAGTTGGAGAAGAGTGAGTGAGAGAAAGACCTATTAATCTGATTGAGATAGCAAGCCACTAGTGAGATGAGAGCCATGAATACACATTATTTGACTTATACTTTAAGAGAGACACTCTGTTGATATACTACTGTGTGTTGAGAATTAAAGATAGAGAGCAGATGCAAACAGACCAGTTGAGAGGATGTTGTTACGATCTAAGACACAAGTGTTGGAGATGTGAACAGAATAGGGGGGAGTAGTGAGAAGCAGTAAAACTTTAGCTGTATTTTATAATTAACCCTAACAGGATTTGATGATGGAATGGATGTGGGTGTGAGAAAAAGAAAAGACATAAATTGGAAGAATGGAGGTGTCACTAACTGAGATGAAAAAGAAAATGAAGGAGCAACAGGTTTGGGAAATATATGAGGAACTTAGTTTGGGGCATATTCAATTTTTTGATACTCTTTTCACAAAAAAAATCCTGTAGGATTGAGCTGTATATTTTATTGCCAGCCTAGGTTGTATTACTGTTTACTTCTTTCTTTACAACTTCTCTTGATTCAAGAATATATTTGCACCCAAAGGATTTTGTGGGTTAAAGAGCAATTTCAGTATCAATGCTGTTTACTACCATATTATATTACTAACATGTTTTTTTGGCTCCTAAATGTTAGTGTCAATGGTTTTTGGAAAAAATCAGTTTAGTGATCTCCATTTTTGTTTTCATTTTACCACATATTACCTCTGTTTAAAGGCAGTCATAAATCTACCTCAGATACCTTCTCTAGAAAATGGGGATATACTACCTCATTGGCTAAGTGCTTAAGGACTCTCTGACTTCTAAGATTTGTTGATTATATTATGACAGGTAAACTTTCTAGCAATAGCAATGACTATTTATTTATACATTGTCTGTTGCTGCTTTTGAGCTACAACAAAGTTGAGTACTTATGACAGACACTATATATGGTTGCCAAGCAAAAACTATCTGGCTACCTAAAAAAACTTACCGACTTGTTCTAATTGGTCATAAAATGTCCCTGAAGCTAGTCAACAAATTATTTGTAGTGATGTTTAGATTTACAGATTGACAAAATTGTTCTATACTAAAAAACAAAAAAATGAAATAATCACTATTGCCAAATAAAAAATGAATAGCCTATACAAATGGTTAGTGAAACTTAGATATCTACATGTTATCACACCTTTCTTATCTGTCAGATTTTTGGTCTAGGAACAGTAAAAGGAAGGCCATGTAAGACAATGGTTAAGAGAATGGACTTTAGGGTCAGACAAACCAAAGTCAATAAAGGCAATAGCACTATTTTACAATAACTGTATAAAAGATTCTCCAAATGTATTTTGAAAAAAAATTATTTTTTTAAAGGAATTACCTTTTAAATTAAAACTAGTGTCATTATAAAACTATAAACACTGAAAACTCCTAAGAAACTTAAGGAATATGTGAGGGAAATGGACAACTAAAAAAAAAATGCTCTCATCTCTAGAAGAAAAATTAATTTCTATTATACGATGTAATAGAAGCACTTATTTGATTATTTATCTGAAAATAAATCTGGTTAGCTAATTCAGTGATCTGGGTTTTCTCTTCCTAATTATGGCTGCTGCTTTTTTTTTTTTCCCCCTTTTTCCCAAAAGGCATACACCAGGTTATTAAAAGTCTGATCTGGCAATCATCTGAAGCACAAACTGAATGACTTCAAGAAAAACAATGTAGATGCCAAAATTATCGCTATAATGACTATGGAAACTTCAAGAAAAAAAAGGAACTACTTTGTAAGTAATTAAGATCAAATTAAAAATTATTTGTAGCCTTAAGGACAGAGATTGCACATTTAAGGTCTCTAGGAACAAATATATTACTACAATTAAGATACACTGCCAATAAAGATAACTGGGTGTGCTCGCTTCAGCAGCACAAATAATAAAGATGACTGGGTGAGACAGTTTTACTCTGTGTTGTTTAATCTCAATTCTTGGTCTTTATTTAGTATTTCTATCATTGCTTTGGAGATTCGACCAAATGCCAAGAATTCTGAGATCTAACCAAAACGGAGTAGTGGCCAACTTCTGTTCAATCACCTCAATGATCTATTTTATTCTTCTGAGATAGATGCCAGGACCATGAGGTTGGTTTCCAGATTCTATCCACAACTGGGAATATCCAAATTTTCAGATGATTCTATCTCTGAAAAGGGATTCTAGGAAAAGAGTTTTTCCTATTATTATCTTGCAAAAAAGACAGTTACATAAAATCAATCTGGACATATTGCTAACATGTAATGGGAAACAGAGTTTACAAAAGGAAAGTGAAATTTGATTTACCTGTCCACTTTTTCCTATTTCCAGCTCCATTATGGCAACAGGGGTATGTATTTGAGCTGAATGCCTTGACTGTGATTTGCCGTCAACTCTCCAACTCAGGCCCCGAAGCCCACTGTCCCAACGGCTCTGGTTCATGAGGCTCTCTCGAATTTTTGTCTTATGGTTCTTCCAAAATTTGGAAATGACAGCAGCTTGGTCAGATGTGATCCCACCTTGCTTTTTGGTTTGAGCAGTCAAGAATGCCTCCAGCTGGTTGAAATCCATGTCTGCAGATGCAATCGACTAGAATGACAGAAAAAGTAATAAAGTAATAAATAACTAGAAAAAAACCCAGCTTCTTAACTGCAGGTCATATTTTGAATGATTCTTAATCACTGAATAAGCTTTCAAGAAGGGTCATCAATGACAGTAATGAGAATAAGCTCTTTAAAAGAAAAAAAATATTCTTTTTACAAGTATCTAGTATCAGAAAAGCTACCTGTTAAAAATTCCATGTCACTCAAATTCTGTATCAATAACTAGAATCTAATTCTGAAATATTAAATTCCATGGTGAAAAAATAATTTTAAAAAATTTATAAACTAAATAATAAAACAAGAATATAAATTAATTCATCCTCTGAGGAAATCTTACATAATTTCACAATGGCTTATAGCCAGGCTTGGTTTGATATACTATAATTGTATAATGCCTTGTCCATAGAAGCACTAAGTAAATTCTGTTAAAGGAATGTATTATGTCAGTTGTTTAAGTCCATCTTTAGCCAAATGGCTCATTCACAATAATAGTTCTTTTTCTCCATAAATTTTTAAAATTTAATTGCCATTGCTGTTTTGAGAACAGTGAGCTGCTATATAAACTGAAGCAGAAAATCATCAAATGTCTGTCGCAATGGAGCCTTAGAGAGGACAGTGACTATTAATGGTTTGGTCTCAAGATTTTCCTTGCCTCTTCTTTGGTATATCCTTATCCTCTCCTGGCCACTGGGACTGGTATGAGCTCCAAACCAGACAAAGCATAGTATCCTCCTCTCTCTGGACACAACAACTGATCCAAATCAATCTCCCAATTTAGAGTAGGAGAAGAAACAGTCTTGCCTCTTGGGGTCATAGTATCAGAAGAATATATGACTAGGATGCAGACTGCTCTCTTTGATCTTTTGGCAAAAGCCTACCTGCAATAAAAAGAATGAAGACAAGAGAGTGGGTTCTAAGGGAGTGAATTCCTTGCTCTATAATCTCCAAGGCCCTGTAAACCTGTTCCTGTAAACATTTCTTCAATTGTGTATGCTATTTCAGCATTTTTTCCACCTTCAGATACCAAAAAACTCAATTTACTATTCAAGATAGTTTAAGCTATATGCCTATTATTTAGAACCAATAGTCCTGACTAAACTTGGGCAGTAGCAGTGAGAAGAGAGGAGTGTAAGGAAGACTGTATAGGTAGAGTATAGGTAGAGGAAGTAGGACTGGGGCAGACAGACAAACATACTGCCTTTCATTCTTCCATTAATGTAAAAACAAAACTGTATGATAAATATAACAACCTTCTGGTAAAGATATTTCACTTTATATTTCAATAAACATTTACTGAATACCTGCCAATTTACCAGGTCCGGGGACCCAAATTCTCTATTTAAGCCACCCAACAGAAACATCAATTTGTATAATGTACTATAATTAAGCCAAATTATTCTACTAGCACGTTGCTTCATAACATAGGTGATTCATATCATTCTTCCCAAATTATATGAAGATATCTATTTTGATATAACCTCACCTGTGACAGAATTAATTTTGGTTGGGTCCCAGTCAATGATATCTTGAACATCCAAATTTAGAATCATCAGAAATTAAATAAGGAACTGACTGTGGTTTGAGTTCAAAGTCAACAATTTTCTTTATTCAAGAAATATCTCAATAGCTACACCATGGAACAGACACTGCTCAAGGCATGTCACCTCTATCCACCAGTAGCCTCAGTTGGCAGCCTGGTACTCACTTATTCCTGATGCTTCTTTCTCTGCCACAACTGGAATTAGTGGTTCTCAACACTGGCTGCACATTAGACTCATGAAGCACTTTTTATTGGTAAAGATTCATTTATTTATTTGAGAGAGAAAGAGAGTACATGCAAGTGAGCAGGGTGAGGGGCAGATGGAACGGGAAAAAGAATCTTAAGCAGACTCCACGCTGAGCACAGAGCCTAAAGCGAGGCTCAATCCTACAACTCTGAGATCATGACATGAATGGAAACCAAGAGTCCGATGCTTAAATAACTCTGCCACCCAGCCACTCCATGAGGTACATTTTTAAAATATCAATGCCCAGACTCTACCTCAGAAATTCTGAATTCTAAATATGTAACAGGGCCCAGGCATTGGCATTGTTTAAAAGCTTTCCAAATACTTCTAATCTAATGAGCAACAAAAATTAAGAACTAAGCCTACAACATTTCGTTCATCAACTTCTATTAATTCTTATATCAAAACAGTTCTCTAATAATGTGCCTCCTCTGCTCTGTCCCTACTACCTAGTATCGAGTACTTGAGAGCAATCACTATCTTGTACCTAAACTAGGCTTGTACTTTGTACCTCCTAAAGTCTATCTTCTATACCTCACCAAAGTAATCTATCTAAAATGTCAGGGTGCCTGCATGGCTCAGTTGCCTAAGCCTCTGACTCCTGATTTTGGCTCAGGTTATGATCTCAGGGTCATGAGAACAAGTCCAACTTCAGAGTTGGTGCTCAGTGCAGAGCCTGCTTGCCCCTCTCCTTCTGCTCTTTCTCATGCTCATTCTTTCTCTCTAAAATAAATAACTAAATAAAATCTTTAAAAAAGAAAAAAATAAATGAAATGTCAATAGGATACTATGACTTCCCTGTGTTAAGGTTTCCAAGAGCTGTCTATTGCCTGCTATAGTGGTTATGGTCAATTGTAAAAAGTCTTGTGTAAGTTGTAAGTTACAAATAATGATATTAGTAGCATTAAAGTATTAAAGTTTGTAAAGCTTTATTTTTATAAATAAAAATTGGAGGGTTTTCAAAGTTAACTTTATATTAACAATTATTGCTTCCTTTTAATTGTTTCCTTGAATGGAAAGAAAAAAATTACAAACATAAGAAACCTATGTCAGAATAAATCATGCATATTACTTTTTTTTTTAAGATTTTATTTATTTATGAGAGCGAGCGAGAGCATGAGCAGGAAGAAGGGCAGAGGGAGAGAGCAAACAGCAGACTCCTGGCTGAGCAGAGAGCCCAATTTGGGGCTTGATCCCAGGACCGTGAGATCATGACCTGAGCAGAAGGCAGATGTGTAAACCACTGAGCCACCCAGGCACCCCCATATTACTATCTGTTAAGTGTGTAAGAGAGAAATAAAATACTGAAAACTAGTCATGTAGGGTAGTGATCCTCAACAAGGTAGCATTGCTCTCCAAGGTCACTTGAAAAATGTGGAAGCTGTGTTTGGTTTCCTACTGACTGGAGTGCTATTGGCATCTAGTGAGCAGGATCTAGGGATGCTAGGCATCCTATAATACTCAAGAAAATGAGTTGGCAAATTTTGTAAAGGCGTTACCATCACTATTTTATATATTCCTCTCTTTTTTTGGTCTAGCTCTAAAAATATACAAACCTAAGAGTCAGCTAAGCTCATGAGCTATACAAAAATTGGCAGTATGGCCTCTGAGATGTAGTTTACCAATCCCTGCTTAAGAATCCCACAAAACAAACTGACTCACGTCCCATATGACTTGGTAATGTCCCATCTAACATTATGTGGAAAAATCTGTTTATAATTATATGAACCTAGAAATTAATCTATTTTCTTTTTTCATTAAAAATGCTTTGCAGTTTTAATAAACACCAAATTTTACAAGAAGGAAAGCAATATAATTTGTACTTTACTGTGGTCAGAATTTTACAAACAGGTTGTTGAACATTTTGGAAAAAAATCTCATTACCAATGGCAATGCCAGTTAAAATAGCTTAGTTATCAATACAATACATCTATATAAGTCTGTGTTTATTGATGCACATTCACAAGAATTCTACATATAGGTACAAATATGTTTGATTCATTATATGTTCTAATGCAATAATGATCAAACATTTACATTTTAAAATACATTATTTCAAATTACTTATAAATTGACTTTATATTAGATTTATGTCATGTTGATTTGTTAGAAATTATGCATGTTATTTTTATTATATGACTTATAATTATACATAAGTTCTATTTAAGAATAAATAAAGGGGGGGACGCCTGGGTGACTCAGCAGTTTAGTGCCTGTCTTGGGCCCAGGGTGTGATCCTGGAGTCTCAGGATCGAGTCCCACATTGGGCTCCCTGTATAGTGCCTGCTTCATCCTCTGCCTGTGTCTCTGCCTCTCTCTCTCTCTCTCTCTTTCTCATGAATAAATAAAATCTTTTAAAAAAAGAATAAATAAAGGGACATTAGAAAATATTAACTATATGGGATGCCTGTGTGGCTCAGCGGTTGAGCATCTGCCTTGGGCTCAGGGCGTGATCCTGGGTCCTGGGATCAAGTCCCACATCTGGCTCCCCGCAGGGGGCCTGCTTCTCCCTCTGCCCATGTCTCTCATGAATAAATACATAAAATCTTAAAAAAAAAAAAAGAAAGAAAATATTTACTATAGAAAGGAAACACTGGACCTAACAGGTTGGAGAACCACTGCTTTCTATCTTGCAACTTCCTGCTCCCTGCAATTGCCATTCACACAGCACTAACCTGTTTGAAATTCCCCTATTAGAAATCCTAACACGCTACTTCTTTGCAATGTGCCTTTGTCTGTTATTCTAACTGCTTTAAATGTCCGTCCATAACATTCACATCCATCAGCTTAAATGTCCTTCACCAGATTAACTCCTATTCACCATTCAAGACTCATTTCAAGCATGGCTTCTCCAATATTCCTCCTCCCCTAGAGAGGTAAAGGCCCCTTTCTATTCCAGAAATGTCCAAATATCTCTGTCATCACACTTAACCTCAGTGTGATGAAATTATCTGTTTACAAGACTATCTGTGAGGGCAAGGTCTACATTATCTCTGCAATTACAGCATCTAACACAACTCCTAGAATTCATGTTCCAAAAAGCATTCAACACCATATCAACAAATTCTTTTTTAAAAGATTTATTTATTATTTATTCACGAGAGACACAGAGAGAGAGAGAGGCAGAGACACAGGCAAAGGGAGAAGCAGGCACCATGCAGGGAGCCTGACACGGAACTTGATCCCAGAACCCCGGGATCATGCCCTGAGCCCAATAAATAGCTATAAATAAAAAAAATGCTGCAGATCAACTTAAAGTCTAGAATTAAACTTATGAACTTCTTACTTTATAAAATCCTCTCATGTATATCATAAACCATAAATTCCTAGATAAAGATAAAAAATAGTCCCCAAGTATAGATTTGTTTGCCTGATCTAGCCTTGCTGGGCAAGGGGCTCTGAGCCAAGGGTAATTTAGGCTACAAAATCAGAGGAAAGGGAGAATTTGAGTAAAAAAATAAAAATGTAAACCATCATGTTAATATCACTGGCAAAACTGCTGCTGCTGCTAGAATATAATCACTGAGTGACACATTATGTCACTGATAGTAGGCAGCTTAGAGAAAAGGCGGGTCTCCTAGTCAACAAAGATCAGCATTATACTAAAGATATACTCAACTGGAACATGATGATCCAAAAACAATTTTCAAACGTTAAAATTAATAATTACAGGTCTGAAACTGAAATTTCAAATAAACACAAAAAGTTGGGTAGTAAGAGAGAGGAGAAGTAAAAGCATGCCAGGTTATTCATGGGTACTTCAGAGAAAAGAAATAGATTGGTATATATCCAATTCCTATCAAAATCCTAGCAAGAATTTTTGTATATCTACACAAAATTATTCTAAAATTTATATGGAGGGGCAGCCCCGGTGGCTCAGCGGTTTAGCACCGCCTTCGGCCCAGGGCCTAATCCTGGAGACCCAGGATCGAGTCCCATATCAGGCTCCCTGTAGGGAGCCTGCTTCTCCCTCTGCCTGTGTCTCTGCCTCTCTCTCTCTCTCATGAATAAATTAATAATAAAAAGAAAAAAATCTTAAAGTAAAATAAAATTTATATGGAAAGCCAGAAGAAACAGAATAGATAAAACAATTTTGAAAAAAGAAAAGCAATAAAGTGGGAGAAATCAGTCTTCCCCATTTCAAGACTTAAGATGTGGCTACAATAATCAAGACTGTGGTACTTGCAGAAGAAAGGATGCATAAGCTAATGGAATAGAATAAATAACACAAAAATCAACTCACAAACATGAACAACTGATTTTTGACAAAGGTGCAAAAGCAATTCAATGAAGAAAAGAAAAGGCAGCCTTTTCAACAAAAGGTAGTCAAGTAAGTAGATAGATTTTTAAAAAAAGAAACAGGGATCCCTGGGTGGTGCAGCAGTTTAGCGCCTGCCTTTGGCCCAGGGTGCGATCCTGGAGACCCGGGATCGAATCCCGCCTCGGGCTCCCTGCATGGAGCCTGCTTCTCCCTCTGCCTATGTCTCTGCCTCTGTCTGTCTGTCTCTCTCTCTCTCTGTGACTATCATAAATAAATAAAATTAAAAAAAAAAAACTTCAATTCTTTAAAAAAAAGAAAGAAAGAAAGAAAGAAAGAAAGAAAGAAAGAAAGAAAGAAAGAAACATAAATTTCCTAACTTAAATAAAAATTAACTTAAGGGGCACCTGGGTGGCTCATTCACTTAAGCATCTGCCTTTAGCTCAGGTCATGATCCCAGAGTCTTGGGATCAAGCCTCATGTCAGACACCCTGCTCTGCTTCTTTCTCCCTTCTCCCTCTGTCTCTGTCAAATAAATAAAACCTTAAAAAATAATAATAATAATAATAATAATAAAAAATAAAAATATAAGACAATCTTTGGCATGCAGAAATAGGCAAAGAGGTCCTAGATTTGACACCAAAGCATGATCTATAAAAGGAAAAACTTAAATTTGGCCTTACCAAAATTCACTTTTGCCCTGTGTAAAAAACACTGTGAAGAGGATGAAAAAGACAGCCTATAAACTGGTAGAAAAAATTTCAGAACAAATATTTGACAAAATATTTAGAATATATGAAGAACTTTCAAATTTCAATGTTAAAAAATAAACAATCCCATTAGAAACTGGACAAATGATAAGAGACATTTCACCAGAATGTATATATAAATGGCAATAAGTACATGAAAAATGTCCAACATCATCAGCCATCAGAAAAATGTGAATTAAAACCACAATGATGGGATGCCTGGGTGGCTCAGTGGTTGAGCATTTGCCTTCGGCTCAGGTTCTGATCCCTGGGTCCTGGGCTCCCCACAGGGAGCCTGCTTCTCCCTCTACCTGTGTCTCTGCCTCTCTCTAGGTCTCTCATGAATAAATAAATAAATCTTAAAAAAAAAAAACAAAAACAAAAACAACCCACAATGAGGGGCACCTGGCTGGCTCAGGTGGTAAATCATTTGACTCCTGATCTCAAAGTCATGAGTTCGAGCCCCAAATTGGGTGCAGAGATTATTTTTTTTAAATAATATTTAAATAAAATAAATAAAACCACAATGATTTATCATTATACACTTCATAGAATGGCTACAATTTAAAGCAGTGACAAGACCAAATGCTGCCAGGGATACAGAGAAACTGGATCGCTCACACAATGCTGGTGGAAATGTAAAATGGTGCACGCACAGTAAAAAAGTCTGGCAATTTACTAAAGAAATCAAATATAGAATCACCATATGACCTAGCAAGAGCATTCCTGAGAATTTATCCTATAGAAAGGAAGACGTGGGTCCACAGAAAAAGCTATATACACGTTTCCAGGAGCTTTATTTATAACAGCCAAAATTTTGAAATAAACCAAATGTCCTACAGCAGGTGAATGGTTAGAAACTATGATATATCCATATTATGGATATTATTTGGATATATCTGCAATAAAAAGGAACGTGGATGCAGGGGGTGGGGGAAAGGAAGGGATAAACAGAACACAGAAGTTTTTAGGGCAGTGCAACTATTCTATATGATAATGTAATGGTAGATATACATCATTATACATTTGCCAAAATCCATTAAACGTACAACACCAAGAGTAAACTCTAATGTAAACTATGGACTTTGGGTGATGTTGGTTCATCCACTGTAACAAATGCACCACTCTGATGCAGGATATCGATTGTTGGGGAAGCTGTGCATATGTTGGGACAGAGGGCAGTCTGCATATGGAAAGTCTATACTTTTTGCTCAATTTCACTGTGAACCTGAAACTACTGTAAAAAGTAAAATGCTTAAAAAAAAAAAAAAGATCATGGCAGAGTGGTGCTGTGTCAATTTTCTGGCTCAAGTTTTAAAAATGTCAACTTCTATTGTGTCCCTTGTAAGAGGCTTGCTCATAGAACCCAAGAACTACACTGAAAGGAGCTCACAGAGATGATCTCATAAGGACCCTGCTCCCAGCCAACAGCCAGCACCAAAGAGCCAGTTGACGAGGCATTTTGGAAGTGGACCATATGGTCTCCAGTTGAATAGACACCATATGAAGACAGCCTTCCCCTCTAAGCTCTCCCTAAAGTTCAAATTCATTAACTAAATAAATGACTGCTATTGTTTTAATAAATAAATGAAAGGGGCGCCTGGGTGGTACAGTCAGTTAAGCATCTGACTCTTGGTTTTGGCTGAGGTCATGATCTCAGGGTCCTGAGACTGAACCCTGTGTCAGGCTCTATGCTCAGGACAGAGTCTGCTTGAGATTCTCTCTGCACCCTCCTGCTCATGCTCTCTCTCTCTAAAATAAACAAATCTTTAAATAAAATTAAATTAAGTGTAAAAAATAAAATAAATAATGAATAATCGACTGAACTCAAGATAATGTTGCCTTTTTTAGTAAACTCATTAAGTAACAAATATATTACTTATTTAAGTAATTAAAATTAAGAGGCTAATATTTGAAAATGGGAAACCTTGATATTAATCAACCCCAAAGCATTTTAGTCCTAAAGCAACCTCTGTAATTTAATACTTATATACAATCATTAATCTCTTCTTCTGCTTGAAAGCAACAGTATTTACAGTTGGCACTAAAGATAAACCATGAAGAGTTCCTACTATTCTTCAGTAGACAAAACAAAGCTTTTCCATTAAGCATCTAGCTTATTAGAGTGGTATTTCAAACTGAGGCTCAGTACTTAAAACATAGATAAATAATGGTATTTAGTAAGATATATATTTTCATACAATGTAAACTTCACATATCAAAGTCATTCCATATTATTACCTAATATGAATGCTTCAATGACATATACTTCTGACTCTGGCTTTTCAATAAAAATGGAAATAACTCTCTGAAAAATAAACCAGAAAACACCTTTAGAAACTACTAGGTTCCAGATGCATTTGTTCTAATTTTTAACTAAGAAACCTTAATTTTTCGAGGAGTTTTAGATTCACAGCAACGCTAACTAAAATGTGGTTCCCACATACCCCACCCGTGCACACACAGCTATCCCTGCCATCAACATTCACAGCAGAGTGGTACTTTGTTCAATGAACAAATTAGTATTGACACATCATTATTAACCAAAGTGTACAGTTTACATTAGGGTTCATTCTTGTATATTCAGTAAGTTTTATCAAATGTATAACAACATGTATCCACCCCTATATATCATACAGACTAGTTACATTGCTCTAAAACCCCTTGTGTACCTCTTCATTTGTCCCTCCCTAACACACCAAAACAGTTTATAAATGTCAATTAGAGGGACGCCTGGGTGGCTCAATGGTTGGGCGTCTGCCTTTGGCTCAGGGCCTGATCCCAGAGTGCCGGGATTGGGTCCTGCATCGAGCTCCCTATGTGGAGCCTGCTTCTCCCTCTGCCTGTCTCTGCCTCCCTCTCTGCATCTCTTATGAATAAATAAATAAAATCTTTAAAAAAAAAGTCAATTAGATCTAGTTACTGACCTATTTGGTTCAACTATGTCCTTATTGATGAAGCCTCCCAAATACAATAGTGGATCTATTTCTCCTTGCAATTTTACCACTTTTTGCTTCATGTACTTTGACAATGCACTGCTAGGTGCATACATGTTAAGGACTGTTATATCTTCTTGAAGATTTGAGCCCTTTATTATATTACTATATAATGCCCCTCTTTATCCATGACAATTTCCCTTGCTCTAAACTCTGCTTTATTTGAAATTAATAAAGCCACTCCAGTTTTCATTTGATTAGTGTTATCATGGTATATCTTCTCCTATCTTTCTACTTTTTTTTTAATGTTTATGCCATTTTTTTAAAAAGATTTTATTTTTTATTTATTCATGATAGACACAGAGAGAGAGAGAGTGAGAAGCAGATACACAGGCAGAGGGAGAAGCAGGCTCCATGCAGGGAGCCCGACGTGGGACTCGATCCCAGGACTCTAGGATCACACCCTGGGCCGAAGGCAGGCGCTAAATCGCTGAGCCACCCAGGGACCCCCTATCTTTCTACTTTTAATCAGTTTGTGTCATATTTAAAATGGGTTTCTCATAAACAGCATGTAATTGGTCTTGTTTTTTGATCTACTCTAAACAGTCTCAGTCTTTTCATTGGTGTAAAACATATATGGCATAAAAACTGATACTGGGTAGCACCAGTGGCGCAGCGGTTTAGCGCCACCTGCAGCCCGGAGTGTGATCCTGGAGACCTGGGATAGAGTCCCACGTAAGGCTCCCTGCATGGAGCCCGTTTCTCCCTCTGCCTGTATCTCTGCCTCTCTCTCTATGTGTGCCTCTATGAGTAAATAAATAAAATATTTTTAAAAATAAAAATAAATAAAAATAAAAACTGATACAACTTCAAAGAGAAATAGATGAAACCACCATTATAGTGGGAGAATTTAACATCTCCAATTGGTAATTAAAAGATCCAATAGGCAGAACACAGTTTAAACAAACAACACTATCAACTAGATCTAACTGACATATTTATCCAACAAATAGCACAACACATTCTTCTCAACCTCACACAGAACACTGACCAAGACAGACCGCATTCTCAGTCTTAATACATTTAAAAGAATAGATATCATATACATGTCTGGGGCACCTGGGTGGCTGAGTCAGTTAAGTATCTACCTTTGGCTAAGGTTGTAATCTCAGGTTCCTGAGATAGACCCCTGCATCAGGCTTCCTAGTCAGCAGGGAGTCTGCTTCTCCCATTCCCTCTTCACCCACTCCCATCTCCCAGGCTTGTGCATGCTCCTTCTCTCTAATAATTAAAAAAAATAAATTAAAAAAAAAAACTATACATGTCTGCTCTCAGAAGTAGAATTAAATTAGAAATCAGTAACAGAAAGGTAGCTGAAAAATCCCAGAATAGGTAGATATTAAATAACACACTTTTCTTTGTTTTAAGATTTTACTTATTTGAGAGAGAGAGAGAAAGCACACACATGCACATGTGTGCAAGCAGGAGGGAAGGAGCAGAGGAAGAGGAACAAGCAGACTCCCCACTGAACAGAGAGCCCGAAGTAGGGCCTGCGACCATGACCTAAGCCAAAGGCAGACACATAACCTACTGAGCCACCCAGGTGCTCCAAATAACACACTTTTAAATAACACATATGTCAAAGAAGAACGAAAAGAAATTTTAACATATTTTAAACAAAATTAAAATGAAAATATCTAAATTTGTGAAACACAGTGAAAGCAATTGTTACAAAGAAATTTATAGCACTGAATACATATATTAGAAAAGAAGAAAAATGTGAATGAATAATCTAAACTTTCACTTTAGGAAACTAAAAAAAGAAGAGCAAAGTAATCCAAAGTAAGCAGAAGAAAAGAAATAATAAAAATTAGAGCAAAAATCAATGAAATTAAACACAGAAAATCAACTGAGAAAATGAATTAAACCAACAGCTGGTTCTTCAACAAGATCAATAAACTGGATAAACCAGGCTAACTAAGAAAAAAAAAAAAAGAAGAAATAAATCACTAACATTAGAAAAGAGAAAGATAGGCCATCATTACTGACCCTATGGACATTACAACGATAATATAGGAATATTATAAACAACTATATGCTCACAAATTTGATAACCTGGAAGAAACAGAACAGGTTCTGGAAATTCACAATCTACAAAAAATCTGGAGAAATCAATCATCTGAATAGGCCTATGTCTATTCAAGAACATTTAAGGAAGAAATTATACCAATTCTCTAGACTCTTTTCAGAAAATAGAAACAGAAGGAATACTTCCTAACTCATTCCATGAGACAAGCATTATTCTAATACCAAAACCAGACAAAGATGTTACAAGAGAAACAACTACAAACTAGAATCTCTCATGAACATAAATACAAAAATCTTCAACAACTCAGTAGCAAATTGAATCCAATAATATTAAAAAAGATTTATAGACCACGACCAACTAGATATGCAAGGATGATTCAATATTCCAAATTCAACTAATATAATCCATCAATATCAACAAGCTAAAAAATACAAATTCTATGTTCATATCAATAGATGCAGAAAAAGCAACATCAAATGCTGACAAGGATGTGGAACAATAAGAAATCTTATGGAAATGCAAATGCAAAATGGAATCTCCACTTTAGATGACATTAGCAGTTTCTTACAAAACTAAACATTCTTACCATACAATCCAGCAATCACACTCTTTGGTATTCAACTAAATGAGTTTAAAGCTTATGTCCACACAAAAATTTACACATGGATATTTATAGCAGCTTTAATCATAACTACCAAAGCCTGGAAGCAACCAAGATGACCTTCAGTAAGGGAAAAGTTAAATAAATTGTAGTACATCCAGACAATGCAGTCTTACTCAGTACCACTAAATTTTTTTTTTTAATTTTAAAAAGAGCTATCATGTCATAAAAAAAAAAAAGAAAAGAACCTTAAATGTGGGAAGCCTGGTTGGTTCAGCAGTTAAGCATCTGCCTTCAGCTCAGGACATGATCCTGGAGTCCCGGGATTGAGTCCCACATCGGGTTGCCTGCATGGAGCCTGCTTCTCTCTCTGCCTGTGTCTCTGTGTCTCCCATCAATAAATAAATAAAATCTTTAAAAATAAATAAAATAAAAAATAAAGTCTATTTTTTAAAAAATTATTGACAGATATAACATAAATTTGAGATATGCTAAAATAAGTCAAACATAAAGAGTATAGACTGCATGATTCCATTTAGGAAGTTCCATAAATGAATTAGAATATTTATTGGGGCACCTAGGTGGCTCAGTGGTTGAGCATCTGCCTTTGGCTTAGGTCATGATCCCAGGGTCCTGGGATTGAGTCTCATACATCAGGCTCCCGACAGGAAGCCTGCTTCTCCCTCTGCCTATGTCTCTGCTTCTCTCTTCGTGTCTCACATGAATAAATAAAATCTTAAAAAAAAAAAAAAAAGAATTATATTTATCAATATGGATAAAGTACAAACACAGAATTGCTGAACGATAACAAAAAGGCACCTGCACACAAAAACATAAACTATGCTATTTATATGAAATTATTAGATGACAAATACTATAAATTTAAAAAAATAGTAAGACTATAAAGTCATTCATGAGATTGTTAAACAATGCAGGATATTGATTACCTCAGAGAACAGGGAGAATGACATCTGAGACTTATGGAGGACTCTAATAGGATCTATAATTTTCTTTGTTATGTTTTCAATAAAAATTTAATTTTAGATTAAAAGTAGACAGAAAAAGCTGTAAAGACAGGAAGAGTTTCAATATACCACATACTCAATTTCCCAGGTTATTAACATCTTACATTACTACGGTACATTTATGACAATTAATGAACCAATATTGATACATTATTTTAATTTTTTTATTTTTTAAGCATGGAGCCCAACATGGGGTTGAACTCAGGACCCAGAGATCAAGACCTGAGCTAAGATCAAGAGTGAGATGTTTAACCAACTGAGCCACCCAGGCGCCCAGATACATTATTATTAACTACAGTCTATATTCATACTTTCTTATTTTTAAAGTTTATTATTATTTTTTTAGTAACCTCTACATCCAACACAGAACTGGAACTCACAACCCCGAGATAAAGAGTCTCATGCTTTTCTGATTAAGCCAGCCAGGCACCTCCAAACTTTCTTAGTTTTTTTTTTTTTCTTTTTAAAGATTTTATTTTCAAGTAATCTCTATACCCAACATGCAGCTCAAACTTACAACTCTGAGTTCAAGAGTTGCATGCTTTACCAACAAGACACCCCTGCAGACTTTCTGTTTTGTTCTCTTAATGTTCCAGGATCCCATCCGAGTTACATTACACTTAGTCATCATTCCTCCTTAAGTTCCATTGGCTGTGATAGCTTCTCAAACTTCCCCTGTTTTTGATAACTTGACAGTTTTGAGGAGTATTGGTCAGTTATTTTGTAGAGAGCCTCTCGGTTGGAATCTGCCTGATGATTTTCTCATGTTAGACTGGGGTTATAGGTTTTGGGAAGAAGAACACCGAGGTAAACTGCCATTCTCATCATATCATATCAAGGGTATTGCTATCAACACAGCTTATCACTGTTCATGACATTTGGCTGAGGTAATGTTTGCCAGGTTTCTCTATGGTAAAGGAATTTTCCCAACTTTCTACACTCTCCTCTGGAAGGAAGTCACTAGGGGAGGCCCACACTTAAGGAAGAGGAAATTATGCTCCACTTCCTTAAGGACAGAGCACCTACATAAATCATGTGGAATTCTTCTATATGAGCCTATAATGTTTTAAAGTACACAGAAAAGGCGTGCCTGGGTGGCTCAGTTGGTTAGGCATCTACCTTTGGCTCAGGTCATATGATCCCAGGGTCCTGGGATGGAACCCCATGCCACGTTTCCTGCTTAGCAAGGATTCTACATCTCCCTCTCCCTCTGCCTTTGCTCCTGCTCTCATTCTCTATCTCTCTCTTGGGCATGTCCTAATAAATAAATAAAATCTTAAAAAAAAACTCTTTAAAAAATATATAAAAATGATAAGAGGCCTCTTGCCTCCCTTTCTTCTCCGACAATACACACACAAAGGGAAAGAAAAATGTCAAAGTAGTTATTACTGTTAAAATTAGAATTTTTAATTTTTTTTCATTTCTTAGCACTTTCCAAATGTTCTTTAATGAATATCTTCTACTTAGATAGAGATTTCTTTTTTTTTTTTTTAATTTATTCATGAGAGACAGAGAGAGAGAGAGGCAGAGACACAGGCAGAGGGAGAAGCAGGCTCCATGCAGGGAGCCTGATGTGGGACTCGATCCCGGGTCTCCAGGATCATGCCCTGGGTTGAAGGCAGGTGCTAAACCACTGGGCCACCCAGGCTGCCCAATAAGATTTATTTTACTTTAACCATGCCTATTGCCATTATAATCTAAGAATTATTAATCTCTCCAGTTTTATTCCATATCAAAAATATAATAAATCTATTTAATATGAAAAATCTTGGTTCTTATGACCAAGAAAAATAAATATTAGGAACATGAATCCCATGACCCAAAGAATTATTGATAAAAGTCAACCAAACATAAGTGATAAATGCAACCTCATAACTTACAGCTATTTTTAATGAACTAGATAAAATATTGTCAAAGATAAATAATAATCTTCTAGGATAAATATCTTACTGACCGAAATTCAAGATGACCTTGAATTTAGGTAATTCTATTTCCCAAGAATGAAAAAAAAAAATTTAATTATAGGCCATTTTCTTTGTCATGGTCATATTATTACTAGTAACATATATATGTGTGTATATATATATATATATATATACACACACACACACACATATATATATATGAGAAAAAAAAGCAGAAAATCCTCATCCACAAATAGTATATTTAACATCATTCTTACTTGTAAATAAGTCTTCTACTAGTCATATTATATGTGGGGTTTTTAATATTGTAAGGAAAAAAATATTGCTAGAATATGACAAGGAAGTTGTTTAAATAAATAATAGTTATTTTTCTTCACTGGCCATATTAGGTCTAAAAAGAAAGAATGATTATTAATTAAAATATGAAATATAAATACTTGCTTCTCCAACTACTTACTAGAAACAGTAATTAAGAGTTTCAAAAAGCTATGCACTCCCCTAATCTCCATTAAGTAAGTAAACTGGAACACATCATGCAGATTTAAATTCATCATCACTTCAGAAGAAAACAGACTGACAAGCATAGAGGGCTATCAAGAACTAACAATAGTTCAAACCCCCAGAGAGATTACTCATGGTAACCAAAAACAAATCTTTACTTGTCAACAGTTCTGTCAAGGTTCCAAGAATTTGCAGTTAAAATATGTAGTTAAGCCTATAAACTACAGAATGCTGCCAGTTAGCACAAAGAAATTAAGACCTTGAAAAATTAAAGCAATTTGCCTCAAGACGATTAATATTAGCTTGTTAGTAAGAGTCTTAAAGAGGAGTTTTTCTTTCCTCCTGATTCCATCAGAATTTTTTCTGTCAGAAATATATATTTACACAATTAAGGACTAAACATCAGGTAAAAAGAAGTTAGCTGCATTTCTATAATCTTCTGAAATAAAAATTATATACTGAGATAAAGCAAGTGAAACTGTCCAAAAAGCAGTTTAAAAATTAGCATTTTCGGGCAGCCCAGGTGGATCAGCGGTTTAGCACTGCCTTCAGCCCACGGCTTGATCCTGGAGGCCCAGGATTGAGTCTGCTTCTCCCTCTGCCTGTGTCTGCCCCTCTCTCTCTTTCTCTTTCTCTCTCTCTCTCTCTCTACCTCTCTTTCTCTCTGGCTCTCTCTCTCTCTCTCTCTCATGAATAAGTAAAATCTTTTTTTAAAAAATTAGCATTTTTCTAAAGCTCTTGAAAATTTTGTGGGTTTTTTATTTTATTTTATTTATTCATGAGACACACAGAGAGAGAGGTAGAGAGACAGGCGAAGGGAGGAGCAGGCTCCTCCCAAGGAGCCGAATGTGGGACTTGATCCTGGGACTGGGATCACACTCTGAGATAAAGGCAGACAGTCAACCACTGAGCCACTTAGGTGTCCCTTGTTTTTTGTTTGTTTGTTTGTTTAATATTTTATTTATTTATTTGAGAGAGGGCACAGGTAGGGAGAGAGACAGAAGGAGAGGGAAAAGCAGACTCCCCACTGAGCAGGGAGCTCAATGTGGGGTTCAATCCCAGGACCCAGGGACCATGATCTGAGCCAAAGGCAGAAACTTAACCAACTGAGTCACCCAGGCACTCTGAAAATTTTGTTTTAAAAAACTAAGTATTCGAAAGGAGAGAAAATGAGTGAAAATATCAGTGCAGGGTGACAAAACATGAGAGACACCTAACTCTGGGAAACGAGCAAGGGGTAGTGGAAAGGGAGGTGGGGAGGGTGGCTGGGGTGACTGGGTGATGGGCACTGAGGGGGTCACCTGGCAGGATGAGCACTGGGTGTTATGCTATATGAGATGAAAGAGAAAAATATAAGGGAAGTGATAAGGCTCCATAAATGCTCATGTCTTTACCAGTTTGTAATAAAGAAACAATCGTCAACTCTCAAAAAAATAAAAATAAAAAATAAAAAACAATAAAAAACTAAGTATTCCCCTCGAAATTGCTTATGTTATTATTTTAAGTAGAACCTGGTCCAAAACTTAAGTAAAAATAGTCCAAAAGAAAAGCAACTCTGGTTTTGTCCTTTACCTTCAGTAAATTAGTAAAATCTGATTTATTGCTCTTAAGTTAGTTAGAAAATGGTTTTGTGGCTTCAAACATATTTCCCTGGACTTCTGTTTCCATAAAATTAAATACAAGAGATAGTGTCAAACCATTTCTCTGTACCTCCCAAATATTAACATTCCACACTGTTCTATCTATATATTGAGCTATATAAAATTATTAGTATTCAATGGTTTTTGACCTACAGAAGTGGTAATTTTGAGATGGCTCAACTTACTAAATCTCTTAGGTTTTATTCCCTCCAAGGCACTATCTGTGACATCAATTTTTATATTTTTAAAGTAGAGCAAAATGTTTAAAAGTCAGTAATGACAGCTGGCTCCCAGGTACCATTCAGGATTTTATTAGAATTTTTTTAGAGAAGGGGAAGTGTGAAGTGAGAGGGAGAAAGAGAATCCTTTATTTGAGCAGAGAACCAGAGAGAGAGAGAACACGAGTGGAGGAGGGGGCAGAGAGGGAGAGGGAGAAGCAGGCTCTCCACTGAGCAGGGAGCCCAAATCCACGCTTCATCCCAGGACCCTAGGATCATGACCTGAGCTGAAGGCAGAAGCTTAACTGACTGAGCCACCCTGGTGCCTCAAGACATTTTTTTAAGGCCTATTTTACCCCTGAAGAAAAAGATGATAATCTGATATGGAAACCCTCCTAAGTTACGATTTCACAACTCAGATTTGAATATTTGCAGAATTTGTATTAGCCCATTCAGTTTTATGATGTCACTTAGTTATCGCAGTATCATCTCTATCACTGAGCTTTCACCACCTAAGCTCTCAAATAAGATAAATAAAAACAGGGGTGCCTGGGTGGCTTAATCAGTTAAGCTTCTGCCTTTGGCTCAGGTTATGATTCTAGGGTCCTGGGATAGAGCCCTGCTTTGGGCAACCTGCTCCATGGGGAGCCTGTTTCTCCTTCTCCCCCAGCCTGCCGCTCCCCATGCTTGTGCTCTCTTTCTCTGTTAAATAAATAAAATCTTTAAAAAAAGATAAATAAAAACATACAAACCTGCCTTTAAAAAGCGTTCAATCTACTGTGTTAACCAAAAGCATCCCTGGCTTTCCCAACTTGCAGGAAAATCTAGAGCAATGCTGTCCAAAGTGCAATTGGCTAACTAGGGCCAGCCCACAAACTTCATTACCAATCCTCTATGATGTGATTCTAGAAACTGATAGTAAACATTTAAACTTTTATGGTAATGTGATGGTAACTTTATGAATCTTATGTCAATTAATCTAATAATAAAATAACTGGAGCTTATAACTTTATGTAATTTTGGTGAGAAACTGAAAAAATATTTAAAAACAATTCACACATACACACATACATGCACACCCAAACTAGTCCTCAACATACATTATTTAAAAAGCACTAAGACTGGTCAGGCGGGGGTACATGGGAAGGGAAGGGTAAGCCCAAGATGGTGGTGAGAAAAGGTCCTGCCTGAGCTTAGCTCCTCCCACAGACACACCAAATCTGTATCTACGTATGGAACAATTCCCTGTGAAAAATGACTAAAGGAGGGCCTGGGTGGCCCAGTTGGTTGAGCATCTGCCTTTAGCTCAGGTCATGATCTCGGAGTCCTGGGATCAAGTCCCACATTGGGTTCCCCACAGGGAGCCTGTTTCTCTCTCTACCTATGTCTCTGCCTCTCTCTGTGTCTATAATAAACAAATAAATAAAATCTTTTAAGAAATGACTAAAAACTAGCTGACTCCACATCACTGGATAAAAGGTAAGAACGGTAAGAGCAACCAAGACACAGTCCTGCCAAAAACCCCACCTCTGCCACGGCAACCAACAATAGGGGGAATCTCACATACTGGAGTCTCTCAAGGAGCAAGGGGTTTCTGGCCCAAGTCCGGAACCCCAGAACTTAGGACCTACACTGGAAAGAAGACCTTCTAAAACATCTGGCTTAGATAAGCAACGAGGTTTATATATAATGGACCCAAAGGTAAATAGGGAACTGAAACTCTCCTTTTACACTGCTCACATGCAGTCTCATTTGTCCCACGACCCACTGCAAAAGTAGCAGTTTTAGAAATGCCTAGAACATATGTGAAGAAGATTCATTTGCTAATCTTAAAGCATCGAGAGAGATACGGTAAAGCTGATACTCTCTTTAGAGACAGAAGTACCAGAGGATGTCATTTGTGCATTCCCCCTCTGTCCCCTGGGACAAGTGCTAGGTTAGTGCTGATGTGGTACTATCCCACCGCCCTGCTAAGGCCAGTGGCAGCAACAGGGTGTTGCACTTCCCAGATCCCTGGCAGGGGCCAGTGGGCCCAAACCATCATGGCATTCTCCCATTCCCTTGTTTAAAGGCATTGAGCTTGGGCAGCTGCAGCACTCCCCTGCTCCCTGGTTGGGACCAGCAAGCACAAATGGTCATGTCATTCTCCTGCACTCTTGCTAAAATCAGTGAGTACAAGTGGTTGGGGCACCACCCTATTC
The DNA here is from genome assembly GCF_003254725.2 of Canis lupus dingo. Taxonomy (NCBI): domain Eukaryota; kingdom Metazoa; phylum Chordata; class Mammalia; order Carnivora; family Canidae; genus Canis; species Canis lupus. Next base: position 62,895,873 of record NC_064252.1, on the reverse strand, counting down.
CCTGACTGGGGTCAACAAGTCCAAGTAAGTAGTCATGGCATTCACCCACTGCCTTGCTAAAGCTCTAAAGCTAGCTAGCAGGGGCACATACAAGGCATTCTTCCAATGCATCACTGAAGTTCGTGGGCATGTAGTCAAGGTATTTTCCTTCTACCTTGCTAAAGTCAGTGAGCTTGCCCTACTCTCTATGTTCTCCACCTACTCCACAAAGGCCAATAGGCACATGCAATCCACACGGGACACTCTTTGATCACCTGGCCTTGGTGGCCAAGGTGGTTTGTGTTCATGGGCTTCACAGGACTGCAGCAACCAGAAAAATAGTTCTTGGTAGTGTTCAGGGCACTGCACAAAGAGCAGACTAAAACATACCCCCAGTCTTCCTGAGAAAAAGGTCCCCAGTCTTCCTGAACCACTAGTCCAGAGCTTTAGTATGAGGAGCCTTCAGGTCTGCCACACATTCTAGAAGCTACTGAGGTGGTCTCAGAGACTATAAGTAGAAACACACCATCCTTGCACACTCCCTTGGCCTCACTACAGCTCAACAATACCTTCCAGAAAGGAGATTATACATAGGTATGGGAGCCTGATTTTTCAACTGTCTCCCAGGGGACACCTCCAGAAATTCTGGTCTAAAGGCCAGCATAGTTTACAATTGTGGCCCCATAAGGACTGAGGGCCTTGTTTCTAATCAGCCTGGAATTGGGTGCTAAGTCAGATCCCTCCTGTTGGAATACTGACAGGCCCCTTCGAACACCCTTAACAACGGGGACCTATCAAGAATAAATCATGTTGCTCAGAAAACCACAAAGGTTCAAGAGCTAGGGCAAGATGAACAATAAGTTTCATCATCTACAAAAGGTCACTCCTCCAAGAAAGGAGGAGATAGCTATTTTTTTCTAATACATAGAAACACAGAAAGTAAAACAAACTGAAGAAAGAAAGCATGTGTTCCAAATGAAAGAACAAGATAAAACCTCAGAAAAAAACCTTAAGAAGAAGATAAGTCTTAAATGAAGATAAGCAATTTACCTGATAAAGAATTCAAAGTAATTGTTATAAAGATGCTCACCAAACTTGGGAGAAGAATGGATTAACACAGTGAGAATTTCTACAAAGTAACAGAAATATAAGAAAGTCGAAACAGAAGTCACAGAGCTGAAACAGGATAAATCTTTTTTAAAAAGTCAACAAACCACAAGGGAAGAAAGCAAAATAACAGGAAAGGAACAGAGAGGAACTACAAAATGAGCCAGGAAACAATAAACAAATTGGCAATAAGTACATACTATGAATAATTATTTTAAATGTAAATGGACTAAATCTGCCAATCAAAAGACAGAGTGGCTAAATGGATTAAAAAACACTTTTATATGATGTGTTTAGGGACGCCTGGGTAGCTCAGCGGTTTGGCACCTGCCTTTGGCCTTGGGCATGATTCTGGAGTCCTGGGATCAAGTCCCATATCGGACTCCCTGCAAGGGGCCTACTTCTCCCTCTGACTGTGTCTCTGCCTCTCTCTCTCTCTGTGTCTCTCATGAATAAATAAATAAAATCTTAAAAAAAAAAAAAATATATATATATATGCTGTGTACAAGACAGTCACTTCAGATATAAGGATACATATGGACTGAAAGAGAAGGGATGCAAAAAAAAAATACTCAATGCAAAAAGAAAGCTGGTATAGGCACACTCATATGAGACAAAATAGATTGTTTTTTAAAACAAAGAAGAACATTATAGAATTATAAAGTAGTCAATTCAATAAGAAGATATAACATTTGTAAATATATATGAACCCAACATAGAAGCACTAAAATATATATTGCAAATATTAACAAATCTAAAGGGAAAAACTAACAGTATAAGTGTAGAGGACTTTAACACTTATATCAACAGGTAGATCAACCAGACCAAAAAAAAAAAAAAAAAAAATCAATACGAATACATCAGTCTTAACACACTAGACCAGATGGGCTTAATAGATATATACAGAATATTCCATCTAAAAGCAGCAGACCAGGGGCACCTGGCTGGCTCTGTCAGTAGAGCATGTGACTTTTTGATCTCAAGGTCATGATGAGTTCAAGCCCCACAACATTGGGAATGGAGCCTACTTTAAATAAATAAATAACTTCAAAAAAAATAAAATAAAAGCAGTAGAACACACATTCTTCTCAAGTGCACATGGAACATTTTACAGGACAGATCACATGTTAGGTCATAATACAAGTCACAGCAGATATAAGAAGACTGAAATCATATCAAGCATCTTTTCCAACCAGAAAAGTATGAAACATGAAATCAATCACAAAAAGAAAATTGGAAAAATCACAAATACATGTAGATTAAACAATATCCTACTAAACAACTATTGGATTGAAAAAGAAACCAGGGATCCCTGGGTGGCGCAGCGGTTTAGCGCCTGCCTTTGGCCCGGGGCGTGATCCTGGAGACCCGGGATCGAATCCCACATCGGGCCCCTGGTGCATGGAGCCTGCTTCTCCCTCTGCCTATGTCTCTGCTTCTCTCTCTCTGTGTGTGACTATCATAAATAAATAAAAATTAAAAAAAAAAAAAAAAAAGAAAAAGAAAAAGAAACCAAAAGGGATAAAAATGCCAAAAAAACAATGGAAATAGAACATACTAAAATCTATGGGATGCAGCAAGGGCCGTTCTAAGAGAGAAGTTCATAGCAATACAGGCCTACATCAAGAAACAAGAAAATCTCAAACAATCTAAATTTTACACCTAACGGAACTAGAAAAAGAATAATGAACTCCAAAGTTAGTAGAAGGAAAAAAATAAAGATCAGAGATGAAACAGAGGCTCAAAAAGCAGAGGAAAAGATCAATGACACTAAGAACTTGTTCTTTGAAAAGAAAAGCAAAATTGCCAAACCTTTAGCTAGACTCACCAAGAAAAAAAAGGGAGAAGGCTCAAATAAAATCGAAAATGAACAAAGTTACAACACATACCACAAATATAAAGGATCATAAGAGACTACTATGAACAATTACATAGGAACAAATTGGATAACCTGAAGAAAAAAAAAAAAAAAAAGCCACCAGGTAAATTCCTAAAAGGGGCACCTGGGTGGTGTAGTCAGTTGAGCATCCAACTCTTGGTTTCAGCTCAGAAATAAGACTGAGCCTTGCATCGGGCTGCACACTCATTGTGGAGTCTGCTTGAGTTTCTCTCTCCCTCTCCCTCTGCCCCTTCCTGTACCTCCCCCTCGCAAGTTCTCTCTCTAATAAATAAATAAATCTTTAAATTAAATCAATCAATCAATAAATGAAATCATCCTGAATAAGGAATAGAAAAACTATAAAGACTGATTAGTAAGGAGATCAAATTAGTAACCAAAAATATCCCAAATGAACAAAAATTTAGGACCAAACAACTTCACTAGTGAATTCTACCAAACATTCAGAGAAGATTAAATACATATCCTTCTCAAACACTTCCAAAAACTGAAGAGGGAGGAACACTTCAATACTCATTTTACAAGCATTTACCGGCATTATCCTGATACGAATATCCCTGATGGTCACAAATACAAAAACCCATAAAAAATATTAGTAAACCAAATTCAACACTACATTAAAAAAAAAAAAAAAAAACCACGGGGATCCCTGGGTGGAGCAGCGGCTTAGCGCCTGCCTTTGGCCCAGGGCATGATCCTGGAGACCCGGGATCGAATCCCACGTCGGGCTCCCAGTGCATGGAGCCTGCTTCTCCCCCTGCCTATGTCTCTGCCTCTCTCTCTCTCTCTCTGTGACTATCATAAATAAATAAAAATTAAAAAAAAAAATCATACACCATGATCAAAAGGGATTTATTCCTGGAATGCAAGAACGGTTCAATTATTTGCAAATCAATCAACATGATATAACACATTAACAGAACGAAGAATAAAAATCATATCATCTCAAAAGATACAGAAAAAGCATTCGACAAAATTCAGTATCTATTTATAAAAATTTTCAACAAAGTAGATAATGAGAGAAGTACCTCAACACACAACCTCAGTTGTGTGACAAGCCCACAACTTACATCATACTCAACAGTGAAAACCTAAAAGCTAGGGTGCCTGGGTGGCTCAGTTGGTTAAGCACTGCCTTCAGCTCAGTCATGATCCCAGGGTCCTGGGATGGAGCCTCACTTCGGGCTCCCTGCTCAGCTTCTCCTTCTCCCTCTCCAGCTCCTCCTGATCCTGCTCACTCCGTCATGCTCTCTTTCTTTCTCAAATAACAAAATCTTAAAAAAAAAAAAAAAGAAGAAGAAGAAAAGAAATAAAGAAAAGCTAAAAGCTTTTTCTCTAAGATCAGAAACAAGAAAATAAGATTATACTAGATACTTATAATCATCATCTTGAAATTACAGACATCAAAGAAAAAATATTTCAGAATATTTTATATGAAATTTATTTCAATGTTTGTTTCCATAATAAAAATCTAATCATTGTAATTTCAGAAGTTTTTAATTACAGTCACCTACAGCAAAGTAAATATACCTAGCCACTTGCTATTCTATATATTAACAGAACATTTATTTACATCTCAAACACTCTAAAGTCAACTAGCTAAAAGCAGAAAACAGCTTATAATGGGCACCTACCCTAGCTACCACTCTATCAACAAACCCCTGGTGGAGGACTGTGAGTTTCCATTCTACAGAGTGACCCAGAGGGCTCTGGACTCAAGGACTCTAGGCACAACTCAGGGACTCAAGGACTCTAGGCACAACTCAGGGCAAAGGACTCACTCTGAAAACTAAGAGATGCAGTGTAATTCCACATACTGAATGATGGGGTACCCAACTTCCTTCCCCCATTGACTTTGCAATGCAATTGTGATACAAACTACCCAGAGTAGGCCAAACTTCACAATGCCACAATGCTTCATATCCTGAAGGAGGATACCACTTCAGACACCAGGCACGGAGCTAGAGGATTCTAAGCCACCTGTATTTCAGGCCAACTGGCTATACATTTAGGGATTTCCACTATGCCCTTAAGTTCAGTAATTCAGCAAACAAGTCAGAGAACTCAAAAAAGCACTATATTTTACAGTTTTACTATATAAAGAAAGGATATAAAATCAAGACTGGCCAAAAGAAGAGATGCATAGGGCAGGGTCTGAGAGTCCCAAATGCAAAGTTTCCATGTCTTCTCCCAGGAGAGATATGCCCTCCTGGCATATCAATGTATAACAAGACACACAGAGTACAGGTTTTTGTTTTTTTAAATTTTATTTATTTATTTATTTGACAGAGAATGAACATGAGTAGAGGGAGCGAAAGAGGGAGAGGGAGGGGGGTAGCAGACTCCCTGCTGAGTGAGGTGCTTGATACCTGGCTCAATTCCAGGACTCTGAGATCATGATCTGAGTTGAAGTCAAGACACCTAATGGAGTGAGCCACCCAGGCGCCCCCACACAGAGTATTGTTTGACAGGGAAACTCACTCTAGGATAAAAAATCCAAAGTTTTTATTAGGGTTTCATTACAAAGGTATGGTTGATTAAATCATTAGCCATTTGATTTAACTCCATCTCCAACATCCCTCTCCTCCCTGGAGGTAGGGCTGATATCATGTGACTCAAAGCTCTAACTCTAATCAAGTGACTGGTCTTTCTGGAGTTAAAAGCCCCTGTCCCAAGTCATCTCAGCATAAATATCTAGGGGCTCACTATGAGTCACCTTGGTAGCAAAAACTATCAAGTCTGGTCTGAGATGCCTACTATTAATAAGAAAAACACTCCTATCACTTTGGAAATTTCAAGATTTAAAGCCTCTCTCCCAAGAACTGAGAGCAGTGACCAACCAAATAACTTCATTATACAATAGGCTCCAAGAAAATTGGCAGTTAGACCTCTGGAGTGTTGAAAGATTCCTCTCTGGGGGTCAATCTGACCAAAAGAATGGACTTATAGAGGGATACCTGACTGGCTCAGTTGGTGGAGCATGTGACTCGTGATCTCAGGGTTGAGTTCACACCCCATACTGGGTGGATGATTACTTAAAAAAATAAAATAAAATCTTAAAATGGACTTATAGATACTGACCACAGGATACATACATGAGCACCTTATAACTAAGTTCAGTAAGACATAAGCCCTACTCATACAAGACTTCCAATCAATCTTTTAATGCATCACTCTTAAATACAAACAATAACAGCAAAGAAGCACCAAATATTTGAGGAAACCATCTCACATGAAAGAGAATAAACAGAAAAAAAAACAGAAATTCAAAAAACAGAAAATTCACAAAACTTTTCTAAATTCAAAAAAATGGTCTATTATTAACATTATCAGAAATATACAAGGAATTGCCCATATAACAAATACTCTTTTTTTAAAAAAAAGGAACATGAAAGAAAAACTAGGAACTCCTGGAAATTAAATAGCAGAAATAGAAAACTCAAAAGAGGGCAGTTTGGGGTGCCTGGGTAGCTCATTGGTTAGGCATCTGCCGTTGGCTCAGGTCATGATCCTGGAGTCCTGCAATGGAGTCCCACGTCAGGCTACCAGCTCAATGGGGAGCCTACTTCTCCCTCTCTCTCTGGCCCTCCCCCCAGCTCATGCTCTCTCTTTTACTCTCTCTTTCTCAAGTAAATAAATATTTTAAAATACTGACTTTTTCAAGAGGACAGTTAAGAAAATTTTAAGAAAGTTGCTGAAAAAGGCAAAGACATAAAAAGATAGGAGAAAAAAAGATTAAGAACATGAGAAGAATCTGGCAAGAAGCCCTACCCAAGTTCCAAAATCAGAAAAAGAAAATGGTGTAAAGGAAATTATTTTCTTACAACTAAAGGACATGTGTTTTCTAGATGCAAAGTATACAGATTATGGGTACTATTTCCCAGTGATAAAGAAATTAATCAATTCAATAACAGTATTTTTCTAAACACCTTTGTGTAACCTAAAGCAAACTGCTCAAATCTCAGTTTCTTCATCTGTAAAATTAGGAAATAAGAAGCTTGCAGTGCTAAGAATTAAATAAAATAACATTTACAAAGTGTCAGCCCTAAGGTTCAACCAAACCAGGTTTCAAAAAATATTAATTGCCTCTCCTCATTCCTCTTAATCATGCATTATTTCCTACAAATAAAAATTTTCTCTTTTGAATACTCAGTTATAATCTATAACCTATATATATAAGATTTCTAATATTTCATACATCTCTTCCTTGTCCTAGCAGCATTTCCTTTCCTGAGAATCTTTACAAGTTAAAAAAAAATTAATATCATCATTTCCACGTAAGACTAAGATTTCAATACATAAAGGGGGAAAGGATATGATAAGACAATTCACATGAGAGAATATACAAATAAAACTTGGGGAAACAATACTCAACAGCATTAAGACAAAAGTATTAATAGAGGAGGAAAATGTTTTTCTCAGCCTTCTTCAGTTCCCTTGCAGGATCTGAAAATTAAACTAAAACAAACGATTTAGAAGAGAAAAACACAAATGTATTTAATGTAAGTTAAATCACAGTCCATCAAGCGTCCAAATCAGTTTCAGCTCAGGTCACGATCTTGATCTTGGGGTCATGGGATGAAGCCCTGAGTTGGGCTCTGTTCAGCATGGAATCTGCTTAAGTTTCTCTCTCTCCCTCTACCCCTAAGCCTAGCTCTCACTCTCTGCTCTCTAAAATCAATAAATCTTTTTAAAAAGTCAGATTACAATGTATATATCATGACTGTTACTACATCAAAATAAACATTAACATGTAAACAAAGACTAGAAATAAGTATTTTATTATTTTAATAATTATTAAAATAAAATCTGCTTTGATAGAAGGGTGCCTGGGTGGTTCAGCTGGTCAACTCTTGATTTCCATTCAGGCCACGATCTCAGGTCATGAGATCAAGCCCTAAGTTAGGCTCTGCGCTCAGTGAAGAGTCTGCTTACCCCTCTCCCTCTGCCCCTCCCCCTACTCTCTCTCTCTCTAATAAGAAAAATAAATAAATAAAAGGAAATCTTTTTTTAAAAAAATTGCTTTGGTAGAATGATGAAATTGTGGATAGACAATTTCTGCCTAACTATCCTGACTATCCATGACTTGCCTTTGGCTTAGGTCATAATCCTGGAGTCCAAGCATTGAGCCCCATATTGGGCTCCCTGCTCAGCAATGAGTCTGCTTCTCCCTCTCCCTCTGCCCCTCCCCCCACTTGTGCACATGTGCACACTCGCTCTCATAAATAATAATCTTTGGGGCAGCCCTGGTGGCTCAGTGGTTTAGTGCCACCTTCAGCCCAGGGCCTGATCCTGAAGACCTGGGATCGAGTCCCACATCAGGCTCCTCACAGGGAGCCTGCTTCTCCCTCTGCCTGTGTCTCTACCTCTCTCTCTGTGTGTCTCTCATGAATAAATAAATAAAATTTAAAAAAATAATAAAAATAATAATCTTTAAAGAATAAAAATAAAAAATTATCATAAATGGTTTTAAAGGATCATTTTTTTCCAATTGCAATACAATATGAACTAGTGTTCATAATTTTAATAAAAAAATTGCTACTTCCTTCTACATAATTTCTGTTCAAACTCTTAAAAATTTTAACATAAAAAAAATTTTAACATGCCTCAGTTTATCTTCTAACAGTTTGGGTGTCAGAGGTAGAATCTAAAAAAGCCCACTGACAGTCCCAGTGAGCGATGAGCAATGAAAACATGTGCAGTACCCACTGAGCCCATCTGCTCACTGCTTTCTCCTTGAATCTGGAAGTGGTAAATAAGTACCTCTGGGATATCTGAATTCCATAGTTTTTGTGTTATGACTTCTTGGACTTCATTAGAGCATTTCTTTGTCCAGACTGGGTCCAGAGTCACACTGAGTCTAATAAACAAGACTGGGTACAGGATGAGGCCTGAAGAAAATAAATTTTTGTTTTAAGGGGAAAAAAAAGAGAGAGAGAGAAAAAACAGGTTCTTCATAGTCCAAAGAGTTTAAGGTCTCTTCCATCTGGGACTCCAGCTGTCGGTATAAAAATTATAGGCCTAGGCCAGAAAAGGGTGAGAATTCCTACCAAAGTCAGCTCTCCTGAAATCTCTGTCTTTAGTGACCAGTCACAAGAGAAGAAGGTAAAATTTCACATTATCCCTTCCTTTCCAAATTCATACTCTTGTGAATTTGGTTTGGGGGTACTCACTATTTATTGATCTTTTCCTACTCAGGAACAGCAGTTGCTTTTTTGTCTTGTTTTGTGTCCTGTGAACTTAATTTTCATATGTCTGGACATGTAGGCCAGCAATTCTTGTATGTCCAGGGACTTAACCACAAAGGTGGAGGCCTCCAAGAACCTGACCAGACAGAAGCAACTCAACTGCAGCTAGTAACCCATCAACTGCTGCGGCTCTCACAGGATCTTTGTTTGGGTTATCTTTGGGAATGGTTCTGGATCTTGGGAGGACAGCATCTGCTGTACCCTCTTTAGGGACACCTCTTATATCTATGGTTAGGCCTTAAAATACTTACTGAGTCACAGGACAGGTATGCCTGTGGTTTAAAAGAAAAAGGGAGGGCAGTCTGGTGGCTCAGAGGTTTAGTGCTGCCTTCAGCCCAGGATGTGATCCTGGAGACCCAGGATCGAGTCCCACATCAGGCTCCCTACATGGAGCCTTCTTCTCCTTCTGCCTATGTCTCTGCTTCTCTCTCTCTCTCTCTCTCTCTCTCTCTCTGTATCTTCCATGAATAATAAATAAAATCTTTTAAAAGGGGGGGGGGGGGAATAATTATTTTTTTAAAGAGTTCAGTACTACAAGGAATATTTTGGCCAAAACTTGATAATAAAGATATCTGAAAAGATTTTTAATGACAGAAATGGCCAAACTGGAAACTGATATGCAGATACTGATAGAAACTTTTGTTTTAGGCCTTCTCCCATAAGATAAAATGCACAGTAGAATTTTTTGAATCTTCTGAATTGCCTATTTTGGAAATCTCCCAAATTTAAAGAAGCAAATTGAAGATAATGTAGTTGGGTGAGTGGGTGAGCCCCATGACATCACTCAGGTTGCAACCCAATTCTCTGAAGAATTAAAAACAACTGTCCTTGTCTTACTAATCATATCCTTGCAAGAGCAGAAATCAAACTTGAGAAGCAATTCAAAACCCAACTATCCTTTTTCTCAATCCTAAACTTCCCCTATTCATCTCAGAATGTTTGTAGATATTGTAAAAGATCTGGCCATTGTAAATGAAACTCCTTTTGAGAGGAGACCTACAAATTTTCCCTGTGTCTTTGAGATGTAAATGTTCTACCTAGTTTTCCTAGGAACCAAAACTCCAGGGAGATTATTCTCACCAGGACAAAAAGGAAGCTATTTGGAAACTAGTTGACTGAAAACTGTTAAAAGTCTTCTCGACGAATAATAGTAAAAAAGTTAAGCCATTTGAGCGGGTGAGTTTTGTATTATTGAACCTGTCTCCTAGCTAAAATTTTAAAATAAAAGTTATAAAACATCTGCATATGTCTGTATGTTTATGTATGTCAATATATATATGTTATAGATATGTGTTTTTCCTACCTCCAGATGGTACTCCAGATAGTAATTCATAAAGGAGTTCTCTGTAATTGGCTTAAAGAAAAATAAATTCTTATAAATTAAGTATTGTCTTAGAAATACAGAAACTAACCCAAATGTTTTTCAAGTTCATGTGATCTAGGATAATCTTTGGTAAATCAAGGCTAGTTTATGTTTGTTGGCTCAATTAAAACAGACATACCCATTCAGGCTTATCAACATTAAATATAATGTGGACATACAATTTTATTCTACCTGGGTTTAAGGAAATTTAATAAGTCCATGTATCTCTGTTACAGAATTTGTAAGGAAGAAACACAAGAAGATGGCTAGTCTAATGTCTGATAAAACTTTCATGATTAAGTTAAACATAACTTAAGAACAAATACATTAAAAAGATGTAAGACAAAAACTTATAAATAAAATTTTCAACAATTATGTTTTACAGCATGTCCACTTAAAAATAGTTTCCAAAATCTGATAACTTGAAACATTAAAGTTATACCAAATTAAATTAAGTGATAAATATTTTTGACTATCTAGATCATTTTTCAAGTAAAATAAAATACTTAAACATTAATTACTGAACACAGGCCTATCTACTTTTGGCTCATTATTGAGGAACTAAAAGTATTTGGGTCTATTAGTAAATATGTCCTGTGCTACATTGAAAAACTTACTATGAAGAAGATATACTTCTAGAAACTATGAAATATACTTATAAATTTGTGAATCCACAGATTGCTTTGTGTAACATACTCCACAATTACTTGCTTCTTAGTTTTCACTAGAATTTAAGGTTTCTAAGAGTTAAGATTATAGTTAATACATGTAAGTAAAGCCACTGGAAATAATAAGGGTGAAAGGAAATAACTGTATATGAAAAGTTAATAAAGTAGAATAAATATTTTAAGATAAAGAAAGTTATCAAGGACATGTTTTTGTTAAAGGAAAAGAGAGTAATTTTGTCCTAAGGTAGAATGACTACATGTTCATTCAAAATGAGAAAGAAAAAATATAGCTCAAAATCCAAATGGATACAAAAAAAGGTTGTAGAGGGACACCTGAGTGGCCCAGCGGTATAAGCACCTGCCTTTGGCTCAGGGCGTGATCCTGGAGTCCTGGGATCGAGTCCTACATCGGGCTCCCTGCATAGAGCCTGCTTCTCTTTCTGCCTATGTGTCTCTCTCTCATGAATAAAAAAAAATATTTTAAAAATAAATAAATAAATAAATAGAGAGATAAATAAATGGGAAAAAAGGTTGTAGAAAGTTGGTGGAGAAGGAATCTTGGGAAAGAAATTTATGTATGGTCATGATGACTAAGACTGGGAAGAATTTCTCAGTCTTACTTTTTAAAACTAAACTTAGTTTTTAAAACTTAGTTTGAGTTTTTAAAGAATGAGTTTTAATACATTTTGTACATTAGTGCAAAATTATAATTTGGTTTTCTTTCTCTAAATGGACAGTTTTCTTGGACTACTGGTATGTTCTTGATAAGAGATCATGAGAAGTATTTCGTTACCTTTTGGGTAATCTGCCTAGAAAGCAAAGATTTTGTGTCTTACCAAGTTAACTTCCTGTGTTTCATGTTGTCATTATCAAATCTTTGGTTACTTGGGAAAATGGAGGCTTCTCAATATTAAAAGAACTATTTTGTAACCTTCTACCTTTGCCTTTAAAATCTATTGTCACTTTGGTTAAACAGATAATTATTATCTTACAATGATCTATGATCATATTTAATGAAATGTTCAAACCTTTTAACACTGTCAACACCTTCCCAAATCAAATTCTAAATAGTCTTTCTGACCTCAAACTAACTTTAAGATTTCCCAGAGGGTCCCTAAAAATCTCAAAGAATTTCTCTCTCACCTTGGAAAAGAGAGATGTAAAACTAATTAGGTTTAGTTGCCATGTTAAATTAGTTGGGAAGCACTGTTGTACATACATGGATATATGTATAGGTATTCCAGAAATTAGCTGAAGTTGATACACATTGTCAATACCCTTATTATCCAATTATCTTAAACCACTGTATGTCACAGAAATAAATTTCCTTATCAAATAAACTCTCATCAGATTTTTAACAATGGACATTTTCATACGTCTTTTTGTCATTTATAGACAGTTACTGTTTTAGTTTGACGCATTTCCAAAAGGTTTCATTTTCAGAAAAATTTATGGAAAAAATAGACAAGTACTCTAGAATACAGGTTTCTGATAACTTTAAGATCATACCACTAAACTGGGTAAGAATTTCCACAATTCTAATGGAAAAATTGGGTTCAACTAGAATAACATGAGAGTGAATGAAGTGATAAAGGTGACTATAATTTTTAATGACTTTCTGTTTGAAACATTGCCAGTTCTTTACTGTCTTGATTTTCCAATTTTAAGGTAACCTTTTTCTCTTTCCTCTTAAGCTATTTATGACATAAAGCAATTTGGTAAAGTTTATCTCTGCAAACAGAATTGAAACATTCACTTTCTCTATACCTGATCCCTCCAGTATTTGGAAATTTACTCTTACTTTAATGGCAGTATTGTTATTTGCATAAGTGCAAAGAAAATCTAGTTTCCTTATAACAGGACACAGTTAGAAAGAGTGGTTATAAGGGCTCAGTCAGTTAAGCATCTACCTTCGGCTCAGGTCATGATCCCAGAGTCCTGGGACTGAGTCCCACATTGGCTCCCTGTTCATTGGGGAGTCTGATTCTCCCTCCCCCTACTCTTGTGCATTGTCTCTCTGTCTCTGACTCTGTCTCTCTCTCTGTTTCTCTCTGTCTCTCTCTCTCTCCCCCCACCCCATCTCAAATAAATATTTTTAAAAAAACATTTAAAACAAAAGAAACATTGGTTATATTACCAATGCTTTCTACCTATTAACTGGACTGGACCATGAATTCTTCCAGTTTCCTGCTGTATCTGGCTACAACTCTCCAAATTAATGTTTCCAATTTTCTTCCACCCTCCGACTTGAAATCACTAAAAACAAAGACTGCCCTAGAACCTCATTAGAAGGGATCATATCCAGTCACTAACCAGACAGCAGGACTTTGAATATTGGGTCCACATCTTCCAATCACATAGAGCTCCTCCAAACTACTAGAACCGTACACCAGCTGGAGATCTAAAAATAAAACTGACTAGATAGGTCCCTCCCCAGAAGCAAACAACACCTTGAGGCACAAAGCTCTCCCAACAAAACAGATCAAGATCTTCATTACCAATATGAAGCTGTATTTCATTTACTGTTCCACTACTTGTTTTTCTACTCTGTTAATGCACAAGAAGACAATGTTCCTTAACTCTGACAACCATCACTGACTCTACCCCTAAGGCCAAGATACACAATAAAAATCCCTACACTCTCTGGCTGAGGTGGTATTAGATAACAGAACTGTTTTAGATTGCCTTTGGGCTGAACAAAGAGGAGTCTGTACCATAGCAAATAACTCTTGCTATACCAGGACTAGCACCTTTGGTGTCATACAAATATAAGAAATCAACAAACAGTGCAGTTGGCACATTCTTTGATTGATTTCTTGTCAACTAGTCTGTTTCGTGGGGCTCATAACTGAAGAGTACACTTCAGTCTCTCGGTATAATCCTCCTGATAGTCATCACTGTATACTGTCCCGGGTGCACTATGTGCTCTTAGAGGTCTTAAATACAGGTTTACAGCGACGAGCAGTGTATCAGATGGTCTCACTGCTCTTAGAAAAACAGACATGGGATGGACAGCAAGATGAAGAACAAAAGCAATTCTTAGAAAGAGAGCCAAGTAGACGGATCCTAAGCTTACCTCATCCCACAGATACAACTAGATTACACCCACATCAGTATAAATAACCCAGAAAATGACCAAAACACCGGCAGGACACTCCACAGCTAAATGTAGAGAAGAGGCCACAGTTAAGAGAGTAGGAAGGGCAGAGATATACTCAGAAGCAAAACAGACCCATGGGACTGTCTGCAGGAAGGAGGGGAATGACAGGCACATAGGGAAGAGGAGCGGAAACACACCCCAGGCACAGGGAACTGGCACTGGAACAATGACTACCCATAATATGTAATTTCAAAAACCGGGGCCTACTTTGAAAGTTCTTACAATCAGTGGGACTTAGCACCTAGAGCTTCAAAAACCAGTGCTCTACAAGAACCAAGAGGGCAATAGGAAACTGAGTCTCCACCATTAAAGACACAGCACACAAACAGCCTTTCTGAGACACAGCTTAAAAGCAGTACTGTGAAAAACACCTGGGTTACACAAGAGGGAGATTTGTTTACTAATCTCAGAGTGTGTGCTGGAGGGGCAGGGATCTTGGGAGAATTCTCCAAGAACAAAAGGGCTGGCAGGTGTCATTTCCCTGACTCACCCTCAAGGCTAGACACACAAACACCTGCAGGAAACAGCAGAGCATCAACAATCTCCACCTGGCTTACTAACAAACAGTGCATGCCACTCCACATACTTCTGTGGGTCTGCCCCTCTAACCCAGCCTCTACAGGAGTTTTCTCAGGCGGCTGCAGGCTCCCTCCCACAGCAGACCTTCAAGAACCTTGCTGGAACCAAGCACCCCACAATGAGTTCTCCTGCAGATCTGCTCCCTCCAATACACCCTTGACCAGAGCCCATCTGAAGTGGTGCCACAAGCTGTGCAGGCAGACCAGACAGGGGCCAGGACCACTCCAAAGTGACTCCTTCCCTGGGAAGAGGGGGAAAAAAACCACATGCACTAGTCTGACTGCAGCCCTGGCAGCAGGCCCCACCCACCAATGGAAGCTTCTCAGGGAAAAACACAGGGAAACTATCCTGCAGTTCAGTGCTACTATGTCTCTGGCAAATACCTAGTGTGACTCAAGTCCAAAACAGCCCCAAACTGGCTCACTAATAATACAGGGAACAAACTCTGCCCACAACAGGCAAAAAGAACCTAGACTGAAGGCAATGTGGCTCAGCCACAACAGCAAGGAAGACACAACACACCAAAGAGACATCCCTGAAGTGCCAGGTTGTGGTGCACAGCAGACATTGCACTGCAAGGCACTGAAGGACCTATTCTTTCTAAGGCCAAATTTTCAAAAGCAGGAGACATTTGTGACTTTCCTAACACAGAAACAGACACGAAGAGGTAGAGAAATTGAGGATTTGAGGACTATGTCCCAAATGAAAGAACAGAACAAAATCACAGCAAGAGAGGTAAGTGAAACAGAGATGAGTAATGTGCCTGATAGAGAATTTGAAGTAATGGTCATAAAGATACTCACTGGGCTGGAGAAAAGAGTGGAGGGCCTCAGTGAGACCCTCAACAAAGGAACAGAAAAGACAAAAAAGAACCAATCAGAGATGAAGAACTCAATAAATGAAATTAAAAATGCACTTGATGGAATGAATAGTACACTAGAGGAAGCAGAAGAATGGATCCATGACCTAAAGCACAGAGAAATGGAAAGCATTCAAGCTGAACAGGACTAATAAAAAATGAAAATAGACTAAGGGAACTCAGCAACATCATCAAGCGTGGTAACATATTCGCACGACAGGGATCCCAGAAGGAGGAAAGAGGGAAAAAAAAAGAGGCAGAAAATTTATTTGAAGAAATAATAGCAGAGAGGGAAACAGAAATTTAGAAATCTAGATCCAGTAGGCACAGTGTCCCCAAAAAATTCAACCCAAGGAGGTCCACACGAACACAGTTATTAAAATGACAAAAGTGACAAAGAATTTTCAAAGCAGCAAAAGAACCCAGTTATATAAAAGGGACACCCTTAAATTTATCACCTCATTTTTCAATAGAAACTTTGCAGACCAGTAGAGAGCGGGCATGACAAATTCAAAGTACTGAAAGAAAAAACCCTGAAATGAAGAACACTCTACCAGCAAGGCTATCATTCAGAGTAGAAGGAGAGAGTCTCCCAGAGAAACAAAAGTTAAAGGAATTTATCCCCACTCAACCATCCCTACAAGAAAAGTAAAGGGGTGACACCTTTACTTTTACAACTGGCTGGCTCAGTTGGTGGAGCATGGAAGTTTTGATCTGGGATTGTGAGTTTCAGCCCACACTGGGTGTAGAGATTACTTTAAAATAAAATCTTAAAATATATATATATGGGATCCCTGGGTGGCACAGCGGTTTAGCGCCTGCCTTTGGCCCAGGGCGCGATCCTGGAACCCGGGATCGAATCCCACGTCGGGCTCCCGGTGCATGGAGCCTGCTTCTCCCTCTGCCTGTGTCTCTGCCTCTCTCTCTCTCTCTCTCTCTGTGTGTGTGACTATCATAAATAAATAAAAATTAAAAAAAATATATATATATATATATAAAAGGGACTCTGAGTACAAAGGAAAGACCATAAGCAGGATTAAGAAATGTACAAAGCACAAAAGCAGTATATCTGAAAAAAATCAGTCTAGGGATTCACAAAATAAGAGGATTTAAAGTGTGACACCATAAACCTAAAATGTTGGGGAAGAAGAGTAAAGAATGAGTTCAAACTTAAGCAACCATCAGCTTAATACAGACTTTTATATGTGTAAAATGTTACATATAAATGTTATGATAACCACAAATTAAAAACCAGTAATACATATGCCAAAAATAAAGAGAAAGGAATCCACGTATATCACTAAAGAAAGCCAGAAAACCAAGAGAGCAAAAAAAGATAACAAAGAACTACAAAAACAACCAAAAAAAAAGTTAAAAAAATGGCAATAAGTACATAGCTATCAATAATTACTTTGAATGTAAACAAACTAAATGCTCCAATCAAAAGACAGGATAAGGGCAGCCCTGGTGGCTCAGTGGTTTAACGCCGCCTTTAGCCCAGGGCCTGATCCTGGAGACCCGGGATAGAGTCCTATATCGGGCTCCCTGCATGGAGCCTGCTTCTCTCTCTGCCTGTGTCTCTGCCTCTCTCTATGTCTCTCATATATAAATAAAAATCTTAAAAAAAAAAAAAAAGACAGGATAACAGAATAGTTAAAAAAGCGACCCATCCACATCCTGCCTACATCAGACTCTTTTCAGACCTAAAGACACGTGCAGATTAAAAGTGAAGGGATGATGGGACGCCTGGGTGGCTCAGCGGTTGAGCATCTGCCTTCAGCCAACGGCTTGATCCTGGAGTCCAGGGATCAAGTCCCACATTGGGCTCCCTGCATGGAACCTGCTTCTCCCTCTGCCTACATCTCTGCCTCTCTCTTTCTGTGTCTCTCATGAATAAATAAATGAAATACTTTTTTAAAAAATAAAAATTGGGGATCCCTGGGTGGCTCAGCAGTTTAACGCCTGCCTTCACGCCCAGGGCGTGATCCTGGAGACCTGGGATCAAGTCTCGCATCAGGCTCCCTACATGAAGTCTGTTTCTCCCTCTGCCTGTGTCTCTGCCTCTCTCTGTGTGTCTCTCGTGAATAAATAAAATAAAATATTTTAAATAAATAAATAAAGTGAAAGGATAGAAAAGCATTTGTCATGCAAATGGAAGTGAAAAGAAGGCCAAGGTAGCAATACTTGCAGAGTACAAAACAGATTTTAAAACAAAGACTGAAAAAAAATAAAAAATAAATAAAAAAATAAAAATAAAACAAAGACTGGAGAGGTGCTTAGGTGGCTCAGTCGGTTAAGTAGCTGCCTTTGGCTCAAGTCGTGATCCCAGGGTCCTGGGATCAAGCTGGGTATCATGCTCCCTTCTTGATGGGCAGCCTGCTTCTCCCCCTCCACCACTTGTTCTCTCTCTCTAATAAATAAAATCTTAAAAAAAAAAAAAAAAAAAGACTGGAACAAAAGAAAAGGAAACATTCAATCGTAAAGGGAACATTCCAACAAGAACATATAATAATTGTAAATATTTACACACCACATGAGAGCACTCAAATACATAAGAACAGCTAATAATACAGATGCCTGGGTAGCTCAGCGGTTGGGCATCTGCCTTTGGCTCAAGGCGTGATCCCGGAGTCCCAAGATCAAGTCCCACATCAGGCTCCCCGCAGGGAACCTGCTTCTCCCTCTGCCTGTGTCTCTGCCTCTCTCTCTGTGTCTCTCATGAATAAATAAATAAAATGTAAAAAAAAAAAAAAAGCTATCTAATCATAGCCACCAATTCAGGAAATGAATGGGTTATCTCTGGCATGCTGCTGGTGGACTGCTTGGTCCAGGGGAATCCCAAGGAGGCTGAACAAATCAAAAGCATTGCTCCTGACTGGGTTTGCCAACACCATTGCTGAGTAAACTCAGATAAACTCATAGAAAGAAAAAGCAGTAACTCAACAGATGAAGTTTGGGAAAAAAGAAAAGAAGAAATTTATTTTGGGGGACAGGAGCCAGGGGAGGTGACAGGTTCAAGCCTTAACAACTGACCTCTCCACCTGTAAGATAGACACCTAGAGTTTTATAAGAGATTGAGGGGTCATATGCAAGACATCAGGCAGCATGCATATGATCATGCGTAGGGGGGTCAGTATACGTTCAGCCTGGGAACATGGGCAGGGAAGGAGATGCATGTGATGTGGTCTTCTAAGCATCCTTTTGCTATCAGAACTTTTCTGGTCTGGCAGTTAGAATGTTCCAGTCACTGTGAATGCCTCAAGAAAGTGCAATAAGAAATAACTATTGGGGTCTATGGTTAAGAAAGAGGAATCACTGACAATATCACATAATGGAGTATTACTCAGCACTATAAAGGAATGAACTATTGATAGAAGGATAAATGAATCTCAAAATAATTTATTAGGCTAAGTGAAGGTAGCCAGACTAAAGAAAAGTATATATGGTATGCTTCTATTTATATAAAACTCCAGAAAATTTAAACTATAGTAACAAGAAACAGTGGTTTCCTAGGGAGAAAGGTGTGGGGAAAGGTAAAAAGGGACACTTAGGGCAGCCCAGGTGGCTCAGCGAGACCCGGGGTCAAGTCCCACATTGGGCTCCCTACATGGAGCCTGCTTTTCCCTCTGCCTTTCTCTCTATCTCTCATGAATAAATAAATAATATTTTTTTTTAAAAAAGAGAGAACTTTAAAAATAATAAAATAAAAAATAAAAAGGGACACTTGGGAAAATCTAGGAATGATAGACAAGTTTACTGTATTAATTATGTTTATAGTTTCATAGGTATATACCCATATCACTTTATTGAACTGTATGCTTCAAATATGTATAAGTTGGGGATCCCTGGGTGGCTTAGCAGTTTAGCACCTGCCTTTGGTCCAGGGCACGATCCTATAGTCCTAGGATTGAGTCCCGTTTTGGGCTCCTGGCATGGAGCCTGCTTCTCCCTCTGCCTGTGTCTCTGCCTCTCTCTCTCTCTGTCTCTGTCTCTCTCTCTCATGAATGAATAAATAAAAATCTTTAAAAAAAAAAAACCCACCAAATATGTACAAGTTATTATACATCCTTTTACTGCAGCAAATCTGTTTTTAAAAAAATAAGTGTAGGGCCCAGTTAGGAGTTTTATTTATTTATTTATTTATCTTAAAGATTTTATTTATTTATTCATGAGAGGCACAGAGAGAGAGAAAGAGGCAGAGACACAGGCAGAGGGAGAAGCAGGCTCCATGCAGGGAGCCCGACACAGGACTCGATCCCAGGACTCCAGGATCACACCCCGGACTGAAGGTGGCGTTAAACCACTGAGCCACCAGGGCTACGCAATGAGTTTTAATATATTTGAGAAACACTCCAACATCGTGGAGACCCATTTGGACCTTTGGTATAAAGATTACATTAAACTGAAAACATCTGGGATCCCTGGGTGGCTCAGCGGTTTGGCGCCTGCCTTTGGCCCAGGGCGCGATCCTGGAGTCCTGGTATCGAGTCCCACATCGGGCTCCCGGCATGGAGCCTGCTTCTCCCTCCTCCTGTGTCTCTGCCTCTTTCTCTCTCTCTATCACAAATAAAAATAAATAAATAAATCTTTAAAAAATAAAATAAAATAAAATAAAATAAAATAAAATAAAATAAAATAAAATAAACTGAAAACATCTGAGCTTAAGAAAATACAGAAAGAAACCTTATTTGAATTTTCCTTATCTGAATAAAGTAGAGCCTCTAAAAACTACAGCTGCCATTAACCATCTGCCCACCATAAATCCTCCCAAAAATATGAATTCAAAGGGATACGTGCACCCCAATGTTTATAGTAGCATTATCCACAACAGCATTGTGGAAATAGCCCAAGTATTCAGCAATGGATAAATGGATAAAGCTGTCACACACACACACACACACACACACACACACACACACACAGGAATATTATTCAGCCATAAATAAGAATAAAATCTTGCCATTTGCAACCATGTGGGTGGAGCTAAAGAGCGTCATTGCTAAATGAAATAAGTCAGAGAAAGACAAATAACAGATGATTTCATTCATATGTGGAATTAATGAACAAAACAAATAAGCAAAGTAAAAAAGAATAGAAAGGCAAACCAAGAAACAGACTCATAACTCTAGAGAACAAACTAATGATTCCCAGACAGGAGGGGGATGAGGGGTTGGGTTAAATAAATGGGGATTAAAGAGGGCACTCGTTTTTGTTTTGTTTTGAAAGATTTTATTTATTCATGAGAGACAGAGGCAGAGACACAGGCAGAGGGAGAAGCAGTCCCCACACCAGGAGCCCGATGTGGGACTCGATCCCTGGACTCCGGGATCATGCCCTGAACTCGATGTCAAAGAGGAAAGGTTTCCTCCCAACAGTTCTGGCAATGAGGATGGGAACACTGAACTCCTTGCTCACTCTGGAGACTGCAGCAGAGATCTCAAGCCCTCTGACCAAGCAGGTAAGGTAAACTTTTATACTATTCAAACTCTTATATCCCTGCTCAGGGTCCAGTGAGCAAGGCAGAAGCTTTTCCTATCTTTTCTAAAAGGAATTTTCTAAAACTTAGATTTACAAGAGAAACACCTGTACAAATTCTTTAGTACTGTGACTCTTGGTTTGAATGATCTTGTTCTAGATCCCTTACCTCCCAAGGATAGCCACTGTGTCCCATCTTTTTGTTTAGTGTCCTAAGAGCATGGCTTGGACCCAGTGAGAAAGCTCACTGATATCCCTTCTGACAGGGTGCAATTGTTGGGTATGCGTCTAAAAGCAGCCAGCCACCAGCCTCAGGCCCAAGACACTTTCCTACCAACTGTGCTAGCTCTCAGGGGAGTTTTCCTAAATAAAGGGTCTCATCCCATAAGGACCTATATCCTCTCTCTCCATGTTGAGAAGTCCCATCTCAGTAAAACTTGCCCAGGGTCACAGATTACAAGATCCAGTGATCAGATATGTCTTGCTTTTGTGGGGAAAATGGAGGCAAGTTTTCACAAATACCATTCTTACTGTCTTTGGCACCAGGGTCTTTGTTTTCTCTCTCTCTTTGGCTTTGAGAACGACTAGATCATGGTGGCTGCACTCTTTTTTGAGGATGCCTCTTGGATCCATGGTTAAGCCATAAAAAGGCTTATGGTTACAGTCACATTTTAAATGAGTATACTCTCTGAAGCTGGGTTACAGTCCAAGGCTTCGTTTGGAATTAACTCTTGGGCTCAAAGTTCTTCCGGCTTTGGTTTCAAGGCCTCTCTGTTCTCTCAGGCTGCAAGTTCTTCTTGGATTTGTGTTTTAAGGCCTCTCTGTTCTCCCTTCTTGATCCTGCTCCTGTCATAGGAATTTGGTTGACTGAAACCCTCCTTCCCAAACTCCAGCTAACTACATTCTCTGTCACCACAGCATTAACTGTCTGCTTCCCATCTTGTTGGCATGACTTTACTAAAAATAATTTAGAACTTAAATGGCTTCTTTGAGAAAACTTAAGCTGGTTCCTCTAAGACCTTTCCCTCCCTGCTCCAGTCCCTCAAACTGTAGAATCACTGGAACTTCAGGCCTTATCCCCTACCTCTAGGGACCCAGGGACACCCCCACCCCCACCACCACCAAAAGCAATAACCTGGGTAAAAAGGTTAACTTGGAACAAAATTTAGTCCACAGCCTCCATAAGATTATATCATAGGAAAAGAGAAAATCTTAAAAATCTCTTCCACAAACACTGATAAAAAGTTAGCCTTTATATTGAGCAAGTAACAACTTATTTCCTCTACTACAAACACAATTCAGATAAAAATATAAAGCAGGACAAAGATGAGAACCCAATTCTGATATATAAACTAGTGAATTCCATATTACCATATATTTTTTAAAGATCTTATTTATCTATTCATGAGACAGAGAGAGGCAGAGGCTGAAGGAGAAGCAGGATCCTCATGGAGCCAGAAGCCTGATGTGGGACTCGATCCCAGGACCCCAGGATCATGACCTGAGCCAAAGGCAGACAGATGCTCAACCACTGAGCCACCCAGGCGTCTCTATATTATTGTATTTATGCCTAACTCATGGCTAAAATTTTATAATCTCTACTTATGTCTGTGTGTGTATATGTATATGTATATGTATATAGCATATACATATACATACACACATAATATTTATATATAAAAATACATATAAAATATATTTTCCCCACCTCCAGGCAATATTACCAAATTAATAAAAGACTATTCTAATTGGCTTAGAGAAAAAGTGCTTAAACTATTCTAGAAGTCTCAGAAATATGGGCACTAATCCAAGTATTTTTCAATTTCATATGATTTGGATAAAGCTTTGAATAAATAGCACTAGTTTATTTTTTTAAGATTATTTATTTATTTATTCATAGAGACACAGAGAGAGAGAGAGAGAGAGAGAGAGGCAGAGACACAGCAGGCACCATGCAGACAGCCTGACATGGGACTCGATCCAGGGTCTCCAGGATCACGCCCTAGGCTGCAGGCGGCGCTAAACCGCTGCACCACCGGGGCTGCCCAAATAGCACGAGTTTAATATTGTTGGTTTAGTAAAACAGGAATATCCTCAGAGTTATCAGCATTATACATACATACATATATTTTATTCTACTTGAATTTAGTAGTCAAATAAGCTAGATGTTTGAGATTATAAAACTAGGGATGCCTGGGTGGCTCAGCAGTTAAACGTGTCTGCCTTCCGCTCAGGGAGTGATCCTGGAGTCCTGGGATGGAGTCCCACATGAGGTTCCCTGCACAGAGCCTGCTTCTCCCTCTGCCTATGTCTCTGCCTCTCTCTCTCTGTGTCTCTTATGAATAAGTAAAATCTTAAAAAAAATTTTTTTTTTACTAATAGTTTCGGGGCACCTGCATTGCTCAGTTGGTTAAGCATCTGACTCCTGAGATCAGCTCTGCTCAGATCCTGATCTCAGGGTCTTGAGATAGAGACCAGTGTGGGGCACCACACTCAGTGGGGAGTCTGCTTGAGGATTTTTCTCTCCTCTCCTTCTGCTCCTCCCCCTAGCTCACGTTTCTGTTCTCAAATAATTTTAAATAAATAAATAAAAATAAGCATAATAGTTTTTATTTTAATCAAACTGAGTCCTTGTTCTGACAAACTTTATTTCAACAATTATTTTATAATATGACTACTTAGAAGTAGTTTCCAAGATATTTTTGGTAACTTGAAACTTAAAGTTATCATAAATCATGTTTAATGATACATATGTACTGAATATCTGTATCATTTCTAAATAAGATAAAACACTGAAACATTAATTTCAGAAGTTCAAGGTTTTGGGGGTTCTTTTTAATAGAATAGAAGTTCAAGGTTTTGGGGGTTCTTTTTAAGTAAACCTTACATATGCCCATTGTCAGGCTCAAACTCACAACCCATTATCAAGAGCCACATGCTCTTCCAACTGAGCCAGCCAGATGCCCCTAAGTTTAAGTTTCTATATTTTTGGATTCAATTTTTTTACAGAGACTAAAGATATTTAGGTCTGTTAATAAACACGTTTTTGCTACATTGAGAAGTTGTACTATGAAAAATATATGTGTAGAAGTTGTAAAATAATATATTCATAAAATGTGCTAATCTACAAAATGCTGGTATATGATAGGCAATTCAGTTGTCTACAACAACTGTAAAATAAAGGTTGTTAGTAGTTTAAAAATATAATACAAAAAACAAATAAAAATATAATATATTTTATATGTAAATGTAATTACTCAAACAGTAAAGATTAAGGAAAATATATCTGGATTTAAAGTATTCAAGGAATTTAGGATATATTTCTGTTAAGGGGGAAAAAAGAATAATTTTGTCCTAAAATAGTTGTTTAGAGGTTGCTTAAAAGTTGTTCCAGAATTGGCAGCAGCTCTTTCTACCAACAGATCCTGTCCTTGTGCTTTAATAAAACCACTTTTTTGCAATCAATCAATAAAGGTTGCTCCAAAATGAGAAAGAGGAAAAGTGGAAGAAAAACCTTGAATTGATATAAAAAGTTGTAAAAGGTCTGTAAAAATATAAAGCAAGAGCAAGAGAAATTTATTTCACATGATCAAGCTGGCTAAGATGGAATGGATTTATTACAACATTTTAAAATGAGCTTTGATAGGAATAGTAGACAGATGCAAACCAGAATTTGTTTTCTTTTTTAAAAGGACAAAGCTTCTTGGATTACTGGTCCACTTTTAAGAGAACGTGAAAAGTTTTTCTTGAGCTTTTTCAGTAATTCATCCAATGAAACAAAGATTCTATATCTTACTAGAATAATTTCCAGTACTTTATGTCTCCAATCATTTAGGAGAATGGAGCCTTCTTTTTTAAAAAGTGATCTGTGTTCCTATTAAATTAACTGTTCAAACCTTTTGACAACTTTGATATTTTGCCTCCCCCAAATCAAGCCATTATAAATAAAATCTTGATCTTGAACGGATTTTCAGATTTCCAGGAGAGTATCTGGAAAAGCTCAATGGGTTTGTTCTTTCACCTTTCAAAAACAGAGATGTTTAAAATAATTCAGCTTACTTGATATGTTAAACTGCATGAGAAACACTGTCAAAGGGCAGCCCGGGTGGCTCAGTGGTTTAGTGCCGCCTTCCGCCCAGGGCATGATCCTGGAGACCCGGGATGAGGTCCCCTGTCAGGCTCCCTGTGTGGAGCCTGCTTCTCCCTCTGCCTGTGTCTCTGCCTCCCTCCCTCCCTCCTTCCCTCTCACTGTCTCTGTCTGTGTGTGTGTGTCTCTCTCTCATGAATAAATAAAATCTTTTTTAAAAAAAGAAAGAAACACTGTTAAATAGAGTGATGATTAGAGGCACCTGGGTGGCTCAGTCAGTTAAACATCTGACTCTTGATCTTGGCTCAGGTCTTGATCTCAGGGTTGTGAGTTCAAACGCTACCTCCCCACTTTACCCTATCCACCCCCTGCCACCCCATGAGTTCAAACTCCATGCCCAGTGCGGAGCCTAATGTTAAAAAAAAAAAAAAAAATGATGTTTAATTTTCCCTAAGTTATGTCTGTAAGAGTAAATGTAATTAATATAAGTACTTCAGAAATTACATGAAGTTCCTATGTCAATGCCCTTGATGTCCTTAATATGTTTTAGTTATAATTCCAAATATCATCTTCAAATGTGTCATATCACAGAAATAACCAAATTTCTTTTCAATTGCATTATTTTTATAGCGATCTTTTATCAAATCTTTAACCTTGGCTGTTTTAAGTCCTTTGTCATTCACAAAAAATTGTCATTATCTGAGGGTCATGGGATCAAATCCACATCTGTCAGGCTCCGTGCTCAGCACAGAGGCTCTCTCTCGCCCTCCCCTCTCCCCACATGCACCCACTCTTCTCTTTCTCCCTCTCTCTCAAATAAATAAAACCTATTTTTAAAAGAAAGGAAAGAAAGTTCTTCAGTCACGACCTACAAATCTAAATGCTTTGTCTTCAACAATGCGTTCACAGACCTGTGGAAAAGACTAGGACAAATAATCTGAGATACAGGCTTTTGAAGGCATTGCTTAAATAATTTTGAGATCATATTTAACTGGACTGAGCAAGGATTTCCAGAACTCTAGTGGAGATAGGTTCATAAAACTGATAATCCAAGATTAAGCTTTTAAAATGAGAAATAATTACCTGGAACTAAATCAACTGACAAAAAATGATTATAATTTTTATGGCTTTTTTTGTTTGGAACATTGCTGGTTATTTAATGTTCTATTCTCTGGATCTGAGCAACCCCTTTCTCTTAAGTTATCAATATCTCATAACAATTTAGTAGATTATACTTTTGTAAACCAGAATGATCCCTCCAGACCTTGGACTCTTATTTAATGTTCTTATTTTCATGGCAATATAGTTATTTTCATAAGTTCAATTACTGTGCTATTTCACACAACTGGAAACACTAGTTATATTACCAAGGCCTGGAGTGGAATGCCATGTTTAAGAATGATGTGCATAGAATCAGATATGACCAGACAATTTTAAGGAACTACAGTTGACTTTATAGAGCCAATGCTTATAAAGCCCTCTTCGGAAAACCTGCCTAGGAATACCTGGGAGCTTCAATTGATTGAGCATCTGATTCTTGGTTTTGGCTCAGATCATTCATGATCTCCGGGTTGTGAGATCAAGCCCCGTACGAGGCTCCACACTCAGCATGGAGTCTGCTTCGGACTCTGTCCCTCTTCCCCACACATGCTTTCTTACTCTCTCAACCAAATAAATCTTTAATAAATATTAAAAAAAAAAAAAAAAAGGTAGCCTAGTACGTTACTTATAGGGTTCCAGCCTTACAGGTGACTAAGTCAAAGCTCAGGAACTTTAAGATATTTTGGTGATCTCAAAAAAAGAGGAATTCATCCAAATCTATAGATTACTGTAGGTGAAGTCTGATGGGAAGTTCTCAGTTTGACTTCCTAGCCTTTAGAGTTTTATTTTTTTATTTTATTATTTTTTTATTTATTTTTTATTTTTTATATTATTTTTATTTTATTTTTTAAGTTATTTATTTATTTATTTGTTTGTTTGTTTGTTTATTTTTGCAAGAGAGTGAGAGAGAGATGCAGAGACACAGGCAGAGGGAGAAGCAGGCTCCCTGTAGGGAGCCCAACCTCGGACTGGATCCCGGGTCTCCAGGATCACGCCCTGGGCCCAAGGCGGTGCTAAACCGCTGAGCCACCAGCTGCCCACCTTTAGAGTTTTAAATCTAATCCTTATAAAAGTCCTAGCAAAGCAAATTTTCTTTTTTTTAATTTAAATTAAATTAATTAACATATATTGTACTATAGATTTCAGAGGTGGAGGCCACTGATTCATGAATGTGTTGTTTGTTTGTTTGTTTGTTTGTTTGTTTATTTATTTATGCGAGAGAACCTGAGCACAAGGGAGGGAGAGAGGAGAGGTAGACTCCCACTGAGCAAAGACCCAACATGGGATTTGATTCCAAGACCGAGATCATGACCTGAGCCAAAGGCAGGCACTTAACCAACTCAGCCACTCAGGTGCCCACTGATTCATCAGTCTTACATAGCACCCAGTGCTCATTACATCACGTGCCCTCCTTAATGTCCATCACTGTTACCCCATCCCTCTACTCCCCCTCCCCTCCAGCAACCCTCAGTTTGTTTCCTACGATTAAGAGTCTCTTATGGTTTGTCTCCCTCTCTAATTTCACCTTTTTTTTCTCTCTTCCCCTATGATCTTCTGTTTTGCTTCTTAAATTCCACATATGAATGAGATCATATGATAGCTGTCTTTCTCTGATTGACTTATTTCCTGAGTGGTCAGTTATCATTCTTGGTACAATTATGTATATAATTAGTCCAGATTTAATGAGACTTGATCTATTTTATAAACAAAGATTATCTTAGTTTGATATCATTTATCAAAATGCAGGTGACTGTAGATGGAAACTTTGTGATCATAAAGAGAACATTTTTCAGTAGAAAACTATAACCCACTGGGTTATATGAGATACTAATTCTGTTCACCGTCTGAGCTATAATGGATTTTGCCATCCTAGACATTTTGTCATTAATTAATGTTTACAATTTTCCTCTTACTCTCCTAACTTGACATCAATAAGAACTAGATCTTTATTCAGATCTTTATTCTGACTCTAAGTTGTCTTGTCCCAAGTCCCTGTACACTGATGCTGGACAACTTAATATTAACTTCAAACAGCTTGCTACTTACAACAGTTCAGGCCACTCAGGAAGTTCAAACACTTACACCTTTCAGGCTCTGCTCTGGGAAATGACCAGACACTGATGTCCGCTCAGGTCCTGATATCCAGGTCCTGGGATTGAGTCCCCTGTCAGGCTCCCTGCTCAGCGGGGAGTCCTTCTCCCTCTACCCTTTCCCCCTGCTTGTGCTTTCTCTCTCTCTCAAATGAATAAAATCTTTAAAAATAAATAAATAAATAATGATGCTTTGAGCCCAACAGCTAGAAATCTTCTCAAATGGCTGCCCTCTGGCATCCCTCAAAAACTGAATTACAGTCTATTCCCACCATTGATCTTTTTGTTTCCTCATTCTAATCTGTTTTTCTTTCTGATCACCTCTTACTTCTCAATTTCTAACTCAAATCTTCTCTCCACAGTAATCAACCTAGTTTCTTTTTTTGGTGAAACTTCTAATGAAGTTTCAGATGGAGGAAATGTGGGGACTCACTCAGACCCTCAGAATTTGATATAAAGATGAAAGTGAAAACATTTGAGCTAAAGATGCAAAAAGAAATCTTATCTAAACTGTCTTTATCTGACTTAAAGCAGAGCCTCCTGCAAACATAGCTGCCATTAATCCTGCTCTCACCACCACCCCCCAAGTTTACTGCAAATATAGCTGCCACATAGAGATAGATGATCCATAAACTTAGTCTTCTATTCTGCTGATCTGTCTATTGTCAGTTAATCTGCAGGCCCCAACTACTGGACCCAAGTTTAAGTTTTACTCTCAACATTAAGCAATGAAACAGGAATGATAATTCTCAATACAGTCTAGTAGATAAAAATAATCTTAACATTGAAGACTATGAACACTCTGGAGAGTAATATTTGACTCTGGTGGGTCCTTCACAAATTGATAAAACCTAACTGACATGAGCCTGGGTAGCTCAGCAGTTGAATGTCTGCCTTGGGCTCAGGCGTGAACCCAGGATCTGGGATCGAGTCCCACATCCTTGCAGCTCCTTGCACAGAGCCTGCCTCTCCCTCTGCCTGTGTCCCTGACTTTCTCTCTCTCTCTCTCTCTCTCTATTTTTTTTAAAAAACCTAACTGACAAACCAGTAAATGCTACACTACCCAAGTCATTTGTCTATCTTGTTTATTTCTCAATTTCATATCCCTGACCTTCTCCCTTAATTGAAAATTTCAATCCATAACTTGTTAAGCCTTTTAAAAAACAAAAATAAGTCTTATTTATAAGCTTATTACTTCATTTGATAGCCTAGAAGAATACAAGCCTGAGACAAAACTCATTTAATGTGTGTAGGCTAGGTATGCCCTAGTTCTCTTTACAAAGCAGCACTCCCATAACCCTCCAGGGCAGCTTTCCCAACTGTCCCATCTAAAGGATAGGCCTACTAATAATTAAAACTTATTTCTCATTCTACTTCCACATCACACTCACATACATACATACACACACACACACACACACACACTCACACACACACACCACCCTTCCAATTTATTTTGCTCTTAAATGTATAGTTGCTGATCTGTGGTATTTTGGCATTACACCAAAAGAAAAGAAGAAAGAAGAAAGAAGAAAGAAGAAAGAAGAAAGAAGAAGAAGAAGAAGAAGAAGAAGAAGAAGCAGCAGCAGCAGCAACAGAAGCTGTTTTTCTTTGCTCCTTCTGGGGTGGGAAACAAAGGCAAAAGAAAAAAAGAAATTTCCTTACTGCCTATAGCCCATTGACAAGTCTTCCAAACAGGCAGAGTGGCATTCCTCTAGGAACTCACCTGCCTCAATGTTAATACTTTGCTAGGGGCAAATGGCAACCTTAGCCCAAACCCCCAGGATCCTATGAGTCTACTTGGACATATAAAAATTCCTTTGGAAACTTCCTTTATCTCTACCCCCCAAAATAGATGTTAGCAATCATCCTCCAAGCATATGGCCCACTGATACATATCTGAAGGGTCTCGTGATTGAGGTTTTACTAGACTGTAATAAAGGATCTTTCCCTAACAATAGCTAGCCCCCTCAAGGGCCTGGAAACCTTCCTTCCAAAATTCCTTAGAGACTTAAACTATCCCTAACCCCCTCCCAACTTGAGAGTATATAATCAGTTGCTCCTCACAATCCCAATACAGCTCTTTTTGTCCATGGGTCCTGTCCTTGTGCTTTAATAAGACCACCCATTTGTACTGAAGACTTTGCAAGAATTCTTTCTTGGCCATCGGCTCAGAACTCCAACATTTCCTTCCTACATCATTAGTACTGTTAAAATGTAATTTTCCAAAAAAAAAAAAAAAAAAAGTCAAATTGTGACTCCCAAGATAAAAAGTGAACACATGTTAAAGAATTTATTTTACTCATATTATATGAGGCAACCAGGCAGATATTCAAAGGAAAAAATCAAAACAGCACACATTTATATTAAGGAATGGAAATGCATAATTGAGACCAGACAAAACTGATGTTTTCCTGCTCCCTTAGGGAGGAGGAGAAATGTCGATTAAATTACTGTTTGACAGGACATAATTTATATAGCAGTAATCTACCATGTAGAGTTGCTAGACAGCTCAAAGGCATTGAACTGGACTAGAATATGATAGCTTGAAAGAGTGCTGTAAAGGGTACATAGGATACATAGGATTTGTTCTGTGTTCCTCAATTAATTCTCACTACAATCCAATAAGGAGATGTTCTTATCTCCATATAAGAAACGACAAAATTGAGGTTTAGAGTAGATAAATAACTTGCCTAAGATCTTAGGGAAGTAGAGTTAGACTGAACACAGATTATTTTGACTCTGAATCTGTAGTTTTAATCATTCAAAACAGATAGGGAAATGGTACTGTGTAGATAAAGAGAAGAAAACCACTAGTTTCCTGAGCTGTGTTCTAAAGAAGTCAGAGAAGAAATGGGGGTTGTAGAGGGTATCACAGCCAGGGGAAGCAGAAAGAGCCACACGGCATTGAGATGTAAAAAAATCATGGAATACTTAGGAAACAATAAGTAAAAAGAAATGTCAGAAACTTCCATCTTCCTACTTATAAAAAGAATATATTCCATTAGTGACTGGGTAAGAGGTTTGGAGGCCACCTAACTCCTTTTAATGAATGTGAATTTTAGGAGGCAGTTTATTACTATGGAAATAATAATATCTAGGAAGCAGAAATACCTTAGTTAAGAATCTCAATACTATAGTTTATTAATTGTTGTTTGTTTTTAAAGATTTTATTTATTTATTTATTTATTTATTTATTTATTTATTTATTTATGAGAGACACAGAGAGAGAAGCAGAGACACAGGCAGAGGGAGAAGCAGGCTCCAAGCAGGAAGCCCGACATGGGACTCTATCTCAGGACCCCAGGATCACTCCCCTGAGCCGAAGGCAGATGCTCAACCGCTGAGTTACCCAGGCGTCTCAATAGTTTATTAATTGGGTAAAGTTGGGTGAGTTGTGTAACCTTTCTGAGCTTCAGTTTCTTCAAATGCAGAATAAGAAAAATGATTTATGATTCAGCTGCAATTAGTAATATACATATATATATATTCTTAACTAAGGTATTATATATAATTATATATATATAATATATATAATGTATATTGTATATAATATAGGGTAATATATATTCTTAACTAAGGTATATGTATATATATACACACTTCCTAAATAGTATTTGGCATATGATTTTTTTTTTTTTTTTACGATTTTATTTGGGGGGGAAGAGGGCAGAGGGAGAAGCAGATTCCCTGCTGAGCAGGGAGCCTGATGTGGGGCTCATTCCAGAACTCCAGGATCACAACCTGAGCTGAAGGTAGACACTTAACCAACTAAGCCACCCAGGTACCCTTGGCATATGGTTTATATTTAATAACTGCATCTATTACTGTATTTAAATTGTGTGGTAAAAAATAAAATAAAATTCAACATGGTAAAGTGTTAATTCTCTTTACTCCTTTAGGAAAGTCATTTACTTTAGAGATCTGCATTTAGATCCACTGAATACTTATTACAAGGCTCTTCGACAGCCAGAAGAAGAGGGCAGTTGTAATGTTTTTAAAATTAAACATAAGCATTTGCATAAATGTACAAGTAAGACTTTCCTCATTATATAGTTAGATTTTAGTTATTGGTCTTTGAGAACCATGTCTATCTACAGTGGAATACAGTTTTAGACACAATGGTAAAGCTCTGTTAGAGGTTAATACACAGGGGCTTTTAAATATCTCTTTTCAATATCCTAAAGAGCTAACTAAATTTTTCAGTTTTGGAGAAGGCATTTGTCATGTATTATTGGCTTTTTCGGGAGTATCACCTTGCCTATATAATCATGACCACGTTATTAAAATTCCAAGTGACTATTATCGCAGTTCATGAAAAGTGGGAATTACCCAACAGACAGAAGCTAGATGACTTCCAGGACAGTCATCTTTGCAGGGCAGAACTTGAAGAATCATCAAGATTCAGCCTTAATGTTCTACAAATCTTTCTCATTTGTCCTGACATCCAAAACGGGTCAGTTTCTCAGAGGATGATTTAAGTAGATTTCAAGAGACCCCTAGATCAGCCAGAGGCATTTATGGCACCTTATGGTTGAGCTCCCCTGTTCATTAACTAAAATACTTGTGTCCATCATTTGAGACACGTCTTTCTTGCAACATGTTATATGGAAGGTTAAGATAATAATTGGACGGTTGCTTGCATTGCAACAGAGGGAGTTGAGGCAGTGTGGGCTTTTGGGGTTCTGCAGTATGCTGAGGATCTAGGAGACGTGGTTGAAAACTGGATAAAGTTCCAGAATGCTTGATGAAAAGTGTCAGTTAGTGAAAAGCCTCAGTTAGTAAAGGCAGCTTGGGGAATTAAAATCTTGAGAAGATATGTGCTAAACGAACTTGGTATTTGAGAATGCAGTTAGGTACTAGAAGATTTCTATCCTGATTGTGTGTTTTTAAGATCCTTGAAGCAATCGATGGTCTTTATCAAGCTCAGTGCCTTGAACAACAGGAGTACTCAAGCATTTGATAAATGAATAAACATTTTATTTTATCTTTTATAGATTTATTTACTGGGGTACCTGAGTGGCTCAGTTGGTTAAGCTCTGCCTTTGGCTCAGGTCGTGATCTCTGGGTTCTGGGATAGAGCCTTGCTCTATCTCAAATAAATAAATAAAATCTTTAAAAAAAAATTTATTTACTGAGAGAGAGTATGAAAGAGAGAAAGAGAGAGAGCACGTGCATGCGGTCAATCAAGCAGAGGAGGAGCAGAGGGATAGAGAATTCTGAAGCCGACTCCCTGCCGAGCAGGGAGCCCAATATGGGGCTCGATCCCAGGACCCTGAGATCATGACCTGAGCCAAAAT
This sequence comes from Canis lupus dingo, assembly GCF_003254725.2. Lineage (NCBI taxonomy): Eukaryota > Metazoa > Chordata > Mammalia > Carnivora > Canidae > Canis > Canis lupus. The sequence continues at coordinate 62,861,960 of NC_064252.1, read as the reverse complement.
CAAGAGTTGGCTGCTTAACTGACTGAGCCACCCAGGTGCCCTTAAACATTTTAATTTGTAGTAGTTAATGAAATACTCATAGCTTCAGGGTCTTCATTGGTTCAGATAACCCTCTCTTTGTCTTCCATTTGTTTTTGTTCCATGTCAATATCTTGGGATGTATTTGTGTCGTTCCAGAGGCAGACTATTTGTCTCCAGGTCTCCAAAACCAGCTTCTCCATTTTCCTGGAATAAGGCCCTAGATTTCAGTGTGAACAATCCTCTTTGTATAGTTATTCTCAAGTTAAAATTTAATAGATTATATATAAGACATTATATTCTTTTAACAGAAAGCATTCTCTTTCCCCATTTGTTTATTATGATTTAAGATTTCCTTTTATCCATTATATACATAGAAACTCCATTGCAGAGACTAAGCTTGTATCTTTCTCTTACTATTTCACTTTGGGAATTTAACATTGATGGGAATGAAAACCACCACCTCTGCAAACCCTGACAGTTTAAGAGAGCTTGTCTCCTTCGTCAAAATGGCTGTACATCTTTTTTTCTTTTCTTTTTTTTTTCCTTTTCTGCTGGCATCCTTAATTCTTACCTGACAGTAATGTCTAAGTCTGCAAAGTTCTTTGGATAAAACATACAGGAAAGCCACAAGTGAATTTCTGTAAAATTTCTGTACATTCATTTCTGACATTTGCTTGTTGTTATTTTAGTTTTCTGAATTGCTAAGAGATTCAAATACCATCATGTTTTACAGACTCCCCTTAATAGTAAAACAGGCAGCTGTATTTCATGCATGGAGCTCAAAAACAGGTGAATTAAAGACCTATTGGCTCTATGGTCTCTGTTCCCTCTTTTCAGTTCTTAGTTCACAATAGACATTGCCAAGGCTGGCACTAAGTTTAAGTAACATGGAAATGTTGGGGTTTGGAGCAGTCAAGAAAGAATTTTTGCGAAGTCTTCAGTACAAAGAGGTGGTCTTATTAAAGCACAAGGACAGGACCCATGGACAGAAAGAGCTGTACTGGGATTGTGAGGAGCAACTGATTATATCTCTTATAGATATAATCGATAAAAGAGGGGGAGGGGGTTAGGGATAATTTAAGTCTCTAAGGAATTTTGGAAGGAAGGTTTCCAGGCCCTTGAGGGGGCTAGCTATTGTTAGGAAAAGATCCTTTATTACAGTCTAGTAAAACCTCAATCACGAGACCCTTCAGATATGCATCAGTGGGCCATATGCTTGGAGGATGATTGCTAACATCTATTTTGGGGGGTAGAGATAAAGGAAGTTTCCAAAGGAATTTTTATATGTCCAAGTAGACTCATAGGATCCTGGGGGTTTGGGCTAAGGTTGCCATTTGCCCCTAGCAAAGTATTAACATTGAAGCAGGTGAGTTCCTAGAGGAATGCCACTCTGCCAGTTTGGAAGACTTGTCAATGGGCTATAGGCAGTAAGGAAATTTCTTTTTTTCTTTTGCCTTTGTTTCCCACATCACTATCATTGTTATCATGATGACTTCCAATCTTGATCTTTCCTAAACTCCATATTCCTTACATGTAAGCCCACTAGAATCTTCACTTGAAATATCCCAAAATAAATGGTTTCCTTTACTTAGAAAACTTGTTCCTCCTTACAGTAGACAGCCTCCAAGATTACTCTCAATGATCCTATCTTCTCTTAAAGAGTGTACGTTGGCTGCTTTGCAAGGATTTTTCCTCATTAGAGTCAGTTTATACATTTTTTGAGCAGAAAGAAGCAGAGATGTCACTTGAGGATGCTGAATTTGATCATCTGAATAAGGTCATATCCATTATTGACTCTCAGTGCTTCTGTCGCTAGGCTTTCTTGTCCACCAAAGCTACCTACTACCAATTTCTGCATCTCTAACTATATGCTAAATCTTTTCCAGTCTCTCCTGACTCCAAACCCTCCTTCCTACTCTTCGATCTCTGCAGGGAAGTTCAGGTGCTATTTCATCACTAAAATCCAAAATGGCTGGGGCATCTGGGTGGCTCAATTAGTTAGTTGGATGTCTGACCAGGATCTCAGGATCTCATGATCTCAGGATCATGAGATCAAGCCCTAAAACAGGTTCCACACTCAACATGAAGTCTGCTCAAGATTTTCTCTCTCCCTCTACCCCCAACCTATGTGCACACATGTGCTCGCTAAATAAAAATATAGGGATGCCTGAGTGGCTCAGCACTTGAGCATCTGCCTTCGGCTCAGGGCATGATCCTGGAGTCCTGCATGGAGCCTGCTTCTCCCTCTATGTCTCTGCCTTTCTCTCTGTGTCTCTCATGAATAAATAAATAAAATCTTTTAAAATAACAATAATAAAATAAATAAATAAAAATATAAAAATAAAATAAAATCAACTCCAAAAATTGCTCCCTCACCCTCATCTCTACTTCTAAATTTCTTTCCAGACATAATAACCAAATGCAATGTGTGGTCTGTGATCAGATATTGGGTTTTTTGTTGGGGGGTGGTTGGATACTGTTTTGAATAAACCAGCAATAAAAGATATTTCCAAATATCTTAGGCAATTAGGGGTACGCTGAATATTAAGGAATTATTGTGTTCGTTATATAATCATATTGCAGTTATGTAGTTTTTAGAGACATACACTAAAGTTGAAGTGAAATATAACATACACTTTAAAATACTCCAGTAAAAAAAAAGGAAAAGAAAATATAAGAAAATGTTAACAGTTGTTAAATTAGGTGAAAGGCATACTATCTCTATTTTTCTTATGTCTGAACTGTTTAAAAAAAAAAAAAAAAGAAAGAAACCAACAAAATGGAGTCACTTGTGCTAAGCCCCACATCAGAAAATCAGGACTTTATACTAACCTAACTACAGTTTCAGCCTCTCCCACAAATGTGACTTTTAACTGGTCAATCTGGTATTACCTGGATAACACCAGTGAGCTAATCCACTCAACAGATCCCTTCCATCCCCTATAGGAAAGTAACCTTATCTGAAACAATCTATTCTTTGCTAAAAATAAAAATTTCCCTTTACCACCCCCTTCTGCCTATAAAAACCTTCCATTTTTGCACAACTTCTTAGAGTCACTTTCTATTTGTTAGATGAAATACTGTCCAATTAACGATTGGTTGAATAAAGCTAATTAGATCTTTAAGTTTATTCAGTTGAATTTAAACAGATTTTTATAACTCAAAATTTTTTGTTTCTACCTTTAAAAAACTGAAGCACAGATTAAGCGACTTGCTCAATATCACAAACTACAAATGGCATAGCTAGGATTCTAATCCAAATTTGGACCTGAAGGAAATATAGTATATTCTAATGATGATCATTGAATGCTTTTTCATTTTCCAAAAAAATAACTTTTAAAAAAAGGAACTTGGAGGTCTATATTCTGTGAAAAATTTGATACTGCCAGAATTACATGAAAAAAATTGAGTCCTTCCATTATAAAGCAGTAAAATTTCAGTGGTTAAAGAAAGAAAAGGAGGGACACTTGGGTGGCTCAGTGGTTGACTGTCTGCCTTTGGCTCAGATTGTGATCCCAGGGACCTGGGATAAAGTTTCACATCAGGCTCCCTAAGGGGAGCCTGCTTCTCCTTCTGCCTATGTCTCTGCCCCTCTCTCTGTGTCTCTCATAAATAAATAAATAAAATCTTAGAGAAAGAAAGAAAGAAAGAAAGAAAGAAAGAAAGAAAGAAAGAAAGAAAGAAAGAAAGAAGGAAGGAAGGAAGGAAGGAAGGAAGGAAGGAAGGAAGGAAGGAAGGAAGGAGGGAGGGAATTAAATAGGAGGTAAATCTGTAATGTTTTACTGGACAAACACAATGTACTTTTTCAAATGTCTGTTATCAGTCTGCTTAACAAATAGTGTTTTTCAAGTTTGCTAACCTAAGACTCCTCACTCTCTATCCCTTTTCCAAGGCTGAGCATTATGAGATCTCATGTCCTCTACCTGAGATTCAAGTCTCCTCTTTCCTATCTGAGGGTTCAGGTAGGAAATCAATTCACTCTGCATGCCCTCACACACACATGAGGATATCTGAGTACTAAGGAAATGGGGTGGTAATCTTTAACTCTCCTCCTTCCTTCCCGCAATGCAGTTCTCATAATAGCAAAATCTTTTAAATTGTGAATCTGTGGTCTTCTCTTGCAACAAGACTTAGTACACTGCTGACATAACTCATTTTCAAGTCTTATTCTTGCTTTGTTTGAAGAAAAAAACAATCCAGGAGAACATCTGTCAAATTTCAAAGGAACCTAAAAATACATGTAAAAGTGGATTAAGAATTTTAAGGTGAAAAATCATTAACAACCTGAATTACACCAATGGGTATGGTATTTTAGGTATTTTAGGCATTGCTAGTATTTTAAATGTACAAAGTCATTAGAATCCATGGCCCATATTCCATTTTCTTTCAAGTTGCTCTATTTCTGGAATATAATCAAACATTCAGTAAAAAATGACGAAGTTTTACAAAAGAGTTTGCAAATGTGTAACTAACAAAAACAAATGTCACAAAGACTTCACAAATGGCCCAGATTATCACTAAAATCAATTCAAATACCAAATATTTAAAACATATCCTAAAAGGTAAACTATTCAAGTTTTACTTTACTTTCTTTTATAAACATTAGAACTCTAATGAAAACAGAAGGTAGGCCAACAAATTACTTTAAGTTCCCTTCTAGTTCTTGTCTAATATAACATAATCATAGCATAGATATACTTTAAAGCAATATAAACATTTAGACACAACTCCAGACTACTTGGCAATTGCAATTAGAGATTTTACTCTGGTAAATATACTTGTCTGTACCATGAAAGGTATTAACAACACTTTCACACAATCAAGCAGTCTCCAGGACTTTTTAGAAGTAAATTGCCAATCAAAAAGTTAACAGCAGTGCACCTATCAGAATGGACAAAATCCAAATGCTGGAAAACAACACAAACTCTCATTCATTGCTAGTGGGAATATAAAATGGTACAGTCTCTTTGGAAGACAATTAGGTGTTTTCCTAAAGCTAAACATACTCTTCCTATATGATTCAGCAATTAGACTCCTTGGTATTTAACCCAAATTAGATGAAAACTTGCAGCCACACAAAAACTGGCATACAACAATAGTATCTTTATTCATAACTGCCAAAACTTGGAAACAACGGAGAAATCCTTCAGTAGGTGAATGAATAAACAAGCTAGCATAACCAGACAATGGAATATTATTCAGTACTTAAAAAAAAAAAAAAAAAAAAAAGTCCTTTTCCTCTTACCAAAAAAAAATAAAAATAAAAAAACTGGGGAACCTGGGTGGCTTGGTTAGTTAAGCATTCAACTCCTGATTTCAGGTCAGGTCAAGATCACAGGGTCATGAGATTGAGGCCCACATTGGGGCTTAGGATTATCTCTCTCTCCTTTTGTCTCTCCCACCACTCACAGGCACAATAAATAAATAAAACCAAAACAAAACCAAAAACCCAGCTATCAAGCCCCAAAAAGACACAGAGGAACCTTAAATGCATATCACTAAGTGAAAGAAGCTAATGAGAAAGGCTACATACTCTAAGATTTCAATTATACACTTTCTGGAAAAGGCCAAACTGTGGAGGCAATAAAAAGATCAGTGGTTGCCAAGGGAAAAAGGGGAGGGAAAGATGAATAGATGAAACAGAGGATTTTTAGTGCAGTGAATCCATTCTGTATGACACTATAATGTTAGATACACATCATTATACATTTGTCATAAATCAACAGCAAGGAAGGGGCACCTGGTAGAGCATGAGACTCTTAATCTTGAAGTTGTGAGTTCAAACCCCACACTGGGCATAGAGCTTACTTTAAAAACAAAAACAGAAACAAAACCCATAATGGAATGTACAACACCAAGAATGAACTCTAATATAAACGATGGTCTCTGGGTGATTATGATGTTTCAATATAGGTTTATCTATTGAAATTAATGTACCACTCAGAAGTGGGATATTGAGAATGGAGGAATGTGTGGGAGCAGGGAATACATGAGAACCCTGTACTTTCTACTTGATTTTGCTGTGAGCGTAAAACTATTCAAAAAATTAAGTCTAGGGCAACTCTCTCAGGTCCCTCCCTCTTGGAGAGCTTTGTACTATCACTCAATAAGCTTTGCTGCCCATCAAAAAAATAAATAAAATAAAAATTTAGTTACTTTTTTTAAAGTAACAGTAATCTGTTTCAATGATCTCAGATACCATGAAAAAATTATAAGCATGTTTTCATATCAGGAAACATACATGGTCAAAAGGAAATTTTCTGTGGTTTTATTTTTTAAAGGGAGCAGGAGATTGACTTTATTCCCAGGAACTGATATTAATACCTACCTCTAACAAAAGACAAGAACAAGCCAGCTTAACACATATCTAGTTCTTGTTCTGTTTACTGCTTGTTCTCTCTGTGCTATAAAACAATTTAAACTTAGTAGATTTCAGAATGACAGCATCCCACAGGTCTTGACTATGTGAATCTGAAAAATGTCAAACTCATTAGCTAAAAGATTTTGATGGCTATTAACTTCCCAGGGAGAAAACTTATATACAAACTAAAAAGTCAGCATAAAGAGTTTCTCAAAAACAAACAAACAAAAAAAAGTATCTCCTCTAACCTATGGTATCAAAACAATCTATTATTATAGAAGCAAAATGTCTGCAGTATATTATGAACTAAATGTGTGTATCCTCCCCCAAATTCATATGTTGAAGCCCTTAAGCTCCAATGTGATGGTATTTGAAGATAGGGCTTCTGTGAGATAATCGGGTTAGATGAGGCCACAAGAATGGGACCCTCATTATGGTATTAGTGCCTTTATAAGATTAGACACCATGGGGCACCTGGGTGGCTCAGTCAGTTAATCATCCAACTCTTGATTTAGGTTCAAGTCACGATCTTGCGGTCATAAGATGGAGCCCCAAGTTGGGCTCTGTGCTCAGTGAGGAGTCTGCTTAAGATTCTCTCCTTCTCCCTCTGCTCCTCCCCCCGTTTGTTCTCTCTCCCAAATAAACAAATAAAGTTTTAAAAGGAAACAAAAGGGGATCCCTGGGTGGCTCAGCGGTTTGGCGCCTGCCTTTGGCCCAGGGCGCGATCCTGGAGTCCTGGGATCGAGTCCCACATCGGGCTCCCGGCATGGAGCCCGCTTCTCCCTCCTCCTCTTTCTCTCTATCATAAATAAAAATAAATAAATAAATATTTTTTTAAAAAATAAATAAAAGGGAAAAAAAAGGCACATCAGAGAGTTTGCCCTCTCTTCTGTGTGTGTGCACAAAGAAGAGGCTATGTATGCACAGTCAGATGGCAGATGCCTGCAAGCCAAAAAAAACCTATCTTACCAGCACCTTGATCTTAAACTTCCAGAACCATGAGAAATATATTTCTGTTGTTTAAGCATCCGAGTCTATGGAATTTTGTTATGGTATCTCAAAGAGACTAAAATGTAAAGGAAACTAAAAGCAATTCTACTGGCTTGTCCCAATTACAATCTAGTCTAAATGATGGACTCTTCAGACCCATGACTTTCAGATTTATACTAATTTTTTAAGTGAATTTCTTATACAATGGATACAAATTCACAATAGAACAAGAAATAAAAGTAAAAGTTAATATACTAAGGTAATCAAAAACTTCAATATTTTGTACTGCAGAAACAGCAAATTCAGAGGCACCTGGGTGGCTTTTGTACTGTAGAAACAGCAACTTCAGGGGCACCTGATTGGCTGAGTGATTGGGTGTCTGCCTTTGATTCAAGTTGTGATCTCAGGGTCCTAGGATCAAGTCCCACATCAGGGTCCCCTCAGGGAGCCTGCTTCTCCCTCGGCCTATGTCTCTGCCTCTCTCTCTCTCTCTCTCTCTCTCTCTCTCTCATGAATAAGTAAAACCTTAAAAAAAAAAAAAAAAAAAAAGGAAGAAAAGAAAAGAAACAACAGCTTCACAATCCAGGATCAATCTCCCATCTCCTATCAGTTGCTTTGCTTCCTTCTGTTCCACTCATGTGCCCATTTTGTTTTTTACTGAAAATCTGAACTGAGTAAGTAGCAAGAAGATGTGGCAAAACGTAAACTAATTAATTTTGATCCTCCTAAGCAACCTGAATAATGAAAATGAAGCCTTATGGACGCAAACATGGTAAGTCAGGTGTTTTAAACATTTTTAAATCTGGAATGGTGAAGTGAGTCAGTATAAAAGAGCAGATCTGTACCAAGAATTAAATTGTAGTGACCGAAAGAAGCCAAGGTGAAAGGTGTTTGCATTTTTCTCCTGCGTTACATGACCCCTTTCTTACAAAAAGAGATTTAGTATTCTTGACTAAAGTAAATCAGGAATTTAATCTAATCTTAAAATGAATATGGAAAGGTGGGTGATATGATCTACTCCCCTGTAAGTAAATCTACCTGAAACACTGTACAGCTACATCATTTGGCAGCTACACTGAAGTAGTTCATGCTTCAGATTGCTTAAGATGTTTCCTTTAAAAAAAAAAAAAAAAAAAAAAAAGCTTCACATTTAGAGAAAGAATAAAGAAGTAGTTTCCTTTCTGGGAGTACCTGGGTGGCTTAGTTGATTAATCATCCAACTCATTTTCGACTCAAGTCACGACATCAGGGTCATGAAATTGAACCCCGTATCAGGCTCTGTGCAGGGCATGGGGCCTTCTTAAGATTCTTTCTCTCCCTCTGCCTCTCCCCAATGGGTGTGCATATAGACGTGCTCTCTAAATAACAGACAGACAGACAGATATAGTTTTCTTTCCAAATATAAATCAGATTTTATGTCACAAACCCAATCAAAACCTTTCACTGGCTCCTTGCTATTACCCACAGAATAAAGTCCAAATGCACTAGCAAAGCATTCTTGACATCAGGTCCCCTTTACCATACTACATCTCACGTGTCTGAGTGACCTTGCCAGTCTCTAAACTCCATACACATTTCAGTATTTACATGTCTTAAAGTTGTTCTCTACATAGTACCCCGTATTCTGCTTGTGGAAATACTACCTTCTAGACCAAACTGAAATACTGTTACATCCTAATAACTAAAATTAATTACAACTCATTGACTAGGCTTTATATTTTGCTTTTAATTCTTATCATTTACATAAATGTTCACTTACCCCAGTAAACTACAGGCTCCTTGTGAAATACATACCATCTTATTCATTTTATATTCCCCCAAATACTATGGGCACAATAGTTTGCACACAGTTTAATGAATACAGGAATGAATGAAAGAATGCATACTTATTTCATCACCCGATTAAAAGGAATAACTCTCCATCAGCTATAATTCAGTTTGCCCACCCAGACAAGAAAATTAATGATTATTAATGATTTCAGGGTTCTGGGGTCCTACATCTGGTTCCTTGCTCAGCAGAGTCCCCTCCCCCGCTCATGCTATCTCTATCTAAAATAAATAAAATCTTTAAAATAAATAAATAAGGGTTCAAAAAACTAAATTTTCAGTTTGTACCTATGTAATTAAGAAAACATAGTAAATTTATAAGGGAAATAAACAGCACTGCCAACTTTGGACTGTTTCTTAGAAACCAAAATGAAAAAATTCATGCAAAACATATAGGTTAAGAAAGGCAAAGCAAATTAATCAATCACCCTTTCAGCCACAAAATAATACTTGTTGGTTGGACTAATTCTCAGAAACAATGACAGGATGTATTTACATGCCACTTCAGTATTTCTGTAAATGACTAAACTCAAAAAAAAAAAAAAAATGACTAAACTCAAGAATTTAACACGTTTTAAATTACAAATCTTTACCTCACAGGAATATAACAGAAGAAATAAAATATATTTTTAAGTAAACCTAGGATTTTCTCTAGTTAGGCTTAGAATTCCCTCTATCACTGGAAAATCAAAACGATTTGGATCTGTTAAGCAGCTATTTATGCCACAAGAGGAGCACTGATATTTAAGATATTTCCAAATTACACTCTTTAGTAGTAGAAGCTCACTGTTACTAGTTTTCATTCTATCAAATTACTTTTTACCCAGTAACTCACTCATCATCTGTGTTCTTGTAATTTTGGGTAGGACTCCTATCTCAGTCAGCAAGAGAAAAAAAAAAAAATCCAGCACACTGAAATGTTTACTTCTACTGAATACTCCAAGCAACACATTAGCCTTAACTTAATGAAAAAAGAATTTAGCTTTTTCTCAAAGAACGATTTGTGGCCAGTTCAAAGATGTAAGTGTGGGAAAGTCTCCGGAAGCAATTACAAAGTAAAAAAATATCCCTTATTCCCCTTCCTCTGCTGTCCTACTGACAGGCCATAAACCTCTCTTGGGAAAGAGCATATATGCTTAGTGTAGCATCCAACTCAAGTCCATAAATTAACAGTTATTTAAAATAAATAAAATAAATACTATTTGAGAAACAGAATTACTTAGAGGTCATCACCAGCTTAAATTCCTAAGTCTGCAATAGGAGAAGTCCTGATCCTGTGGAACTTAAATAACAATAATAAAGAAAAATAAGAATGAGAGAAAACACAAAGAAAAATGCCACAGTAGCTGTACTAGTTAATAAAGACCATTAAAAGAACTATTGGGGGGATCCCTGAGTGGCTCAGCAGTTTAGCGCCTGCCTTCCGCCTGCCTTCCGCCCAGGGCGTGATCTCCTGGAGTCCCGGGGGGGAGTCCCACATCAGGCTCCCTTCATGGAGCCTGCTTCTCACTCTGCCTGTCTCTGCTTCTCCCTCTACCTGTGTCTCTGCCTCTCTCTAGCTGTGTCTCATGAATAAATAAATAAATCTTTAAAAAAAAAAAAAATACTATTGGGCTGGGATGCCTGGGTGGCTCAGTGGTTAAGTATCTGCCTTTGGCTTACATCATGAGACCAGGGTCCTCGGGTGGAGTCCCATATCAGGTTCCCTGCAGGGAGCCTGCTCCTCCCTCTGCCTGTATCTCTGCCTCTCTGTGTGTGTCTCTTATGAATAAACAAATAACATCTTAAAAAAAAAACACACAAACTATTGGGCTGGCTATAAAATGTATGACAGGAGAGTAAAGGCATAAAACTTACGGAGAAGAATAATTATTTCATTATTTGCAGGCTCAAAGAAGAATATGTCTCACATATACAGGAGTTCAAAAGAAATAAAACTCCGAGGAAAGTTCCTACCACCAGTCTATTTGTGAGAACAAAACAGCCCAAAAAACTACATAAAAACTTGTCAAATCAACCTCTGAGTAGATTAAAAATAGTTCTCATACAATGGAGTATTATTCAACCTTTATTTTTTTAAAGATTTATTTATTTATTTGAGAGAGAAAGAGAACTCAAATTTGGGGAGGGACAGGGGGCAGAGAATTTCAGACTCCCCACTCTGCAGAGCCCAGTGCGGGGCTTAATCCCATACCCATGAGACCATGACCTGAGGCAAAATCACAAGTTAGATGCTTAACTGAGCTACCCAGGTACCCCTTATTCAGACTTTAAAAAAAAAAAGGAAATTTGGGGTGGCTAGCTGGCTCAATTGGTGGAACAAGCATCTCAGGGTCATAAGTTTGAGCTCCACACTGGGTGTAAAGATTACTTAAAAATAAAATCTAAAAATAAAAAATAAAATAATAAAATAAAATCTAAAAGGGATGCCTGGGTGGCTCAATGGTTGAGTGTCTGCCTTCAGCTCAGGGCATGATCCTGGTCCAGGAATCAAGCTCCACATCAGGCTCCATGCAGGGAGCCTGCTTCTCCCTCTCTCTATGTCTCTGCCTCTCTCTCTTTCTGTGTCTCTCATGAATAAATAAATAAAATCTTAAAAAAAAATTAAAATAAAATCTTTAAAAAAAAATAATTCTCTCCTCAATACAAGGTAACTAATAAGAAAATAATGGTGGCTACATTTTAAAGAAGTCGTATCCTCTATGCATAATAAAACAAAAATTGCAAACCTTTCAAATCCCCATCAACAGTAAAATGGATATGCATATCGTAATATATTCAAATCCTGATATACTCGACAGGTATGGCAAATTTTTTCTATAAAGGGCCAGATAATAATTATTTTAAGTTTTGCCAGCCAACTAATCTCGGATGCAACTATTTAACTCTGCCCTTATAGAGCAGAAGCAATAATATACTTTATTATAGACAGTGAAATTTGAATTTAAGTTTCACAGGTCATAAAAAATTATTTTTAACTTTTTAAAAATGTAAAAACATAGCTCACTGGCTGTACACAAATAGCCAGGGGCCATGGGGCACCTGGGTGGCTCACTCAGTTAAGCGACTGACTTGATTTCCACTCAGGTCATGACTTCAGGGTTGTGAGATTGAGCCCCACTTCGGGCTCCACACTGGGTGTGTTGTCTGCTTAAGAATCTCTCCCTCTCCTTCTCCCTCTCCCTCCACCTCTCTTTCCCCCTCTCCAAACAAACAAATAGGCAGGGGCCGGATTTAGCCCGTGGGTCATACTTCGCCTACTGCTGCTCCACAGCAATATGAATGATCTACAACTATATACAACAATGCTGAATTTCATAAGCATATGTACATTTGACTTGGGTCATAATCTCAGGGTCCTGGAATCAAGCCCTGTGTTGGGCTCCCTGTTCATACTCTCTCTCTTACTGTCTCTCAAATAAATAAGTAAAATCTTTTTTTTAAATCTCTCTACCCAGGAACTCTTTCAATCTAAATCTGCAAATCCAGAACACATTGAGAAGAGAACCAAAAATATATCTTCAATTAATATGGGTTTTTTTTTAAGTTTTTATTTATTTATTTAAGAAACCCCCCCCCAAAAAAAAGAAATCCCTACACCCAGTGTGAGACTCGAACTTACAATCCTGAGATCAAGAGTTGCATGTTCTTCCAACTGAGCCAGCCAAACTTTTAGAACACCTCATACTGGTCATTTGGTTTCTCTCTTTTTTTTTTAAGTAGGCTCAATGCCCAAAGTGGGGCCTGAACTTACGAACCCAAGATCAAGAGTCTCATGGTCTACTGTCTAAGCCAGCCAGGCATCCCTCATATAGGTCATCTGAGCCCATTTAAATAAACTCCAGCTGGTAAACTCAATTGCTGCTTTATCATGTGATGTCTCGTGACATAAAAAAAGTAACATCTTACCAAACAGTTGCTTTCCAGTCCTTCAGAGAAGCAGAAATATATCTCATGAATTATCATCTAAATTCTCAAAATTTTTCAATGAATTTTGTAAAATTTAGTTACTCAAAAACTAGAGAACTATAGCAAAAGGAAATCTCTTTATAGAGCTTTAAATTTTCCAGAAAATGGTGTTTCTAAATTCAAAATATCAAACCAAGTATTTAGAACTTCTTTTTGGATAAGAAATTTCTTATTGTTGAGTAGCCAACTTTGTTTTCTGAATTAAAACTTTCAAAAGAACATTTTAAACATTAGTTGCTTCCAGCAGTGTGTGTTAGGAAGCCAATATTCTATTGCCACCTAGTGTAGTAAATCAGAACTACTACTGCTTATAGTTAGGACAATAATGAAAAAAGACAAATGAATCCTGGACATTGGAATAAATCAATGTTTTCAGTGTCTTCTATTCATATCTCATAACCTACACATTTCAAGACCAGATATTTTTTCACATTATTTTTTTATACTCAGGTTAATTTCTTATTATTTAATATTTGCTGTCTGAAATGTTAGAGTTAAGCTCTAACACTGGTCAAAAAGATACCGCTTTTTATCTTTTATTGTAAAGAGTGACCAATAATATACTAAAAAGTATGTTACAGCGCAAGATCTTTCTATGTTACATAATAAACGCAGAAACCCTACTGCATATACAAGAAAGCTCAAAATTAAAAAGCATTCTGAAAAAATTAAAATAAATAAAACTAAAAAGTTTTCTGGCTTTTTCAAAAGAATGAGTTACTAGAATACACTCCAATAGGTAAATTTCAAACAGAAGCTGGAAATGCCATTCTTTGACAATAAAAAATTATTACCAACGGGCAGTCAACTGAAGTCACTTTATAAACTTAATAGTAAATGTACTTTTAAGCTTCCACTTTTATTATAAATACTTTCTACAAAATTTTCCAGGTTATTTAGAAACTAGGATCAAGTTGTGCTTTTATTTTTTTTAAGATTTTATTTATTTATTTATTCATGAGAGACATAGAGAGAGAGGTAGAGACACAGGCAGCGAGAGAAGCAGGCTCCATGCAGGGAGCCCGACGTGGGGCTCAATCGCAGGACCCCAGGGACCTGAGCTGAAGGCAGACATTCAACCACTGAGCCATCCAAGGGCCCCCAAACTGTGCTCTTAAAATAATATAAACAAATAATTAAAAAGCAAAAACACACACCACAGTTCTCAAAACATTAAACTATTAGAATACTATAAAAGATTAAGTAGGGTATTCCTCTGCAAGAATTTAACGTCTACTTACATCATACCCAAAAAACATCTCAGTAACATAATGTTCATTAAAAGCCTCTGAAAAAAGCTTTCACAAGGGCTAAGTATACCAAATTCCTAATACTGAAAAATAATACTCAAAAATCACTCAAGATCAATTTTTTAAAAGCCAAATGCAGGAAATTATGTACTATATGCCCCCTTGTGTTTTTTTTAAATAAATTTTAAACTTTATTTTATTTTAAAGAAAGAGAGAGGAAGAGAGCACAAGTGGGGGTAGGTAGAGGGAGAAGCAGACTCCCCACACCAAGCAAGGAGTGCAGACAAGGGGCTCAATCCCAAGACCTTGAGATCATGATCTGAGCCAAAGGCACATATCTAACCGACTGAGCCACCCAGATGTCCCTCTTTGTGTTTAAAAAAAAGAGAGAGAGAGGGCAAGCCCCGGTGGCGGTGGCGCAGTGGTTTAGCACTGCCTGCAGCCCAGGGCGTGATCCTGGAGACCCTGGATCGAGTCCCATTGTCAGGCTCTCTGTATGATGCCTGCTTCTCCCTCTGCCTGTGTCTCTGCCTCTCTCTCTCTCTCTGTCTCTATGAATAAATAAATAAATAAACTTAAAAAAAAAAAAGGAGAGAGAGAGAGTTGGTGATGGGGTTCAGAACATGCTAACCCAAAATATAGCATCTTCGCATACAGCTTCTTGAAAACTAAAGTAGTTGGAGAAAAGGAAGACAGGAAAGTCACTCTGATCTTCTCTCCCACCCCTTCTCCATGAAACAGGTCATAAAACCCAAAAGTGAGAGGTGCCCTCCCTACACCCAAAAGAAAAAAGCATCCTCATCTCCAAAGACAGAGACACCAAGGAGAACCCTACAAACAGGCCTAGATATGTTTTCCTCAGTTTACTACAATTAACTCTCCATCAAATTCAAAATAAAATATTCAGGTCTGTTTCTTTGGGTCTTCATTTCTTTATGAAAGCTCCCGTCTCATGCAAAACTTGTATGAAATGAATCTGTATGCTTTTCTCCTGTTAATCTGTCTTTTTCAGTTTAATTTTCAGACATGGCCAGGAACCCTAAGAGGATCAAGGAAAAACCTTTTCTTCCCTTACACTGACTAAACACAGCATATTGTCCATGTCAAAAGAAAATTCCTGGAAATTAAAAACATGACCAAATGAAAAATTCAATTACAATGCTAGAAGATATGGGGCACCTCGGTCCCCTGCATGGAGCCTGCTTCTCCCTCTAATTATGTTTCTGCTTCTCTCTCTGTGTCTCTCGTGAATAAATAAATAAAATCTTAAAAAATAAATTCTAGAAGATAAAGTTGAGGAAATCTATGAAAAAGAAAAAAAAACAAAGAAATGGAAAATAAAGAAAAATAAAAGAAAAACTAACGATTCAGTCTAGAAGCTCTAACATTTGAAATCAGAATGCTAGAAAGAGACTAGAGGGGAAAAAAAAAATCATCAATGTAGGAATACAACTTTTCCCAGAACTAAAGATCCTAAGTCTCCAGATTCAAAGGGTCCACAGTGGCCCAAATATAATGAAATAAAAGAAAACCACACACCAAGGATACTCAAGAAAATAAAAGATAGAAAATCCTAAAAGTCCACAGAGAAAAAAGCCACATTCGATGAAACAATGCCTTCAAAACTGAGTCAATTTCACAACCTAGAGATACATTCTCAACCAAACTAGCAATTAAGTGTGAACTAGAATAAAGACACTTTTTCAAGACTTAAAAAGAAAAAAGTGACCTCTCCCATACCCTTTCTTAGTAGCTACTTGAAAACATGCTTCAGACTCTTGAGAAGAGACACAGAGTAAGCAGAGACCAGTGAGAAGACAGCGCTACTCTAAGCGTACATCTTGGATGTTCAGGTGATGCTCTGACAGCCATTCTGGCCCTAAAGACCAAGTCAAGAAACATAAAAGAAGGTCCCAAAACAGTCAAATCCCCATCCAGGAAAAACATCATCGTGACTGTAATCAACCATATTCCTGAGGACCCCCTATGCAGGGTCTAGAGGGAAACAACTAAAGGCAGGCAAATTATTTTTGTGCTGTCTCTGTCCTTTCTTTTCAGTTCATTGTACCTAATAAATAGGCCTCTCATTGCTTTTCTTTGTCATAGAGTGGGCTAGGAACCACTCTCAACTGCCTATAATTTGCGTAAGTTGGCACATTCTGGCTGCCTTTTCAAAAGGTAACAACAGGGATCCCTGGGTGGCGCAGCGGTTTGGCGCCTGCCTTTGGCCCAGGGCGCGATCCTGGAGACCCGGGATCGAGTCCCACGTCGGGCTCCCGGTGCATGGAGCCCGCTTCTCCCTCTGCCTGTGTCTCTGCCTCTCTCCCTGTCTGTGTGACTATCATAAATAAAAATTAAAAAAAATAAAAAAGGTAACCACAGACTTAATATCTATATTCTTCAGGAACTATATATTCCTCAAGGGCAGGGACGATCGCCGTGATGTTTACTGCTGCATCCCAAGCACAGGGCATGGCATGTATTAAGATACCTAATAATATTTGTGGTATAAATAATGCCCAAAACATTAATACCGGTTATGTCAGCATGTGGTATTATGTGTTCTTACACATCTCACCTTTTTTTTTTAAGCTTTTATTTATTTATTCATGAGAGATATAGAGAGAGGCAGAGACATAGGCAGAGAGAGGCAGAGAGAGAGAAGCAGGCTCCACGCAGGGAGCCCGACGTGGGACTTGATCCCGGGTCTCCAGGATCACACCCTGGGCCGAAGGCAGGCGCCAAACCGCTGAGCCACCCAAGCATCCCCACATCTCACATTTCTAAACCTTCTTTAATGAGACTAAATAATGCTTATCATAAATAACACTCAATATTTGTAAAAGAAAAAAATTAAATCCTTCATTCTTCAGATGAATACTGAATTACAAGACCATATTAACACAGGTCCTTTCTTTCTCATCAATCTAATTCTCAAACAAATTACAAATTTTCACGGCTTTAAAAAGTGAAACAGAACCAGGTACTTAAAATAGAAATACTTTGGGGGCAATAGTCACATGCTCAGTCAGTTAAGCATCCACCTCTTGATTTCAGTTCAGGTCAGGATCTCAGGGTTGGGAGATCAAGCCCTGTGTGGAGCTCCATACTCAGCAGAGTCGACTTAGGATTCTCTCTCCCTTTCCTTCTGCCCCTCCCCCCTGCTCATGCAAAAGCACTTTTTCTTTCTCTCTTTCTAAAACAAATAAAATCTTTAAAATAGAAATATTTTTATAGTCTTTTACTATTATAATTTTTTTCTTAAACTTACTTATTTATTTTTAGTACTCTCTACACCCAACATGGGGCTCAAACTCATGACCCCAAGACCAGGAATCATCCTCTTCCAACTGAGCCAGCCAGGTAGCCCTCAGAGCTTTTATATTTTTAAGTAACCACTACAGTCAACATGGGGCTCAAACTTACAAAACTGGGGTGAGGGCAGCCCGGGTGGCTCAGCGGTTTAGCGCCACCTTCAGCCCAGGGCGTGATCCTGGAGACCTGGGATCAAGTCCCACGTCAGGCTCCCTGCATAGAGCCTGCTTCTCCCTCTGCCCGTGTCTCTGCCTGCCCCTCTCTCTCTCTCTCTCTCTCTCTCTCTCCTCTCTGTGTATTCTCATGAATAATAAAATCCTTAAAAAAAAAAAAAAAAAACTGGGATCAAGTCACATGCTCTACCAACTGAACCAGCCAACAGGAACCCCTTACTTCTTTTTAAGACGTATTTATTTGGGGGAGGAGGGCAGAGGAGAGGGAGACAAAGAATCTCAGGCAGACTTCCCACTGAGTGTGGAGCTCAACAGGGTGCACAATCCCATGACCCTGAGATCAAGATGTGAGCTGAAACCAAGAGTCAGACACTGAACTGAATGAGTCACCCAGGTGCCCCTAAATCTTATATTATTGATAAGTTATTCTCTTATGTATAAGTTATTCTCTTAAACCAGTTTTTGTGTTGACTGTTTTTACTTGACTTTCACGCTCACAACATTATATATTACGTTAAATTACGTTAACAAGCACATGAACTTCACGTACTCTGAATATGAAAAAAATCCAAATTCAAATTCTATGTCTTACGAAGAACATACACTTAGTACCACAGAAACATTAAAGCTCATTTCTTATCTATATTTTAGGTTTTAAAGCCCACAAGATCTCTTGTCACAATCACTCAACTCTGTTATTGTAATAATAAAAACTGCTACAGGCAAAAAGTAAATGAATAAGCATCTGATCATGCTCCATTAAAACTTTATTTATAAAAATGGCAGCAGGGGGCACCTGGCTGGTTTGGTTGGTGGAGCATGTGACTGTTGACCTCCAGGTTGTGGGTTTGAGCTCCACATTGGGCAGAGATTACTTAAAAATAAAAATCTTTTTTAAAAAATAAAATAAACAAAAAAAAAGGCATCAAGCCAGATTCATCCCATGGGCCATAGTTTGCTAACACCTGGATTAGAATATTATACCCATCAACTCTCCCCATATATAATTAGTGCAGGTTTTCTCTCATACTTATCTTTTTCTTTTTAAGATTGTATTTTTTTTAATTTTTTTTAAATTTATTTATGATAGTCACACAGAGAGAGAGAGGCAGAGACAAAGGCAGAGGGAGAAGCAGGCTCCATGCACCGAGAGCCCGACGTGGGATTCAATCCCGGGTCTCCAGGATCGCGCCCTGGGCCAAAGGCAGGTGCTAAACCACTGCACCACCCGGGATCCCTATTTATTTTTAGATAGTGTTGAGCGCTCCTTTAAGTAGGGAGCCTGATAAGGGAGCTGAATCTCATGAGCCTGAGATCAGGCCTGAGCCAAAATCAAGAGTTGGTCACTCAACACACTGAGCCACCCAGGTACCCCTTTCTCGAATGCTTATCTTTCTTTTTCTTTATTTTAGAGAGGAAATGAGAGAGAGCATGATTGG
The DNA here is from genome assembly GCF_003254725.2 of Canis lupus dingo. Classification (NCBI taxonomy): domain Eukaryota; kingdom Metazoa; phylum Chordata; class Mammalia; order Carnivora; family Canidae; genus Canis; species Canis lupus. The sequence continues at coordinate 62,842,615 of NC_064252.1, read as the reverse complement.
GGGGGAGGAGGCAGAGGAAGAGAGAATCTACAAATCTACAAGCAGACTCCCTGCTGAGCACAGAGCCCAAGGCAGGGTTTGATCTCTTGAGATCATGACCTGAGCTGAAAACAAAGAGTCAGATGCTTAAGCTTAACTGACAGAGCCCCTCTCAGGCTTACCTTTTTAAGGGCAATCTCCATATTTAAGCACTATCCACTCATTCACTTATTCTACAGATTTTTACTTTTACATGCTAGAAACAGTATTCAAAGTTAAGAATAAAAAAGGAAAAAATAACAAAGTTCTGCCTTCTTAATGCTTACATTCCAATAGGAGAGTCAACAAATAAACAAGCTAATCTAAGGTAGTGCTAAGAATGGAGAAAAGTAAAGCAGGGTAAAAAGAGTGGAGGAGGAGAGGTGAGACTCTTTGAATAAGTCAAGAAAGACCTCAAAGGAAATCACTTTTAAGTAAAGAATGAAGGAAGCAAATGAGCTCAGGGAAAATTATTGCAGGCATATAGATGAACGAGTGCAAAGGCCCTGAAGAGTCAGAAAGCACTTAACAGGTTTAAATAAAGATAAGAAGATTAGTGTGGCTGGAAATGAGAAAATATGAAGAGAGAACCAGGTAGGGCAGAGGTCATATAAGGTAAAAGGACTGGATTTTAAGTTTTATATGAAGCCATGAATATGGAATGGTTGAAAGTCAGAAAGTAAGGAGATATGATGTGTGTTTTAAAAGGATCACTGCTGGGCAGCCCGGGTGTTTCAGCGGTTTGGTGCCGCCTTCAGCCCAGGGTGTGATCCTGGAGACCTGGGATCCAGTTCCACGTCGGGCTCCCTGCATGGAGCCTGCTTCTACCTCTGCCTGTGTCTGTGCCTCTGTGTGTGTGTGTGTGTGTGTGTGTGTGTGTGTGTCTCATGAATGAATGAATGAATGAATGAATGAATGAATAAATAAATAAATAAATAAAATCTTTTAAAATAAATATATATATAATAATAAAAGGATCACTGGTTTATTTGTCAATTACATCTCAGTAATCCTGGGGGGGGGGGGAGGATCACTGGTAGCTATGTCGAGAATAGACTACAGGGGCTAAGAGTGGAACAGAAAGATGAATCCTTAAGCTATTGCTTACATTTCTAGACTTCCGAAAAAAGAACTAAACAAGGGTGCCTGGCTGGTTCAGTCAGGAGAACATGCAACTCTTGATCTCAGGATCCTGAGTTCAAGCCCCAGATTGGGCATGGAGCCTACTTAAAAATAATCATTTTTTTAAAAATAGGATCTAAACATATTCCTAAATTCAAATCATAAAGGAAAAGAGAAATGGGTAAGTTAATTTTTGGCTGTAAATTTTGACTTCTGTAGTATAGGAATATATCAACAATAAACAAAATAAGACCCAACAGAATTTTCATTAAAAATTTTTGTTTTGAAAAAAAAAAAAAATTTGTTTTGGACGGAGCTAGAGTATAATGCTAAGCAAAATAAGTCAGAGAAAAACAAACACCATATGATTTCACTCACATATGAAATTTAAGAAACAAAACAGATGAGTGAAGAAAAAAAAACAGAAACAGACCCTCAACTATGGAGAACAAACTGATGGAGGGGTAAATATGTAATAGGGATTAAGGAGTGCACTTGTTGTGATGGGCACTAGGTGATATGAGGAACTGTTTAATCACTGTATTGCACATCTGAAACTAATATGCAACACTGCAGGAACTATACTGGAATTAAAATAAAAACTTATGGGACGCCTGGGTGGCTCAGCGGCTGAACATCTGCTTTCAGCTAAGGGAGTGATCCCAAGGTCCAAGGATGGAGTCTGACATCGGGCTCCCTGTGAGGAGCCCGTTTCTCCCTCTGCCTGTGTCTCTGCCTCTCTCTGTGTGTCTCATGAATAAATACATAAAATCTTTAATAAATAAATAATAAATAAATAAAATAAAAAATTAATTTAAAATTTTTAATATGAAATTTCAGTGAGGGAACACAAAATCACCACCAACAGAGGGCAGTAGTGAATACAGAATATAGGTATACAAAAGATGATCTAGCTCAAGTAAGATCTTTCTCTAGAATTCCAGTAAACTAGAACAAGGAGAGTCCCTTGCAAAGTTGATAGCTAAGGCAAGAAATAGAGAAGATGCAAATACTTACCTAGAAGAACCTAAAATTATAAATATAAATCAAAAAGATAGGTTAAAATGGCAGAGTGTTTATATACAATGTCATCTCCCTAACTAATAAACCCATCACTCTCAATTCACTGGTTTCACTGCTTCTCAGGAGCTACCAAAAATAGAGCAAAGGAATGGGCAACTTCATGTATCTACAAACAGATGAAAGGTATGCTTTTTGTGAGCAACAGGTAAAGCTAGAAAGGATCAATGTCTCAGCCAAGTAGGGTAGGAAAACCTCCAAGTGGGAAACAGGCTAGTAGAGCAATCAGCACATTACAGCTGGCACACAATGTGAAGGTTAGAGGAAAAGACTGCAGCTTGGGATATCTGAAACCCACAGTCTATGAATGAACGCTGGCTGTTGGCAATAAGGAGCCTAACATGTATATCCATTGCCTGTTCCCTGCCAGGAGTTATACATCTTTCCTCCTATCCCTATTGTCCCTCTTGCTCTCACTTTCTTCACAGAACTTCTCTATAGATGATTGGAAGTATGGCCACCAAATGAGATAAGGTACTACTCCACTTTTATCCTCTATTTGTTTCCCTTTGCTCAGATTCCTGCATTTTTAAAATATTTTCCTCTCTGCTCTTCTAGCCTGCGTGTTGAATTTAAATAGCTGAGACCCTATAAAGACAAAAGAAAAAAATGTTTGGACTTCTGCTGTATACATGTAAAAATGTATACTATGTTATACTTATTAGGATGGCTAGTATCCAAAAAAAAAAAAAAAATCAAGTGTTGGCAAGAGTGTGAAGAAATCAGAACTCTTACATACTGTTGGTGGAAACGTAAGATGGAACAGCCGCTGTGGAAAACAATTTGGCAGTTCCTCAAAATATTAAAAATAGAATTACCATATGACCCAACAATTCCATCTCTGGATATATATCCCAAAGAACTGAAAGCAGGGTCTCAAAGAGATTAGCTGCACCCCTGTGTTCACAGCAGCATCATTCACAATAACTGGAATCAACCCAAGTGTCCAATGACATGAATGGATAAAGCAAGTGTCGTATATACATACAATGGATTATTCAGCCTTTAAAAGGAAATTCTGACATATGCAACATGAGCCTTGATGACATTATGCTAAGCAAAAGAAGTCAACCACAAAAAAAGACAAATCGTGTCCACTTACATGAGATACTTAGAGTAGTCAAAATCATAGAAACAGTAGAATGGTGGTTGCCCGAGGCTTCCGGGTGGGGGTGAGGTCATTATGGGGAGTTATTAATAGGTACAGAATTTCAGTTTCACAAAATGAAAAGAGTTATGGATGATGGCAAGGGATGTACAACATTATAAATGTATTTAATACTGTACACTTTAAAACGGTTAAGATGAGGGGCGCCTGGATGGCTCAGTCAGTTAAGTGTCTGCCTTCGGCTCAAGTCATGATCCTGGGGTTCTGGGGATAGAGCCCTGTGTCAGGCTTGCTGCTCCGTGGGGAACCTGCTTCTCCCTCTCCCTCTACAGCTCCCCATGACTCTGCTCTCAGTCAAATAATAAAGTCTTCAAAAAATAAATTTTAAAATAATAATAAAATGGTTAAGACAATAAATTGTTTTCTTTTTTTTAAAGATTTATTCATTTATTTTAGAAAGAGCATGTGTGAAGGGGGGGCAGAGAGAGAGGGGGAGAGAGAGACTCCCAAGCAGACTCCCCACTGAGCAGGGAGCCCACTATGGGGCTGGAGCCCAATGTGGGGCTCGATCCCACAACCCTGAGATCAAGACTCTAGCCGAAACCAAGAGATGGATGCTTAAGAGACTGTGTTACCCAAGCACCTCCAATGACAAATTTTATGTTAAGTATTTTGCCACAATTTAAAAAAAAAAAAAAAAAGTATGCCCTGCTCAAGAGCAGAATTATAGTAAGCAGAAATAAAAAATTGTGTTATTTTTTTCTTGGCTCCTCTGCCAATACATATTAGGTACCACCATGCTATGGTCAAATTGGACTATTTACAATTTCCTGTGAACCTGTTCTACATTTTCCTGCCTCACTCCTGCTGTTTTCTTAACCTAGAATGCCTTATATGGCTGCCCCTCATTTTAGTCTAAAACATTCCACTTTCATCAAGAGCAGCAAAAATGGCACCTCCAAGAACCTGCCCAAAAGAGCTAACTTCTCTTTCTGTCCGCAGTAGCTTACTCAGACCTCTATTTCCAAATACTACAGCATCCTTGCACCATGACTGCTTGTGTGTGTGCTCTTTTACTGCAGAAGGACGTGCTCAGGGATCCCCAGGTGGCTCGGTGGTTTAGCATCTGCCTTCAGCCCAGGCCGTGGTCCTGGAGTCCCGGGATCGAGTCCTGCATCGGGCTCCCTGCATGGAGCCTGCTTCTCCCTCTGCCTCTCTCTCTCTCTCATAAGTAAATAAAATCTTAAGAAAAAAAGAAAAAAAGAGGAAGAAGAAGAAGAAGAGAGGACATGCTCAAAGCTTCCGTATAAGAATCTTGTTTGTGTTTTCTTAAAAATTAGAAAGATGTTCATATCTCAGTGTTGCTTAAAAAGTAAATGAAGATTGGAACTAGATGTCATCTAGAACCCATTGTTTCAGCCCTAAGTCAAACAATCAAAGGCTTTTTCCCTTGGTACCTCAATGGGCTATACAGAAGCACAGGCAAATCTTCTGTTCTATTCCCAAGTTGGCTCACACCAAGTGAGCCATGCCAGCTCTTCAACCCAAAATTACTTAGAACACTGAAGTATTCCATCCTCAGGCAGAGGACTGAAAGCAGAGAGAGCAATACTTGGATATATTCAGCAATATATTTAAAAGTAAGTAACAGAGTTTCCAAGCAATGTCTTCTTTGGGTAGCCTGCAATTTCTACCTCATAACCAAACAAAATCATCAAAATATTGTCCATCTACAGAGCAGTAGTCCCCATTGTGTGGAGTTCCTAAGACACTGCCTACACACGTGCTGTTCTTACTTCTTGGCTGGCAGTCCCTCATCCTTATCCCCCTTGTAGGCCTAGCAAACACCTCAAAAACCGAGGTAAGACGTGGACACCTGGGTGGCTCAGCGGTTTGGCGCCTGCCTTCCGCCCAGGGCGTGATCCTGGGGTCCTGGGATTGAGTCCCACGTCAGGAAGAAGTCAAATTCTCTAGGAAACCTTTTTTGACCACTTGGAGAAAATCTTTTAGATTTGATAGAAACAGAAGGCATTCAGTAGTGTTTATGGTATCAGTTAAAATTAGAATAGGAGCACCTGGGACGCCTGGGTGGCCCAGGGGTTCAGCGCTATCTTCAGCTCAGGGCCTGATCCCCGAGACCCGAGATCCAGTCCCGCATCAGGCTCCCTCTGCCAGTGTCTCTGCGCCTCTCTCTCTGTGTCTCTCATGAATAAATAAATAAAATCTAAAAAAAAAAAAAAAAAAATAGACTAGGGGCACCTGGCTGGCTTAGTCAGTAGAACATTTAATTTTTGATCCTGGGGTTGTGAGTTCAAGCCCCACCTTGGGTGTAGAGATTACGTAAAGATAAAATCTTTAAAATAAAATTACACAAAATGTCTAGGATCAGACCTGAGATAATACCTCTAATATTTCCATGAGACGGTCCATTTACTTTTTGTGAAATGATTGCTTTGCTTTTTTTTTTTTTTTCTGGATTCAAATCCTGTAAAAGGAACTGCCTTTTTAAAGTCTTGTGGTTTTGAAGCAAATAGCATATGAAATTTCAACACTGCCTTTAATCAATCTGTGATTTTAGAAAACTAGACTTAGACTCCCTGAGCCTGTTTCCTATTCTTTAAAATGGGTGTCCACCTAGTACAGTTCCTAACACACAGGAAAGCCCATAAAAATTGAAAATCATTTCTTTAAAGATTTTAGTTATTTATTCAAGAGTGACAGAGAGAGAGAGAGAGAGAGAGAGAGAGGCAGAGACACAGGCAGAGGGAGAAGCAGGCTCCATGCAGGGAGCCGGACCCAGGACTCGACTCCGGGTCTCCAGGGTCACGCTCTGGGCCGAAGACAGACGCTCAACTGCTGAGCCACCCAGGCGTCCCTGCTTCTTACTTTTTTACTGTGGCTTTCAGAAAAGTTCAAATTATATGTTTAGCGGCTGAACACCTGCCTTCAGCCCTGGGCGTGATCCTGGAGTCCCGGGATAGAGTCCCGCGTCGGGCTCCCTGCACGGAACCTGCTTCTCCCTCTGCCTGTGTGTGTGTGTGTGTGTCTCATGAAAAAATAAATAAAACCTTTGAAAAAAGTTGTACGTTTAGCTCTCGTTACACTTCTACGGGACAGGCTGACTCACACTGACTTCGCTCCCTGGACAGGCTTCTCTCGGGCCAGTCGCTCACTCTCACACTCCCGTTTGCACAACCAGGGAACTCTACGACCTCATAGCTCTTTGGTTTTTAATTTTAAGCTGGAACGCACAGATTCGCCGAGGCAACTCGAAATTGCGGTCCACGCAAAGCGAGAAAAGGTGGCGGGAAAACACAAACACACGCAGAGGCAGAGGCAGTCCTCTCCGGTGCCTGTCGGTCAGCCCTGCCGCGGGGCTGCGAGCCGGCGCAGACAGCGGGCGGAGGCGCCCCGGCGAGCGCCCCGGGTCTGAGGGAGCGAGACGGACAGCCGCGGGGGCAGGTGTCGGGAGCAAAGCCTTTTCAGCTTCGGGGGCGACCCAGCCGAGGGCGGAGGGGAAGGGGTGGGGGCTCTGCGGCCGCAGGAGCAAGGGAGGACCGGTACCTTAAGGATGCCCCTCATCTTCGCCAGAAAGGGGCGGAACTCCTCGAGGGACACCTCCGGATAGAGCTGGCTCCGCAGCAGCTCCTCCGTGATGCCCTGGTGCCCGTGGAAAGCTTCCTGGGCCAGGCCGCTCAGCAGCCCGCCCAGCGCCTTGGAGCCCTCGAGCTCGGCCGCCATGCTGGCCAGCAGCCCCGCCCCCCGCAGCCGAGCGCGGCCCCCGCTACGGCAGCCGGGAGGGGCCCAAAGGCCTTGGGCGAAGGCGCGGGGGCGGACGGAGGCGACGTTCCCACCCGAGGTCAGCGTTGGCAGCTCCCAGCTTTGATCCGTCTAGGTTACACCGCGGAGGTAGGCATCCAGTTCCAGAAGAATCACTTTATTTATGCGGATTCCCTTCATCACGCCAGGGCCTACCGAAAGGGAAAAAATCACTTGGCGGAGATCACTGGTGATGGGGAGCTAGCCTATGAAAGTGGCAATCTGACTTTCGGATGGCTGCATCTCCTTCGAGGCCTTGCCCACCCACTAACTGAATAGGGTCTATCACTCATATCTAATCTCTGCCTAATCATTACCTGCCCACCTTTTATCCCAGAAAATTTAACTATCCCCTGATAATATAATGTGTTTGCTAGGATTGTTAGTTGCCTTTTTAGATTTATGTGTCATGTATTTCTGGCTAGATTAATGGCTTTGATCCAATGCTCCTTTCTAGAACAAACATTTGGCTAACACTTTCTTTACAATCCTGAAATGAAATGCATAGATCATGTAACTTTCTACCCGTATAGTTTTCAAAAAAAAAAAAAAAAAATCAATATATTATTCACCCATGGAAAGAAATGAAGTACTGATACATGCTACAGCATGGATGAATCTTTAAAACATACTAAGCGGGATCCCTGGGTGGCACAGCGGTTTGGTGCCTGCCTTTGGCCCAGGGCACGATCCTGGAGACCCGGGATCGAATCCCACGTCGGGCTCCCGGTGCATGGAGCCTGCTTCTCCCTCTGCCTGTGTCTCTGCCTCTCTCTCTCTCTCTCTCTCTGTGTGTGTGTGTGTGTGTGACTATCATAAATAAATAAAAATTTAAAAAAATAATAAAAAAATAAAACATACTAAGCGAAAGAAGACAGACACAAAAGGTGAGATGGTGTATGATCCTATCTGCATGAGACGTCCAGAATAGACAAATCCATGGAGACAGAAAGATTTAATGGTTGCCAGGGACCTAGAGGAAGGGGGAATAGACCAGTAGGTACCAGAGTTCTTTCAGGGGTGATAAAAATGTTTTAGATAGCGGTTATGGTTACAAAACTTTATGAGTTTTATGAGTATACTAAACCCACCAAATTATACACTTTAAAATATGTAGTTCAGGGGGATCCCTGGGTGGCTCAGCGGTTTAGCGCCTGCCTTCTGCCCAGGGCATAATCCTGGAGTCCCGGGATCGAGTCCCACATCAGGCTCCTGCATGGAGCCTGCCTCTCTCCTCTCTCTCTCTCTCTCTCTCTCTCTCACGAATAAATAAAAAATAAATAAAATAAAAGATGAATTTCAGGGACGTCTGGGTGGCTCAGTGTTTGAGCATCTGCCTTCAGCTCAGGACATGATCCCGGGGTCCTAGGGTTGAGTTCTGCATCAGGCTTCTCACAGGGAGCCTGCTTCTCCCTCTGCCTATGTCTCTGCCTCTCTCTCTCTGTCTCTCTCATGAATAAATACATAAAATCTTTAAAAAAATGAATTTCATAGTAAATGAATGTTATTTCAATTTAAAAATCAATGATTATTGATTTATCAAATAAATTTTCAATAAAAATCAATAATGACCTAATTATAATTTAGAATAAAAATAGAAGGAAATTGGGGATCCCTGGGTGGCACAGTGGTTTAGCGCCTGCCTTTGGCCCAGGGTGTGATCCTGGAGACCCGGGATCGAGTCCCACGTCGGGCTCCTGGTGCATGGAGCCTGGAGCCTGCTTCTGTCTCTGGCTCTCTCTCTCTCTCTGTGTGACTATCATAAATAAATTTAAAAAAAAAAAATAGAAGGAAATTAATTTATAAAAATGTATTTCAATATGTAAGTGTTGGGGCACAACTATACTAGGTGACTAGAAGACATGGGGTAGCCAAATGCCTGCAGCTTTATGTTGAACCTCCTGTGACTTCTACAAATGCAAATTATTGACACAGGTGTCCTGTATTGGTGACTCCAGAGAGAAAAAGAGCAGTTGCCTCTGGTAACCTGATCTTCTGAAATGTAAACAAAGGTTAGTAATGTTCAGAACAAAAAACTTTTTTCCTCACTTTACCCAGTAACCAGGAATGTTCTGTGTATATTAAAGCTATGGCAAGAACATAAACACAATGGTATAACTGAGTTCAATTGCGGGCTCAGACAATAAACACATGTAGGTTTTTCACCTAAATGAATGTCCCCCTATATGGCAGGATGTCTTATACACCTGGCCCCTGTCCAGCCTGGGCCATCCCACCCCTCCATTGTTGTGACAACTAACATGCCCTCTCAAGGTAGTGCTACCTTGTTGCTGTGTTGAGAATCACTGATCTAGACCATTTTAATGAATTTGCCTGAAGTCAAGAGGCATTCTTTATAATAGAAAAGATATTTATCTTTTCCTAAAGGAATTAATTTTCTGAAAGGCAAATTCAGAGATGCTATTACAGCTCCAAGAAGACCAAACTTAGAGATAAATTATACATTGTGTTAAGTATCCTATAAGAATTGCAGAGAATAGCCAACATAAGGGGGAAGAAGTGTGGTTGAGTAGAAACAGCACTTGTAAGCACATGATTTTCAAATTACCCACCAGAAAGTCTGTACCATTTATTTCCATGAAACCTTACTAACACTGACTAATATTATTTTATATAATCTTTGCCATATGTTAGATGAGAAATATTGTTTTCATTTGTATTTCTTCAATTTTGAGAATGAATACTTTTTTAAAAAAAATGCATTTATTTATTCATGAAAGGCACAGAGAGAGAGAGAGAGGTAGACACACAGGCAGAGGGAGAAGCGGGCTCCATGCAGGGAGCCCGACATGGGACACGATCCTGGGTCTCCAGGATCACGCTCTGAGCCAAAGGCTCAACCGCTGAGCCACCCAGGTGTCCCAATGAATGCTTTTTTATATATATTTATTGACTACTTGTATTTCTTCCCACTTTCCTGGCAATTCTCTATAGAGTTTCTGCCGCTTCAGTGATTTCTAAGAGCTCTTATCCAAGGAGTGTATCAATGTTTTCCACCTATATTGAGATATTTTCCTCAGATTTAGATGGTTAGATCTGCCAACCTGCATAGAAAAAGTCTGGAAGGTTATTCACCAATATGTTATGGAGTGTACCTCTGAATAATTGAGAATGATTTTTTGTTTGTTTTTGTTTTTCTTTTTAACAATTATTACTTTTTTAAGATTTTATTTATTTATTCATGAGAGAGAGAGAGAGGCAGAGACACAGGCAGAGGGAGAAGCAGGCTCCTTGCAGGGAGCCCGACATGGGACTTGATCCCAGGTCTCCAGGATCAGGCCCTGGGCTGAAGGCAGCGCTAAACCGCTGAGCTACCCGGGCTGCCCTGTTTTTGTTTTAGAGAAGGAGAAAGGTGGGAAGAGTCAGAGGGAGAGGAAGAGAATCCCAAGAAGTCTCCATGCCCAGCACAGATCTCACAACCCTGAGATCATGGCTGAGCTGAAATCGAGTCAGACACGTAACCGTCTGAGCCACCCAGTACCCTGAGAATGGTTTTTATTTGCTTCTTTCTGCTTACCTGATTTTTCTAAATGTCTACAGTGTACATGCAATACTGTTGCAATAAAAAGTTAGATAATGAAAATATAAAATAAGCAATATGTTCTAAAATCAAAATCCTTTTAATAAAAAGCTTTAAAGAACATAGGTGTTCTACATGACTGACAAAGCTATGCACCCTACATAGTGTTTCTTGAATGTTTTGATAAATTAAGATCCTCTCAGAATCCAATAGAAGCCTCAGATACTTTCCCCCCCAAATATTTACACACCAAGTGTAGCCTACAATATATAGGGGTCAATTTATCCCTCTGAAGTCTTTCTATAAATCTGTTTTTACTGGCCCTATGAACTCCCTCTCAGTACTCCCATGTCTAATTAAAACTCACAAGAAATAGATAACTCTTTTAGAAGCAGAGGAAACGGGCAGCCCAGGTGGCTCAGTGGTTTAGCGCTGCCTTCAGCCCAGGGCCTGATCCTGGAGACCTGGGATCAAGTCCCACATCAGGCTCTCTGCATGGAGCCTGCTTCTCCCTCTGCCTGTGTCTCTGCCTCTCTCTCTCTCTCTCTCTCTCTCTCTCTCTGAGTCTCTCATGAATAAATAAATAAAATCTTAAAAAAAAAAGAAAGCAGAGGAAACTACTATACATCACTACTACTGTTTAGCTCTTAACTCATTGTATGTAATACCTGGACATACGACTGCCTGCTTGAGCCTACAGCAAGTTCTAAAACACTAATGTAATCAATAAAAGAAAATTATCCTGTGCCACCAGGAGCTGCTTTTGCCATTGCCAGTGCACCTGCTCCAGGTTGATTGACAGCTGCATTGCTGGAATGCCTTTCAAACAAAAGTATCAAAGCCACAAAGCTTTATTTTATTAAATTTCAGAACACAACCTGTGTTGCAGATAACCAGGGCACAGTCCCATTAGAAGGACTGCCTAAGGCAAAGCAACAGCAAAGACAAGACCCTGAAGCCTTGGCTCAAATGGAAAGTACAAGTACCCAAACAGCCTTCCCGTCTCCATTCTAAGTTCCATTAAGCAATTGGTCACTTCTCTTAAACCACACCTTCTATGGCTCATAGGCTGTTTGATCCTAAGCCAGAAATGGGTGTTTTTGTAAAGATTTTCCATTTCTGAAAATGTTAAAATAAGAAATGTGTACTGAAATAATGTGCAAACACAAGAGCCCAAAGTTTTGCAATAAACTGTCCCTGCTCCCTGTCTCCACTCTTACCTTTTCAAATTCTGATTACCATTGACTCCACTCAGCCAGCCACTCAGCAGCTATTAGTGTGGAGAGCTTTGTGCCATTCTGCTAGGCTCCAGGGAATACAGAAATGAACAAAACAGTCTCTGTCCTAAAATCTTACATCCTGGAAAGAGAAAAGGATACGTAAATGAAGGACAGCAGAATAAACCACCTTAAAATATGCCACTTTGCCATACGGATTATTTTGAGTTAAAGGCAATGAGAAGAAGCAGATATAAGAGAAGCTTTTGGCCCTCCTATTTGCTTGAAAGCAGGACATAAATTTTCAAAAGCATCCTTCCTCTGTCTACCAAGAAAGACAAAAGTTAATCCCAGGAGACAACCTTTAGACTCTTACCAATGAAGAAGGTATGGAATTAAACTGTAACAGACTTTACTCTCTTTTACTGGGCTTTTCCTGGTTATCGCCCCATAACTGGCCTCCCTGACCTTTCTTTCTTCTGTCTTTTGCTGAAGATGGCATATAAACTCGTGTTCTAAGCCATTGAAGTATTCATTCTTTCCTGGGTATCTCACATGTATACGTGAGGTACACATGTTAATAAAATTCTGTTTTTCTCATTAATCTGTCTTTTGTTAGAGGGATCCCAGCCGAGAACTTACAAAAACAGAGGCAAATTATTTTTGCCTCCTCTACTTAAACAGATGATTAAAATACCATGAACTTAAGGTTACTACTACATACCTAGAAGTAACTATCAGATTTGGTAGAAGAAAAAAACTGATTGTATAGGTCAGGGTAGCTTAACGGTGAGTCATGTTGAAGGGGGTAATCAGGACAGGACACTAGTTAACCCAGGAGCTGGATCTGGGCAATCAGAGGCTCCTCACCCCATCTCATCCTTGGAATGTACCTTCTGCCTAATTCCCACAGTAGGAGCTATTCCAAGAACATCGTCTGCAGAGAGTAAGATGCTGATGAGACCATCTGGATGGTATATGTGGCCGAGCCCAGTTTCGGCCTCTATATAAACTTTAAGACGACAGGTGCAGAGATCTACTCATGTTGCAGGCACCCAAGGCAAGCCTCATAGGTAAATCCCCTTGCTTGTTAAACCTGCCAGTTTTGAGTGGTCTGCCTCTTTCTCCAATCTCTCTGGCCTTCATCTGCCTGGTTTCAGGTTTCACCCAGGAAGCTCTGAAGGTTGCAAACCAACAAATAACCAGACATGATGCAGGGGAAACAGCATGTTCCCAGAGGCACGAAATACAGTGGTAGGCTGAGGTATATTATGAACCCCACGGTGTAACCACAGGACATACTACACCAAAAAGTGGAATCCTGGCACAGTGAATATTTGTAGAAACCTGAGAAACAAAACTTGAAAAATAACAGGTATAGGAAGAACTCTCCGATCTCCCCCTTCTCTTCTGAAGTAGGTCAGAAGACTCTCATGTGAGAGTTGCCCTCCCTGTACCAAGAGCACTGTTATCTCCAAGGATGGAGGGATGCCAAGGGGAATCTGAGCAAACAGACCTTGCTGAGTTTTCCCAGTTTTACAATGCTTAGCTCTTATCTTTTTATCCTATCACATTTTTCCCCCCACAACTTCCACTCTTCATCAAATCTAGCATAAAAATAGTCAGGTTTAACCACTTCTTCAGGTCTTCTTGTCCTTGTCAAGCCTCTCATGTCACATGAAACTTACATTAAATAGATTTGTATGCTTTTCTCTTGTTAATCTGTCTTTCGTTATAGAACCCCAGCCAAGAAGCTAGAAGGGCAGAAGGAAAAAGATATTTTTCCTCCCCTACAATATCAGGAGTAGGGTAATAAATCTAGAAAGAGACAGACTCTGTGTCAAAGAGATGGAGAGTTTACACATAATGCTGACTTTTATACTTGGCTGTTGAGGAGTAATTGAACAGTTGTAAGCAGGGAAGTAATAACAAGATCAGATTTTCGGGTCTTTAAAAAGATTAATTTGAGAGAGAAAAAGAGCACTCGCACACAGGTACACACAAGGGGGGGTGGGGGGCAGAGGGAAGGATATAAGACATGACCCTGAGATCATGACTTGAGCTGAAACCAAGAGTCAGAACCTTAACTGACTGAGCCACCCAGGCACCCCATCAGATTTGCATTTTTAAAAGATTCCTCCAGGCGGCGGCGTGGCAAATAAACTGAAGGGAAGACCAAGGCTAGTCGATCACTGTAAGCAAACAGATGATGACGTGGGTCTGACCTAACGCAATGGCACTTAGGATGGAGAATATAAGACAGGTTCTTATTCTTTTTTTTTTTTGTATCCTTTTTTTAAAAAAAAAAAATTTATTTATTCATGAGAGACACAGAGAGCGAGAGCGAGGCAGACACAGGCAGAGGGAGAAGCAGGCTCCCCACAGGTAGCCCAATGTGGGACTCGACCCCAGGACCCTGAGATCATGACCTTAGCCAAAGGCAGAAACTCAACCACTGAGCCACCCAGGCATTCCTAAGACAGGTTCTTGTTAAAAACAAGGAGATTTGCAGGCTTTGGATGAGGGAAGAAAGGAAAAAAATGAAAGGGATGATTCCCAATTTCTGGTTGAGGTGACATATAGGAAGTCAATATACTTTTTTTTTTTTTTTAAGATTTTATTTATTTATTCATGAGACACACAGAGAGAGAAAGGGGCAGAGACACAGGCTGAGGGAGAAGCAGGATCGACGCAGGGAGCCCCTCGTGGGACTCAATCTCGGGACCCCAGGATCACGCCTGGGGCCGAAGGCAAGCACTAAACCGCCGAGCCACCCAGGGATCCCCAGTTCAGTTTGTGTGCTAACCCTCCACCTATCTTATGCGTCCTTGAATCCTTCAATGAGCTGTGAATCAAAATAACTCTCACAGCAAGCAGCTGGAATAAACTGCCACAGGATAAAACTCTCATTCTGAGGGCGCCTGGGTTGTTCGGTTGGTTAAGCAGCTACCTTCAGCTCAGGTGGTCCTGGGATCCAGCCTCATTTAGCATTCTCTGCTCGGCAGGGAGCCTGCTGCTCCCTCTCCCTCTGCCTGCCACTCACCCTGCTTATGCTTTCTCTCTTTCTGTCAAATAAATAAAAATGTTTAAAAAAAACTCTCATTCTGCATTAAAAAAAATTTTTTTTTATGATAGGCACACAGTGAGAGAGAGAGAGAGGCAGAGACACAGGCAGAGGGAGAAGCAGGCTCCATGCACCGGAAGCCCGACGTGGGATTCGATCCCGGGTCTCCAGGATCGCGCCCTGGGCCAAAGGCAGGCGCCAAACTGCTGCGCCACCCAGGGATCCCTGCATTTTAAAATATTAACTCAAACTCAGACTCAAAGATTTAGAAAATGGGGTGGACTTTGGAACGATGGAAAATATCTGGAGAAGTCTAGTCTTGTTTTCTGTGTATCAAAGCTTTTTTTTTTTTCAACTTTTTCTTAGGGAAAATTTCAACCACAAAGTAAAAAGAATAGTGTAATGAGCTTCTATGCCCCCATCACCAGCTTCAACAAGTACTGAAACATTGTCTATCTTGTTCCAACTCTATTCCCAGTCACTTCCCCCTTACTGTTTTGAAAAATCCCAGATAGAACTCTTCATTGATAAATACTTCATTATGTTTCTCTAAAAGATAGACACTTAAAAACATAACTATTCCACATAACATACGGCTTTCTTAATAATTATTAAATATAAATCCATACTCAAACTTCTGTCTCACAAACTTCATTTTTGTGGGAAGAGGCAGCAAAGCAAGGTTTATTGAGTGATACAGTACAAAGCTCCCAAAGACAGAGGGGACCCAAGGGAGTTCCCTCAAACTTCATTTTTAAAAATTTTTTATTTATTCATGAAAGACACACAGAGAGAGGCAGAGACATAGGCAGAAGGAGAAGCAGGCTCCCCATGGGGAGCCCAATGCAGGACTTGATTCCAGGACCCCAGGATCATGACCTGAGCCAAAGGCAGATGCTCAGCCCCTGAGCCACCCAGGTGCCCCAAACTTCATATTTTTTAACTGTCTGAATATTTAAGTAGTTGATTAACTAGCAAGAGACAATTAGTTTTCTTCTCCCTTGCAGAGTTGTTATTGAGACCACCATTAAGCCCCGTTTTACTAAGCTATATTGCTTGCATCATTCTTTTAATTTTTTAAGTTTATTTACTTATTAAGTAATCTCTACACCTAATATGGGGCTCAAACTCACAACCCTGAGATCAATAGTCACTCCCCCTATTAAGCCAGCCACACACCTTCATTCCTTTTTGTTAATCTGAAGTCTCTTTTAATCTATAGGTTCCCCTTCCATCTTGTTTTTGCTTTGCTTTTCTTGCAATTTAGTTGCAGGTCATTTATCCTAAAGAGTTTCTCACATTCTATATTTTATTGATTGTATCCTTGTGGGGTACCATTTAAAAAAAACATATTCTATCCTTGTAGGTCCTGTAAACCTGTAAATTAGAATTAGATCTAGGAACTTGATGAGATTCAGGTTCAATTCTTTTTTTCTTCCATTGGGAAGTATCTAATATCTGCTTGCCTCTCTTTTCATGTTGTGCTCCACATCTTGACCCCCAAGAGAACAATCATTTATCTTGCCTACAAATTTGCAAAAATTAGTATTAGTTCATTCCTATTTTTAGATAGAAAATCTGGTTTACTGAGGCACCTGGGTGGTTCAGTCAGTTAAGCATCTGCCTGCTCTCAATGTCATCAACTAATGCAAAGGAATAGATTATACATAACAATAAAAACTATGGTCTTTGGTGTGAAAACTTAAGTGAGAAAATAATACATCCCTCTCTCCTTTTCCAATCCCAACCTAGCTCAGTCATAGGGGTTTAGCAAGTGGTTCAGCATCCATCCTAGGGAAGATAACACTTACCTGGACAGATGGCCAAATACTAGTTTTATAAAATCTACTTTACAAATCATTAAAGAAATTCTATAAGGCTATTGCTATTGCCAACATTCTCATATACGCTTTGTGTCTGCTTGGCTCTGACAGGATTTTTTTCAATATCTCCATCCTTCACTGACAACAGTGCTTTGCATAGCATACAAAAGTCTGCACATTTAATAATGTAATCCCATCCTATAGACAATTACTGTATATCAACACTTTTAAGCAATCAAATTTTCAGCAGTTATTTATTGGGTAAGTCCAGGAAGGTTAAAAAGTAATTCTGATCTGTCGCAGAACAATACAATATATAACTTGAAACCTTTAAGATAATTAAAGCAATTGTCTTACCCATGGGAACTGTCCCTAAAACTCAGTAATGGCATCTTCCAAATTCTGCTCTGTCCTTTATGGCTCATAGATCTACTCCTTAAAAATTAGGAGAGTCAGGGGACACCTGGGTGTCTCAGCAGTTGAGCATCTGCCTTTGGCTCAGGGCATGATCCCACGGTCTCAGGATGGAGTCCCACATCCGGCTCCCTGCAGGGAGCCTGCTTCTCCCTCTGCCTGTGTCTCTGCCTCTCTCTCTCTCTCTCCCTGTGTCTCTCATGAATAAATAAATCTTTAAAAAAAAATTAGGAGAGTCTAGCCTTTAGAGATCATGAAATTTAATCTTACTATTATATAGGTGAGGAAAAGGAGACCCAGAGAACTAAAATGACTTGCCCAAAATCACATAGTTAACAAGTAGCAAAACAGAATTCAAGCCAGGATTTTGCACCCCAGATAAATGCTATATTCATTGTTGCACATCAGTTGTCTTAACAAGTAATTATAGGGTACTTATGAGCTACATCATAGAAGTCTGGTTCTTTCTGAAAGCGAAATCAGCTTGGTTTCCACTTGGGTCATGATCTCCCAGGTCATAAGATGGAGCCTCCTGCGGGCTCTGCACTCAGCAGGGCCTCTGCTAGAGATTCTCTCTCCCTCTGACCCTCCCTCTGCTCGCTCTCACACGCAGGCTCTAAAATAAATAAAGCTTTTCATTTTTTTATTACTTATTTTATTGTATTTATTTATTCATGAGAGACAGAGAGGCAGAGACACAGGCAGAGGGAGAGGCAGGCTCCCCACTGGGAGCCCAATGCAGGACTCGATCCCAGGACCGAAGCATCAGGACCTGAGCCAAAGGCGGACGCTCAACCACTGAGCCACCCAGGTAAAAACAAAAACATAAAAAATAAAAACAGCCAGCATCAAAGGCATGTGGACCAGAGAGCACTTGGGAAGGTTCACCTTCTAGGGCTAACCTCCTCAAGGTGTGTAAAAGCCCCGAGCGCTCACAGGGTTAAGGGCTTTTTGCAACAACCCGTCCTTGACCATATATCCCAGGCACCCCTGCCTTATGAACGTCCCTAATAAAAAGTGTTAACAGGAGCCCGGCGGTTTAACTCATGACCTGGGAGTCGTTGCTCTCCATGGAATATACGGTTTCAATCTACTTACAGGCTGACCCGGGGCTTGGTGTTTCGTTATCAGATCGGGGGGGGGGGGGGAGCGCCCACTTCATGGACTTATCGTGAAGGTTAAAGGACATACAAAGGCCCAAGGTCTTAGCCATGCCCCTGGCACAGAACAACTAAACGATTGTAACTGGACCGAAAGGCTTGGGCTCCCCGTGCGTGGCTCGGGCGCGTCGCGTTAACGGAAGGACCTCGCGGCCCGCGGAGGCCCGGGCAACGCGCGAGGTGGGTGCCCAACGCCCGCCTGTAAAATCGCGGGGTGTCCGGCCTGCCTCGCAGGGGACCCCCGCCTCCCCTTGCCCATCGCGCCTGCACCCCCGGGCCTGCGGCCAGCACTCCCGGGACACAAAGCCCCCGCCCCGGCCCCGGCCCCGGCCCCCGGCGCGCGGCGGGCAGCCCTATACGTCACGTCGGCGCGACGCCGCCCGATAGGCCCCCTCCCCGCCTCCGCCTCCGCCTCCCCCTCCTCCCGGCGCCCGCGCCGCTTTCTGGAAGCTTCGTGAAGGCGGCGGGCGCGTTCCGTCCGTCGGCGGCCGGCAGGAATCCGGGTCCATCCGTCCCTCCCAGGCCCGCGCAGACCCCGCCGAGTTGGCCATGCCCGAGAACGCGGCTCCGCGGAGCGGGGCGCCCGCCGCAGCCGCCGGCGGCCGCAGCAAAACCGCCTACCAGGACCGCGACAAGCCGGCGCAGATCCGCTTCAGCAACATCTCCGCGGCCAAAGGTACCGCTCGCGGCGTCCGGCCCGAGGCCGTGCGGGCCGAGCTCTGCGCTCCGGCCCCGGACTTGGGTTGCCAAAGCGCCTCTTCTGTTTGCCGGGATGGTCCGCGGCGAGCTTTGCTGCGCTCTGTGGGGGTCGCCGGCGCCGCCCGGTCCAGGCCCGGGCCCTGACGCCCGCAGCCTTTCGCCCTCGGCGGTTCCTCGGGCTGCCGGAGACGGCGGGCCTGGGCACCTGCCGCGGCAGCGCTGTCGTCGGTTCCCCTGCGAGAACGTCTTTTGCAAAATGCAGTTTAGGTTTCAGGTGTTCTTACGAGGATACCACGTAAAGAAGCTCTCGGCTCAACTAATGGAAAGGGGGCTGGCGCCTCGGTTGGGCGGCGCCCTTTGTCTTGGGCTGTGAGGGAGGCCTCGCTGCCGGCTGGAGCTCCCGGGAAGCCCGCTGTGCTTTTCCGCCCAGTCTGCGTGTGCAGCCGGGCCCCGCCGGCCTGGAAGTGTGGACGGCGCGTTGGCGCTGCGTTGTTCTGCAGACTAGGTCGGAGTATGATGGAGATGAAGACCCGAGCTACCGTTCTCTGTGACCGTTGCTTCGTGGCTCTGTGACCTTCGACCTCTGGCGAACGTTTCCTCACCCCTAAAATTGGGAAGGTGTTCCCTCGCTTTTTTTTCTTTTTTTAAGATTTTTATTTTTATTTCATGAGGGACCGAGAGAGAGAGAGAAGGGCAGAGACACAGGCAGAGGGAGAAGCAGGCCCCATGCAGGGAGCCCGACGTGGGACTCGATCCCGGGACCCCGGGGTCACGCCCTGGGCCGAAGGCGGTGCTAAACCGCTGAGCCACCTGGGCTGCCCTTTTTTTTTCTTTTTTTTTTTTTTTTTTTTTTTTTAAGAGTTGTGAGAATTAAGTATAGTTGATTTGAGACAGAAGAGTCTGGAAGGAAAAATGAGAACAAAGGCCTAGAGATCTTACCTGATGCTTATTGAGCCTTATAATCCAGTTTCATTACAGTTAGAGAATAAAGTGCATGAAGATGCGAGAAGTGAGATCGGGAGGGCAGGATGGAGCGAAATCCTTTGGAAGGGCCTGGTGAGCGGAGGTCGGGTGAATTATCTGTGAACATGACCTTTTCAGTGAGAACTCAGGGGCACAACTAATTTTTTCCAAATCAGACAAAACCTAGCCAACTTGGTCAAGAAAAGTTGCTTTCGTTTAGGTGTAGTTTTGGTTTAATTCAGGGAGCCAGTTTTTTATTTAAATGTTACCTCAAAATGGTGCTCCCCCCCCCCCATCTCCCCAAATTGATCATGTAAAAACCATATAGACACACAGGAAATACTAGTTCTGGTACTGTTCGGCATGCGTCCTGTAACAGACCCTACTGTGTGCCACACAGAATGGTAGCAATCAGACACCTTTGTAGATGTAAGCAGTCTAAAATCCTTCTTTATTTTTTGGTTAGGGTGCGTTGTCCTAACTTCATGTAGACGAATGTGAGGGCAATCTTAAAGTGAGTTGGTCTGCTTGTAGAACCTGGGCCATGTGGGTCCACTAAAATCGCCTGAAAGCATAATATTGCCTGGTTAATTAGGAATAGAAGCCCAAAATTATGAAATAATTAAGTGGAAAATAACTTTTAATTATAGCAAATACTTTCATTTTGTTAAGATCTTTATTATTTACACAATAAAGGGAGGGGAATAACTTTTAATTATAGCAAATACTTTCATTTTGTTAAGATCTTTATTATTTACACAATAAAGGGAGGGGGAGTATGATGCTGGTTGTGGAGTCTACAATGATTAGGGCACAATCTCAGCCCTGTGTATATTGAGTGAGGTGGTATCTTAGGAAGGGGAAGGCCTAATTATTTGTCCTGGGCTTCTCAAAAGGGGATTTGACTTGAGTGTTCATCAAATCTAATTTCCCTTAAGTGGACTAATAAACACTCTTAGGGAGCATTAATAAGAACATGTAACGTTGGAATGGTAGACTGTGTATCCGGAGGTGTTTTATAATGTACTGATGACTAAAACCTAAATTTTGGTTTGGGTAAAGGTTTGGGGTTTTTGTTTGTTTGAGCTTATTTGGTGGCAAGGGAGAAGGTGGCAAAGGATGTTTTACTGTGGACCATCTTTAGACGAGCTTCACATTGGTGGACAAAAAACTCTTTGCCTTCAAAGATTCAATCTATAATTAGGGGAGACAGTATAGTATATTAGGAAGTCTTGCCTCCCCTGTTGCTGCTTGTGTTCTTTTAAGGAATGGAGAAAAATACAGCCTTCATTCAGAGGTCATTGTGCTTATTTTGGTACTAGAGAAGGGTTAGGTAAATCCTCAAAATTGATTCTGCTGTAGGTAGGGCGCCAGTATTCTGTATAGTGACTTTAACAACAAAAGGTGAAGTGTCCTACAATCAAAAGTGTAAGAACAAATCAAAAAAGAATAAATCAGTTTCTAGTATATTCTTAATAAATAATGAATTTTCTTTAATGGACACAGTAAATGTGTATCATATCCTGATAAGGACAAATGATATGATCATTTGAGAAGAGAAACACTTTGTTTTAAGCATCTTGATTTTTTTCCCTCTGTTTACAGCTGTTGCTGATGCTATTAGAACAAGCCTTGGACCAAAAGGAATGGATAAAATGGTAAAAAGCTGAATTATGATTATGTATTAAAATCCTATTGTCCACACTGCAGAATCTCAATAAGGGTTAAGATGTGCTGCTTAAAAAGTGTTAGAAAGGTACTTTGAGAGTTTGGAAGAATAGATTGCTTTGGGGTGAACAGGACTCCAGTATAATTTGTATTTTGTTTAATGCTTTTTATACGAATTACATTCGCAAAAGTAGTTACCTGTTGTGTTATATGGAAAATAGAGTAAGGCTATAGCTCTAAGCGCTTGAGTTAATTGTTCCTTATTGAAATAACTGTGACCCTAAATTAGTCTGTAGAATTTGACTTGTTCTTCTAGTGTGGTTGACTGGCAACATAAAACATTCCAGAGCATTCCAGTCACTTGATAAATATACCCTCAAATTCAGTGCTAATTAACATCCAAAATGAGAGATAAACAATATGAAAGATTGGATGATATACAGATCATTATTCCCTCTGGATATTTTAAAATCCATTCCTGCTAGTAATGCTGTATAGCCTTTGTTGAAAATAATAAGACACAGATTACTGTGTTTGTAAGATTTGTATTCACTACGTTCATGGTGCAGTCTTTTTTGTAGATCCATGGTATCATTTCTTATGGATTTGAACCCAGGAGTATTAGTAATTCTTCATAGTATTATTTCTGCTCTATATTGTATATGTCTAGATTTCTTTCACTTTCAAACAAGTAAAAAAAATAGAGTAAAGCCAAGTATTTTCAGTTGTAAAATTAGACTGTTGCTGCGTGTTCTTATGTCACTATACTAATATAAGGGAAGAGAATTGGAAATGAAGCACAGCTGTAAGCTATGCAAACATAAATTAACAACTCTACTAAGAAGCTTTAAAGTTAGTAGAACTTTTAGGGTGTCATAGCACTGGGTAAAGAAAATAAAATGTTTGAAATACAGCTTTTTAAAAAAAAAAAAAAAAAACGAAATTTTGCAGATTCAAGATGGAAAAGGCGATGTGACCATTACAAATGATGGTGCCACCATTCTTAAACAGATGCAAGTGTTACATCCAGCAGCCAGAATGGTAAGTACAATTTTAGATAAGGTTTTTTTTTTTTTAAGTATTATTGGTTTAATATTTGTAAATAAATTTGTTTTATTTGATCACATTCTATAATTTAACCATTGTAAATTCTTTTTTTCTATGTTAAACAGGCATGTTTATAGGATACATTGTGTGTCTAACGTTGTGTTCTTCAGAGCGAGGTTGTAATACATGAATTTCCTTGTCCACAGGAATGTGCTATATATATATATATATATATATATATGTATAGTTGGAGAAAAAACATGAAATGGCAAAAGTTATTAGTTCAGGGGTATTAGTTGGAAAAGAGCAATGTAATCTTAATTGTGTGCAAAAAACAAATCATGTGTCAAACATAAACAGTAAGATTTATTAAAAACAATTAACCCAAAAAAAAAAAAACAAAACAATTAACCAATTCAACTAAGTGTAATGATGACCCTAGGGTTGAGTGAGAAGTCACCATATCTGCAAAAAGAAATTTCTATTGAAAAGTACGTTTGATTAGGTCAAGATGATTTTTGAAATGAATCAGATTATGCTTATACAGGGTCAATTCCGATAAACTTCCAAAGGACTCCAAACTGACACTTGTCTCCTAGAATGCCCTATTTTTTAGCTTCTAAGTCTACAGGGTACCTGTGGTATAACATATACACTTTCTGAGAGGAACTTCTGGTACTTGGGAAGAGAAGATTTAAAACCCATAGTCTGAACTTGAAATCATATCATAGATTCTTATAGGGAGTATATGAGCAGAATTTTGTGTGTCACAAAATATATTAATCATTTTAAAATAAAACTCAGAAATCTGAGAAATCAAGAATTAAATCATACAGGGTTGATAATCAGATTGTTTTTGACACTGATACGAAGGTCATTCTATATTTCAGTTACATGTTATTGGGTCTTCACATTTCTCATTGAGTAACTTAGCATGTTCTGTTTACTTAGCTGGTAGAGCTGTCTAAGGCACAAGATATAGAAGCAGGAGATGGCACCACATCAGTGGTCATCATTGCTGGCTCTCTCTTAGATTCCTGTACCAAGCTTCTTCAGAAAGGTAGGTAGGAGACATGATATGTTTTATTACAAATAAAGGCAAAAAACTATTAAGTAATAGATTTGATACTTAATTTGGAATAACTAATTTTATTAGGAATTTTTAGGTTGCATTTTGCTGTGTTTATCATAGGAGTAAGATTTTTTTTTTTTTTTTAACCAGGCTTCATTTTAAATGGAATTTAATAGAATTTTGCTTTTCTAAAATAAGTTGTGGTGGTGGTACTAATCTTCGGCTCTAGATGAGATGGGTGATTTGGGAGAGGTAGTATGGGTTCTTGTTCTGGTAAATAATGCTTAATTATAATAGAGACTCTCTAGTCACTTATTTTATTTCTTACCTAGATTTGTCGTGTTTTGAAAAAGTAAAAAATTTTGTTTTCATCTTAAATACCACATGAGTGCAGAATTGATTATTCCAATCACTTAAAAATTAAGACTCTGAAATTATAATGAACAACACATTTTAAGAAATATAATAATAAATGAAGTTTATCTGTTATGATAACCAACTTTTAACAACAGGGATTCATCCAACCATCATTTCTGAGTCATTCCAGAAGGCTTTAGAAAAGGGTATAGAAATCTTGACTGACATGTCTCGACCTGTGGAACTGAGTGACAGAGAAACTTTATTAAATAGTGCTACCACTTCCTTGAACTCAAAGGTGAGACCAGTGCTTAAGGGATCATTGTATAGTTACTTTTTAAAGTTTGTTAAGATTTGTAACTCTTCAGTTGTGATTTTTTTTGATACTACAGTTTTTTGTTTTTTTTTTTTTTTTTTTTTTTTTAAGATTTTATTCATCCATTCATGAGAGAGAGGGGCAGAGACACAGGCAGAGGGAGAAGCAGGCGAGGCAGAGACACAGGCAGAGAGAGAAGCAGGCTCCATGCAGGGAGCCCAACATGGGACTCGATCCCGGGTCTCCAGGATCCCACCCTGGGCTGAAGGCGGCGCCAAACTGCTGAACCACTGGGGCTGCCCTACTATACAGTTTATAAAGGTTAGGTCTAGAGTGTCTAGGTTACTGAAGTTATTTATATAATTGAATTAGTTCAGGTCAGATTTGCTCCTTCAAGGCTTTCAAATAAACTATCATCATTTTATAGATGGGAAAATAGATCTAGTGAAATTAAATAACTAATCCAAGACCTATCAGTAAGGGATAAGCAAAGATTGGAACCCAGGACAGGTTTGCCCACCCATGGTCCCTCTTAACTAATAATCAATGATGTTTTCTTAGTTTTCAATTTTATTTATTTATTTATTTATTTATTTATTTATTTATTTATTTATTTATGATAGTCACACGGGGTGGGGGGTGCGGGCAGAGACACAGGCAGAGGGAGAAGCAGGCTCCATGTACCGGGAGCCCGACATGGGATTCAATCCCGGGTCTCCAGGATCGCGCCCTGGGCCAAAGCAGGCACTAAACCGCTGTGCCACCCAGGGATCCCCAGTTTTCAAATTTAAAGCATTGGTTGTTTTTTTTTTTTATTATTATTTCTTGCATACTTCATGTTTTTTGTTTCCTATCATGTCCTGTGTCCCCCCTCCCATTTTCTCATCAGTATTGTATTGAACATTCATGTTCTTCCAGTGTTAGGTGGAGAGCTAGATAGTGTTAGTGACATACATGTTTTTAATTTCTCCAGATCTTATATAGACAGAATAGTGAGGTTAACAAGTATTGGTCATAGAGCCTAGACTGCTTGGGTTTAGTGCTAGGTTCATCACTTGACTAAACTTGTGACTCTGAATTTCTTCATCAAGATTGAAGGAGGGGACGCCTGGGTTGAGCGTCTGCCTTTGGCTTAGGGCATGATCTTGGGGTCCTGGGATCAAGTCCCACATCAGGCTCCCTGCAAGGAGCCTGCTTCTCCCTCGGCCTGTGTCTCTGCCTCTCTCTGTGTGTGTCTCATGAATTAATAAAATCTTAAAGATTGAAGGAGCATATAAACGTAAAGAGCTAAGACCACACTAAGAGCTTAGTAAGTATTAGCCAGTAGTTATTTTTATTAGCCCCTCAGTATTAAGGGTGGACATCTATAGCATTTGGTCACAAATTCATTTTAGATAAGAAACATCTATGTATGATTTGATTTTTGGATTTACTATGGAATTATGAGTAATCTAGGTAGTTCCATCTAGGATGTTAATAAAATAGGAAAACAAATCTCCATATTTTGTGCCCTTGGTGACTAATGACTTAGAGTGGAAAAGACAGTTCATAGGGAATGTTGTCTCGTGTTGTCCCACTCTCCCCCTGCCACCTGAAAAAAGTGATTACTTCTTGAAGATGTTTGTCGTTAAAGAACTAGGACTTTTTCTGTTGTGAGGCTGATTTTATTATTTTTTTTAATTCTAGGTTGTGTCTCAGTATTCAAGTCTGCTTTCTCCAATGAGTGTAAATGCAGTGATGAAAGTTATTGACCCAGCCACGGCTACTAGTGTAGATCTTAGAGACATTAAAATAGTTAAGAAACTTGGGTAAGCATTTCTAATTATAATTTTAATAAAAATTAACTTAAGAACTGATATTAATGTAAAAATCTCAGGAATTTGTTTATATTTCATTATGATGGCAAGGCCATCTTCTAGTATGATCAAACAAGTTCAGGAATTGGGGAAATAATACATGGGAGGCTCACATTTTTATCGGACTGGTGATTTTTAATCTGTTGGCAATCTCTTAATCTCTGATTTCTACCCTTTTAACTGTCTACTGCTTGTTTGCTTTTTTCTTAGTGGGACAATTGATGACTGTGAGCTGGTAGAAGGGCTGGTACTTACTCAGAAGGTGGCAAATTCTGGCATAACTAGAGTTGAAAAGGCTAAGATTGGGCTTATTCAGTTTTGCTTATCTGCTCCCAAAACGGATGTAAGTAAAACCAAATGAAACTGGTTCCTTGTAATGTGTGTGATGTTCTAATAGCTCAGACCTTTGTTCATTATTATAAAAATAAAATACTGTTAATAGTGATAAAAACCATAGATTTCAAAAGGAAATGGTAAGATTGAGGCAAAAATAGAAATTGTTGGATACCAGACAGGACAGATCTATACCTTCAATTGGCTATTGTTGAAATTGAGCATTGACAGCATAGGTGAAGACAAATAACAATAGGGGTACTGTGTATGAAAAAATGAAAAACTCTGTAAGTTAGAGTGTAAGTGGATTTCCAGATTCTTTGTAGGTTTCTGGAAAATCTCCACCCATCCTATAGCAGCGGGCAGATCTCTAGTCCTACATTTGCACAAATGAAACTCGAAAACAGCTTACTATTTATACTTTAAATAAATGTTTTTAAAGGTATTTTCATATCTTTTAATCATAAATGCTATTTCCAAAAGGGAGTGGCTTATCTTGTCACTTCATTAAGAATTGCTCTTTTCTTACGTCATTTTGGGAAACAGGTTTCCTGTTGATTCATGTTTCCCAAAAGTTCAACCATTAGAAAAATTAATGTTGTTTTATAAACCTTTGATTAATAAGATTTTTCCCTGGTACCTCCTTTCAGCATACCAGTTTTTATAACAAGCCATAGAGTTAAAAGGGTGCAATTGAAATTACTTCAGTGATGCATATAATTGTATGAAGAAAATTGACATAGTCAGGAAATAGGATAATCATTTTACAATTACCAAAAATGTGCTTGCAAAAAATATAAACAAGACAACAGGGTGTATAGATGAACGTTAAAGGTTGGTGTGTGTTCATCCTCTTAGATCTTTTCTGTGTATGTCTGTATAGTTTATTATTAGATATTTGGTTGGATTTACATGATACATAATATTTTCTTTAAATGTCTCCTTTTCACTTAAAAACTCTTACAATGCAATTAATATCTTTTTTTTCAACAGATGGATAATCAAATTGTAGTTTCTGACTATGTCCAGATGGATCGAGTGCTTCGGGAGGAGAGAGCCTATATCCTCAATTTAGTGAAGCAAATTAAAAAAACAGGATGTAATGTCCTCCTCATACAGAAGTCTATCCTGAGGTATGGGGCTATTTTGTTCACCTTTTAATGACTATTTATTTTGGATCCTCTAGCAGTTTCTTAGGAAACATTTGGAGTGGGTAAATCACTAGAAATCTAGAATGAATCTACATTTTGAGACATTACTGTATTCTGATGAATCCTCTTAAAGTGAGTTCTCTTCCCATTGTGATAATTTAAATGTGTGGAATATACAGTTGACCTTTGAGCAACTCAGGTTTGAACTGTGTGGGTCAACTTTATGTGGATATTTTCAACAGTACTATAAATGTATTTTCCTCATGGTTTTGTTTTTTTTGTTTTTTTTTTTCCCCCACAGCTTCCCTCATGGTTTTTTAAGTTTTATTTATTTAAGTAATCTTTATATCCGACATTGGCCTGGAACTCATGACCCTGAAATCAAGAGTCGATTTATTCTTCCAACTAAGCCAGCCAGGCTGGTGCCTCTCCTCGTGGTTTTCTTAACGTTTTCCTTTCCTTAGTTTTATTATAAGAATTATATATACATGCAACATACAAAATATTGGTTAACTGTTATCAGTAAGACTTTGGTCAACAGGTTATTAGTAGTTTTGGGGAAGTCAAAATGTATGCATATTTTTGAGTGGAGAGAGGGAGGTGATCCCCCTACGTGTTGTTCCAGGGTCAACAGTATATTCTTTATAGACCAAGATCCTAAATATCCAGCAAATGGAATGCTTTGTTTTTTAAAAGGTTAGTTTGGTCTAGAATTTAACTACCTGAGAGAGTCTTTTATTTAAACACCCATGAAATTGCTTGCCTTGAAATTTAGAAGTTCTTTGAAGGGAATGTAGAATCATTCATAGATTGAATTTTCCGAAGTTTGAATTGAGAATTGATCTTTTTTTTTTCTTTAATGTTTTCTTCAAGTAAGTAGACACATTCCCTTGTGCTTTATTAATAGTGTTATGCCAGAAAGTACTATGGGTGATCATTTTATATAGAAACCTTGACAAACAGGACGCCTTGATGAAGGGTTAGATTACCTGGTTCTACCAAGTCATAGCATAGGTAGTGACCTTAAGTAGCCGTTCTCAAATTTTAGGTAGCTTATCTATAAAAACAGAGATCGTAATATTCACCCCCTCCAATGTCACAAGGTTTCCCAGAGGTTTGTTCCAGATAATTTGAGAGAAAGCATAAATTTGTAGTGTCTTGAATTACATATTTCTAAATTCATGAAATATGGATAAAGTTTTAACTATTAAAGATATACTAGTTTAGTATTAAAAACTATGACAATTTGCGCAGCCTGGGTGGCTCAGCGATTTAGCACCGCCTGCAGCCCAGGGCATGATCCTGGAGACCTGGGATCAAGTTCCACATCAGGCTCCCTACATGGAGCCTGCTTCTCCCTCTGCCTGTGTCTTTGCCTCTCTCTCTGTCTGTGTGTCTCATGAATAAATAAAATCCTAAAAAAAAGAAAAAAAAAAACTGACAATTTTTGTGTCTTTTACAAATAGTGTTGCTGGGGTCCATTTGAATATTATCCATTGGAAACGTTCAAAGTTTAGAGCTCATAAACTTGGTAAACCAACATATAAAGCATATTCCTTCACAAATACTTTGTTATTCATCATTTAAACAATAAAATGACAGAAAGCTTAAAAAGCAGTTGAATAGCGGGTTTTTTTTTAATTTAGCAATGACATTAATCACCGATTTTTGTATTTTAGAGATGCTCTTAGTGATCTTGCATTACATTTCCTGAACAAGATGAAGATTATGGTGGTTAAGGATATTGAAAGAGAAGACATTGAATTCATTTGTAAGGTAAAATATTCCTAGCACCTGTTTGAGAATATCCAATAATCAATTCTTGTATTAATCTGTGGGTTTGATATTTTTCCCAGACAATTGGAACCAAGCCAGTTGCTCATATTGACCAATTCACTGCTGATATGCTGGGATCGGCTGAGTTAGCTGAGGAGGTCAATTTAAATGGTTCTGGCAAACTGCTTAAGGTAAAGTTTGTAATAAAGCTTTTATTTACTTGGGGGTTTTGTTTTATTTATTTTTTTGTTTGTTTTTTGTTTTGTTTTTTTGTTTTGTTTGTTTTAATCCTCATTTTAAATATACCTAATCTGGAATTTGTTTACTAAAGATTACAGGCTGTACAAGCCCCGGAAAAACAGTTACAATTGTTGTTCGTGGATCTAACAAATTGGTGATTGAAGAAGCTGAGCGCTCTATTCATGATGCCCTATGTGTTATTCGCTGTTTAGTGAAGAAGAGGTAATAAAAGTTACCGATTACCATTTTGAACATTGACGTTTTTATATTTTGACTATTTTTAAGGTAGAAGTAGTAAGTTATTAGACATAGCTTCCTGTTAGATAAAATAAACTAAAAATGTATTTGTGAATTTCAGAGCTCTTATTGCAGGAGGTGGTGCTCCAGAGATAGAATTGGCCCTGCGGTTAACTGAATATTCACGAACATTGAGTGGCATGGAATCCTACTGCGTTCGTGCTTTTGCAGATGCTATGGAAGTCATTCCATCTACACTAGCTGAAAATGCTGGCCTGAATCCCATTTCTACAGTAACAGAACTAAGAAACCGACATGCCCAAGGAGAAAAAACTACCGGCATAAATGTCCGAAAGGTAATAATTGAATTCTTAATTATTGCAGAAAATGTTGATTAAAACGTTAAAAGCTTCATAAATGTCTGCTGAATGAAAAGGTGGTGTGGGTTTTTTGGTTTTTGGCTCTTTTTTGGTGCACAGCAAAGCAAGGTTTACTGAGTTGATAGTAAAGTTTATTGAATGATAGAGTACAGAGCTCCCAAAAAGGGAGGAGACTCTAAGGGTTTCCTGAGTGAAAAGCATTTTAATTAAAAGTAATCTTAGGGGGTGCCTGGGTGGCTCAGTTGATTAAGCATCCAATTCTTGATTTTGGCTCAGGTCATGATCTCAGGGTGATGGGATCGAGACCTTTGTTGGGCTCCCTTCTCAGTGGAGAGTTAGCTTGAGATTCTCTCTCTCCCTCTGCCCCTGCCCCCTGAACTTTTTCAAAGAAAATAATTTATTATTTTTATTTTTTTTATTTTTTTAGTAATCTTGGGTTTAGAGGTGCCTGGCTGGCTCTATCAGAAAAGCATATGACTCTTGGTCTCCAGGTTGAGAGTTCAAGCCCCATATTAGGTGCAGAAATGACTTTATTTTTTTAAATTATTTAACAAGAGTACAAATTGGGGGAGCAGCAGCCAGCAGAGGGAGAGGGAGAAGCAGGCTCACTGCTGAGCAAGGAGCCCACTGCAAGACCTGGTCCCAGCACCCTGGGATCATGACCTGAGCCCAAGGCAGATGCTTAACCGACTGAACCACCACCCAGGCGCCCTGTAGAAATTACTTTTTTTTTTTTTTTTTTTAAGATTTTATTGATTTATAAAAGAGAGAGGGCAGAGACATAGGCAGAGGGAGAAGCAGGCTCCCTGCAGGAAGGCCTGATGTGGGATTCAATCCCTAGACCCTGGGATCACTACCTGAGCCAAAGGCCGACTCTCAAATGCTGAAACCACCCAGGTGCCCCTCCTTTTTTTTATTTTTTTATTTTTTTTAAGTAATCTTGGATCCAAATGTGAGAATTGCAGATTAATTTATGCCATTGAATAAGAATGAAGATGATGTCTTAAGTGAAAAGTATTATTTGTTCATTAACACTGCTATTTATTGATTGTGTAACTCTTAGTTATTTAAGTCTGTGCTTCAGTTTCCTTGGTTGTTAAAAGGGACAACTCATAGTTCCTTCAAAGCCTGTTGTTAGGATTAAATATATTACCAACCAGAAGGCTCTTACTAAAGTTGCCTGGCGTAAGCACTACATAAATATAATTAACTGTTCTGTTGTTGTGGCCAGCAGCCTAGTATAATTGTGTAAGGTAAACACAGCCGTAATAACCTTCACTTTTGTATTAGTGCTTTATATTGAAGAGAGAGACAATACATAATGGAAAATAACAGAGTCCAAGGTAATATTTTTTAAGTGATCTAGAACTCCAAAGGAAAGGCACTGCCTGCTTAGGGAAAGCTTTATGATAATGCAACTTTAATAGGGGGCATGAGGAAATTTCAGGTGGAGAAGCAAAAGTTTTATGTGAAAGGGCTCATTTTGTCTAGAGGGTTATATGTTGGCATTATAGTGGAGTTGAAGGTTGGAAATCTCACAGAAGAACTAGAATGAGGAGGCCTTTGAGTATTGGGGCAGTTATGAGGGAGTTTTGTTTTTATTTTGTTTTTATTCCAGTAGTTGGGAGCTACTGATGTTTTTTTTAACCAAGAGGTTAAGATGATGAAAAAGTATTTTAAGGAGGGAAGACTGGAAGCACGGTTGTTGCCCATTATGGCCACAATAACATAATGCAATAATCCAGAGAGAAGGTGGACTAAGATAATGGCAGTAACAATTTAAAAATGGGATTTGAGAGAGGTACAAAGGCAGAACAGACCAGACTTAACTATATTCAGAATTGGGGTTCAGGGATGACTTGAGCATTAAAGATATCACTTTTTTTTTTTAAGATTTTATTTATTTATTTATTCATGAGAGACACACACACAGAAAGAGGGAGAGAGGCAGAGACACAGGCAGAGGGAGAAGCAGGCTCTATGCAGGGAGCCTTACGTGGGGCTCAGCCCCGGGTCTCCAGGATCAGGTCCTAAGCTGAAGGCGGTACAAAACCGCAGAGCCACCCGGGCTGCTCAGATGTCACAATTTTTAATTAGTATGAGATCATCTACCTAATTTTTGCTTGGGTAATTTAAAGATAATTAGAAGTTGTTTTGGGGTTAGGACTAGGGAAATCTAATATTAATTCAGTTTTTCCACATTTTAGTTAAATACAACCTACAATATGCAGAAGGGCTTAGCAGAGAGTATTGACTTTTGACTAGAGCAAAGGAAAACTAGGTTGGAAAGGCATGTCATACTCGTAGCAGTGTAGTTGTGTGATTACAGACACTAAATGCAACTTATGCTATTTGGCAGGGTGGTATTTCCAACATTTTGGAGGAACTGGTTGTCCAGCCTTTGTTGGTTTCAGTCAGTGCACTGACTCTAGCAACTGAAACCGTCCGGAGCATTCTGAAAATTGATGATGTGGTAAGTATAAATAGGTTGTGAATTTCCCTACAAGGTCAAAAAGGCATATATTTTTTTAAGAGTTTTAAGGAGGGGAGCAGGGTGGTGAATACTACTTTGCTGGTCATCAAGGTGATAACAGTTCATACTTTTACAGTCTTTTCTCACTTGTAAAAATAGGGGTGATTTGGTAATTGCTCTTTCATCATTAAAATTCTATCATTACAAGTTGTAGAACTCAAGTTTTTTTCTTTTCAGGTAAATACTCGGTAATCGGATTAACACCGGTCAACTGGTGCTGCTGTGGCCACTAACAGTGCATCTGGAGTGGAAGATCACCTTGGTGTTCTTGCTGTTTGGAAGATTTGTTTCCTTTACGAATCCCTAGGCCTGGTCTTCCAGTGGCACTTGCTTGAAAAATTGTATTGATACAACTTGATTAAAATATTAAATGTTTGATTTCAAAAGGCAGATTAATTTATTGGCCCTTGTCCCCCAACAGTCTGTTACTTCTGATATTCTTAAAAAACCTGTGTAAGAAGAGAAAAAAATGAATTCACATTTGCCTGTTGACTTTCTTGGGTCTCAATCCTGAGTTCTTAAAGTTTTGTGGGGTGTTGTTTTTTCTTATGGAAGTATTGAGAATTTTTAAATGACCCAGTCTGCTCCTCACTCTGATAAATCCCCATTCACACAAAAATATCAAAATGATAATATCCACTGTTTTAAAAATTAACAGTATAGAGGGCACCTGGGTGGCTCAGTTTGTTAAGCATTTGACTTTGGCTCAGGTCATTATCTTGTGAGATTGAGCCCTGTGTCCAGCTCTGTGGGGAGTCTGTTCAAGATCCTCTGTCCCTCTCCCCAGTTCGTGTGTGCGCATGGGCACTATCTCAAATAAATCTTTTTTTTTTTTTTTTTTAAGATTTATTATTTATTAGAGCACAGAGGGAAAGTGAGAAGCAGACTCCCCACCTTGCAGAGATCCTGATGGGCTCGATCCCAGGACCCTGAGATCATGACCCAAGCTGAAGCCAAACACTTAACTAAGGCACCCCAATAAAATCTTATTTTAAAAAACATTTACAGGAAGATACTAAGTGAAAAATGAAGTTTTCCCCATAGCCTATCCTCCCAATCCTTTTCTTTGAAAATATAACTTTGTGTTAATTGGGATTCCTTTTGCAAATAAAAGTATATGCATCTATGTAGCAAATGTTATACATGGGCATTCTTAATGTGTCATTTCAGTAGCTTAGAACCTCTTTGCCTCTGTCCTGATCCAGGCATCCTCTATTGACATGAATCATGTAAAATTTCTAGACTAG
Organism: Canis lupus dingo; assembly: GCF_003254725.2. NCBI lineage: Eukaryota > Metazoa > Chordata > Mammalia > Carnivora > Canidae > Canis > Canis lupus. The sequence continues at coordinate 62,808,374 of NC_064252.1, read as the reverse complement.
TCTCTGCCCTTGCTCTGGCTTCCTTCCAGGCAGTTCTGTACACTAGTGATTTTTTAAAATTTGTCAGGCACAAGTTTTCATGGCTATTAACTGCTTTGGATAAAGGCCAGACTTTTGAAGAAGACCATAAATTGGGCTTACGCAATCTAATACCACTTGGCCCACATCTCTTGGACTCAGTTAAGGGTCCATTTCTGGGTTCTATGCTATTCCATTGATCTTTGTGTCTTGTTTCTGTGTCAGTACTGTACAGTCTTGATAATTACAGCTTTGTAACAGCTTGAACTCTGGAATTGTGATACCACCAATTTCGGGTTTCTTTTTCAACATTCCTTGGACTATTTGGGGTTTTGTGGTTCCATACAAATTTTAGGATTATTTGTTCCAGCTCTGTGAAATAAGTTGATTGTATTTTGATAGTGATTGATTGCACTGAATGTATAGATTGCTCTAGGCAGCATAGACATTTTAACATTATTCTTCCAATCCACGAGCAGGGAACATTTTTCCATTTCTTTGTCTTCCTCAATTTCTTTCATGAGTGTTCTATAGTTATCTGAGTACAGGTCTTTGCTTCTTTGATTAGGTTTATTCCTAGATATCATGGTTTTGGGTGCAGTTGTAAATAGGATCAACTCCTTAATCTCTTTTTTGTCTCATTAGTGTGTAGAAATGCAACTTATTTCTGTGCATTAATTTTATATCCCACCATATTGCTGAATTCCTATATGGGTTCTAGCAATTTTAGGGTGAAGTCATTTGAGTTTTCCATATAGAGTATCCTGTCATCTGCTAAGAGTGAGAGTTCGACTTCTTTGCCGATTTGGATGCCTTTTCTTTTGTCTGATTGCTGAGGCCAGGACTTCTGGTACTATGTTGAACAATGGTGGGGAGAGTGGACATCCCTGTCATGTTCCTAACCTTAGGGGAAAAAGCTCTCCGTTTTTCCCCATTGAGAATATTCGCTATGGGCTTTTCGTATATGGTTTTATGATTTGAGATATGTTCTCTATCCCTACACTGTGAAGACTTTTAATCAAGATGGGATGCTTTGTCAAATGCTTTTTCTGTATCTATGGAGAGGATTATATGGTTTTTGTCCTTTTTTTTTTTTTTTTTTTAATTATTTTACTTATTTATGATAGGCACACAGTGAGAGAGAGAGAGAGAGGCAGAGACACAGGCAGAGGGAGAAGCAGGCTCCATGTACCGGGAGCCTGACATGGGATTTGATCCTGGGTCTCCAGGATCGTGCCCTGGGCCAAAGGCAGGCACTAAACCACTGCACCACCCAGGGATCCCTGTCCTTTTTTTTATTAATGTATATCACATTGATTTGTTGATGTTGAACCACCCTTGCAGCCCAGGAATAAGTCCCACTTGGTCATGGTGAATAATCCTTTACTGTTGGATCCTATTGGCTAGTATTGGTGAGAATTTTTGCATCCATATTCATCGGGGCTATTCTGTAATTCTCCTTTTTGGTAGGGTGTTTCTCTGGTTTTGACTTCAAAGTAATGCTGGCCTCATAGAAAGTTTGGACGTTTTCCTTCCATTTCTATTTTTTGAAACAGCTTCAATCAAATAGGTATTCTTTAAATGTTTGGTTGAATTCCCCTGGCAAGCCACCTGGCTCTGGACTCTTGTTGGGAGATTTTTGATTACTGCTTCAATTTCCTTGCTGGTTATGGGTCTGTTCAGGTTTTCTGTTTCTTCTTGTTTCAGTTTTGGTAGCTCATAGGTCTCTAGGAATGCATCCATTTCTTCCAGATTGCCTAATTTGTTGACATATAGTTGCTTATAATATGTTCATATAATTATATTTTTTCAGTGTTTCTTGTGATCTTTTTCATTCATGATTTTATTTATTTGGGTCCTTTCTTTTTTTCTTTTTGATAAGTCTGGCCAAGGGTTTATCCATCTTAATTCTTTCAAAGAATCAGCTCTTAGTTTTGTTGATCTGTTGTAGCCTTTTGGTTTCTATTTCATTGATTTCTGGTCTAATCTTTATTATTTCTCTTCTTTTAAAAAGAAATATTTATACATGAGAGAGGCAGAGACATAAGCAGAGGGAGAAGCAGGCTCCCTGCGGTGAGCTCTATTCAGGATTTGATCCCAGGACGCTGGGATCAAGACCTGAGCCAAAGGCAGGCACTCAACCACTGAGCCACCCAGGTGCCCCTTTTCTCTTCTGCTGGGTTCAGGCTCTACTTGCTGTTCTTTGTACCACTCCTTTAAGTGTAAGGTTAAGTTGTATATTTGAGACCTATAGATAGGTCTCTATCCCTCCTTAGGATTGCTTTTGCTGTATCCCAAAGTTTTGAACAGTTGTGTTTTCATTTTCATTTGTTTCCATGAATTTGTAAAATTCTTTAATTTCATGCTTGACCCATTCATTCTTTAGTAGGATGCTCTTTAGCCTCCATGTATTTGAATTCTTTCCAAATTTTCTCTTGTGATTGAGTTCCAGTTCAGAGTATTGTGGTCCAAAAATATGCAGGGAATGAACCCAGTCTTTTGGTACTGCTTAAGACCTGATTTGTGACCCAGTATGTGATCTTTTCTGGAGAATGTTCCATTGCATCTGACAAGTAATTAACTGAAAATAACTAATTTGGTAAATGGTAAGTCTTAGTGTGTTTAGATGGCTATTTCTGGATTATCTAGAATTTAATTCAGTTTACTCTCATTTTAATGGATAATGAAGTATATTCTAAAAACTTTTAAGTCAAAATACTGTAATCCAAATGACTTATATTTGTTGTTTTTTGAAATTTTATTAGAGCACACAAGCAGGGGGGGCGGGGGAGGCAGAGGGAGAGGGAGAAAAAAGGCTTCCAGCTAAGAAGAGAGCGTGATGTGGGGCTCGATCCCAGGACCCTGGAATGATGTGAGCCAAAGGCACATGTTTAACCAACTGAACCACCCAGGTACCCCAAATGATTTATATTTGAATTTAACCATTACTCAGCACAAGATTTATAGGTTATATCTAAATAATAGAAATTGTTTATATAACAAAAATTTTAAAGATTTTTACTTAACTCATGAGACAGAAATGCAGAGACAGGCAGAGGGAGAAGCCGGCTCCCTACAGGAAGCCCGATGCAGAACTTGATCCTGGAACTCCAGGATCACACCCTGAGCCAAAGGCAGACGTTCAACTGCTGAGCCACCCAAGCGTCCCAATAACAAAGTTTTTTTTTTTTTTTCCAATAACAAAATTATTAAAAAGGGAACTCTTGAAAGGACAAGTTTCTTACTCATTTTTTCTGTTAAATTTGTTTTGATCTGTATTAAACCACTAAGTATGAGTATGGTTTTGTTTTGTTTTAAGATTTTATTTATTCATGAGAGACAGAAGGGCAGAGGGAGAAGCAGGCTCCATGCAGGGAGCCTGACGTGGGACTCCATCCCAGGTTTCCAGGACCACGCCCTGGGCTGAAAGCAGTGCTAAACTGCTGAGCTGCCCGGGCTGCCCTAAACCAGTTATATTTTAGGAAATGGGAGACCAAATAAGATTACTCAAAAAGAGATCTTTATATAGTTATATAATTCTAAAACAAAGGGAAATCTATCTTGTTAAATATTAAAAGATGGGCTTTTTTAATAAGGGAGGGGTACCTGAGTGACTGTCAATTAAGCGTCTGCTTTGGGCTTAGGTCATGATCCCAGGACTCTGGGATTAGCCTCCCTGCTGAGTAGGGAGCCTGCTTCTCCCTCTCCCTCTACTGCTCCTCCCGTTTGTGCACACTCTCAAGTAAATAAAGTCTTAAAAAATAATAATAGATGGAATAGTATTGTGCCCTAATGGGGCAAAGATTTTGCACACTTCGCTTTTATTCTCTTGAGTGCTAATTACTCCTAACCATTAACTTTTTATTATGAAAAATCTCAAATACTTAAAAAAGTTTAAAGAATTAGCATGAACCATTATATATCCTTGTCTAAACAATTACTGGCATTTTGCCACATTGAAATTCTGTAAATGACATTCCTAAAAATGATGATATGCAAAATTGTGCAACAGATATCATAGGACTTGGGAAATGCGATTAAGGACACAACATTCAAAAACTTCATCAGGAACAAATCTAATAGAAACATACACGTGTTAAATAGTTAAATACATTCGATATTAAATATGCCACTTTACCTTGAGAAATACCTAAAACTGGCTTGTGACAGTGGATATTAAGTTGCAGCTATCATTGCAAAGTGATAGGGTTATCCTAAACATGACAAAGTTGTGACACCTGATGTGGATAGGTGTAGCTCGTAACAGTGAATTGATGTACCAATGCATATTGAGGTTTTGTATGTATGTTATTAGGCAGTTTAATTTAGCTGGGTGCATTTTTCTTGTGCTCACCTTTTTCTGAGGAAATTACAAGCAAATTTTGAAATTAGCATTTTGCTCAAGTTGTCCACTTGTTGGTTTAAGGTTTTTCTCGACATTTTTACTATAACATGTCTAAGTGTAGATCCCTTTGAATTTTTTGCCCTTGAATATACAGATTATTTTTCCAGTAATCTTGTTCATGGAGATAAAGATCAAAATTCAGAATAACTGAAGTGGCTAGAAGTTGGACAAAGTACTACAAGAGGAAGCTTGTGTGGAAGAGTAGTCTTGAGTTCTTGGCTGAGTATTTATTTTTCTATCTGGGGGCTCTTTTCTAGAGTCCATGGAACAACCATCTGGAAGGTAGTAGGCCGAAGTTTACAAAGGACCAGGAAAATTCAGTAGAGCCTACAGAAGGCTATTATTGCCTTAGCATTGATGCTAAATGAGCTCTGCAATAAAGACTTCTCTAGACTCTTCAAAACAGGTTTTCTTTTTTTTTTTTTAAGATTTATTTATTTATTCATGAGAGACAGGCAGAGGGAGAAGCAGGCTCCATGCAGGGAGCGTGACGTGGGACCTGATCCCGGACCCCAGGATCACAGCCCGAGCCGAAGGCAGGCACCCAACCTGCTGAGCCACCCAGGTGTCCCCATAACAGGATTTTTTTTAAAGGATCAAACTAATCCCAAATAGCTATGTATCAAAGCAAAACTTCAGGGTCCCAGAGTGGTTTAGTCAATCATCCAGCTCTTGATTTCAGTGCAGGTCTCAGTCTCAGGATCATGGAATTGAACCCTGAGTTGGGGAGGAGTCAGCGGGGAGTCAGCATGGGGTTCTCCCTCTACACCCCCCGCCATGCATGCACACTCTCTAAAATAAGTAAATCTTTTTAAAAAATTGAAAACTTTAAATGATAAAATCCAGCACTCAGTAACTTAAAATTCATGATATCTGACAATTCAATCAAAAATTATTGGTCATGCAGATGAAAGGACAATGAAAAAGTGGGGATCTGTAAAGGAGTGGTTTTGTGTTACTGAAATTAAGCTGGCATAAATTCAGGTTAGAGTGTTATGAATTTAAGATGTTAAATGTCTCCATGGTAACCACAAAGAAAATAGCTATAGAATATACACAAAAGAAAATAGGGGAGGAATTTAAATATTTCACCATAAAAAAAGACAAAAGACACAGATGCCTGGGTGGCTCAGTTGTTAAGCATCCAGCTCTTGGTTTCCACTGGGCTCATGCTCTCGGGGTCCTGGGATTGAGCCCCATGTCAAGCTCCCTGTTAGGGAGCCTGCTTGTCTCCCTCTCTCTGCCCCACCCCTTTCACACTCACTCTCTCTAAATGGATTAAAAAAAAAAAAAAGACAAGTCAGGAAATGGACAAAAAACAATGTAAGACCTATTTAAAAATGACGGGGGCACCTCGGTGGCTCAGGCAGTTAAGTATCTGATTCTTGGTTTTGGCTCAGGTCATGATCTCAGGGTCTGAGATCAGCCCCAGGTCCAGCTCTACACTCGCTGGGATGCTGCCTCCCTCTGCCTCTCCCCCTGCTGGTGTGAACACTCACAATTTTTTAAAAAGAGAGTGCATGTGCACGAGGGAGGGAGGAGCAGAGGGAGAGAGGAAGTCCTCAAGCAGACTCCCTGCTGAGTGTGGAGCCCCATGTTGGGCTTAATCTCACCACCCTGAGATCATGACCTGAGCGGAAACCAGGAGTCAGATGCTCAACCAACAGCCACCCAGGCGCCCTAATAAGTAAATCCTTAAAAAAAGAGAAAAATGACAGACATAAGTCCCTCCTTATCAGTAATTACTTACAATGTAAATAGGTTAAACTCTTCAATCAGAAGACCAATTGGCAGAAAGGATACAAACATGATCCAACTAGTTTGTCTAGTTTTGGATTTCACTTGAGATCCAAAGACAAATAGATCAAACATGAAAGGGTGATGTAAAGAATCCCTATAGGGGTGCTTGAGTGGCTCAGTTTAGTGTCCAACTCTTGATTTCAGCTCAGGTCATGATTTCAGAGTCATGAGACTGAGCCCCATATCTGAGCCCTATATCAGGCTCTACACTAAGTGTGAAGCCTGCTTAAATTCTGGGGTGCCTAGGTTGACTCCATTGGTTGAGTGATGGTCTTTTAGTTTTGGCTCACGTCATGGTCTCAGGGTCTTGAGATGGAGTCCACATTGGGCTCCATGCTCAGCAGGGAGTCTGCTTGAGATTCTCTCCCTCTGCCCCTCCCCCCACTTTGGTGCGCACACCAAATAAATAAAAATAAATTTTTTTTAAGATTTTATTTATTTATTCATGAGACACACAGAATGAGAGAGACAGAGACACAGGCAGAGGGAGAAGCAGGCTCCATGCAGGGAGCCCGATGTGGGACTCGATCCTGGGTATTCAGGATCGGGCCCTGGACTGAAGGCAGCACTAAATCGCTGAGCCGCCAGGGCTGCCCGATAAAAATAAATCTTAAAAAAGGTTCTCCCTCTCCCTTCCCCCCTTCTCTCTCATACTCTACAAAAGCAAACAAAAAACAACAACAAAACCCCAAGTGGCTATACTAATAACAGACAAAACAATTTAAATTTTTTTTAAGATTTTTAAAATTTGGGATCCCTGGGTGGCACAGCGTTTTGGCACCTGCCTTTGGCCCAGGGCGTGATCCTGGAGACCCGGGATCAAATCCCACGTCGGGCTCCCAGTGCATGGAGCCTGCTTCTCCCTCTGCCTATGTCTCTGCCTCTCTCTCTCTCTCTCTGTGTGACTATCATAAATAAATTTTTTTTAAATTTTTAAAAAAAAGACTTTTAAAATTTCCTTAACACAGAGCACAAGAAGAGGGAACGACAGAGGGAGAAGCAGGCTCCATACAGAGCAGGGAGCCAGATGTGGGGCTTGATCCCAGGACCCTAGGATCATGACCTGAACCAAAGGCAGATGCTTAACTGACTGAGCCACCCAGGTGCCCCTAGAATTTAAATTTTAAGAAGTTAAAAGAAACAGGACATTATATGTAAAAAGGCTCAATCTACCAAGTAAGTATAACAATTACAAATACTTATGCACCTAACAATAACATCAAAATGTATGAAGCAAAAACTGACAGAATTAGCACATGTGGGTGGCTCAGCAGTTGAGCATCTGTCTTCAGCTCAGGTCATGATCCTGGAGACCTGGGATCAAGTCCCGCATCAGGCTCCCGGTAAGAGGCCTGCCTCTCCTTCTGCCTGTGTCTCTGCCTCTCTCTCTCTGTGTGTGTCTCTCATGAATAAAGAAATAAAATCTTTAAAAATAAATAACAGAAGAAGACATACAGAGAGCCAACAAGTACATGAAAAGGTATTTAACATCACTAATCATTAGGGAAGTGCAAATCAAAACTATCATGAGATACCACACCTGTTAGAATGGCTATTCTCAAAAAGATAACAGTGTTGGTAAGGGTGTGGAGAAAAGGGAACCTTTGTGCACTGTTGGTGGGAATGTAAATTGTTGCAGCCACTGTAGCAAACAGTGGAGGTTCCTCAAAAAATTAGAACTACCATATGATCCAGCAATTCCACTTCTGAATATTAATCCGAAGGAAATGAAAACACTAATTCAAAAAGATACATGCACTTCATATTCATTCAACCTTTTCAACAAATCCTATTACAACAGCCAAGATATGGAAGTAACCTGTGTCCATCAATAGCTGAATGGATAAGGATAAAGAAATGGAATAGTATTCAGGCATAATAAGAAAATCTTGCTATTTGTGACAATATGGATGGACTTTCAGGGCATTGTGCTAAGTGAAATATATCAGAGACAAATACTGTATGATCTCACTTATATGTAGTATCTAAAAACATAAAAATGAACTCATAGATACAGAGAACAAATTGGGGGTTGCCAGAGGTGGGGGGTGGGGGGTGGGAGTTGTGGTGAAGTGAATGAAGATGGTTAAAAGGTACAAGGTTCTAACTAAGTCATGGGGATATAAAATACAGCATAGTGACTGTAGTTAATACTGTATTATATATTTGAAAATTGCTAAAAGTAAATCTGAAAAGTTCTCATTTACTGTGATCATTTTACAATCTATAGAAATATCAAATCATGTACTTAAAACTCATGTTAATTATTTCTCAATAAATAAAGAAATTTAAAAATAACAAGGTAAACTGGAAAATTATAAAATTGTAGAAATTAACATTCTTTTAAGCAACCAATAGATCAAAGAAAAGTCACTAGGGAAATTAAAATGTACTTAGAGATGAATAAAAATGAAAACACAACATACCAAAACTTATGGGAAACAGTGAAAGCAGCACTAAGGGGGAAATTTATAAATATAAAACAAGAAAGATCTCAAATCAACATCCTAACTGTACAATTTAAGGAACTCTGACAAGAGAGCAAAGACCATTCAATGGGGAAAGGGCAATCTTTTCAACAAATGGTGCTGGAAAACTGGATGTCCACATGCTGAAGAATGAGGTTGGACCCTTATCAAACACTATATATGAAAAATTAACTCAAAGTAGATCAAATATGTACATGTAAGACAAAACAATAAAACTTTTAGAAGAAAACCACGTTGGATTTGGCAGTGATTTCTTCAATATGACACCAAAAGCATAGGTAACAAAAGAAAAAAAATAAAATGGACTTCACAAAAATTTAAAAGTTTTGTGTATCAAAAGGCACTATCAACGAAGTAAAAAGCAACCTACAGAAAGGGAAAAGGTATTTGCAAATCTTATCTTTCATAAGGGATTAAATTCTAGAATATGTACAGAATTCCTAAAACTAAGCAACAATAAGCAAAAAACAAACAATTTACAAACCCAATTCAAAAATGGGCAAAGGACTTGAGCAGACATTTCTCCAGGGAACGTACATACACAAATGGCCAATAAGCGCATGAAAAGATGTCCAACATCACTAAACATTAGGGAAATGCAAGTTAAAACTACAATGAGATACCATCTCACACCCATTAGGATGGCTACTATAAAAACCTAACCAAGCCAGAAAGCAACAAGTGTTGAAAAGGATGTAAAAAAATTGGAACCCTTGTGCACTGTTGATGGGAACGTGAAATGGTACAGCTGCTGTTGAAAACAGTAGGACAGTTCCTCAAAAAATTAAAACTAGGATTACCATATCATCTAGCAATTCTGCTTCTGTGTATACACCCAAAAGAACTGAAAGCAGGCTCTCAAAGAGATACTTGTACACCCTCATTCATAGTAACATTATTCACAAAGGCTAAAACATGGAAGCAACCCAAGTGGCCACTGATGAATGAATGGATAAGAAAAATGTAATATTTATATATAATATGTATATTATATACATATACACACACACATACATACAGTGGAAGATTATTCAGGCTTTTAAAAGGAAGGAATTTCCGGGATCCCTGGGTGGTGCAGCGGTTTGGCGCCTGCCTTTGGCCCAGGGCGCGATCCCGGAGACCCAGGATTGAATCCCACGTCGGGTTCCCCATGCATGGAGCCTGCTTCTCCCTCTGCCTGTGTCTCTGCCTCTCTCTCTCTCTCTCTGTGACTATCATAAATAAATAAAAATTTAAAAAAAAATAAAAGGAAGGAATTTCCAACATATGCTACAACATAAATGAACCTTGAGGACATTATGCTGGATGAAATAAACCAGTCACAAAAAAGATAAATATGATCCCACTTATATGAAGTACTTAGAGTACTCAAAAATCATAGAAACAGAAAGTAAGAATGGTGGTTGCCAGGGCTGGCAGGATTGGAGAATGGGAAGTTCTCATTCTGGGAGTGTGGCATTTCAGTTTTACAAGAGGAAAAGTCCTGGGGATGGTTGGTAGTGATGGTTACACAATAGGGCAAATGTATTTAATACCACTGAACTATATGCTTATAAATTGTTAAGATGGTAAATTTTATGTATATTTTGCCACAATAAAAACTGAAAACACACCAGTCACATAAAGAAGCAGGAAACTATGTATAATGGAGAAAAAAATCAACCAAGAGAAACAAATCCAGAAATGATAGAATGTCAGACTTAACAGCTTTTAAAACAAATTTTATTTATTTATTTATTTATTTATTTATTTATTTATCTATCTATCTATCTATCTATCTATCTATCTATCTATCTATCTATTTGAGAGAGAGCATGAGTCGAGGTGGGAGGAGAGGAGCAGAGGGAGGAGAAGCAGACTCCCTACTGAGCAGGGAACCCTATGCGGGGCTCAATCCCAGAACCCTGAGATCATGATCTCAGCTGAAGGCAGGCATTTAACTGACTGGGCCACTCAGGTGCCCCCTGAAAACAGCTTTTATAAATTTTCCATGTACACTCAAGCATGTAAAAGAAAATATGAACATGATGAGGAGAAAATGAAGGATATAAGATAGATTGAAATGAAATGTTTACAAATGAAAAATTCAATACTCTGGATAGGATTAATAGCAGTTTAGATATTGCTGGAGAAAAGGAGTAAACTTGAGGGAATGACCTCAGAAACTATCCAAAATAAAGCACAGAAAGAAATGGAATTGATTTTGTAAATTGATTTTGTATCCACCAACCTTGTTAATTTATATCACTCTAATAACTTACCTCTCTTTTTGAGAGATCTTCTACACAATTAAGTCATTTGTAAGTATTGAGAGTTTTTCACCCTCCCTTTCCAATCCATATACCTTTCATTTCTTTTTCTATCCTTTCTCGCTGGCTAGGACCTAGAGTACAAATGCAGAATAGAAATGATCACAGTGGGTGTGGTCGCCAGATAGCAACTAATAATTTCTGCCTTCTGGTATTCACAATCTTGTGTAACCCCCACCCTTTCCCTCAGTGCACCAGGGTTGGATGATAGCATATGATCACCAGGCATGGAACAGAAGGGATAGGTCACTCCCAGGATTAGATCATAAAACACCGTAGATTCTGTCTTGGACACTCTGGTTTTTGCTCTCTCCTGAATTATTTGATCTTGAGAGGAACAAGCTGCTATGAAATGGAGCTTTATGGAGACAGGCCTTCAGCGGACAGCCAGCAAGGAAATAAGGCCTGTCAACAATCACATGAGTGAGCTTGGAAGCAGATTCTTCGATCTCTCAGTTGAGCCTTGAAATGACTGTGTCCCTAACAACTTGACTTACCCTTTAAGAAATCCTGAGCCTGAACCATTCAGCTAAGCTATCCCAAACTTCTGACCCTTAGAAACTAGATGAGGTAATTATGTTTTATTGTTTTAGAGAAGTACTTTATATAACATTACATAGATAATTAATACAGAGGGCATCTTGGTTTCACCCATCTTTTCACCAATAAGTATGATTGTTATTTTTTGTTTGTTTGCTAGATGTCCTTTATTGAGTTAAGGAATTTTCCTTTTGTTCCTAGTTTCTTAAGAGATTTGTTTTAAACATGTATGGATGTCAATTTTTTTGGTATTTTTTTTTTTAAGATTTTACTTATTCATGAGAGACACGAGAGAGAGAGGCACAGACACAGGCAGAGGGAGAAGCAGGCTCCATGCAGGGAGTCTGATGTGGGACTGGATCCCTGGTCTCCAGGATCACACCCTGGGCTGAAGGTGGCGCTAAACTGCTGAGCCACCCGGGCTGCCCAATTTTTTGGTATTTATTTGAGATTATTTTATGACTTTTCTGCTTATATTAGTCTTTTCAAAGAATTAATTTTGGCTCTGTTGATTTTCTCTATTGCACATTTGTCTTACATTTCTTTAGTTTTACATGCTTATTATTTCTACTTTCTTTTGAATTTTTTTTTCTTTTTTTTTTTTAATTCATGAGAGACAGAGAGGTACAGAGACACAGGCAGAGGGAGAAGCAGGCTCCATGCAGGGAGCCCCATGCGGGATTTGATCCTGGAACTCCCAGATTATGCCCTGACCCAAAGGCAGATGCTCAAACACTGAGCCACCCAGGCATCCCTTATTTCTACTTTCTTTGGGTATTTCCATACTTCTACTTTTTTTTCTTCTTAAGTTGGATTATATTAGTTCACTAATTTTGAGCCTTTTTTTTTTTTGAGCCTTTCTTTTCTAACATAAGCATTTAAGATTAGTTCCTAGAACACTGCTTTAGCAACATCCTACACAAAACACTTTTTTTTTTTTTAAAGATTTTATTTATTTATTCATGAGAGACAGAGAGAGAAAGAGGCAGAGACACAGGCAGAGGGAGAAGCAGGCTCCATGCAGCCTGATGTGGGATTTGATCCCGGGACTCCAGGATCATGCCCTGGGCCGAAGGCAGGCGCCAAACCACTGAGCCATCCAGGGATCCCCCCACAAAACACTTTTTTGAAGTTTATTACTTTTATAATTTTTAAGTGTACAATTCAGTGTTTTTAGCATATTCACAGCTATCACCACTAATTCCAGAACATTTTTTTAAAAGATTTTATTTATTTATTCATGAGAGACAGAGAGAGAAAGAGAGGAAGAGACATAGGCGTAGGGTGAAGCAGGCTCCATGCAGGAAGCCCGATGTGGGACTCGATCCCGGGACTCCAGGATCACACCCTGGGCCGAAGGCACATGCTAAACCGCTGAGCCACCCAGGGATCCCCCAGAACATTTTCATCACCCCAAACAAAAGCCCCATTCCCTCTAGTAGTCACTCCCTATTTCCCCTCTCCCCAGTCCCGGGAAACCACTAACCTTTCTGTCTCTGTGGACTTGCCTATCCTGGACATTTCATAGAAGTGGAATCAGACTGTGTGTGGCCATTTCTTTCACTCAGCATAAGGTTTTCATGGTTCATCAACCTTGTAGTATGTATCAGAAGTTCATCCCCTGTTTTTAGTGTAAATTCATGACCCTCTGCCCCTGTATTAATACCTTGGAACTTCAATTTAGCATTTATTACAACAAATGTTATAGTCTAAAGTTAAAACACATTTTTGCAATTTCAATATCAAATTGCATACAGAACAAATAAACTTTACATAATAACAAGACATTTCCATCCATGACTGGGACATGCGAGCCTTCATATTGATCTCAGCCCCCCACAGGTGCTTTTTAAGTCATGAAGGTTATCCTCAGCTTCATTAGTCTCTGGCTCAGCCCTGGTTCTTCTTGTGCTGATATGGCTATAGGAACAGCAACTGTGGCAGGAGTTAAAAACAGCTGTAGCAGCCTCTTCCTTCTTATGTTTCTTTTTTGGGGGGCCTGTTCTTTCTTTTCTTTTCTTTTCTTTTTTTTTTCTTTTCTTTCTTTTCTTTCTTTCTCTTTCTTTCTTTCTTCTCTTTCTTCATCTTTCTCTTTCTATGTCCTTCTTTGGGATTCCTTGCAGTAATGGGTTTGGTGGCAGGCTTTCAGTCTTTTTGATCAGTGACATGTTTATAGTGACATGTTTATAGTGACATCTGTTTATAGAGGGTGACTGAGACTGGACAGGGGATGGAGGTGCTTGGGGGTTTTAGCTACTGGCTCAGGAGACTCTGAGGTCTGTGGAGCTGGAGGCCACTGGGAGATCAAATGCTCTTTTTAGGTAGATAGGCTCAGGGAAGACTCTTTTCCATGCTTTGATAGCAATGCAGGTGAAGTCTGTTGCCGACTTCTTTGGGGGGTGAAGAATGAAAGACCCTTTGGGTGGAGATGGTGATGCCCTTGTTTAGGAGGTGGAGAAGAAACACACATCTCATCTGTTTTGGAGGAGACCGTCTTGAGAATATTGAGCACTGATGTGGGGTAGGAGAAGGGGGCTCTTCCCTCAGTAGCATCATGGAAGACCTTGGAAGACCAGCGTCTTGAAGAGGAGTGAGGAGGAAAACGGCATCCTCTACTGGTGATGAGGAGGGAATCCACCTACCACAAGGGAATCCTCTTCCTGGCCCTTTGGCTTTCGTGGTGAGAAAGAGGCCTGAGAATCCACACCATTTTTCAAATGGGACCCCTTGAGTCGCTCATCATCATCTAAAAGGAGGATCCAGAGTCAGATGAAGACTGCTGGTTTTGTCATCTGGTTTGGTGTCTCTGCTGCACAGAATCTGTGGCAACCATTTTGCCACCTTTATGTTCTCTTTATGAACTCTTTTCCAGGTTTTGGGGCTGGCGAGAGGGGCTCTTTTCTCATTACCTTTATATTGTGTCCCTTTACCTGAAGGTCTCCTTAGAGATACAGAAACATGAGCTTGTCGGTACAGCTTGGCTGCTGGGAGGTTGGGAAATGAATTTTTGGTGTTGTTGCTGGAGATATTGGTGCCTTCTCCTCAGAGGGCATGTGAAGGACATAACCTACAAGTTTTTTTGAGGGAGCCAGATGTTTTTTGTGATTGGCAACCAGACAAAGCAGACAATGAGCTATTTCTAGACAAGGATGCTGATGAGTACTTTTTTCTGTCTCTCTTCTAAGCCTTGATGGAGTTCAAGGAGATAGCGACCTCCCTAGGGATGGCTTGCTGCTAGGTGAGCCAACCAGGTCAAGCATGAGAAGAATAGTGTCTTGGTCAAATCTCTTTTTCTTCCCCCCCCCCCCCCCCCCCGGAAAGGTTCGTAGGCTCTGGTACAGATTCAGGTTGGGGAATTTTCAGTATGTCACTGAAGTGGTGACTTGTACTGAAGGTTCTTTTTAGTTTTCTTGAAGATTCTGGGAATGCTGGTTTTTCTTTTTCTGGGGCTGGGGAAGGACTCTGGCTCATGGTTCTGATGGGGAAATTGAACATAATTGTGCTTTCTCTCTCTCCTCACTGGGCAGGATTATCTTCTAGGGAAAAGAGAGACGAATTGGAGTCTTCTTGGGCTTCAGGAAGACTCTCTCCTTTCTCTCTCTCTGCTGCTTTTTCTTTCTTTCTGCTCTTTATCTTTGTTTTCACCTTGCTTTTTCATAAATGCCAATGTTTCTTTTCATTCTGCCTCTGCTTTATTTCTCCTTCGGGTCTGGGAAAGCAGAATGTATTCCAGTGATGTCGCATAGGAGGAGCCAAAGTTCTCCCATAAACTAACTTTCCAGCACTTTTTTTTCCATTCAAAAACCCAGTCAGGTTGATTCTCATAATACTGGAGTCTGGAGTCTCCAAATATACCCAAAAGAGTTGGGTCAGAGGCACAATGGGACGCTTACTCTGCTGTAACCTAATAAGGTGATGGTACTACATACTTAAATTCAAGGAGTAACTTCTATTTTGGTTCAGTCCTTCACTTCCAATTGGTTGTAAACTCAGTCACAACATCCTCTTCAAACCCAAGAATTTCTGTTACTTGTTTTGTTATCCAAGGCTTTGTAACCTCCAGATTTGCTTTGCTCATATCTGCCAATTTTTCTAGGCATTCTGTACATTTCAGCTATTTCAGTAGCTTCTGTTTGTTGCTGAAGCAATGATCTTATTTTGCAGTTGTTCTATAGAAGAATCCCAGGGTCATGTTGTTCTAACATCACTTCTTTACTCCAAGTGCCAGAGCTCTTTTTTTCACCTGGCTGAGGCTTTCTCAGAGTTACATTGCAGTTTCAACCTCCTCCAACACAATTATTCTACTTTCCCTCTCTTTTCTAAGGTGTTAGACTATATCTTGGTCTGGAGACTTCCTACTCCTCCTTTTATCTTTCACAGGAATTTCCCCCAGTAAATCTCTTGCACTTCCAACTCCTTGGTGTCTGCTTCTTGAAAGACTTAAACTGACAGAAAAAAGAAAAAAGAAGAGAAAAAAGGAAACAACCCAAGTAACCATCAACAGGTATATGGATAAACTTTAAAAAGTAAAAAAGTGGGGTGCCTGGCTGGCTCAGTTGGTAGAGTGTGCAACTCTTTATCTTGGGCTGTGGGTTCAAGCCCCACAGTGGGGGGTAGAGATTAAAAATAAAAATCTTTAAGAAAAAAGTGAAAAAAGACAATGTTAATACTGCAGATTAAATTTGAGTATCCCTTGTCTGTAACTCTTACATTAGAAAGAGCACACACACATACAAAAAAATTAAAAACGAAGAAAATTCTTCCAGTATTGGAAAGCTATTATCTTTCAGCAAAGAATACTATTCAGCACTTTAAACTGAACAGGCTGCTCATATACACAACATGGATGAATTAAAAACAAAAACCAAAAGAAACTAGTATTCTGAGCAAAAAACCTGAAAGCAAAAGGAGTACATACTACATGATTCCATTTATGTGAAGTTCTAGAACAGTCAAAGGGATGGAATGGGGGATAAGCTGGGAAGGGGCACAAGAGATCTTTCTGGAATAATGGAAATGTCCTGTATCTTTCTTTGCTATTTCAAATTTTTACTTAAATTCTAGTTAACACATAGTGTAATACTGGTTTCAGGAATAGAATTTAGTGATTCATCAGTTACATATAACACCCAGTGCTCATCATAACAAGGGCCCTCCTTAATCCCCATCACCTATTTAGTCCATCCTCCACCCATCTCCTTCCATCAACCCTCAGTTTGTTCTCTATAGTTAAGAGTCTCTTACGGTTTGCTTCCCTCTGTCTCTCTTTTTTTCTTTCCCATATGTTTATCTGTTTTGTTTCTTAAATTCCACAAATGAGGGAAATCATATGGTATTTGTCTTTCTCTGCAAATGTTCTATATCTTAGTACTAGTATGATCTCATGAGTGTATGTATTTGTCAAAATTCAACTATGCATTTAAGATGTTTAATTCACTGTGTATGTTACCTCTCGATACAAAAGTACAGAAACCATTCTTCTTATGATGACGTAAGATTTGTCATTTTGCTCTTATAAATCTGTCCATTTCTGCCCTATATACTTTGCAGCTATATCATTAGATATCTGCAAATTTAGAATATTGTTGGCAAATAAAAACTTTTCTGCTCTTCTACATACACACATGACCGGTCCTCCATACTTATCCCTCTATTCTGTTCTAATCTTCCATGTGCAGTGCTTCAGCATGTAGGTCTGTCTTGCTGTTTTGGGGTCAGGCCCCAAGAGGGGCACGTGTGGCCACAGAACCATCTGCATGTGAATGACTAGAAGTCCCTATATTTATGGCATCCATATACCTCATAAGCTTCTAGCTCTAGCTTCTGCTCAGAATCCAACCAGTACCCGTTCCAGTATGCAAAGCAAGTCTCAGCCAAAACAAAGAACAGCCTGAAGGAGGTGGGGAAATGGGGGATTTTGCAGATACTCACACTCCAGCTCCATATGCAAGAAACGCTTGGTAAGAAGAGTTCAGAGGTGCCTGGCTGGCTCAGTCAGTAGAGAGTGTGACTCTTGATCTCAGAGTCCTGGTTCAAGCTCCATGATGGATGTAAAGCTTGATTAGAAAAGAAAAAATGATTTAAAAAAAGAAAATGAGCTCAGACCTCAGAGATAAGTTCTAGGCAGCACATGCACATGCAGCACATGCTGCAGCTTAGGGCTCCTGGGCACGACGAGGCTGAAGGATAGGGAGGAGAGGGTGATGGCAGCCTCAGCCTGAGGCAGCAGGGACTTAGGTAGCAGGTGGCTGAGGCTGCACCGCAGTCCCATGGGACAGGGGGAAGCCGCCTCTTGAAACGCCCAAATCTTGAGTGGGGAGCTGCTGATGGGGTGGGGTGGAGGTGGGATGTGTCTGCGGCTACTGTTCCAAGTTGGTGGACCCTTGCCCCTTGCAGCAAAGGCCCGCTTCGTGCACCTGCAATTTCAATCACTGGTGGGTGGGCCAGGCTCCACCTAACTCTGGGCTTTGATTGGTCAAACCAAGAAAAAAAAGGAAGAAAAAAGACCGGTAGCTCTCAGGTCAATCAGCAGAACGTACCTCTGCTCCCCCTTCTCGGGCTCCGGCGGAGCCGTGTCAGGTAACAGGTGCGAACCACGCGGCTGCTCTGAGGTCGCCGCGCGACAGCATCGCCTGCTTTCCGCCGCCGCCTTCACTACCGTGTTAGTTCAGTGAATGAAAACGCGCTATTGTTTTTTCCTACAAAGCGAGTCGTTTCGCCGGTACGAGGCGAGCAGTGCGCACCTGGGCGGCGAGGCGGAGGCTGGCGCAGAGGCGCCCCTTCCCGCCCGCCAACCCTCTAAGCCGGCGAAGGCTCAGCCTCGCGCCGCGCCTCCCGGAAGCGCCCGCCCCGGGTTTCCCGCCGCCGGAAGGGGAGTCCGGGGGCCTTTTGGCCCCTCGCGGCCCCTGTAGCGTCCCTGGTTACGGCGCCCTTGGTAACCGCCCGCCCCAGCCGGGAGCCGCCGGGTGGCGGGAGTCCGCGCCCGCTCCCCGGCCCCGGGCGAGCGCGGGCCTCGGCGGCGCGGCCATGGCAGCCTCGCAGCGAGCGGCGACCCCGGCGGCCGCCCGCCTCCAGTCCCCGGGAGATTCCAGCCCCGGAGCGCAGGCCGCCCAGTCCCAACGCGAAGACCCCTCGGAGGCTGCGACGGCGGCGGCCGCGGCCTTGAGGGACGAGGAAGACGGAGAGGAGGCGGCGCCGCGGGCGCAGGCGCGGGTAATGCAGGGGCGGCCGCGGGCCGCGGCGGGGTGTGCGCCGGGTGCTGGCTGGCGGGCGGTTCGGGTCCCGCTGGGTGAGCGGCGGCCTCGCGGCCGGGAGGCGCGACGCCCTGCCCAACCCCCTCCCCCAGTGGGCCCGGTCCGCACCTTCTCTGCACCCCCACGGTAGGTACTCAGAACCGGGGCGCTGGATTGGAAGATCTTTTAATTTTCCACAAAGAGATCGTTGCAAAAAAAGATTTCTTGGAGAGCCTCCATTTCTAGAGAGCATCAAGTATAGAGCTTTACTTCTCTTGCTCCAGCATCTGTCGCACTTGCAAAAGCAGTTACTGCTTTTTCTTTTCAACTTGCGGAGAACTGATGTACCCCATAGTGCATGACTCATAAAACTCAGGCGAATCAGCTGTGCTGTCAGGTGTGTTTTGTTGTCCCTTTAAAGTCTTGGTTATTGGTGCATTTTTTAAAAATTTTATTATTTTTTTTTTAATTGGTGCATCTTCACAGTGTACAGGAGAGGCGGTGTTTAAACCCATTCAAGAGTTCAGGGGGGCACATCATACACAGATGAACGTTAAGCATCCAGAGAAACAAATGACTGAGGTTCCAGTTTCCTAAACGACTCTTCAGGGTGAGAAAGCCCCTTGACAGATCAATGTTCAGTGTCAAATGTGTTGTGAGCACCTGCCCATCAGGTAGAGGGCTGAGTTTGCCATCTACTCTGTTCCCTTAAAAGATGGGACCATTGAATTTTAGCTAGCCATGTGCAGATATAAACCTTACCCCCAGTTAAAGATTCTTAATACCGTTTGTCCAGAGCATCTCAGATACAAACCATTATGGTCTATGGCTAAAAAAATCACTGGTATTTTGGAATTCTAACCTAAACACTAAAATTCTATCCTAAACACTAAAAGTGTTTACGGAGAAAATCTGTAGCAACACCTTCAATGGTCAGTATTTCACCAGCGGACAAACTACCCGAGGTCATCCAGAGTAAGGTACATTGAGACCCTGAACATGAACCAAGGTCAGAGTCCTGGGAACAGTTTCATTCATAATAAAGCTTCCCCACAAAACAAATCTCAGAACCAACAAAGGAGGCAAAGTGATAGAGGAAAAAGATTTGAGTGAAGGAAGAGGATTGGGAATCCTGGACAGGATCCATTCTCTGCCATTTGTGAGGTGATACTAAGATGTAACTTTCTTCAATCTCAGTTTCCTTGTATGTAAAAGAACTCTAATAAATGTGTCTCTTACTGGGATATTAGGAGAACCAAAGGAGAAAATGTGTGCATTATCTACAGAACACTTTGTATAAATTCATAATAATAATAATAACTGCCAATGAGACTGTCATTTGAACAACTGCCCCAAAGATTAAATTCTCCTTTGGCTTACTGTGCTGGAGGAGTCAGTCATTTCTGTAGTAGCAGGTATACTTCCAGACTGCCCTGCTAAACTGCAAATCTGTATCAGAAATTTAGTGCCTTAGGAGAGATCGATTCATCCAACAAGCTAGTTTCAAAGGGACAGATTACTACCAAACAGAAAAGGGAGCTAAGTCTTATGAGTTTAATACACTTGGAGGATCCAAAAGCAAATCTGGATAAGCTGCCACAGTAGACCTGATAGCCAGAGGGCACCGGTTGGAGAAGGAACCCCGAAAAGGCAGGAAAGGGTGCAGGAGCCAAGCTTGTCTTCACAATTCATCTTGAGTCTCTACCTTGGTTTTTTTAAAGATTAATTTGTTTCAACTTTATCATCTACAAAATGTAGTAAACTCATGGATACTATAAGTACCACACAAGACTGATAAGAGCGGAGCTTGGGTGGCAAGTTTGGTTAAGTGTCTGGTTCTTCATCTCAGGATTGTGAGTTCAAGCCATGCATTGGGCTCCATGCCTAGCCTTTAAAAAAAAAAAAAAAAAAAAAAGACTGGTTAGAGAACCACTAGGCTCCTTTCACTCCTTTGGTTTGCCAAAGTGAACCCCATCCCCCTCCCACACACACCTTGAAGGATCCTGAGCCCATATTGAGCTCTGAGGTATGTTCCTTGAATCTAGCCTCCATTGGAGATAGCATTTCATAGGCCTTGCTATGTGGTTGATGATGGCATGCGTAAAGCAATATTCTTGAATTCACAGTTAAAGTCTCACTGACTTTCCTAATGGGGTAACAAATATCAAAGAGTTATTAAGCGCTAGTCACTGAATATTCATTTGTGAGTGAAGCAGACAGATCCCATCGTCACAAAGCTTCCAGTCTGGTGGGGAAGTTAGACATACAAAATGAATAGTCAAATGATTATAAGATGAGAAATGCTGGGAAAGAAATGAATAGGCTTCTGTGATTAAAAAAAGAAGTAGTCAGGAACCTACTTAAATGAGTAAACAATTAAGTCAATACCTGGTAGATAAGAAAAAGCAGCCATTTGAAGACTAGGGGTAGAAAAAACATTCCAGGCTGAGGGAACAGCAGAGGCAGCGGCCCTAAGATAGGAAGAGAAAGAGTTTTGTGTGATTAAGGATCTGAAAAGAAAAGAGATGAGAGAGAAGGGCAGGGAAGGAGACTGGTGGGAGAGATGAGCTGGGCCGGATTATTCAGGGCCTTTTAGACCAAGATAAGGAGTTTAGAGTTTATGGTCAGTACAGGTACTGCAGAAGGTCCTTGAAGACTTTAAAAGATCTGACATTTTTCTATTTACATTTTTAAAAGACAACGGATGGCTCTGTGGGGAATGATTAGAGAGGCTTTGACAAAGCAAAAGTAAGGAAATTAGTTAGGAGCTGTTGTGGTTTCAGAGGCAGGCGGCGGTGGTTTGGTTCTAGTCTAGGAGAAGTGGCAAGAAGTGGACAGATTTCTTTAGAATGCATAGGACTTACTGTTAGATTGGATGTGAAGGCCAAGGAAGAGGAAGAAATCAAGAATGTTCATTTCCATTTTCTGGCTTAACCAGTTGCATGAAAAGTAATGCCATTTACTGAATTGGGGATAACTTAGGGAAGAATGGGTTTACAGACTGGGTGGGAATTAGGGTTTCCATTTTTTGTTGTTTGTTTGAAGATTTATTTATTTATTTATTTTAGAGAGAGAGTATGAACAGGAGGGGCAGAGGGAGAGGGAGAAAGAATCTCTAGCAGGCTCCTCCCTGAGCATGGAGCCAAAGCAGAGCTTGATCTCACGACCTTGAAGTCACCACCTTGAGGTCAGGACCTGAACTGAAATGAGTTAGATGCTTAGCTGACTATGCCACCCAGGTGCCCCAGGGTTTCAGTATTTTTGTTTGTTTGTTTGTTTGTTTTTGTTTTTGGGTTTCAGTTTTGAACATGGTAAATTTGAGATGCCTATAAAACTACCAATTGGAAATATGTAGGAAGGGGTAGGGTCTATGAAACCATAGTCCTGTGTGATCTAGACTATAGACTTCTTTCTAGGAATTTTCAGCAATTTTTTAAAAAAGATTTTATTTATTTATTCATGACAGAGAGAGAGAGGCAGAGACACAGGCAGAGGAAGAAGCAGGCTCCATGCAGGGAGCCTGACGTGGGACTCAATCCCGGGTCTCCAGGATCACACTCCAGGCTGAAGGCGGCTCTAAACTGCTGGGCCACCGTGGCTGCCCAATTTTCAGCATTTTTAAGACAACGGGAATGAATGAAGTCACTTAGGGAGAGGATGTGGAGAAAGAAGCGAAGGGGCCTTAGTATAGAATTCTGAAGAACCTAGCATTTAAGGGGTGTCTGGCTGGCTCCATAGGTGGAGCACAGGACTCTTGATCTCAGGATCCTGAGTTCAGGCCCTACCTTGGGCATGAAGCCCACCTAAAAAATACACACACACACACACACACACACATATATATATATTTTTTAGGTGGGCTTCATGCCATGTATATATATACACATATATACACATGTATACATATGCCAGGTGCCTGGGTGACTCAGTTGGTAGAGATAAAGAAATAGAGAGTTTGACTCGGTTTCCTCTCAGGTCATGATCTCAGAGTCAGGAGATCCTGAGATCTACCTCTCCCCTGTCCCTCCAGCCCTACACTCAGCCGGGAGTCTGGTTGAGATTCTCTCCCTCTCCCTCTGCCCCTCCCATGTTCCCCTGACTAAAATAAATCTTTAAAAAATTAAAAACCTAGTGTTTAATAGTCAAGTAGAGAAAAAGGGAGCAAAAGAAATTAAGGACCAGCTACAGTGGTAGAAGGGTTACCAGAAAGTGGGCAAGTTTCCCATTCACTGGCTTTAGTGATGAGGAAAGGGATAAATGGTGCTAAGAGAGGGATATTTCATCTTTGAAACAGAAGGGAAGGAGAAAAGGAGCACAAAAGTGGGCAGTTTTGTAGATGGGAAGATAGTGAACTTCCCTCTGAAGATTTCTGTTTTCTTAAAGAAATAGAAGAGTTAGGGATGCCTGGGTGGCTCAGTGGTTGAACATCTGCCTTTTCGGCTCAGGGCGTGATCCCGGAGTCCTGGGATTGAGTCCCATATCGGGCTCCTTGCATGAGGTCTGCTTCTCCCTCTGCCTGTGTCTCTGCCTCTCTCTGTCTCTCTCATGAATAAATAAATAAAATATTAAAAAAAAATAGAAGAGTTATAGGCAGTTGGGGGATGAGTGTGGGAGCAGGTAAATGAGCAAAGGAAAGGTAAGAAGTATTGCTGGGGGAATGTGAGAGCCACCTTCCAGAAGGAATAAGGGAGGTGCTAGGCAGACCAAGTATCCATTGAAAATTGTTCAGTTTTTTGGGGGATGTGGCAAGTTCCTTTTTTCTTTTTTTTCCCCTAAGATTTATTGATTTATTTGAGAGAGAGAGTGAAGGGAGAGGCAGAGGGAGGGAGAGAATCTGAATCTGAAGCCAGCTCTGCGCTGAGCTAGGAATCTGGCACAGGACTCGAATCCATGACCCTGAGGTCATGACCAGAGCCAAAATCAAGACAGATGCTCAATCGGGGATCCCTGGGTGGCTCAGTGGTTTGGCGCCTGCCTTTGGCCCAGGGCGCGATCCTGGAGACCCGGGATCGAATCCCACGTCGGGCTCCCGGTGCATGGAGCCTGCTTCTCCCTCTGTCTGTGTCTCTGCCTTTCTCTCTCTCTCTCTCTCTCTCTCTCTCTCTTTCTCTATGTCTATCATAAATAAATAAATAAATCTTAAAAAAAAAAAAAAAAAAAGACAGATGCTCAATCAACTGAGCCACCCAGGCACCCCAGAAATTGTGCAATTTTAAATTTAGTATTAATATTCACAAACATTCTTTTTATTTATTTTTAAGTTAAATTAAATTAATCTATTTTCAAGTAGGCTCCACACCCAGTGTGGAGCCCAACACAGGTCTTGAACTTAACCTTGAGATCAAGACCAGAGCTGAGACCAAGAGCTGGATGCCTAACCACCCCTCTTTTTATGTTTATAAGTTACATTTTAATTGTGAAAATAATATAAATATATTCTCTTTTTAAATTTTCTTTCTTTCTTTTTTAAGATTTATTTATTTATTTTTATTTATGATAGACACAGAGAGAAAGAAAGAGGCAGAGACACAGGAGGAGGGAGAAGCAGGCTCCATGCCAGAAGCCCGACGTGGGACTCGATCCCAGGACTCCAGGATCGCGCCCTGGGCCAAAGGTAGGCTCCAAACCGCTGAGCCACCCAGGGATCCCCTTTAAATTTTCAAATGTTACAAGGGCACCTGGCTGGCTCAGTCATTGGGGCATGTGACTCTTGATCTCGGGGTTGTGAGTTCGAGCCTCATGTTGGGTGTAGAGAGTACTTAAAAATAAAATCTTAAAAACCTTCAAATGCTGGGATCCCTGGGTGGCACAGCAGTTTGGCGCCTGCCTTTGGCCCAGGGCGCGATCCTAGAGACCCGGGATCGAATCCCATGTCGGGCTCCCAGTGCATGGAGCCTGTTTCTCCCTCTGCCTGTGTCTCTGCCTCTCTCTCTCTCTCTCTCTGTTTGTGACTATCATAAATAAAAAAAACAAAAGCAAAAACAAAAACCTTCAAATGCTACAAATAAGGCATAGGACCTTTTAGACCTCTCCCTGCAAAAAAAATCTGATACCCCGCCTCTACCCCCCCATACACCATTGGTAGCCACTGTTTTGAAAATGATATATAGTCTTCTGGACTTTTTCCTGTTTCCTGTGTACATAATATGTTAATATATGGTCACATTAAAAATGTGTGTGTGTGTATATATATATATACACACACACATACACATATTCTGCAGCTTGCATCTTCTCTTAACATTTATTGGGGGTTTACCCATGTTAGTATATGTAAATCTACCTTTTTCATTAGAAATCCTTTCAATGCAAAAAAAATTTTAAATAAAAATTCTAGAACTTCAGATGATACTAGATACACTATAACACAAATAATTATGAGTGCTGGTTACTAATGAATCAACATGTACCAGAGGGAGTCATTATCTAAATGGGTCAAGCCAGTCTAGGGAAGATTATCCTCTAATCTGGTGGCTGCATATACAACATTCCATAGAGAGCTGAACGATTAAAGGGAAAGAGTACTGTGTTAAGTTCTTAGGATATAATGTCTTTGACCTAGGTTATTTGATTTACTAAATATTTTCCTTTGTGAGGATACAATTAAAGATGGCATTAGAATTGGAAGCTGCTTATAAACCATTCACCTGTTTCAGATAAAACACTGTGAGATCAGTTTATCTGAAAAATTTAAAGTATTAAGCTGAAATGGAATGGATACTTTGCAAAAGTCAGTGCCTAAGTTAGAAGCTACTCATCCTTCTATAACTTTTTCAAACACTTTTTCCAGGTCCAAATAAATTTTAGCCTTTTTGTGAAAATGATTGTTATAAGGCCTCCTTTTAAGGGATGTTCTAAGAGAATGAATGAAGAATGCATGTGTGCTTTTGCCAAAAACAGTTCTCGGAATGTCCTCCTGGTTTTAATTGTAGTTTTTGGAAAATAAGCCCTTAATACCTAAACATAGCTCTTTAGGGCAGCCAGTTTTTCTTCAAATGATTCAGTCCTTTTTGAGGGAATACCTGTCTTCTTCCCTCTATGGAAACTTAGTATTTTTTTTTTAAGCTTATATTCATTCATCCGACAAATATTTCTTGAGTATCTGCCATTGGTAGGGGCAGGCACATAAGACACAAATAAAGTCATGTAGGATGTCAGTTGGGGTGAGTACTTATGAAAAAAATAAAACAGAGGGGCACCTGGGTGGCTCAGTCAGGAGTGTCTGCCTTCGGCTCAGGTCATGATCTCAGGGTCCTGAGATCAAGCCCCACATTGGGCTCCCTGCTCAGCGAGGAGTCCGCTTCTCCCTCTCCTTCTGCCACCCCCCCCCATGTGTGTGCACATTCTCTCTCTCTTAAATAAATAAAATCTTTTAAAAAATAAAGAACTGACTTTAAAAGGAAAAAAGACCAGAAAAGGGAGGCTGACAATGCGTGGGGAGGGACGTTGTAATTTCAAATACAGTAGACAGTGAAGTCTTTGTTGAGAAGATGGCATTTCATTAAGACCTGAAGGAGTGAGCAAGTGGGCCATGCCGATATCTAGAAGAACAGCATCTCAGGGAGGGGGAACGGCAAGTGAGGTCCTGAGGTGATTTTGCTAATGCTGTAAGCATTGGAAAAACTGCAAACTGGAATCAACTACTGCTACTAGGATGAACTACTGCTGCTGCCCAGGGGAAGAACCGGTGTCGGGGAGGCTCAAGCAGATGGAGAACTAACAGAAAGGAATACAGTCCCTTCCTCCTCCAGCCTTGCAGTTTCCCTCTAATCTTACTTTTGGCGAATATAGTGGGGAGCAGCTGGCAAAGCAGAAACCCTCTTTGGAGTCCCATCCCCAGCATCACAGAACAGGGTATAGAAGGGAGGTGTGGGAGCCACAAGACAATAACATACACCTGGCACCTACCTTATGTGTCATAAAATTAATGTTCAGAAGGTAAATGCCCATGTCACATGGCTAAGGAGTGCAGAACCTAGGCTCGAATGAGAATTCGGACCCCACGCCTGTAATCCTTCTCCCAAGGCAGGACAGCGCTCCAAACTGAAAAGGTATTTAACTTCCATCCGAGTGCTTCTTATTGAAGGGTTATAAGGGAACTGAAACCAGGTGACCAGCCAGTGGTTGGGAGCCAGTAGTTAGATGAGAAATGGCAACTGCTCCTCAAAATTGCTCTATGCCTTTTACTCTGCTCTTAGCCTTCAACTTTGTGCACCTTGCTCCCCACTCTACTGTCCGCCCTTGCTGCTTTTACTCATGTCATTTAAATACATCTGGAAGTTTGTCCGGAGTACCCTTTGCCTTTTTCCCCTACACTCTCTTTGACCCTCCAGATTCTTCCATTCTTTGACTCATCTCGGACATTACCTCCTCCAGGCAGCCTTCCTTTATCTTCCAAACTCAAACCAAGCTAAAGCTCCTTTGGTTTGAATACTCTTATCACTTGGTCTTTGTATCTGATGTGACCACTTTCTCTTTCATATCAGTCCTCCTCTCCCTGCTTATTAAATGTTGGTGTTTGCCAGCATTTCCATCCTCAGGTTCTCGTCTCTCATTGTTCCCCTCTCCCTGGGCAACCCTATCCACATCCAAAGCTGCACCTGTCACTTCTGTGTGCCCTGGTACCTGCCATATCTCCCTCTCCAGCCCAGCCTTATTAGCAGCTCTCCAGATATATTTACCTCCCAGAGTTCTGACCACCTGGCTGCCTGACTAATCCCTGAAACTTAGTGTGTCTAAGACAGAGATTAGTTTCCTTTCCCTAAAACACTCTTTTCTGCTGTATCCCCTGTATCGATGAATGGCAGCACCACCATCTACCTAGACAGACAGCACTCCAGACAGAAATCTTTTTACTTTCTTGCCCACAGCCAGACCATTGTCAAGTTGATACTTCAGCCTCCTCAATCTCTCAAGGCAGCCTCCTTTCTTTTGTCCCTGGTGCTGCCCCCTTCATTTTGCCCTTAATATCTCTAACTCGGGCCTTTGCTGTAGCCCATTAACTACTGTCAACCTTGCCTTCCTTCACTCCCTCCTACTCGCTACAAGAAGACTCCTTCTGAGCATTAATATGTCAGTCCTCTGGTCACATTCTTCAAGGCTCCTATTGGCTATGGCCTGGCCACCTGGGCTTTTGGTGGCTCCTGACTTCTCTTTTTCACCTTGTTTCCCACCCTCATCTGGGCTCCTTATACCCTGCTCCCCACTGCCACTCAGACTACCTCCCTCTGAGCACATAATGCCTGTTCATTCCACTTGTGGCTTAAAAACCCCCCTGCCCTTGGGAGGAGTGTGGTGTGCCTTTGGAGCACAACGGATTTGAAATTGAGTACCAGCTCTGCTACTTACTAGCTGTGCAACTGCAGGTGGGTCACCTGCCTCCTTTGAGCCTCAGTTTGCTTGAGATCATACTACCTGCAAGTTGCATTGTCAGGAGGTGACATCATGATGAATGTTCTAACACTCTGCCTCACATGTCTCTGTTTTTCCCTGCTCCCTTGATTTGGCACACTCTGTCCTCACCCATCCTTATGCCTTCAGTCTGGCTCACCTCTACAAATTCTACCTTTTTTTTCCCTCCCTAGTCAGAGTTAGGCATTCTTTCTATGAGTTTTCATGGTGTCTTATATCGTGACATATATGGTCACTCGTCTGTCTCCCTCTTCAGAACAGCTGGGAGCAGTTTGTGGACAGGAGTCAGGAGTTCCGTCTCATTTAAAGCCTGCTGCTGAGTTATGTACCTGTTCTAAACTAGCTGGAAGCTTCTGGAAGGTGGAATTTTTATCTGATCTGTATCAGGAGCCAGCTGAATGCTGGGCATCTCTGAATATTTAATGAATGAAGAAGTTAACAAAGCTCTCATCTAAGAACTAAGCTCCACGACTAAAAAAGTAATGATGAGGAGCACATACAGAAACAGCAGAAGACATCAGAAACTTCTCTGACTTGAGTTGTAGGACATACATAAATTTCCTTTGAGACATAAATTTGTTGGTAATAAATTTTCTCATACCAGTTCTTTTGAGAAAAACTTGTTTTCTCCTTCTTCTTCTTCTTCTTCTTCTTCTTTTTTTGTTTTTAGATTTTATGTATTTATTTTAGAGAGAGAAAGCAAGAGCACAAGCAGGGGAGAGGGAGAAGCAGGCTGGGCAGGGATACAGGCCTTGATGTGGGACTCGATCCCAGGACCCTGGGATCATGACCTAACCTGAAGGCAGACACCAACTGAGACACCCCATTTCACTTTTTTTAAGTTACCCCAAGTGGTACAACACTGGCTTCTTATACACTGTTTTTAGTCCATTAAAAAAAAAAAAAAAAAATACCTATAACTATTTGTATACAATTGATGTTCTGAATTTTCCTGTTGGGAGAAAGGTACTCAATTTTATTTCCTAGAGTCTTATCAGATTGTTATATATCTATAATTTTCTATGGCAAATATGCTTTCTTCATTTTAAGTCTTTCAGGCACTAAGTTAAATTTAAAACCATGGTCAGCAGCCTTTTATGCATACCATCATAAATAACTTCAACTGTTTCTCAACTGAGAAAATATTAAAAATTCTTATTTATGGAGAAAATGCAATTTTACCACGTTAGCTGCTTCAATTAAAGAACTTTGAGGGACGCCTGGGTAGCTCAGTGGTGGGGCGCCTCCCTTCAGCCCAAGGTTTTGATCCTGGAGTCCCGGGATCGAGTCCTGCATCGGGCTTCCTGTGGGGAGTCTGCTTCTCCCCCTGCCTGTGTCTCTGCCTCTCTCTCTCTCTCTGTCTCTCATGAATAAATAAATAAAATCTTAAAAAAAAAAAAAAAAAACACTGTGAAAGGAATGGGGGAGGAAGATAGACCCTTCTAGGGATGACCTATATGTAGCATAGCTGCACTCCACTCTGTGGTTATTATACTGTACCACTCTTGTTCTCGTCACTCCCAAAGTCTGTCACCCATGGGAGCTGTTGCTCTTATTGCCCCAGAAGTGGCTGTTCTGATGGTCCCTCCTACCCCCTTTCACACCCTCCTATTCCCTCCTGAGGTATCTCCTTGGTGAACCAATGAGAAATTTGTTCCCTCCCTTCTCCTGTCCCCATTCTCCCATTTCCCTGACTTCTTTTTCTCCCTGTCTTCTCTCCAAGGGCACGCCCTTGGGGCCCACGCTGCAGAAGGCCTGCTAGGGCTGGATATTGCGCTGTGTTTGGTTGGTTTGCAGCAGAAAGAATGTTTTTCTTCATCTCAGTTAAAACTTATAACTCAGAGAGAGGCTCTTTATAAAGGGTGGTTTGGTTCTATCCTGTTACGGGTTAGTATATGATCTGGGAATTTAACCATTCTTTATAAAATTAGTTAAATAGCATTTATTTCCTGATGTCTCTCTCTCTCATTCTTTTTTTTTTTTTTTTTTTTTAGTATTAATTTATTTTAGCAAAAGGGGGAGGGGCAGAGGGAGAGAGAATTGCAAGCATGCTCCCTGCTGAGCAGAGCGCCTGACTTAGGCTGATCCCATGACCCCAGGATCATAACTGAAATGGAAATCAAGAGTTGGATTCAACTGACTGAGCCACCCAGGTGCCCCATCACTCATTCCTAATAAAATATCATTAAGGGAAAATGTACATAGTCCACAAGTAACTTATAATCCATTATATGTAGGTACCCACAAGTAACATAATCTAATTAAGCATACACTTTAAGAAGCAGCATTGGGAATTGGTGTCAGTTTAATTTGTCTTCAGTTCTAAACACCATTTAACAGATTTTTTTTCCTCCTACCAGGCTGATTTTAACACCAACATTTCTGAGGTAGATGAACAAACACAAATAAGCGATGAGGACTTTGTGGACTTTTCTGATATTTGCCACTCTAATGAAGAGTATTTTAGGAAACTAGAAGAGCTGAAAGCTGCCCACTTGGAAACTATGGCAAAGTTAGAGAAAATGTACCAGAATAAATTAAATTTAAAAGTTCAGCCAGTGATCATCAGAGAAGAAGCTTCTAGTGTCTCTTCCAGGTAAGTTTGTACATAACATTATTTGTGAGCTGTAAAATAAAATGTATACTTAAATATGCAGAACAGAAGTATTTCAGAATGTTTTCTCTCAACTATCCTTTTGTACTTTTAATGATATACGGAGGTTGGATTTTATTTAAAATGTGTAATGGGGGCAGCCCGGGTGGCTCAGTGGTTTAGCACTGCCTTTGGCCCAGGGCATGATCCTGGAGACCCGGGATCTAGTCCCACGTCGGACTCCCTGCATGGAGCCTGCTTCTCCCTCTGTCTCTGTCTCTGCCTGTCTCTCTCTTTCTATCTATCTCTGTGTCTCTCATGAATAAATAAATAAAATCTTAAAAAAAAATGTGTAATGGCTTATCCACCAATGGCTTCTTGTTTTTAGGATCATTTGGTGGTCATTTAGTCTTTTTTCTCTGACCTGCCACTCATAGAACTGTAGGTATCTGTCAAAATATTTAGTCTGGGCCATTTTAATTTATTTTTATTTTTATTTTTTAAAGATTTTATTTTTAAGTAATCTCTACACCCAACATGGAGCTTGAACTTACAGCCTGGAGTTCAGGAGTTGCATGTTCTAATAATGACTGAGCCAGCCAGGCTGGGCCGTTTTTAAGTGAAAATATTAAAATTTAATTTTAAAAGTCCTTTACATTATGTGGATTAACATGAACTCACGGGTACCTCGGTGGTACCTGGGTTAGTTAAGCATCTGACTCTTGATTTCAACGCAGCTCTTGATCTCAGAATTGTGAGTTCAAGCCCCATGTTGGGCGCCATGCTAAGTTTAAGAAACAAAACAAAAAAACATGAACTCATTAAAAATATAAAGTATAGATACAGCTCTCTCTCGAGAGCACCCACCATTGTATCTCAAGGTGTACTTTTTGCCTTATTTTATTTTTAAGTGATTTTTTTAAAGATTTTATATAATTATTCATGACAGACATAGAGAAAGAGAGGCAGAGACATAGGCAGAGAGAGAAGCAGGCTCTATGCAGGGAGCCCGATGTGGGACTCGATCTCAGGACTCCAGGAGCACGCCCTGAGCCAAAGGCAGACGCTCAACTGCTGAGCTACCCAGGTGTCCCTACTTTTTGCTTTAATAAACTTTCCTGCTTCTCTTACTCAAAAAAGTAAATAAATAAGTCATACATACACACACACATACATATATATACAAATATACATACACACACAGTTCAGGACTAAGACATAAATCTTATTCAGGTTTTCAAAATAGTCTGTAATTTCTAGACCTATTTCTGCTATGAACTCTCTTATTTTGAAACTGGAGGCAAGTCCCTTAATTCATCCAGTTCATCAGTGCTAATTGTCCATCTCCAGTTGTTGCCTGGGCACAGAGGAGTCACAAATCAACATGACCTTAAGGAGCTCAAAGACTAGCTGAGAACCAAAAATTGCAATACAGCATGATGTAACAGAGTTATGGAGACAGAAGAAGCAGCAATTGATCATGTCATGGTGTTGGTAGAGGGACACAGGCAGGAATTTTCTATAGAACTGTCATATCCAAGTTCAGTATTAAAGGAGGAGTAGCTGTACAGATGCAGGAAGCAAGGAGTGGGCTTCTAGGCAACAGAAACCACATGTGCAGAGGCATGGTAGTATGAGAGATCATGGTATATGTGAGGAGCTTCATGTGATTGGATATGACTTAAGATTAGTAACTGGAGGGCGAAAGAGGCGAGAGGTGAAACAGGAAAGGTGGCCAGAGGCTAGTCTTGAAGGGGCTTTATGATCTAGACTTGACTCTGTTACAATGGCAAATCATAGAAGAGTTTCAAGAAGGGGAATGACATGACTAGATGTATGTTTTAAGATGGTGACTCTGAGAAATATGTGGAGGATTTAATAGACATTAGCCACAAGGAGCCACTGCTGTCTCAGTTCCCCTGTAAAATGAGGGAGTTAAATTAGAGGATCTCTTACCTCTATTCTAAATAAAAGTTGTAATTATAAGCTTTATGTATCCAGCTCCTGCCTTCTGACTGATAATACCTTGATCTTATAGTTCTTAATTTTTATATTTGGTCACATGCAACTGAGAGTGTAACTTAATTATTATTCTTATTTAGGTCTGAATCAGAAAAGAACTCTTATCACCCTATCTCATTAATGACATCTTCAGAGCCTGATTTAGGGCCGTCTTCCTCCTTGATTATGTCTTCCTCTGAAGATGAGTTGCCCAACTTAGAAAAAGAGTATCCTGAGAAAAAGAGGGTAGTGATGAGCTACGCAAAAGAGCTCATCAACAACATGTGGACAAACTTTTCTGTTGAAGATTATATTCGGTGTGAAGATGCTTACTTCCCAGCCGTTGAAAAAACAAAGAAGAAACCAAGAGAATGGGTGCCAAAGATTACGGTTCCTGAGCCTTTTCAGATGATGATTAGGGAACAGAGGAAGAAAGAAGAGAACATGAAATCAAAATCAGATATTGAAATGGTACACCAACTGCTCAAAAAACAAGAAGAAGAATCAGAGTGTAAGAAAAAATTCCGAGCCACTCCAGTTCCTGCATTTGTCTTTTTCCCCCTGTATCATGACCTAGTCAAGCAAAATGAAGACCGCAGAAAGCGTTTGAAGGAAAAGAACAAAGAAGCTCTTCTGGCCTCACAAAAGCCATTTAAGTTCATTGCAAGAGAGGAACAGAAGCAAGCAATCCGGGAAAAGAAGCTGAGAGACTTGTTTAAGTCTAAAAAGAAAACAAATCGATTTAAGGCCAGACCTGTGCCTCGATCTACTTATGGCTCAGCTACCAAAGAGAAGTTAAAAGAAGAGGAGCTCTATAGAGACATTATGACACAGCTGAAAGCCCAAGAGCTCTTGCAGAATCCATCCCCTTTACCTTCTAGGTCAGGTCACAAAAGTTGTGCTCCAAGGAAGCTCAAGCGTCCTGAGCAGCCTGAAAGACTGAAGTGTACACACAAGTTTAGATGCCAGATTGCTGATTTTGAAAAGCTTCCTGAGGGATACCAGAAACACCTCTCAGAACAGAAGTGTTCAAAACTCCCAACCTCCCATAAACCACCCAATCTTCACGCAGCCTCCACTGCATCCACTAAAAGAGAGAAAATTTTGGCAGACATTGCAGCAGATGAGGAACATTCAAAAGAAACACGGTCTTTTCTGTCTCCAAGAAACAAGTCACCAGGAAGAAGTGCAAGTGCAAAGCCTGTGCCTTGTAACTGCCCCCCTCCAATGCCCACAGTGTCTTCCAGAGGGAGAGAACAAGCCACAAGGTAAACGACTAGAATATAGCACTAGCTGACCCATGGTTGCTAAAACAGTG
Source organism: Canis lupus dingo (assembly GCF_003254725.2). Lineage (NCBI taxonomy): Eukaryota > Metazoa > Chordata > Mammalia > Carnivora > Canidae > Canis > Canis lupus. Next base: position 62,774,258 of record NC_064252.1, on the reverse strand, counting down.
TTTGTAGCCATATTGATTTTATGTCAGTCAATTTGAAAATATGAAGAAATTATATTTGGCAACATATTTTTGGTAGATAATATAGAGCATTTTGCCAGAGGATGTACTTCTAAGAAATGAGTATATTTTCCATTTCCAATCTTTGGGATAGAAAAGGTTAGTCAGCCTGTTGATTTCCAATTTCACAAGTCAAAGCCTTCTCAAAAGGTTGCCTTTAGTTTCAACGCTTGAATTTTCCTGTGTTAAATCTTTGCTGAACAACATTCTTACTGGCTTAAAGTGAATTAAGCCTTAGTTTGTTGCCCTCAGGAGATCACTTGAGGAAAAGAAAATGTTGGAAGAAGAGAGAAATCGGATCCTAACTAAGCAGAAGCAAAGAATGAAAGAATTGCAGAAACTCCTGACAATCCGGGCTAAAGCTTATGACTCCCATCAAAGTTTAGCTCAGATGTCTAAATCCAGAGTCAAATCTCTCAGGTATCCTAAAAGAATTTAGTAGTTTAGTTTCTGGATTCAAGTTGCTATCAATTACTTACACTCAATGTGCACACACACACACACACAACCACACACACTCAAACTCACTCACCTCACCTCATGGTGAGGACCCTAAAACCATGTTGCTGAGCAGAAATGTTTTATATCGTGGCCATAGTTAATAGTTGTAATCTTATGTCAGTATCTAACCTTTTTTTTACTCTATACTATTATTTTTAAGTAGACTCCATGCCCATTGTGGGGCCAAACGTGACATGATCTGAGACCAAGTGTCCTATGCTCTACTGATTGCGCCAGCCGGGCATCCCTTCCTTATGCTACTTTTGGTTGCACTGTAACGATATTGAGAAAAATCTTCTTTTTAAGTTTTGTATTTTAATTCCAGTATAGTTAACACTGAAAAATCTTGACTCCTACAGATAAAGCTCTCGTTTAATACCTTGCTGTGTAATCTCAGAATATTGTTCAATAAATAGGTCTGTTGAAGAGCTTTGTTCTAAGGTGCATGAAATTTGAGATCACAAATTAACACATTGATGTTAATTAACATCAGTTATGTGATATGTCAGTTAACACGTGTGTGTTTAGTGGTGTGTGTTGCAATTCTTGGAGTTTTGATATAATAAAATATAAATAAATAAAAATATTTGCAGAACCCCTTCACAGAACACTGGAATTCTGCAATACAAAGTTTGAAAACCAGTGTTCCAGAGGAACATTTTTATGTAAAAAATGTTCATGTTTAAGTAGGAAAATATCTCCCCCAAAGCTGGATAAGTAATATGATTTATTAATTTTTAATCTGATTTATAAGTACCCCCCAATCTATATATTGGTTTTTACTTATTATTGGTATTCCTTTTTAATATAGCAATTATATTTCTTTATAATGTATATTATGTTTATATTCCATGTAATGTATATCAGTGTAATTCAATAATACAGGGAACTTAATTTGATAAACTTGAGCAGAATTTTTTAGAAAAATACTATCCACCCCAAGAAAGTAAACTGGATTTTTCCTAATACCAATTTTGTGTATAAATTAATCATAAGTATCATTCTGTAGTACAATTCTTTTCTCTAATCCATGTAATCTTATTATCTTGGTAGAGTTAGTATGTTTTACATGTTATTTTATATAGAATATCATATTTTATTCATTATAGGATTTTGCCCAAAGAGTAAGTACATTTACTGTGAACTTGGTATTTTGGTTCCTTTTTCTCTATATGTTCTATTCCCTTACTCCTCATTTTCCCCTGACCTGCTCTCATTTAATTAACTTTGCCACCCACCTATAGAAGATCTTGTTTAGGGGAAAAAGAGAAAAGCAAGATCTTTTTTTCAGAAGAAATTCCTTAAGGAGAAGATATCTAATTTGGACTAAGTTTTCTTGGTTTTCTGCACTTAAAATTGAGTTAAGAGGGCCTTTATTCATCTCTTCAGGCCAGTGTAAAGCATTTTATTCTGCATTTCATAAAAATTTACCAGTCTAGGAAAGGTATTGTGGTAAATTGTAAGCCATGCTCATAATTTAATTTCTGATTTGTCATCTAAGCTAAATGTTATATGTGCAAATTATTATTTCTTTTTAAAATTCCCTTCCTTTTATTTGATTTTAGAAAGAGTGAAAAGGAAAGGATGAGAGAATACCAACAAGAACTAGAAGAAAGAGAAGAAAAATTAAAAAACAGGCCGCTACTGTTTGAAAGAGTTGCTCAGGTTGTGTTTGTTGGAATTTAAGAGCTACAATCAGCTTTTTTTTTTTTTAATACATCTCTAACGCCTAACTTACAGTCCATTTTTCTTATATGTTATATATATATATTTTTAATTTTTATTTATTTATGATAGTCACACACACAGAGAGAGAGAGAGGCAGAGACATAGGCAGAGGGAGAAGCAGGCTCCATGCACCGGGAGCCCGACGTGGGATTCGATCCCGGGTCTCCAGGATCCCTCCCTGGGCCAAAGGCAGGCGCCAAACCACTGCACCACCCAGGGATCCCTATATGTTATATAATTTATTGAGACATATTATTGTTTCTGTGACAGCTTCATCAAATCAGTCAAGTAAGTTTTTGCTTAAATCTGAGCATCAAATCTTGTTGAGGAGGCATGTTAGCTTGATAAAGAACACGCTGCTACTGCAGTCATATTCAAAATAATAATTTCACAACCTATTCTTCATGGCTGATCTTTTTTTTTTTTTTTTTAGTACCAATTTAGCCATATATTAAGGCGAATCTTCATGATACTACTTGGAAGTCTTTGAAGAATTAAAAAATGAAACAAAATGCTAATTGGAATCAGATCTATTTCTGCCAGGTTTTGTTTTGTTTTTTCAGATTCATTGAGATATATGACTTAGAGCACTGTGTAAATTTAAGATGTACAGCATGTGACTTGACATAGATGTATGGTGAAACAGTAACTACTGTAAATTTAGTTAATAATCCTCACCTCATATAGTTAACCAAACTTTTAGGATTTACTCTCTTAGCAGTTTTCAAATATGCCATACAGTGGTGTTAACTACAGTCATCATGTTGTACGTTGCATTCCCAGTACTTATTTTTCTTATACTTAGAGGTTTATAGCTTTGACCATCTTCCTCCAATTCCCCTGGTAACCACAAATCTGATCTATTTTTCTATGACTTTGTTTTGTTTTTGTTTTTAGATTCTACATGTAAGTGAGATCATAAAGTATTTGTCTTCCTCTGTCTGACTTACTTCACTAAGCATAAAGGCCTCAAAGCCTTTAAGAGCTACAATCTTGTTGCATATTGTTGCATATGGCAGGATTTCCTTTTTTATGGCTGAATAGTATTCTGTTGCACATATACACCATTTTCTTTACCCATTCATCTTTTGATGGACACTTAAGTTGTTTCCATGCCTTGGCCATTGTAAATAATGCTGCAATGAATGTGGGGGTGCAGATAGCACTTCAACATAGTGATTATTTTTCCTTTAGATAAATACACAGAAGGTGGATGTTGCTGTATTGTATTATATTTCTGTTTTTAATTTTTTGAGGAACCTCCATACTGTTTTCCAGGGTGGCTGTACTAATTTACATTCCTACCAACAGTGCACAAGGACTCCCTTTTCTCCATATCCTCACCAGCATTTGTTATCTCTTGTCTTTTTGATATTAGCCATTCTAGCAAGTGTGAGGTGATACCTCATTGTGGTTTTGATTTGCATATCCCTGATGATTAGTGATGTTGAGCACCTTTTCATGTACCTGTTGGCCATTTGAATATTTTCTTTGGAAAAATATCTGTTCAGATCCTTTAAATTGGATTATTTTTTTGCTAGGACTTTTATGAGTTCTTTATATATTTTGCATACTAACCCCTTATCAGACATATCATTTGCAAATATTTTCTCCATCTAGTAGGTTCCCTTTTCATTTTGTTGATCAGTTTTTTTAAGTGAGTCTATAATTTTCATTCTTATCTACAATTACCAAAAGGACTTTCTTTTCATTGGAAAAATAATTTGGTCCTATGGACAGTGAGTTCTGATTTTACTATATATTTTTTTAATTTTACTATATTTATACTCAGTTTTACAGTCTCCCCCTAAGAGATATCTGTCCATTTCACATCTCACATCATCTTCTCCTTTGTACTCACAAAGGAGGTGTTCTTATGGGTGGCATAGCTTAACGATCGACAGACTCACTGGAGGTTACAGGTGCTGTGTTGTAACCTTGTAAAAGCTGTTGCATTTGGAGCTTCCTGCCAGCATTATAGGACTGCCCTTCTCAATGAAACACTGAGGACAGGGGCACGTTTTATAGGTGAATTTACATTTATAATATCTCAAAGTTATGGGACCCGTTTACTTACAGATTTGGAAATAATTTTATATAATGCTTTTCATTTTAAGGAGTGGGTTTCTTTTTTTAATTTCTTAGTTTCAATTTTAAAGGGAAAAATCATCATAAACTGTTGTGAATTACGTAGCAGAAAGGGATTGACTTCTAGCTCAAAGTAGTTATTTCCAGCTCCTGACTGCAGGTTGTTTGTCTGGTAGTTATATCTACACAGATTTCCCATAGACATCTTACATCCATCTTGCCTCAAACTAGATCTTCCTCTTTGATTTCCTACTTTTGTTGGGCCACAGTTTTGGGGACTGGTAACTACTTTTCCTCCCTCTTTCACTTGCCACTGAGAGACCTGACAAATTTTCTTCCTAAATAATTTTTGGATCTGCCTTTCTCCATTCTCAATGATGAAATGCTACATGAAACCTCTGTTATCTCTTCTCTGAGTTATTGTAGTGATTTGACTAGTTTTCTGGCCTTGTTCTTTGCAAAGCCACCCATCATATCTTCACTTTGCCATTCCTGTTCCCTTGTCAAAATGTTACCCTGGGAGGTAGAACATAACCTCTGATATTAGTGACAATCATCCATTTTCACGGATTCTACTCATTCTCATTTTCAATGAAAAATATCAAAAGGTCTTATCACTGTCTTCTTCAAATACTACAAAGTGGGTATTCTTATATTACAGAGGAAAAAACTGAAGTTCAAAGAAGGTAAGTAACTAGTAAGGTTTATAGTTAGTAATGGAACTAGGATTGGACCCAAGTCAGTCTGCTTCCAAACAATTAAGACTAAGCTGTCCTGCTCTCTCCCAGAAGGTGACTCCATGACTCTTAGCCTGGTGTATAGAATCCTCTACATTCTGATTCCTGTTAACCTCTTTGTTCATCAACCCCAACACACCCCCTGCCCCCTCACCATGACCACCCTTTACTTTCAGACCATACTAGACTACAAGTTCCAAACTTCTTTATCCATGCTTTTTCTGAACACTGTTAGAGCCTCTTCCTTTTTTTCATACTGATCTTTCAAGTATTCTTATAAAATTACTTGAATTGCTTCCTGGGTTGAATTGGGTGCCCATTTCTGTGTTTTTTTATTAACCTCTGCATACCTTTGTCTTTGCTCCTGCTATATTGTGTGGAAATGATATGTTTCAGGATCTCTCTTCCCTTCTAGCTAGTTACTTTTAAAGGTTGTGGTCAAATCTTTGTATTCCTAGCACCCACCACCTAGGATATCCTCTGGCACAGAGGAGATGTTAATAAACATTTGTTGAACCAAAACTGAAATGTTAGGATCAAATTAGCCAGGTAATGACCTCTCATTTTTTTTTTCTAGGATTAACCTGGGCTGAGAGCACTGTTTTTTGCAGTCTTTGATAGTGATGAGTCTCAGCATGAGTAAGCTGTTGTGCCATGCTGTGAATTCCCACTGCTTCTAAGCACAAGAGAAAGTGAGGCAAAATAAGTAGTGTGTGTGAAATTAAAGCCATAAAGAAATTTTGCATGTTGAAAACAGGTTAGTTTCATAGCTGATTCTACTTCTGCCACTTTTGGCTCTTATCTCTGCTGTTCCTTTTATCCAAAAACACTGTTCTCTTTCCATATACACCCACTACCTCTCATGAGGGCTTTTTACAAAATAAGTACTCAGTAATTAAATAAATGAAATAATTACTGTAAATGAAACTTATGATTATAAAATAAATATTTTTCCCCTTCAAATGAGGGCACTGACTGTAGACAAACTTTAATCATTGTACATTATTTTGGTTTTCAGAAGAAGCAACACTTGTTTTTTGTTTTGTTCTGTTTTGGTTTTTGCAGTCTTTGATAGTAAAATAAAATAATCATAGTTATTTTCATTGTTCCTTTTATCTTGTAGTCTGTACAATTCTTTTGCATGGTGAAATGCAAGGAGGAAATGTTTATTTCAATTAAGAATAGTTATGCACTACTCACCTTGATATAAAATATTAAAAGGTGGGGATCCCTGGGTGGCGCAGCGGTTTGGCACCTGCCTTTGGCCCAGGGCACGATCCTGGAGACCCGGGATCGAGTCCCATGTCGGGCTCCCGGTGCATGGAGCCTGCTTCTCCTTCTGCCTATGTCTCTGCCTCTCTCTCTCTCTGTGACTATCATAAATAAATAAAAATAAAAATAAAAAAATATTAAAAGGTAATTAATTCTATATATAGAGTGACTGGCAGTGACTCACCATTGCTTTGGTTTTGTTAACATAAATTAGTGCATTTTTTTCTTGCAGTCTGTTTTGCTGTGACTATTGCTGCTAATTAACAGCTGTTATTTAATAAATCCACTCACAACTTTATACATTATCCATGTATTAGTGCTAATTGTGGTCTTGCTGCTGTTGAGTTATTCTCTAGAAGAGTAAGCTTACCAGCCAGGACAGAACAAACTATGTTGTCCTGTTTCTTGGAAATCACAAGGTTTACTGACTGAGTAGATTCTAAATTTTGAACCAAATTCAAATGAAGAGTTAATGAGTACCGGCTTTGATATTATTTTAATCTCTTTTATATTTAACTTGCTTTTATCAGAGTATAAAATGTTTTTAATGGATTAAGAGTTATTTGGGTTTTCTTTATTCTACTCTACAGTCTTTGGGGCATAGTTCTTATCTTCTCACTTAGCCATGACTTTCGGTTCTTCAAGGCCTGTGTGTTGGTGTTCATAGCCTCTGGATGCATTTTATTAACTTTTCTAAATATTGTTGTATTTTTTAGCAGGTGCATTTTAGCAACAGTTTGGGTACGTTTTCAGTTTTCCAGAGCATCACAGAAACCACTGGTGGTAGCTTATCCATTGTAATCAGTCTTTATTTCCCTCATGGAACACTAGATGCCGTGGTCCCTCAGTATGCTGGAGTCCCTAGGTTAAGCAAATAGATATCTGACACTTGCATTGCTGAAGTCAGGTTTAAGCTACCTTCAAACTCCAGGATGAGCACTACTACTTAGAGAGAGCAGCATGGTGAAATGGAAAAGACCCAGGAGGGATCCCTGGGTGGCGCAGCGGTTTGGCGCCTGCCTTTGGCCCAGGGCGCGATCCTGGAGACCCGGGATCGAATCCCACGTCGGGCTCCCGGTGCATGGAGCCTGCTTCTCCCTCTGCCTATGTCTCTGCCTCTCTCTCTCTCTCTCTCTGTGACTATCATAAATAAATAAGAATTAAAAAAAAATAAAATCTTTAAAAAAAAAAAAAAAAAAAAAGGAAAAGACCCAGGAAATGGTCAAGAGCCTTGGTTCTACCATTCACTGTCCTTATGACCTTAAGCAAACTGCTCAACCTTACTGGGGGTGGAGGGAGTGTTCTAGTTTACTTTTTTTGTTGTTTCTTTTTTTAAGATTTTGTTTATTTATTCATGAGAGACAGAGAGAGAGAGGCAGAGACACAGGCAGAGGGAGAAGCAGGCTCCATGCAGGGAGTCTGATGTGGGACTCGATCCCGGGACTCCAGGATGACGATCTGAGCTGAAGGCAGACGCTTAACAACTGAGCCACCCAGGTGCCCCGTCCTTATTTGTTAAGTATGGGGGTGAGACTGGGTGATCTCCCACACCCTTTCCAATATGGGATGCCATCGGTGCACTGGAGCTGGCCCATCCTAGTTACCTTAGCTGGAGGTCCACATGGCAACTCTTGGCCCTATACTAGTTCATATCCACTCATGGAAGGTAAAGGGTGACCAAAGCTGAGGCCCTAGTGAACCCCAGGCATTTTGTGACCTTGAAAGGTCACAAGAGTTCCTGTGGTCTCAGGAACTGTGATGACTCCTGACCTGCTTTAGGTCTGAGAGGGTCTCCACAGGTCCTAAGGCCAGGAAATAACATTCTGGAGATTTGGACTCAGTTCTAAATTCTTGTTCTTTTTGCTGTATCCATTGATTTCTCCAGAGTAAAGATAACCACATTGATGATATTATCATCTTTGATGGATTAGAGATCTGGCATTTAAAGACTAAAAGTTCCAGTAGGTACATAAAATGGAAGAACCCTCTGACAACTATCGCAAACTTATTTTCTTCCTTGTTTTTCCAGATTCCTTGAACAGTCATAAAAGTATATTTTTAAAAAGTATATAAAACAGATATAATGTAAAGAATATAGGTCACGTGGCTACTACCTAGGTTAACAACAGAACATCACCAGCACCCCAGAAACCCTGTGCACCCTTACCAGATCAAAACCCTCTCCCTCTTCCCTAGAGGTAGGCACCATTCTAATTTTTGAGATAAGCATTTCCTGGTTTTTGTTATTATTTTTGTGTTTTGCAGTTTTACCATCCTACACAGTATGGTTTAGTTTTGCCCTTTTGGGGACTTTAGGTAAATGAGTCATTCATTCTATGTGTATTCTCTTGTCTTTTGCTTCTTTTGCTTCGTACTGTGTTCATGAGATCCATCCATACTGTCGTGTACGATAGAATTCATTTATTGTCATTGCTTTATTTTACTCCGTTGTGTGAATAGACCATTATTTATCAATCCTATTGTTGAGAGATATTTGGGTTGTTTCCAGTTTGGGGTTGTTAAAAGTAGTACTTTCCTGAGCGTTTTTGTACACGTCTTCTGGGGTACATATGTAGGAGTTCCTCTGGGTATATGCTGGGGAGTGGGATTGCTGGTCAGAAGGTTTGCTTACTTTGAGTCAACTGTGATTATTAGATTTAATTTCTAATACTGGAGCTTTTAACCCATACATTTTTAATGAAAATTTAAAGTCTTTTGTTCTCCTCTAAAAAGGTTTGTCTTTCCTATAGAAAAATGCAAGAATGGCAGCAGAAAAGCGTTATTCTAACACCCTAAAAGCATTAGGACTATCTGATGAGTTTGTTTCAAAGAAAGGCCAAAGTGGAAAAGTATTTGAGTACTTCAGCAATCAAGAGATGAAGAATTTCACTGAAGATAAAGAAAGGTAACATATATAGGACATCTAAATGGTTTACCTTTGGAAAAATTCTTACTTGCTGGAAAGAATAAATTCTGTCCTATATCTTTAAAAGATCTTTTAACCTAACACAATACATGTGAACTGTTGTAAAACATTGGTATTTTAACACTTGGCACATTGAAAATATTATGTGGTGATGAAGTATCTTGTTTTTTAAAGCAGAATAATTTAAATTTCTGACTGACATAAATGATGAAAATAATAAGATGCTTTCAAATGAAGCTTACAGAGCCAAACAAGGTTTGAAATAGATTAGTTCTCAATTAGCACTTTTATAGAGCTGTCTTGGTAAATCAGAGCTCATGCCCTTGAGGAAGACTGACTCCATGATGATATACGTTGCAAAGCGTTGGTTGACCTTTAGACCAAATCATTTTTCCTTTGAAAGATTGATAAATTTCTTCCTCCAGCTTTGATGAAGAAGAAAATGTAGAAGAAAGAGAGAGTGGGGAAGAAAATCATTTTATTGATACGAACAGCCAGGATTCTTACAAGGAAAAAGAGGAAACTGATGAAGAGAGTGGAGAAGAGAAATCTGTTAAGGAGTAAGAGGGAATGAGCAGGATGTCTCCTGTCTGTGCCCGCGCTGTCGATGGCAGCCCCTGGCATTAGCATCCGTGCTTATGGTGGGAACAGCATCAGTGAGAGCCCTCCAACCTGTACAAGGCTCTTGAGCAAAGTCATCTGTAGCCTGGAAAGGCCAAATCCAACCGAATTGTTGTTGGGTCAGTTGGAGTAAGGCTTTGCCTGTTCAGGTTTTTTAATCACTATGTATGATTTGCAACTTTGACCTTACTTGTATTTTTAAAAAAGCATTTGAGAATCATAGCTGTCATCATAAACTGATTAGTTCTGAACATATTTGCTACTTCCTTATTTGAATGGGAAAAAATGGCTTGGCATTGAGAGCAGAAAGAAGTACTGGCTTTTGGTGATTTGAAAAAATGTTTGTGGGAAGTCTGAATCAATAAATATTTTAAAATTATACTATTTGCTCATTCTTTTCCTCTGCAATACGTCTCACAAAATTAATTCTCATACTTGTTTTACTGGGTATTTTAAGTTTCTTATCTGAGCCATTTTTTTTTAAGTAATAAAATATAGAAAAAAATAGGTACTTAGAAATTCGTGTTCATTTCTGCACTGTTGGTTGTTAAATTTTCCATACTATCGTGACTTTTTCTTTTTATCCCTAGTTTTACTCCACATTATTTTTGATATGTAAATTAGAAAAAAAATTTTTTTAAGATTTTATTTATTTATTCACGAGAGACAGATAGAGAGACACAGGCATAGGGAGAAGCAGGCTCCATGCAGGGAGCCCGATGTGAGACTTAATCCTGGGACACCAGGATCACGCCCTGGGCTGAAGGCAGAGGCTCAACTGCTGAGCGCCCCCCCACCCCCCCAGGCATCCCTAGAAAAGTTTTTATTTTTATTTTTTTTATTTTTTATTTTTTTAGAAAAGTTTTTATACCAGATTTTTTTAACCTTGTGTATTATGACAGAAATAATTATAAGCATCTGAATTATCTTAATTGGGGGTAAATATCAACTCTGTTGTATATATGATGGAATTGTGCATAATAACTTGTCCAAAGCAAATCTCCAAAGTAATTCAGATTTAACTCATTAATACTAGGCCCAGTTGTGCTCAAGTTTTTATACGTTATTTTGGATGTATTTTGTCTTTATGTGCATGATGGTAATTTGTATGAATCTATCATTTTTATTATTTAAGCAAATGTTTGTTTTAAAAATTAAAACCAGACATAAACATATGATAGGGTAAGACATTTTCTTTTCGTTTCTTTTTTTTGACATTTTATTTTCTAAAAACAATCTCCTTTAATGAGAATGAACTAATTAAAGTATATATATATATAATAACAATGTTTCCCAACTGAAAATTTATGCTTTAAATGAAGAAATAAGGTGATTTTTCTCAAGGTCACATGTTTACTTGTAATTCCTTCCCACAGTTTATGTTAACACTATTTGTCACTATAATTAGATTGTAAACTCTTTGAGAGTTGACACTATTTTATTTTATTTTATTTTTTAAAAGATTTTATTTATTTATTCATGAGAGACATACAGAAAGAGAGAGGCACAGGGATCCCTGGGTGGCGCAGCGGTTTGGCGCCTGCCTTTGGCCCAGGGCACGATCCTGGAGACCCGGGATCGAATCCCACGTCAGGCTCCCGGTGCATGGAGCCTGCTTCTCCCTCTGCCTGTGTCTCTGCCTCTCTCTCTCTCTCTCTCTCTCTCTCTCTGTGTGTGTGACTGTCATAAATAAATAAAAATTAAAAAAAAAAAAAAAGAGAGAGAGGCACAGACACAGGCAGAGGGAGAAGCAGGCTCCATGCAGGGAGCCCAACGTGGGACTCAATCCTGGGACTCCAGGATCATGCCCTGGGCTGAAGGCGGCACTAAACCGCTGAGCCACCCGGGCTGCCCAGTTGGCACCATTTTAAAATTCATCTTTGTATTATTCCTTTAATATTTTGCACAGGACTGTGCATATGGTAGGTACTTAATAAAGGCTTGGATGAGTAAATAGATGAATTTGGTTTTTATTATAATTATTTCAAAATAAGTACACATGGGATTAAAAACATTTCCTTTTTTTTTTTTTTTTTTTTTTTTAGAGATTTAATTTTATTTATTTTGAGAGAGCACGAGCGAGGGGAGGGGCAGAGGGAGAAGCAGACTCCCTGCTGAGTAGGGAGCCCCATGCAGGGCTTGATCCCAGGACCCTGGGATAACGACCCGGGCTGAAGGCAGACGCTGAACCAACTGAGCCACCCAACTGCCCCTAAAATCATCTCTCTTCTAATTTATTGAAAACCTGTGAAACATAATTCACAAATTGTAATATTTAAAACATGACTTGGTTCCAAGGATTTGCTCTTCATTCTGTCGCTTCTTGGTTTCATGGAGATAGTGTAAGACTTGGTTTCAGGACCATTGTTCAGTTTTCTCTTTAAAAATAGGAGTTGTACCTATTCGGGTGGCTGTAGGAAGGATTGGATGATATAATGTATGGGGAAAACTCTTTGGAAACTAGGCTATTCAAATGATAGCATCAGAAGACAGAATATTCCTGAAGAAACTTTAAACATCTTGTATTTCAGTGAGATATAAAGGGATTTAAATATTGTATTATAAATAATGTTTGGGGGCACTTGGGTGGCTCACTTGGCTCAGGTCATGATCTCAGAGTCATGGGATCAAGCCCAACGTAGGACTCCACGCTCACCAGGGACTTTGCTTGAGATTCTATTCTTCTCCCACTGCCCCTCCCTCCTGACTCGTGCTCTCTCTCTCTCTCTCAAATAAATAAATACATATCTCTGAAAAAAAAGTCTGATCCACTTTTTAAAAAAATATTTCATTTATTTATTAGAAAGAGAGCATGAGTTGGGGGAAGTGGGGAGGCGGAGGGAGAAGTAGCTCCCGCCTGAGCACAGAGCCCCATGTGGGCCTAGATCCTAGGACCCCAAGATCATGACCTAAGCCAAAGTCAGACGCTTAACCAGCTGAGCCACCCAGGCACTCCCCAAGCCACTTTTTTAAAGACAGTGATCTGGTAACCTCAGAGCCGAACTTAAAAGACACCAGCAGTTTCAAATCTCTCTATGCAAAAATCACAATTTTTCATTTAGAAGATCTCAAATTGATAGCCGAAAGATTTCTTTAGCATGTGGTATTACACAGTGATGGGCAGAAGTCAGTCTTAAAGATTAAATCAAATACAATTTTCAGGTGGTAAGTAACTGAAAATGGGCATTTGTATCATCAGAATTTGCTCCACAATTATTTTCATTTATGGGATTGTCTGTTATTCATAATTAGACTAGTATCAAGAATAAGGTTATACTCTTTTCCCCTTAAATAAGGAAATATTACTGGATCACCCAGTAGCCTCAAACACTTCTTTCTTTTTTCTTAAAGATTTTACTTATTTATTCATGAGAGACACAGAGAGAAAGAGGCAGAGGCAGAGGGAGAAGCAGGCTCTATGCAGGGAGCCCGATGGGGGACTCGATCCAGGGACTCAATCCAGGGACTCCGGGATCACGCCCTGGGCTGAAGGCAGGAGCTAAACCGCTGAGCCACCCTCATGTGGTTTGAGGGATCCCTCAAACACATACTTCTTAAGAAGAAATCATCTGGGTAATGGAGGATTAAGTGATTCTCTATCTCTCTCTCTATATATACACACACTTAATAACTTTAACATGGGGAATCCCTGGGGGGCTCAGCGGTTTAGCTCCTGCCTCCGGCCCAGGGTGTGATCCTAGATTCCCGGGATTGAGTCCCACGTCTGGCTCCCTGCATGGAGCCTGCTTCTCTCTCTCTCTCTCTTTGTGTATATCATGAATAAATAAAGTCTTTAAAAAATAATAATAATAACTTTAACATATTTAAATATATATACTAAATTTTTATATTCATGTAATATATAGTATACATACAATATATACTACGTATACGCATAGCACCCACAGGTATATGTATGTATATGATAGAAAATTTTAGAAATTACTTTTATTCCATTTATTTAGTCTACATAATAAAACAATTCCTATGCCTCAAAGGCATTTTCATGGGCAATATTTTTAAGTTATTTCTAATAATTTGAGGGTAGCAAAGACTTCAATATTTAGAACGAGTCAATAAAAATTGTAAGCCTTAAAATATTGCCTGTTAAAAAAATTTTTTTTTTTACCCTTCTCAACCATCATATGCCTGTGTGTAGATGTGTGCTCTTAGTGATTGTTTTAGAAGGAAACAAGGACGTGAAATGAAGTTTTGGTCAATAAAGGTTTATCAATATATTATAGTCTAAAGAAAATGATTACTTTGTCTTAAATGCTCTAGGCATTCTCAGTTCTTATAGCTTATAAGTTGTGCTGATGTGGCCTGTGGTTGGCTTATTTATCTGTATTGGCCTTTAGAAAAGGAATAACTTTTTTTTTTTTTTTTTGTAGAAAAGGAATAACAAATTTTTAAAATTTGTTTTTACAGAGGAAAAAAAAACAATATACATTATGTTTTTAAAATTCTACTTTTAAAGGAATCCAGGTGGCTCAGTCAGTTAAAGCAGCTGCCTTTGGCTCAGGTCATGATCTCAGGGTCCTGAGATAGAGTCCTGTGTTGGGCTCCCTGCTTAGCAGGGTCTGCTGCTCCGTCTGCCTCTCCCTCTATGCTCTACCCCTACATACATACATACATACATACATACATACATACATAAATTCTTTTAACAAAAATTCTACTTCAAAAAAATCTCAATATTCAGAGTTTGTTTAGCAACTACTATAGATCAAATAAATGAAAAAATAAAACCATGGTTTATAAGATGTCCTTTTTTTTAAAGATATTATTTATTTATTCATGAGAGAGACACAGAGAGAGAGAGAGAGGCAGAGACACAGGCAGAGGGAGAAGCAGGCTCCATGCAGGGAGCCTGACGTGGGACTCGATCCTGGGTCTCCAGGATTATGCCCTAGGCTGAAGGTAGGCGCTAAACCGCTGAGCCACCAAAGGATCCCCTATAAGATGTCCTAATTATGAAAGCAGATATATTAACATTTAGAATATCTACTTACTCTAGTTATTTTTACCTTATTTATTTAAGGTGTTTTTTGTTGTTTTTCAGTTTTATTGCAATAAAGTTGACATTGAGCACTGTGTAAGTTTAAAGTATACAGCATAAGTATCTCTATATATTGTGAAATAACTACCACAATAGATTTAGTTAACTCTCATCATCATTTTGATAAGAAAAAAAAGGTGTTTTCTTCTTTGTGTTGAGAACTTTTAAGACTTACTCTTTCAGCAACTTTCAAATATACCATATAATAGTGTTAACTGTAGTCACCATATACATTACATCCCTAGTACTTATAAAAGTTTGTACCTTTTCACCAACTTTCCCAAATCCCCCATCCCCTACTTCTGTCCTTTCTGTAACAACGAAGACTTTGTTCTCTTTAGCAAGTTCTGAACCTCAATAAAAGGAGATAAAAATAGTAAACTCTATTATATAACTGTCAAAAGTTAAGGAATAATACGCTTGTTTATATTTAACTCTGAAAATGTGGTCATACCAAAAAATCGTAACAGAATTCGCCCCTGAGAACAGTCTGGGTGTGGGCAGTGGAAGACTTAGGTTTTGGTTTTGTCTTTTCCTTTTCAACATATATTAAAGAAAAATACAAATGAGTCTTGTTGGTAGCTATTTTCTAGTCATGGATTTATCCTGGCATCAAGAAAAGAGAAAAACAGTTTTTTCTTGGTACTTAAAAAAACTGTATAATGACATATTTTGAAGAAAAAAAACATTTTGGACATATACAAAAGTAGAGCGAATGGTCATGAGACCCATATACCCATCACCCAGTATCAATAATTACCTACTCACAGTTACGTCCTCTATACTCCCATCCACTACTCCCTAATTGTTTTGAAGTAAATCATTCCTATTTCATGAGTACATATTTCAGTACATATCTTGAAAAGATAAAAACACATGCAGGTGGGGGGAAGGGCAGAGGGCGAGACTCTTCCAGCAGACTCCCCACTGACCGTGGAGCATGACACAGGGCTTGATCTCATGACCCTGAGATCGTGACCTGAGTCAAAACCAAAAGAGTCCAAGGCTCAACTGACTGAGCCACCCAGGCACCTCTCCGAAGTCTCTTCTTAATACATCTCTTTTTTTTTTTCTTGCAATTTTGTTGTTGAAGAGACCAGGTCTTTTGTCCTATAGAGTATCGAACCATAAATTTTGTCATTTAATGTGTTCCTCTGTTCTTTGTATTTCCTGTAAACCAGTAGTTAGATCTAGGCCTGATCAGATTCATATTTGATGTTTTTGACAAAATTACTTCATAGGTGGTGATGCCCGTTTCTGTCAGGAAGCGATGTCTAATGATTTTTCCTTTGGTGATGTGAACATTCCTCCAATCCTCACGCCAGTATCTCCGCTCACTTTGGTTATCTGAAGCTCTCTTCTCTAGTAGATTCCTTAGGAAGGGCTCCTGGAGAGAATAGTCCTTGATTCCTTAACATCTTCATAACTGTTTGTCTATGATCTTTGTATTTGAAAACCAATTTGGCTGGATATAAAAGCTTTACCTCATATTAAGTGTCTTAAATATGTCTTTACTGCCTTCTGGCATATAGTATCATGTGGTCTGATAGAAATCTTGTTTTCTTGCCTTTGTAAGTGACTTGGTGTAGCCAAAGTTTTTGTTTTTCTCTTTGCTGAAAGTCCAGTACTTGTTGGCCTCCTGACCCAGTTTCTCCAGGTATATGGTGTGCCTTTTTATTTATTTATTTATTTTTAAAAAAGGATTTGTTTTGTAATCTCTATACCAACATGGGACTCAAACCCACCACCTCAAGATCAAGAGTCCCACGCTCCTCTGACTGAGCCAGCCAGGCACCCCTTAACAGATTATTTTTTGTATTTTATTCTCTCTAGTCATCATTTTTTGAAATGATTGTTTTCATGTACTTCTGATCTTTCCTGGATTTTTTACTTCTCTTTTTAAATCTTTTCCAAATCACTTCAAAATTTTTCTCACTGTAATTGATATTTTCTCTCACAGTTTTTAACATTTCCTTTTAGCTCATTCTGAAATATGATAGCTATAGTTTTCATTTCTTTTGTGGGTATTTTTTTCTCATGTGCCTTCATTGTCCAAAGAGAAATAATTCTTCTCTTGTTTTCTTATTTAAAAACAAAAACCTTTGAATAGGATTCAGTTGTGATCCTTTTTCTTTGCTAATATTTTAAGTGAAATGGGTTACACCATGCTCCTGGAAGAGAGAAGCAGCCCAGGTCGGCTCTTCCAACTTCTGTTAAGAACTGTGCAGGGTCGGGGCGCCCGGGTGGCTCAGCGGTTTAGCGCTGCCTTTGGCCCAGGGCCTGATCCTGGGGTCCCGGGATCGAGTCCCGTGTCGGGCTCCCTGCATGGAGCCTGCTTCTCCCTCTGCCTGTGTCTCTGCCTCTCTGTCTCTCTCTCTCTCTGTGTCTCTCATGAATAAATAAATATCTTAAATAAGTAGATAAATAAATAAATAAAACATGGGCTTGAACTTTCTGAGATTTTCTACCCTGCTCAGCCATGAGATTTTATCTGAATCTCCTATTTGCTTTGCCCTATTGTTCCTACTCCTAAGTCCCTCGTCCAGGGCTGCTGGCTGGCTCAGTCGGTAGAGCATACGACTCAGGATTGTGAGTTCAAGCCCCAGGTCAGGGGTAGATTTCACTTAAAATTTTTTCTATCCTCAACGTGAGGCGTTTTTCTGGGGGGATGCTCTGGTGGTTCCGGGCCCCCAGGCCACGTCAGCAAGCCCAGACCTTGCGGAGTCTCTCCATACCCACCTGCCAGTGGGGCCTGCGACATCCATCCTCATTCCTGCCGCTGCTCTCAGAACAGCCTGCCCGACCCGCAGGCGAGGGCCTGATGGCCATTCCGGGCTCTCAGATTCTCGGTGCTTCCAAAGGCGCCTTGGACTCCTTTCACATTCTCTGACCCCACCAGGGTCTTATTTTTCCATTTTTGGAATCTGTGGCTCTATCTCATCCCTGTAATTTTATGTAGATGTTAGCTGAGGGGTTTTGGCTTTGTCCCTGTCCCCTTAGGTGGGTGGCTATGGGAAGACTGGGACATGAGTGGCCACTGCCTCTTCTCCACACTCCGTTTTCTATGTACTTTTTGAACTGTTTGAATTTTTTTTTTTTTTACTGTATTACTTAGAGAAAATAATTTAATTAAAAGAAGATACTGGGCTAGGAGTAAAAGTTTTAGTCCTCTTCTACAACCTAAAGGAAGTGAAATGAATGATGGTGGTGAGAAATTCAAGTGCTGTGGAAACAAACGAAGCCGAGAAGGGACATGAGGGGGACTCATGCTGCAGATTTACTTTTTAAAAAGATTTTATTTATTGATTTTAGCAGGTGGGACAGTGAGCGAGGGGGAGGAGCAGAGACTCCCAAGCAGACTCCGAGCTGAGCACTGAGCGCAGAGCCCGGCTCGGGGCTGGATCTCACCACCCTGAGGTCACGATCCAAGCTGAAACCAAGAGTCGCCTGCTTAACTGACTGCACCACCCAGGCGCCCCTCATGCTGCAAGTTTAAATAAAGTGGTTAAGGGAGCGGGGTCTTCAAACAAAGCCCTGAAAGGGTGAGGGTCCAGCCGGTGGCTCTCAGTGGGGAAAGTGCTGCAGGCAAAGAAGAGGCGGCAGAGCTCTGAGGGGAGTGTGCTTGGGGTTCCCGAGGAACAGCAAGGAGGCCGGGGAGGCTGGAGCAGAAGGAGGAGGAGGAAAGACAGGAGATGAGATCAGAAGGACATGGGGGAGGGCGTGGGTTGGGCAGTGGCGGGGAGAAGGAGGGATCCTGGAGCCCATCACAAGGATTTTGACAATGGGGTGAGTGAGATGGGGGAGCCACCGGGTGAACGACCTGATGGCATTTAGGGTCATTCCGAGCTGGATGAGAAGGGTCTGTAAGTGCAAGGGCAAGAGCAGGAAGGCCACGTAAGAGGCCTTTGAAATAGTCCACAGTGCAAACCCAAAGCCAGTTCTCCCTCCATTATACCTTATGTACCACAGTGGTCAGAAGGGAGATGATACTCCTGAGTCCTTGTTTCCTCAAAACTACTCTTTTACAAATAAGCCATGAAAATATCCTTTGAAAAAAAAAAAAAAAAAACACATCGAAAATCCTCTCCAGACCCACTGACTGCAGCTTCGAGTGTATCGTATTTCCATTGGAAACTACTCCCCCAGACGGGATAACTGACTTGCTGTAGGGCCAGCAGTGAGCGGTTCAAGCATCCGGACAACTCAGTCCACTGGGCATCGAGAGCAGCGCGGGGGCCGTTTGCGGGGAGGTTCTTCCGATGTTGGTGTCATACCCAGAAAATGACCACTAGGTTGTAGACGTAATCTTGAGATAGTGATATTTTTCCCAGGAAAGGATGTGGTATAAACTGCCAATTGTTTGGCCAAAGCGTTTTCCCTTTCTCCCTTATTATTAGTCCCCTACTTTCGCTGGAGGTGGCAACAGGCCCAGGTGAAAACAAGACAACACAAGATTATACTTCCGGGCTTCCTTGCGGCTCGGCGGCCACGTGGCACCATCCTGGCCACACCCTAGTACGTGTGCTTTCAGGCAAGGCCCTCAGAAGGGAGAGATTTGGGGGGCTTGGCCTTCCGGTCTTTGCCTTTTCTCTTTTCCTCCTTCTCCCTTCCTGGAACTTGAATGTGATGGTTGGAGCCGGAGCCGTCATCTCAGCAGCATGAGGAAAAGGCCAAGGGAGACCTGGGAAACTCTGGCCTCGTACCTTTGAGCCACAGGAGCAACTGCCAACCTCCAGACGCTGGGTTCATCCTGTTTGAGCCTCAGGAATTCGCAGGTAGCAGAACACAGCTCCTAGTCCAAGAGCTGCCCAACCCACCAACCCATCACTAAACATACTCGGGAAAGAAAGAACATCCCTGAATTTCCACAGGGCAAGCGCCTGCGATGTTAAACATGCACCCTGAGGTCAGTATTTTGCTTCTCCTTGAAGAACGCTCACTTTTTCCAAGAGGGAGAATTTTCCCTGCATCCATCTGTGGGGAAGAAGTGCAAAAAGGGAAATTGACATTCTAAGGAAAAACAACCATGGAGCCCTTCTCAAATATTTCTGTTCATCCTGGCGGGTGTTTTTTTTTTTTTTAAGATTTTATTTATTCATGAGAGACAGAGAGAGAGAGAGGCAGGGACAGAGGCAGAGGGAGAAGCAGGCTCCATGCAGGGAGCCCGATGTGGGACTCGATCCTGGGTCTCCAGGATCAGGCCCTGAGCCAGGGGCAGGTGCTCAACCTCTGAGCTACCAAGGTGCCCCTTTTTTTAAGTAATCTCTATGCCCGGCGTGGGGCTTGAACTCAAGACTTGTGGATCAAGAGTCACACACCTCAGCAGCAGAGCCAGTCAGGCGCCTCTGTTCATCCTGAATCATTAACAAAAAAGCAGCACAGTAGATCTGGTTATGAAAATACGCTACCGTGTGGCCCTGGGGTGCTGCTCGGGCAGACCGAGTAAGCTGCAGTGTCCTTTTGCCAGCCCTAAACGTTATGTTCCTGAAAACCATGCCAAGAGAAAGTGTGGCGGAGGGCCCGAAATACTTCCTGAGAACACGGAGGCACAAGAACCAAAATAGGCCCGGAGGAAGCCAAACAAAGCACCTTCCTAAAAAATGTTCGCCGCTATCCAACAGGCCACTAAATAAAGGGAGCATCGATGACGTCATGGACATGCCTACGTAATTCATAACGAGTACCACACAACTCATTTTCTTCGTTGCTCATCAGGAAATTTTCAGGACTCCCCTCTCTGCCGCGATCTTGATGGGAGCCTGTGAACTGGCGTCCCTCGCGGGGCAGTGGAGAGAAGTTGTGTTTTGCCTCAACGTTTCTCTCTTTCACAAGGAGACTCTGAACCAAGTATTTCCTGTCACTGTGCTGTTCCTTCCATCTCTGCGACCTCCCCAGGTTCTGATCCCAGACCAGGGGGGCCGGTGCACTGGCTGAGAGGGCTCTCCAGGGCCTCCTGTCACTTCTGGAACCACTCGAGGACACGTGGTAAGGAGAGAGGAAAGGAGGAACGTTCAAAAGCAGCAAAAGATCACCAAGAATCTTCTGTTTGTATGACTCTGTAGTTTGTTTGTTTGTTTTGTTTTGTTTTGTTTTAGACATGAAGGGATCCACAATGATTTGGGTTTTTTAATTTTTTATTTTATTTTTATTATTATTTTTAAGATTTTTATTTATTTATTCGTGAGAGAGAGAGAGAGAGAGGCAGAGACACAGGCAGAGGGAGAAGCAGGCTCCGTGCAGGGAGCCCGACGCGGGACTCGATCCCAGGTCTCCAGGATCAGGCCCTGGGCCAAAAGCGGTGCTAAACCGCTGAGCCACCCGGGGATCCCCTAGTCTGTAGTTTTTCAAAGTATTTCACATATCACCGGAGATTCACATCCAACCTGTGAGGCGGGCAAAGTATCCTTTCCATCCTGCAGGGGAAGAAACTAAATAACCCCGGGCTCTATTATGCAACCAGTTAGGGACAAAACCTGGACCAGGGTCCTCTGCTAGTTCAACGGCCGCTCCCGACGCTTTAAGGAACGTTACCTTCAAAACAGAAGACACGGTCAGTTCATGTTCTAAGTTGACTCAGAAACAAAGCAATAGTTTCGTTCAAGGAAAGTACAGGGTTTTTTGGTCCTTAGAATGGACCCCACTGGGGACAGCTGGCTGGCTCAGTCGGAAGAGCATGTGACTCTTGATCTCAGGGTTGTGAGGGGTTGTGGGTTCGAGCCCCACGTTGGGTGTAGAGATTACTTAAAAATCTTAAAAAAAAAAAAAAAAAAAGAATAGAATACAAAAACATTTGTGTTCAAAAGCTTCAGAATCTAGAAACATTACCCCAAATGGAATGTTAGGTAGGTATAACTAAGAGCGTTGTTACAGTCGTGATGATGAAACCCACTAGGAGGAATTATTGAAAAACTTTCTTTTTAATGTATTTATTTTAGAGAGAGAGAACTTGTGTGAGCAAGGGGAGGAACAGAGGGAAAGGGAGAGTGAATCCTCAAGCAGATTTTATTTATTTAAGAGGAGGAGAGAGAGCTGGAGCGGTGGGGAGGAGAGGGGCAGAGAAAGGGGAGGCCGCAGACTCACCGCTGACCATACTTCAGATTTCGTACACACCTGCTACCATCTGCATCACTCTCAGAGGTGTCACCTCTTTGCAGACAACCTGTCCTTCCCCAGGCCTCTTAGACTTCAGACCTGGACTGCCTCATCCCTAAGACCTCTTCTCTTCCACCTCATGTGGACACACCAAAATCATCCCTTTGAACCCCACACTAAAAAGGTTACAGCTTCGACTGACTTCTGCCTTAGTTGCTACTTCTCTTTTCTGTTTACATCTTCCCAAATGTTAAGCTCTAGATTCATCCACTCGTCTCTTCTCTTGCTTTCTTTGTTCTTGTCGTTTTATACTTGATTCCATCCCTTAGTGCTATTTCAGTAGTGTTTCAGGAAACCAGATGGTCAGACCATTCCTCCTTTTGTAATATTTTTCTCTTCTCTTGGGTATTTTCCTGGTTTTCTGCCTTTTTGGCCAGTGGCTTCCATTCCATATGCCCATATGCCCTCTTTTGTCTCCATAGAGATTTTATTTTTAGGTCATCTCTACACCCAAAGTAATTTTTTTAATGTAATAATCCTATAAAAACTTTTGTTCCATGAGAGGAAGGTGATTGAATACGGTTATTTTTGGAAATGTTGATTGAACACTTTGTGGATAAAGCAATTTGAAAGATTGGTTCCACGTTGAGTGTACCTCAGTGCTGGGCTTGAATGCCTGTCATGTTAAGATGCCCCCCAAGACTCAAAGCACAGCGTCCAATATTCACACAGGCTAAGGTTTGTTATTAATTACGGTGGATAGGACTCCTGACCTCTATAGTCTTCTCGATAATTTTGAACTTTTTGGCTTCTCTAAGTAAGACCTGATTAAGAGCTCACATCAGGTACAGGAGAAGCACTCTGGTATTTTCTTATTCCCCGTGCTTGGGCTAAGAGTATTATCCTTAGTTGGAGGTTTCTTTGCAGGACTTTCTTTTAAAGCCACTTGGCTATTTCGTGATCTTGGTTTTGGAAAGCTACTAACATAACCTGGGAAGCTGCCTCGCAGGGCACGCACAACCTAAGACACAGAGCCACAGGTTCCACGTGAACAAACCTGAGCGGCCCTGTCTCACCGTGGCCCCGGGGGCCTGAGGACCAGACCACGTGAGCAGCCGGTGACCATCGAGATACTGTTTTGGTAAAGCTTTATTTCTTTTTTAGACAAAATAAATAGAATTTTCTAGTAAGTGGTTCCTTTCTGCACCTGGGGGGCATCTTGCTCCCTTCCCACCGCGCTGTGTGCATTCCACGTTGGAGGCGACCGGTCTGGGGCCCTGCTTTCTCTCACACGAGCTGTCAGCGTGGCTGGAAGGACGCGTGCGCCTGCTCCTAAGACTGTGGTTGCCAAGGCAAGTGGGACAGAGCGCGAAGAGCCACTTGTTCTAAGTCAGGGAGGACGCGCATATTATCCGACTTGCTGGTAAGAGGTGGGGAAAACCGGAGCTCCTCGGCCCACCCTTGCCCCTGGTGACACCCAGGGATTTGGGCAAAGAATGAATTGATGCCTTTGCTGTCATTCAAGGTCAGAGTGCGGGCACCTAGGTGCCTCAGTGGGTGAGCGTCTGCCTTTAGCCCAAGTTGTGACTCCAGGGTCCTGGGATCGAGTCCCGCATTGGGCTCCCCGCATGGGGCCTGCTTCTCCCTCGGCCTATGTCTCTGCCTCTGTCTCATTAAGAAATAAATAGAATTAAAAAAAAAAATCAAGGTCAGAGTGCTTTAATGTAACCCAGGCAGGGGGTGGGGGGAATATAAGGTAATGAGGTGAGAAAATGTGCTAATAGGAGTATGATTCTTTGTGTAGACGAGTCTCGTGGGGCTTCAGAACAACATGCGTCCTTAGGTGTAGAGGCGCGTCTGATTCTATGCTCTGGAGGGAAGCGGGCATGGAATAGGGGGTCGCACTGGCACCCCAGGCTCGGAGCTTACCCCTCTTCAAGAGGTGGGGGCAGGAGACAAGCACAGCCTGGGCTTCCCCTCCCTCTTTGCGGAGCCAGCAGGCACGGGCTCAAGGGCTCAGGAGAAGATGCTGATCTTCAGGAGAGGCCCAAGGATGCAAAGTCTGCAAGACAGAGGAAAGAAGGGGACAGGATTCCATTATTTTTGTTGGAGTCTTGGTTGGCCCTGGGTAACGGAGGGTGCGGCGGGGAAGAAGGGAGAGAAAATAGGGAGCAGTCAAAGGAGGGACTTCGGGAAATAGGGGCAGAAGAACTGAAGGGAACCCGCGGTTACGGACCCAAGAGAGCAGGGCCTAGGGCCTGGCTCCCGCCGCGGCTCCCCTCTACCCAGAAAATAATTTCTTTTTTTTTTTTCCCCAAAGCCTCGTCAGGGGCTCCGTGTGTGTGTTTTCCCAGCAAGGAGGTCATGTACAGGCACTTGCTGAAATGCCTCAGTTAAGCCTTATCTAGTTCTTTCTACCCCCGCCCCTCCCCCTCCGCCAGCCCCTTTGGAAAAAATAATGATACGGTGGAATTTTCAGGACGGCCTGAGCCCTGGAGACCAATCAAAGGATTATTCAGTTGCTCTGCTTCGTCTACACAACATCGAGTCCGTGCTGTTTAGATTTTTCCACCTGGTTTCCACTCTGCGCAGTAAGATCTGCTCTGAATAGACGCGGCAACACCCCGACCCCCACCCAGCCCCTCTCAGAGGCTGGGGTTGGCTTCGGAGAGGGCAGGCTTCTGACCCCCGCTGGGAACCCTCCTGGAGCCAGCACTGGCCCAGCCGTCCCCTCCCTGAGGCTCATTCAAGGGGCCGGAGGGCGAAGCAGCTGCCGGCAGGCTTTGGAGAAAAAGGGTTTTTTCCCACAGAACTTTGTAATTAGGCAGAATCTGAGAAAGGTGCTCCCAGAGCCCGGGGGATTTACTAGAGGACAATAACTTGCAGCCGGAGTCCGCTAATCCCAGGTGCCTCCCGAGAGGCAGGGAAAATGTTGATTGGAAGCCGAGGGGCCTAGGGAGAGCCACCCCAGGGCTGTCCCTCCCTGCCCTGGGGTCATCTTTACATTGTTCTTTATGGGGTTGCGGTGGGAGACCCCTGAGAAGGCAGCTGCCATCATCCAAGGGAGAGATGATGGTGAGTTTGACTAGAGCTGCCGTGAGGGAGATAATGAGAAATACTTGGATTCTGGATTTATTTTGTTTTTTAAAGATTTTATTGATTTATTCGCGAGAGACACAGAGAGAGAGGCAGAGACACAGGCAGAGGGAGAAGCAGGCTCCTCATGAGGAGCCCGATGTGGGACTCGATCCCCTGACCCAATCCTCTGACCCGGGATCGCGCCCTGAGCCAAAGGCAGACGCTCAACCACTGAGCCCCCCAGCCGTCCCTGGTAGATTTTAAAGGCAACGGCAAGAGGATTCTAGTGTGGAGTGTGAGATAAATCAATAAGCCCAAGGATGGAGTTTCTACCTTGAACAACAGGAGAATGGAGTTGCCACTTACTGGATTAGAGAAGAATTGGGAAGAAATGGGTTTGGGGACTTAGCAAATGCTATGGATGCCTTGTCCCCCCTCCCTCAAGCTACTTCTGAGTTTACTTGCAGCTTGGCCAACTCATCCCTCTACCTGGCTGTCCTGGGGACTCCTTTGCTGGGGAACTTTGCTTCCACTTCCTGTTCTAACCTCCTGTGTAAGTTAGCGTTTGCCGCATAACAAACTACCTTAAAATGTAGTGGATTAAAACAACTCTTATTTTTGCTCACGATTTTTCGTCTCAGCATCTGATCTGGTCTCAGCTGGGTGACTCTTCTGCTGGCCTTGCCCATGTCACTTAGTGCTCTAATCGTCTGGCAGCTTGATTGGTGCTGAGTGGTCTAAGGTGAGCTCTGCTGGTAGATGGCAGGTGCTGGTTGTCAGCTGGTTAATTTAAGAGGCTTCAGACGGACCAGCTCATCTACCTCCCGGGCCCTCTCTTCCTTCTCTAGCAGAGATGGGGACTCTTCACGTGGCAGTCTTGGGGCAGCATCATAAGGGGGGCAAAAGTGGAAGCTACAAAACACCCTGAGGCCTGGGGTCAGAAGCCCCCCAGTGTCACTTCTGCATTCTTTGGATCAGGGTAAGTCACGATGTGGGGCCAGATTCAGGGGGCGAAGTCATAAGTCCCACTTCTTAATGGAAGTGACATCAGAGTCACCTTGCTCAGGAGTAGGCCCAGAGGTGGGAAGGAAGCTTAGGGATCTTTGGGAGCAATCTACCCATCTCCCTCACTCTTCAGGTAACGACTGTTCTAGGGCTTGTCTTAGAGTCGGCTCGCTGGGGAATTGAAACTAATCTGGGAGTCGGTAGGAATCAAAGCTCCAGCTTGGATGTGCCAAGTGCGATATGCTTATTGGAGAAATCCAAAGGGAAATTTTGAATTAGCTTTTGGAGATATAGGAGTCTGGAATTCAGAATGAGGTCTGGGCTAAGGGTACTCAGTTTGGGAGTCCCTTAAATATACATAACTATTGAAAGATCCTGGATCTGGGATCCCTGGGTGGCGCAGCGGTTTGGCGCCTGCCTTTGGCCCAGGGCGCGATCCTGGAGACCTGGGATCGAATCCCACGTCGGGCTCCCGGTGCATGGAGCCTGCTTCTCCCTCTGCCTGTGTCTCTAACTCTCTCTCTCTCTCTCTCTGTGTGACTATCATAAATAAATTTTTAAAAAAATTTTAAAAAAAGTCCTGGATCTGGAGAAGAGCATATAGGGAACACGTGTAGAGAGAATAGGTCAGAAGACTGAGTCCTGGGCCACCGCAGTGATGAGTAGTTGAGGAGAGGGTGAGGACCCGCCAGTGGGGTCCTGGAGGCCAAGGAAAGAAATTTCCAAGAAGAGAGGTAAACAGTGATGGGGTGCAGGGTAGGGGTGGGGAAGGTGGGGTTCCATATACTCTGTGGTAAGTGACCTGGGCTCATTGTTTCATATGTATCAGCATTTTATGTTGTTTAAAAAACAAACCCACGGACCCTAAATGATGTTCCTTAGACTGAGTTCCCAAACTGATGCTTAATATATAATCTCTCTCAAGAATCTCAGCCTCCCCCAGAAATCTAGTTCTAACCCATCAGCTAGAAGTATTTCAGTCCCTGAGGATGAGTCTGCCACCTGGGCCCCTCCATCCCCCTGAAAAGATGAATTAATCTGCATGATACAATACCCCTTGCTTTTGCCACTAAAAAACAGCCTCTCCTGGAACAATTCTTTTCTTTCCCTGAATAACTTTCTTGTTCCCTGCCTCTTTCTATAAAAACCTTCCATTTTGTGGAACTCCTTGGAATGCCTATTTGCTAGATGAGATGCTGCCCAAATCATGAGTCCTTAATAAAGACAACTAGATCTTCAGATTTACTTGGTTGAATTTTATTACTTAACAATATCCATCTTCATTTTTTAAATCAATTCACTTTTAAGAATTATTTTTCGGGGCACCTGGGCAGCTCAGTCGGTTAAGCCTGCTTTCAGCTCAGGTCATGATCTTGGGGTCCCGGGATGTTGGGCTCACACTCAGCAGCGAGTCTGCTTCTTCCTCTTTTTCTGCCCCTTCCCCTGCTCCAGCTCTCTCTCTCTCAAATAAAATCTTAAAATAAAATTATTTTGCAACTCAATGACAGAGGTTAGCAGAACATTTACCTTTGGGACAGGTGTGCAAATAAAGCTGGAGTTGAGAAGGAAGCCAAGGAGGGGCAACCATCTGCAGAAACAGGATCCTACGTCCTAGGTAACGGGAGTTACGGGGCGGGGGGAGGGGGGGCTTTACAAAGGAGCTAGAGGATCAAACCATTTTAATCTTCACGCTTAAGAGGAAATCAGCACTGTATTTATTTCTTGTTTATAATTGATTAGGTATTTACCAACGGCCCTCCTCCCAAATCAATTCTGTGTTGTTTGCACCTTATTTTATTTTTTTTAAGATTAATTTTTATTAAACACCAGAACTAATGCCTTTCTTGGCCTGATTGGGGACCGGTTCAAACCCACAATGTTGGTGTTGCCAGCATCACATTCTACCCAACTGAGCTAACCTGCCAGCTGTGCGTACCTCATTTTTAAGTGGTTTTGTCTGCTTCCTTCCCCCAGGAGTAACAATTTACCTTCCCCCTCCACGTCTTCCTGAACTTATAACTTACTCTTGTCATGCGTTCCAGATACAATAATGGTATAATTTTCTGAATACTGCATTCTATGCCTAAAAGAAAAAGAGCCTATCTTAAATCCATTTAGAAAAATTTTTCCATTGTCTGTAAACAATTACTAATAAGCTTTGAATACCTTTACCGTTAATAAGTGAAACCTCAAAATAGTTCTTTGGAAAAGACAAGGCAAAAAAAAAAAAAAAGACAAGGCAAGTGGCTGCCAGTGGGCAGAGGCTTCCCCACTTCTTTGCCAGTTCCTGGAAGCACCTCCCAAATATCCCTTGCTTCCAAATCCCTGTCTCAGGGCTGGCTTTGGGGGGAGCTCAAACCAAAACTGCCCTTCTGAACACCTGAAAAGTCTAGCAGCACTGGGCCCGCACTTCCCCGGACAGCAAACCAGGGAGTCCACTGACCCTCCCATGGCCACGAGAGCCTCTATTTTTAACAGCCCTCTCTGGGGGGCGGGGGGGTGTGAGTACACGGGGGTTTACCACCCTGCATATGTAGGATACAGGTACGGGGAGTTCGCCTCTCTTTTTTTTACATTTTTTTAAAAATCTTATTTTTAAGTAATCTCTACACCCAGTGTGGGGCTTGAGTTTACAACCCCAAGATCGAGAGTTGTGTGCTCTACTGACTGAGCCAGCCAGGTGCCCCTGCTTTTTTACATTTTAAAGCAATGAGAGAACACATTTTGCAACTTTAAAGTTGAGAATATATATGATATAAATATAATATTAAATATATTAAATATATATAATATATAATATATAAATAATAAAAAAATTTTTTTGAGAGTGAGTGTGTGTGTGTGCAAGTGGGATGGTACTTGCAGAGGGAGAGAGAGAATCTTAAGCAGTCTCCACGCCCAGCAGGGAACCTGCCTCGGGCTCCATCTCATGGCCCAGGGATCATGACCTGAGCTGAAATCAAGGTGCTTCACCTAGACACCTCCCACATTTTGCAACTTCAAAACCATGGTACAACCTATGCAATGCATGTAATTGAAAAAGCCAAATAGATCATTACACACAAAAATATTTTGTCTCCTAAGCACCTCCTATTTTTTTTCTCTTTTTCTAATTTTTTCTTTTCCTGCTTCTTTATTTTTTCAAGTTGGGGTTTCAAGAGTTTCATTTCAAGAACTAACTTGCTTTGCTTAATTTTTGTCCTCCGGGCTTTTGTTACCTCATTAGCTTGAGTGCTTTCAGGAGGACATTTAATGCTTCAACTTCAATTAGCAAGCTCTCCTGGAAGAAAATACATACCACTGTCATTTCTAAATTGTACGACCTTACAAAATTTGATTTCCACAAAAGAATGTGAAAATCATCTTAGATAATCTAGGCAGCAATTTCATCTGACAAATGTGAGATTCGATTCTTTCAAACAAGAAGACCTGAAAGGCAAAACTGCTTTCATGTGAAAAATAAACACCCGTGATGTCAACTGTTTAATATCAATTACTCCCAAAATCCTTTTTTCCTAGATTTACTTCTAAATAAAATCTGAGACTGAGTATTGAATTTCCAAGATTGCTGGTCTTTTACCTGATTTTAAGGCATGCTTAATTTCCCGTTTCCCAGGTGTTTAAAATGAACATTTCACAATGACAGTGATAGAATAATAGGAGCCAACTGCAGTCACTGCCACATCTGAAGCCTGCTCGTCGTAAAGTATTCGTAAACTGGGACTAAAAAATAATACAAGGTTTTCTTTATTTTTTAAAAGATTTTATTTATTCACAAAAGACAGAGGCAGAGACACAGACAGAGGGAGATGCACGCTCCATGCAGGGACCCCGATGCGGGACTCAATCCTAGGATCCCAGGATCACACCCTGAGCCAAAGGCAGTCCATCCAGGCATCCCTAATACGAGGTTTTGTTTTTTTTTTAAAGATTTTATTTATTTATTCATGAGAGACACAGAGAGAGAGAGGCAGAGACATAGGCAGAGGGAGAAGCAGGCTCTATGCAGGGAGCCCCACGTAAGACTCGATCCCAGGTCTCCAGGATCACACCCCAGGCTGCAGGTGGCGCCAAACTGCTGTGCCACCCGGGCTGCCCCCTAATACGAGTTTTTAAATAGAACTTCAAAAAATAAATAAATAAATAAAAAATAAATAGAACTTCAACATGCACTTATTTAAGTAGTGATGGCTCCTTCAAAAGAATGGTTCTTACCATATTCTGAGCCACAGTGGATCAAAACATACTTAGAACCACCTTTATGGATTGCAGTTAATTTCTGAGCCCAGGATATATTATTTTTATTAGAAGATTTTATTTATGAGAGAGAGTGCACACACACGCAAGCACATAAGCAGGGAGAGCAGCAAATAAAGGCAGAGGGAGAAGCGGACTCCCCACTGAATAGGGAGCCCCATGTGGGGCTTGATCCCAGGACTCTGGGATCATGACCTGAGCTGAAGGCAGACACATAATTGACTGAGCCACCCAGGCCAGGTGCCCCCTTCTTTTATTTTTTAACATTTATTTATTTGAGGGGGAGGTAGTGCAGATAGAGAATCTCAAGCAGACTCCCCGCTGAGCACAGAGCCTGGCGCGGGACTCCATCCCATGACCCATGAGATCATGACCTGGGCTGAAACTAAGAGTTGATAGTTCAACTGCCTGAGCCACCCAGGGACCCTCCAGGGTACATTCTCTTGAGTATCTCAATGGTGCCAAATAGTTCTTGAGGATTGGTTAATTAAAAAAAAAATAACTGACCCAAGTAATTTGATAAGTCTAGTGAATATGATGGGTGATCATACCAGTGGCATGGACTTAGCAAAAAGCCTCATAGTAAGAATAATGAGATTGGTGTTCCTGCCTTGCTCAGACACTGCCAAGGTGTTCTGGGCTCTGCAGCAGCATCGCTGGCAGCTGCTGCCCCCTGAAAGGGGTGTCTGTGACCAGTTTGCCTATTACTGGACCTACTATAGTGACTGGTATGCAGCAGATGCTCAATAAACATTGGTTGAATAAATGCAAACATTCACAGGAGTACTCATTCATTCATTCATTTAATGCATATATTTGAAATAGTTATGTGTGGGGGGTTTGTTTTGTTTTAGAGAGGGAGGGGGGGAGGAGGAGAGCCAGAACCTGAAGCAGGCTCCATGCCCAGCACAGAGCCCCTACTCAGGGTTCGATTTCACAATCCTGAGTTCATGACCAGAGCCGACCGAGCCACCTGGGGCCTCTGAAATAGCTGTTTTTGAAAACAGTTTCCAAATTTGTAAATCCAACAACAACAACCTGATAGTTTCTAAGAAATAGCCTCAAGCTACTCAATGTAATTTGATTTATTTTGGTATAATACCCCCTTCTAGGGGTGCCTGGGTGGCTCAGTGCTTGAGTGTCTGCCTTCAGCTCAGGGTGTGATCCTAGAGTCCCGGGATGGAGCCTGCTTCTCCCTCTGCCTGTGTCTCTGCCTCTCTCTCTCTGTCTCTCATGAATACATAAATAAAATCTTTTTAAAAATACCCCCTTCTAGATAGAGTCAGTTTTATAAAATATCACTTTTACAGCTATTATGTTGGGTGGACAGGGATGGACCCCATATTATGGATTAAACATTGGGATGCTGGGCAGTTAAGTAATTTGTTCAACATTCGTGTTACTAGAATATTTTTGGCCACTAATAATAGAAATCCTATGTTATACTGACTAATGCCCATTTCTGCCCAAACTCCTGGCAAGGGAAGGGGGATTAGTCGTGGTGCTACGTGGAGCAAGATGGATGTCTGAGTAAGACTGGGGTCCTACTGGGGTAGAGGAAGGTGGGAGTGCATCCTGGCCCAGTACTGTCCCCCTGTAGTCGCCAACTGGCACTCAAACCTAGCTCTCCTAAAATCAAACGTAGTTTAAGAGAACATGCTGTGATAAAGTTATATTTTATGGGTTCATTTTACAGCAAGTTTTCAGGGATTAATAAATTTTACCCTGAGAACATATCAGCACTTTTATTCTGGCTGAAAGTTAAATTTGATTTATGTGTCTTACATATTTTGACTCAGTTTAATACAGTTCGTAAGTGAAGAGTTGTGGGGAGAATGCAAGTTATACAAGCTTTTGTGAGAGTTTGTCATTTTGATTCTTAATTTAAAGTCGTATTACGTTCCTAGAGTCCTTCTGGTGGCACTATTCGAAATCCCTTATTGACATTATTTAAGAGAGTCTGTGGAATGTATTCCAGTACTTTTTGAAGTGGAATGTTCTTTAATGTTTCCCCACAGAGAAGAATTAATGCTGCCTATGAGCTTCTACCCCAAGGCCTAAGAAATTCCAGAGTTCAATAAATATCAGATTTGTGATTAGCATCCTCAGGCACGTGACATGCCAACGTGGCAGGCATTGCAAGTGGCTTGCCCAGTAGCCATCGTTGGGATTCACGGAATACTATCCTAGCCACAGGTGCCCAGTTAGAGTACCGAACTCTTTGCCTCTCTGGTGGTTGTGGGTACCGCATAACATGCTTCTGGCCAATTCTCAATTTCTATAAACCGTGGATCGGGGGGCTTCTGGGAACATGCCACTGCCTTTCCCTTCTTCTTCCTGCCTGACTCATGGACATGGTGCTGGGCCACGGAAGAGCCGTGTTGCCACCATCCAGATGGAAGAAACACCCTAAGGATGGAGGAGCAGGGAGCTAGGAGGAACCTGGGCCCTTGGTGACGTCCTCGAGCAGCTGCAGCCGACTGGACTGCCCACCTTTCAACTCCTACCGTGTGAAAGACCAGTCCCTAGTCGGTAGGGCCGTTGTACTGGGGTCTCTACGTGCGTCCAGATGCAATGGCTCACAGCCAACTTCCAGCATTTCCACTTTTCGCAGTCCTTAACGCTCCAGTGAGAAGACCCAACAGCAGGACCGTAACTACACGAAGCCTTCCCCTGCCTAGCCTACTAAATACAATTCATTCTTCTCTGACATGTGTTTTGGTGACAAATCGTTAGCTCATATGCAGTTGGCAGGGAAATGGGGACCTCGTGACAAGGAAGTCGCACTGATTTACACGCTATTTTTCGCAGCACATGAATATTTTGAAGCAACACATGGAGATCTTAAGGGGAGACCTCAAAACCTTACAGAAATGCCTTTCTTTAATATAAGTACTGACAATTTAGTGGCCTCAAGATCCACCAATCTTTCCCCACTGTTAAACTATTCTAGAAAAGGCAACCCAAGGGCAACTGAAGAAGCTGGGCATACATATAATTCATTTAATTCCAGAAGAGTTGTTTCCTCCAGTGAAGGTCTCTAATTTCATCATGGGCGTCTCATGGGAAGGGCATGCGAGGCCTGGGGGGCTGGTGCTGCAAAACCTGGCAGGGTATGAAGGTGGGCACGGACGCATGTGCAGATTGGATGTGCTAATATTTTTACCAGAATTCTTATTGTTTCCATTAGTGCTCTGGTTACAACATTGCAGAGAAATTTAAGAGTTTGCGCCAGGCCCACTTTTCCCCTAAGTCCAATTGATTTTAGAGCATGATCTTGTAAAATTCAATTTTTAGAAAAGGAATGCATATATCCACTAAAGCAGAAATGTGTGATTCTTAGAAACAGATGACAACCCTTACAGGACTGTCATTAGTAGTCTGGGTAGATTAAAAAAAAATCGTACCATTAGGACATCTTTAAAAATGTGCTGAATAATGGAAATAATATTATGACATGAGTGGCCTGGCCACAGAGAAAATTCTTGTGCGTAGTAGTGTTTTCTATATAAGGGAAGTCATTTCACACCTTTGCAAGTAACCATATGTTCTATTCACAATGAATTCTGGAAACAAATTACCCCACAGAGCAAGTCTTTTCTGGTTCCTGTCTCCCTGAATATCTCTAAACAAAGTGAGCAAGCATGGGCTGAGCAGAACCTTTCAGGCATCTTTAATGTGTCATGATGAACAACAGTACTTATTCATTTAAAGACAACCCCACTACCAGCCTCTGTAAGTCCAGGCTCTACTCCTACCAGAAGAAAGAACCAAAACTCTCCAACCATCTGTAAAACTGAACAGCATACTAAAAACCTAGAGCCCAGAAGAAGAAGATTGAGGAAAAAGGTAGATGTGTAAAACCTTCTTGTTTCTTTTAACTAGATGAAGTTCAGAAAATCTGGGATCACTTAAAAATTCTTTGTAGAGCGGTGCCTGAGTGGCTCTGTCGGTTGAGGGTCTGCCTTCGGCTCAGGTCATGATTCTGATGAGGTCCTGGGATTGAGCCCCGCATGGGGCTCCTTGCTTAGCTGGGAAGCCTGCTTCCCCCACCACACACACACCCTATCTCTCTCTCTCTCTGTCAAATAAAGAAATAAAATGTTTAAAAATAAGTAAGTAAATTCTTTGTAGAAAGTTGATACATTTTCCCCCTCCTATTTCAGCCAAGTCTTAACCATAAATGTCCCTTCTGACCTGACTCCTACCCTGCTCATCTCTCTGATCTAATTTCCACTGCCACAGCCACACTGGCTTCTTTGCTGTTCCTCCAATTCCTCTTATAGACCAAGCCCTTTCCCACCACAGGATCTTTACGCATGTCTTTCCCTCTGCCTAGAACACTTTTTTCCTCAGACAGTCACCAGACTTGCTTTCTCACCTCATTCAGACCATTGTTGAAATGGCACCTCCTCTGAGAAGCCTTCCTAACTCCCATATCTAAAATGGCACCACCTTACAATTCCAGTCTCTCTCTACCGCTTATTCTGCTTTTCCCACATAGCATTTATCATTACTAGGCATTATGTCATATATTTATTTGTTCATTATCTTTCCTCCACTAGAATGGAAGTTCCGTAAGTGCAGAGACCTCATCGGTTTTGCCCACTGCTATACCCTAGGGCCTAGAGGGGTGGCTAACAAATATCACTCAAAAACATTTACTGAGCATCTTCTATTTTTTTAAAGATTTTATTTATTCGTGAGAGATAGAGCCAGAGACACAGGCAGATGGAGAAGCAAGCTCCCCAAAGGGAGCCTGATGCGGGCCTCAAGCCCGGGACCCCAGGATCACACCCTGAGCCGAAGGCAAACGCTCAACCGCTGAGCCACCCACGTGCCCCTACTGAGCATCTTCTAGAGGCCGAGTCTATAGCAGTGAACAAAACTGGAAACTCTCTACCACATGGAGCTCATATTCTAGTGATACATAGGAAGTATTTGAGAAAAATGTGTTGGACAAATCCTCAGGACTGTATTCAAAATCCATTAAAATAAACATTTTACCCCAGAAGCTCATTAGAACACACATTAATGAGACTGTAGTTGTATTAGTGCCCTGCGGCTGTGTAACAGATTACCACAAACTGGGGGGCTTAAAACAACAAAAAGGTATTTTCTCACAGCTCTGGAGGCCAGGAGTAGGAAATCAGGATCACTGGCCCAAATCGAGGTGTCCGCTGGGCCTTCCCCCTCTATGGGCTCTAAAGTAGATAGACTCCATTCCTTGCCTCCTCCAACTTCTGGTGGCCTCTGGCCTTCCTTGCTTGTGATGGTATCATTCTGGTCGCTGCTTCTGTCTTCACATCACCTCTTCCTCTGTGTCTACGTCAAATCTGCCTGCCTTCCTCTTGTAAGGAGGTACATGACAGCATCTGGGGCCCACCAGTTAATCCGAGATAATGTCCCCACCTGAAAAAAAAAATCACATTTGCTAAGTCTCTTTCCCCCCAATCAGGTAATATTTGCAGGTTGCAGGGAAAAGGCCCAATGTCTTTGGGGGCCGTCCTTCAGCCTATTGCACTAATTAATGTTCTAGTAGCTGGAGGGAAGTCCCTTTTAGGAGAATATTAGGACCTACCTTTTCCTTTCTTGCTTTTGTCTTTTCCTCTCCTTAGGAAACATGTTTCTATCCAGAAAACTAAGAAAGGTGATGACTCTTTATTTTCATATTAACAATAGAATTATGTTTTCCAAAGAATCAGTGTAATAGTATTTGTGACTCACTCATAAACGTGTTTGATTGTCTTCCATCAAGAAACTCCCACAAAATTAAGTTAATGAAAGTGGAGGTGGCAAAGCAATATTTGAGAACAAATTGTTTTATACCGTGTACCGTGAGATCTCATCATGATTTGCAGACAGAATGTGAAATCCTTACTGTTTACCACTTGGAGTCGCAAAAGCAGGCTGTGGCCTTAGGGCACTTGCCAAATGCCAATGAGCAAAGCAGTGTGCAGCTTCACAGGCAGAACTAGAGGCCCCAGCCTTCAGTGTGTTTGGGAACCCCCAGGAGGAAGGACAAGCAGGCATCATTAACAAAGGCCATTTTGATGCAATTAAGTCTCTCTGGAATTTGATTTGGAAGCCCAGAAGTCATACTTGCCAAGCCTTTTGGCTT
This sequence comes from Canis lupus dingo, assembly GCF_003254725.2. Classification (NCBI taxonomy): domain Eukaryota; kingdom Metazoa; phylum Chordata; class Mammalia; order Carnivora; family Canidae; genus Canis; species Canis lupus. Next base: position 62,737,716 of record NC_064252.1, on the reverse strand, counting down.
CTTAAAAGAAAAAAAAAAGTATTCTACAACTTTTTTCCCCTACAACTTCATTCAAAGTATTTTCACTGCTTCTTTGGTGGGAAAGAATAGTCTTAGTTAGTGGGATTTATTTAAATATGGTCAAATTCAATCAATGTGTAAAGTCACTTGTTTTTCATAATAGTATTTTGCTCTTATAAAAAAGTCTCATTATTCAGTAATATAGTCTATCGAGAAAGGTTTAACAACAACAAAAAAGATTTGAATGACTCTTGTGAGTCTTATTTCATTTATAATGATTCAGAGGAACATTTTAATTTTATTTTTTGCATTAGTATTTTTCAAAATAAAATTGTGAGGGTAAATTGCATTTCCCTATCTAAAAACCTAATTTTAAAGACTTTGATCTGTTTAGGACCATAAAATTGAGAGTATACGTATTTTGCTTGGGTATTAAAATTTTTTCAAATATGCTATTTTATTTATTCATGGAACATTTATTTTTTTGAACACCTATTATGTGCCAGAGACGGTACTAGGCACCGGGGATACCAAAGTCAGCAAGATCCAGTTCTGCCCTCGGGGAGCCTGCAGTGTAAAGGGGACGGTGACAAGGACACGGTTTCTCACAGAGCGTGATGGCACTCTGCTGGGGCTGGCGGGGGTGGCAGGATGGAGCAGAGGCCCAGGAGCCCAAGCACCTCTTGTGAAAGGAAGTGGGTAAAAGCCAGTTGCTCATGGAGACTGGTGTGTGTAGGCCCAGAAGTAAGAGAAAGGACAGGGCTTGGGAAATGAGGTGGTTTTAACGTGGCTAGATGTGCGAGTGACAGGGCAGTTAAAAGAAGAGAGGAGGCCAACTCCTCAGTGGCCCCTAAGCTTATTAAAGAACCTGGACTTCAAAAACCATTGAAGGATTTAATTTATTCAATTTAATTTTGTTTAAATATTTATTGTTTTTAAAGATAGATTTATTTATTTACTTATTTATTTTTTATTTATTCAGGAGAGACACACAGAGGGGCAGAGGGAGAAGTAGGCTCCATGCAGTGAGCCCAATGCAGGACTTGATCTCGGGACCCCGGGATCACGCACTGAGCCAACCACTGAGCCACTCAGGTGCCCCTAAATATTTTTAATCACTCTACCCAATAAGGGGCTCGAACTCATATACCCAACATCAAGAGTCCCATGTGCTACCACCTGAGCCAGCCGGGCACCCCTACCACTGGTGGATTTTAAAGAAGGCAGTGGTAGGCTGAGGTCTGTGTGTCACAGTGGTCATCCTAACTGCAGGGGGAGACGGGAGTGGAGGTTGGCGAGACTGGAAGCAGAGGTCTGTCAGGATGGGGTGAGGAAGGTCCAGGGGACAGTGCAGTTACCTGAATTGGAGCTTAGCGAGGAAGTTGGCAGATTTGAAAAAATAATTTCCCCTAGTAACATTCTTCAAACAAACAAGTTACATACTTCCGTGGAACCATGAAAAACTTTAGTGACCTGTGGTGAAGGAGCTTCCAAACCTCTTGCTCATCAGCCTAATTTTATATCAATAAAGGACGGAATTGACAAGAGCTTTCTGTAATTTTTTATTCCGCAGCCATCTGACGCAAAGCCTAAATAAGTAAACCTGCCCTGCCTCCGGGGTAGAGACCTATCACAGCTGCTCTGATCCCCAGAACCATAGGTATCTAAGCAGCCACTGATCTTACCACTGGCACTTCTCTTGGCTCTCGGATCCAGTAGGTGAGTTTACCTGCTGTTTCCTCCGCTCATCTTGGGGCCCACCCCAACACCTCCCATTCCCTTGAGGCAAAGGGATGGATGCAGGTTGCAGGACATTCTCAGGAATGGAGAGGTCGGAGAACCTACTCCTCCCGGAGTCCGACCTCACACATTCCCTGCCTTCCCCTGGGGCAGTGAGGGGCTACGCCTTTGAGGCCAAGTAGGATTTCCACTAAGTTCAATTGCACTTGTCTTGTCCAGCAGGTGGCGACATGTAAGTGACAAAGCTCCAGAGAGGCCCATTCACAGCTAAACCCAGAAGGGCACTGAATATTTAAAATTCTCAACTAAATGCCAACCGTTAAAATATTTAAATTTTGCTTAAATTGGTATAAAATGGGAAGCCTACATAAGGTCCCCGGATTGCAAATAATTGTGGCAGAAGCACGCATCTCAGAATTCTTATAAAAACGGAATCCTAAATTTTCTGGCCTTGTATACAGAAAGATGATGCTACTAACCAATGCCAGTGGTGACTAGTCTGCAGATAACCCCAGGAGATCATTCTGGGTTTCCTGTACAATGACCCAGCTTTGACCAACAACCTCCCTTCCCTACTTCTTCCAAACTCCCATGGAATGGTATTTTTTCCCCTCCCAGAAGGAGGGGCTGTGACCTCCCACAGACACCCAAGGAGTCAAGATACAGGCAGCTGGTTCTCTCAGATAACTCCTGACGGTTGACATCTAAACCCTGACAGCCTGATACCAGTCTGTGTGGACCCCACTGACAAGAATGTTCACAGCTCTGGTCGTGGGGAGAGCAGAAGAGAGGATGTCCCTTCCCTGGAATGCTCACTTGTAACACGTCCAACAGAGCACCCCGGGGCCTTCTCTTGCAGACTCTTGGCTCACAACTTATCCAGTAAAGCTTGTTCCTTTGTCTGACACTGACTTTGCCTCAGCCCTGTTGATGACAACATACGCTTTAAGTTGCCTTCCAGGTGATGAGCATTCCTTATGTGGTCCACAGTTGTAATCTCTCCAGGGATCAACAATCTGTAGAATAAGACAGGAATCTTTCTAATTAGAAGGAGGCAAGTAAAACCATGATCTCTTTCCTAGTGGAATGTCTTTAAAGATCTTATAAAGTACCATTAGGATTTGTTGTGAGATTTAAGAAATCTTGAATTTTTTTTTTAATATTTTATTTATTCATGAGAGACACAGAGAGAGAGGCAGAGATATAGGCGGAGGGAGAAGCAGGCTCCATGCAGGGAGCCTGACATGGGACTCGATCCTGGACCCCAGGATCACACCTTGAGACCAAGGCAGACGTTCAACACAGAGCCACCCAGGCGCCCCAAGAAATCTTTAATTTTTATTTCCCTGTTCTTCTCTGACACTATGGGTTTAACAGATTTGTAAAATTTACCCTGACATTTTCTGTCCCAGAAAGACACTGGAAACATTCAGTTTGCTGAACATCCCTTTTTTTGTGGACTTGTTGGAGGTACTGAAAAGTTGAGATCAACTGTAGGAAAGGAAGTCCTCCACTGTGACATCCTTTTTTTTAGTCTTCCATGCTTCAAAAGAAAAGTGTGAAAGACCTTACAAACATTCAACATTAAGTGTTGTGATTTTACAGCTCTTTGTGATATGTTTGTATAAGAAAAATCTTGTCTGGGATCCCTGGGTGGCGCAGCGGTTTGGCGCCTGCCTTTGGCCCAGGGCGCGATCCTGGAGACCCGGGATGGAATCCCACATCGGGCTCCCGGTGCATGGAGCCTGCTTCTCCCTCTGCCTATGTCTCTGCCTCTCTGTGTGACTATCATGAATAAATAAATAAAATCTTTAAAAAAAAAAGAAAAATCTTGTCTCTTTGGCCTATCCAACTAATGACTGAAAAATGAAGAGAGACTATCTCTCAAAGGTTACGTTATGAGAATACCGATTGCACCAGCGTGCAAAAGTGATTATTCTCTTGAACATGGTAAAGACATTGTGTTTGTGAGGGCTTGAGGGCTCAACTTATCCTCTTGTCACACCTTGTGACTAGATCCCATAAGTCACTGCTGATTACCTTAACATGTAAAATTACACACAAAACTTTTACAAGTTATTTTTTCTCACTATCTAAACCCTTCATATTGTAAGTTTAATTGATCACTTTTTCAGAATAAGAAATTAGACTTGCAGACAGAGCAATTACAGAAAGCCCTAATGCAGCTACAAAGTTGAATAAAGATTATTTACTTAAATAGAAAAAGATCATACTATCTAATATAGACTAGAAAACAAACCTATAAATTTTAGTATTAATTTTAAGAAGTAAGGTAACAGCTATCTATTAGCATAGGTTAAGGCAATGTTTTTTATTTATTGACTTAGTTTTTGACTTACAAAAAATGGAATCAGGGACGCCTGGGTGGCTCAGTGGTGGAGTGTCTGCCTTGGGCCCAGGTCGTGATCCCAGAGTCCCGGGGTGGAGTCCCACATTGGGCTCCCTGTGAGGAGCCTGCTTCTCCCTCTGCCTGTGTCTCCGCCTCTCTCTCCGTTATTCTTGTGAATAAATAAATGAAATCTTAAAAACAAAATAAAACCAAACACCCAAATGGAATCATACTGTTTTTTTTTTAATTTTTATTTATTTATGATAGTCACACACACAGAGAGAGAGAGAGAGGCAGAGACACAGGCAGAGGGAGAAGCAGGCTCCATGCACCGGGAGCCCGACATGGGATTCGATCCCGGGTCTCCAGGATCGCGCCCTGGGCCAAAGGCAGGCGCCAAACCGCTGCGCCACCCAGGGATCCCCCATACTGTTTTATAACACTTTTTCCACTTACCAGTATATCGTGGATAACTTTCCATGTTATTCTTTTAAAAGACTGTGTAGGGATCCCTGGGTGGCGCAGTGGTTTAGCGCCTGCCTTTGGCCCAGGGCGCGATCCTGGAGACCCGGGATCGAATCCCATGTCGGGCTCCCTGCATGGAGCCTGCTTCTCCCTCTGCCTGTGTCTCTGCCTCTCTCTCTCTCTCTCTCTCTGTGTGACTATCATAAATAAATAAGAATTTAAAAAAATAAAATAAAAGACTGTGTAGTATCCCAATAGCTGAATAGCATTATGCTAACCAATTCCATATTTATAGATATTCACGTTTTCAATCTTTTGCTATTATAGGCAATGTTGCAATAAATATCCTGTGTATATATATCTTTGTGCTCTTGAATGATTATTTATATAAGATCAATTGTTGGTAAAATTCCTGAGTTCAACAGTATAACTGTTTGGACTTTAACAGGTATTGCCAAATTGTCCCTCCAAAGGTTGGAACCACTAAACATTCTTGTATAAATACTGTATCCGGCTAAGGCTGTGATTTTCAGACGCGTGTCCTGTGGGAACTCTTTCTTTGAAAGAAATCCTTTTCAGAATCCAGAATGTAAAGCAGAAAAGGAGCTTTGTTTTGGTGGAAGCTGATCCCAGGGTGGGAGGCCTGTATCTGCCTGCTTGGCCCTCACCTTAGCCTCTGTGGCAGCTCCAGGCAACCTCCCAGAGCACAAAGCAATAGAGGAGGTTCCCTTCTTTCTAACAATGTGTCCTCAAATATCGTTGGCTGAAAGTAGAACTAACATGATCTAAGACCTAAAAGTTACTAGAAAGTGTCTAATTACCTTTGGTTTCTGACACAATTTTCAGTAATTTAGGCCTAGCCCTTGATATATGTGCTTTGGTTGCTTTCTTTTCTTTTACTATGAGCATTCAATTATAGCTAAATTATTATTTTTTTTTAAAATATTTTATTTATTTATTCGTGAGACACACACAGAGAGGCAGAGACACAGGCAGAAGGAGAAGTAGGCTCCATGCAGGGAGCCCGACGTGGGACTCGATCCCGTGACCCCAGGATCACACCCTGGGCCAAAGGGCATGCGTCAAACCGCTGAACCACCAGGCATCCCTAAATTATTTTTTTTCAATATTTTATTTTTAAGTAATCTCTTCACCCAACGTGGGGCTCAAACTCACACCCCCGAGGTTAAGTGTTGCATGTTCTACTGACAACCAGCCAGGGGTGCCCCTAATTTCTTTTTTTTTTTTTTTAGATTTCTTTTTAAATTTTTTTAAAGGTGAGCTCTACACCCAATGTGGGGCTGGAACGCATAACGCCAAGATCAAGAGTCGCATGCTCTACTGACTAAGCCAGCCAGGCACCCCGATTATAGTTAAGTTCTGTTCCCTTTTTTTTTTTTTTAAGATTTTATTCATTTATTTATTTGACAGAGCACAAGCAGGCAGAGCTGCAGGCAGAAGGAGAGGGAGAAGGAGGTTCCCTGCTGAGCAGGGAGCCCGATGATATGGGGCTCAATCCTAGGACCTTGGAATCGTGACCTGAGCTGAAGGCAGATGCTTAACTGACTGAGCCACTCAGGCACCCCTAAGTTCTGTTCCTTTTAGATAGTTGAGTGATTTCCATTTTCGTCTTAATCGTACTAAGTGTATGAAACCTAAACTTTCTGTCAATGGGATCAGCACTTTCATTTTTATTTCTCTTCATTTTAATAAGAGAAGGACAAGATGCAATAAAATATTCAAATAATTACAGAGTCATCGACAAAGGTAGTGGCTGTGACTGTCAAAATTGAAATGAAATTCTTGGCTGTCTCACCATATAATATTTCAAAGTACTAATTCATTAACTAATATTTAAGAACCTGAACTGAAGGAAAGATGGATTGGATGTGACCATATAATACCTAGGACAGGGAGCCTGGGTGGCTCAGTTGGTTAAGTGTCTGCCTTCGGGGGATCCCTGGGTGGCTCAGCGGTTTAGCGCCTGCCTTTGGTCCAGGGCATGATCCTGGAGTCCCGGGATCGAGTCCCACATCAGGCTTCTGCATGGAGCCTGCTTCTCCCTCTGCCTGTGTCTCTGCCTTGCTCTCTCTCTGTGTGTCTCTCATGAATAAATAAAAAAAAAAAAAAAAAAAAAAAAGTGTCTGCCTTCGGCTCAGGTCATGATTCCAGGGTCCTGGGATAGAGTCCTGCATCGGGGATCCTGCTTCTCCCCGTCCTGCTCACCCTGCTTGTGCTCACTCGCTCTCTGTCAAGTAAATAAATTAAATATTTTTTCAAATGCATAGAAAAATAGGTGGTAAAAATGTGAAGAACCACTTATATATCATTGCAATCAGTGACTCTATTCAGGGGTTTCAAAGCCTATTTTCATTGTTTTTCTTAACAGATTTGTCAGACTTCAACAAATCTTTTTTTTTTTTTTTTTTTTTTTTTTTTTTTTTGACTTCAACAAATCTATGTTCCCAGAGAAACAATGAAAGAAGAGTGTCCAGGTAAGAATACGTAAGGTCCACTGAGGCTAGGGAGCCATTTGTACTGGTCATCTCAGTCGACTAGATGTCCTGCTCAGAGCTTTCACTCCAGACCCAAGCCTCTGTGAGATTCCCCTAAATGGAGGCCTCTGCTTCCCCCAATTTCCCAGGACAATACTCCTCTCATTCTCTCTTTTTTTCCCTCTACACCTTTTTTACTTTTATTCCCAATTTTGTCAGGTCGAAATCATCCAAGGTTTATTTCAAGGTTGCTTCACAGAGGCATAATTAGGCTTATTATTTTTAGCCAACCAGGTATTGTCCCCCTTTTTTATAATTATATAATGCTTCTTAAAAGCATCCAGAAATCCTGGCTCTGAGAAACAAGGATGGAACACATTCCACCATCTAAAAGGAGTAGATCTTTAGCCTCAATCAGATGCTTATTGTGAAGGAAGAAACAACTCAGGAGGAAACACACAGAATGCTAGATGATTTTATTCGTTGAGTCAACAAATACGTGAGCCCCTATGAAGCAATGTGCTAGTTGCTAAGGGATCAAAAAATGCACAAACCGGATTCACTGCCCTGAGCCTATGATCTCACTGGGGCAGCTAGGCACACACACCCAAGAAGCTCCACGGTCATAAGGTGGTTTTGAATAAAATGTGAAATGAGTGGTACAGATGACAGTCGCTGGAGAAGACCCACCCTCTTAAGGTCTCACTTTATTAACCCCCCTCAGAGTTTCACGGGCCCTCGTACCTGGTCTGGCCACCTCACATCAGCATCTCAGAATCTTTGGCCCACTTGATCCTCCATGGCTGCCTTGTCAGTCCTCAATCCTGGGTAAACTCTGTCATCTGCTTTCTCAGCCTCCTCTCCTGGGGTGCAAAGCTTCGCTGGAGAGAACGATGTTCTTTGCTTTACCGGATTCTTTATGTGGCATCTCACAGTCGCTCTTCCAATTTTTCCTACTCTCCAGGCGCTCCTGGTCCCAGAGGCTCCTTCATCTCAGCGGGTGACCTGACCTCATGTACAGGAATCAAGGAGGTCTGGCTTGATTGTACCTTCCATCTCTCCCATTTGAATTTTTTCCCCATCCTCACCCTCCCTTTCCAAAAATAACTTCCCCATCCTCTCCTCATGATTCTCTCCCCCACAAACTTCCTCCAGAATTTGACCTAACCATGATTTTCCCTGTCCTGCAGGATCTGCAGTCTCTCAGACTCTGTTGGCTTCTTCTTCTCAGCCCCCAAACACGGTCAAGACTGCCCTATTCCCTCACCTCCTCCATCAGTTATTATCACATAACAAATTACCTCAAAATTTAGCAAATTAGGGACACCTGGGTGGTCAGTGGTTGAGCATCTGCCTTTGGCTCAGGTTGTGATCCTGGAGTCAAGTCCCACATCAGGCTCCCCGCAGGGAGCCTGCTTCTCACTCTGCCTGTGTCTCTGCCTCTCTCTGTGTATCTCTCATGGATAAATAAATAAATTCTAAAAACAAAGAAAAATTAGCAAATTAAAAACAACCCTTATCTCACAGTGTCTGTAGGTCAGGAACAGAAGATCAGCTTAGTTGGTGGTCCTTCTGGCTCTGGGTCCCTCATGGGGCTGCAATCACAATGTCAGCCAGAGCTTGTCTAGGGGCTGCAGAATCCACTTCCAAGGTTGAGTGTTGAGTTTCCTCACAGCATGGCAGCTGGCTTCCCCCAGGGCAGGTGACCCGCGAAGGCAAGAGGGCAGCCCCAGGGCCTCTAGGACCTAGTCTCAGAAGTGTTGTACCATCACATCTGCCTTATTCAATTGACTAGAAGGGAGTCACCAAATCCAGCCCACAAAGGAGCAGAACTGTTTCTACCTCCCAAAGAAAGGAATATCAAAAAAGTTGTAGACATATTTTAAACCCATCACATCTTTCAAACCATTTTTTAAGCCTGCTAATTCTTCAAGCTGCTTCGTTGCTTCCTTACTTCGTTCAGTACCATGCTTCTCAAAGCAGTGATCTGTTCCCTTCCCTCACTGTCTCACACAATCCAGGTAATTATTGCCTCCCTGAACACTGCTGCTGTTGAGCGTAATATCTGAATTGGTGTGGCATTCAAGGCCCCATAAAACCTGGTCACAGCCTAGCGTTTCATTTCACCTCCCCCAGTTCCCCGTATACCTCAGCTGGATGGATTTCTCACCATCATTCTCCAAACATGACCTCTGCTTCCTACCTCCACGCTTTTGCTCAGATGATTTCCCTCACTAGAAAGATCCTCTTCTCATGTTTTCATTGTTCAAGACCCAGTTTAATGGGATGCCTGGGTGGCTCAGTGGTTGAGCACCAGCCTTTGCCTCAAGGCATGATCCTGTGGTCTCAGGATCCAGTCCCACATTGGGCTCCCTGCATGGAGCCTGCTTCTCCCTCTGCCTGTGTCTCTGCCTCTCTCTCTCTCTCTCTCTCTCTCTCTCTCTGTCTCTCATGAATAAATAAAATCTTAAAAAAAAAAAAACCCTACTCAAAGTGCTTAGTGGTATAATACAGACCAAAACAAATTTAACAGAAAGAACGAGTAAGAAACCTGCCCTTTCAAGAGTTCCCTTTTTAATAATTTTGTTATTGGGATGCTTGGGTGGCTCAGGGGTTGAGTGTCTGCCTTTGGCTCAGGGCATGATCCTGTGGTCTCAGGATCTAGTCCCATACTGGGCTCCTTGCATGGAGCCTGCTTCTTCCTCTGCCTGTGTCTGTCTCTGCCTCTCTGTGTCTCTTATGAATAAATAAAATCTAAAAAAAAAAAAAAAAAAAGACCCAGTTTAGGTGTCTTTTCACCCAAGATTTCCTTGCTCTACCCCTTCCTTCTCTCTACTCCCAGAGCACCTTGTTATTCCATTTCACACCACTATTGTGTTTATACGTCTTTGTATTCCTTTCAGCACCCCAACAATACGTGGCTCATACTAAATCCTTAATCTTTTTTGAATGAACAAATTTACCTAAATCATTAAGATTTAATTTTACTCTAATCAAAAGGCAAATTAAAGGCCCTATAATCTCTATTAGAGTAATATATTGAGCTAAGGGAAATTGTAGAATGGTCTGTGCTAAAGAATAGTCGTCTTTTCTATTATTTGAACAATTTTAATGGAATGGCTTAAATTAAATCACGATTATTCCCCAAAAAGGTTTGCTTCTGAGATATGTTTGCATATAGTATTTTTACAATTCCTGGTCAACATGAAATTTCCATGGAAACAGATCACGCACAGTGGAGAAGAAAAGAATTGAATTGTGTGTGAGCTGCATTTTGTCATCTCCATGGAGCTATTTGTGCTAAATATTTGCGTAGGGAAACTATAATTTAAAATCACCCAAGTAAAGACATAATATTTAATGCTTTTTAAAAATGATAATAACTACTACTAGTTTTAAAGATTTGTATTAATATGTGGAGATATATAAAAAGAAGTTTGAATATTTCTTATATCATACATTAATATGAGCAGATAAAATACCCTTTTGCCTCTTTGCCAGTGCAGAAAAGGGAAGAAATTAAATGCTCAGCATGGAAAGGGTCACTTGATAGAATAATTTCTTCTGGATATCATTCAGCTTCTAGACTAGCAATATCTAGAAGTGTCTAGCAATGATCTATCTAACAATTGTGATTCCAAATAGGACTAATCAAATAGAGACAGTTTAAAATATATGTATAGAAACTAAAAGATAAAAATAATTTTCACTCACTAAATAGTACTGTAAACCTTTATGATTTGAGAAATGTATTCTTTTCCTAAGCACTGTAAAACCTACTCAGGAACTTAAAATCACTAGAAATACTGTATCTTGAAGATTATCTTTTTCTAATCTGTTTTTGGAATATAAATCTTTGTACATCAAAATTATTAGAACTTTATTAAAAAAAACTCGACATGTTCAGGAGGAACCAGAATCATCTCAGAGTTTTCTTTCAACTCTCCTTTGACATCAACTGTTGACTTTTATTTTTACTTTCCAATAAGTATAATCAGAACAAACAAAACGGGAAAAAGGAAAAGAATTACAGAAGTTGTATGTCCTTTTGTGTACGTGGGCTATTCATAAAAAGAAGTTACATTACACTTATTCTACATATTACTCCCTCCACAATTACAACAACTGTTGGTTTTTAATATGAACAAAAGAACATATTGGCCGAAGACAATTATAATGTATCAATAATACTGATCCCACTTTCAGGCAAGCGGGCTTGACCAATGGAATGTAGAAAAGGCCCACAGAGATTCCTGGCTGAATACAGACAAGCCCATCAGGAGACCCACCTCAAAATATCTAGAGGTCCTAACCGATCAATGGGTTACTTACTACCAGGCACAGTCTCCCAAAAAGGGAAAGTTCTATACTTTGGGATACCTCCTTCTTGCCCCTTTAAAAACAGCCCTGGCCTTAGACCTCAGTGCAGACAGCCTCTTCTGCCTCCGGTCCTGCCCGCAGCTCTCTGGCACTGTATTCAATAGCCTTCTATTGCCTTTGTTCTGCCTCAGGAGAATTCTTTTACCTCCTGCGGTGCTACTGGCTTCCACCCGATTGTCACCCCAGGTTTGGGGGACCCCATTTAGACACCACAAGTAACACACTCAGCTTGTTCATTATATATATATTTTTTATTTTAAAGATTTTTATTCATGAGAGACACAGAGAGAGAGAGAGAGAGAGAGAGAGGCAGAGACACAGGCAGAGGGAGAAGCAGGCTCCATGCAGGGAGCCTGACGTGGGACTTGATCTCGGGTCTCTAGGATCACGCCCTGGGCCCAAGGCAGCGCTAAACCGCTGAGCCCCCTGGGCTGCCCCAGCTTGTTCATTATAGATCCACTCTCTACACCAAAATTTATCTTACAAAAGTCTCTTACTTTGCCAGGGACAAAACCTGTGAAAAAGCAAGAAGGTCAAAGTCAAAAAAGCAGCAGAAAGTGGTCAGTGGAGTATCCCTTCCTCTTGGCCAGTTTTAATTATTTCCTGGGAGTTTTGCTCCAGCAGAAATTTGGGGTTTTTTTTGTTTGTTTGTTTGTTTGTTTCAATGATTTTATTTATTTGTTCATGAGAGACCCACAGAGGCAAAGGCAGAAGCAGGCTCCTCAAGGGGAGCCTGATGTGGGACTCGATCCTGGGACCCTGGGACCACAGCCTGTGCTGAAGGTAGATGCTCAACCGTTGTGCCCCCCAGGCATCCCTGCTCTGACAGAAATTTGAATGAAATCTCTACCTAGTTGTCTGAGTGATGATACTCCCCTCGAATAGGTTTGCAGCAAGCGAACTTACTCCAGTTGGGGGAGGGCTGGCTTCCAGAGCTATGATTGTTCCCTCACAGGCCTGTAGGACTGCCAACACCTTCAACTAAATTACTGGCAGCCATTGCTTAAAGGAGTAGGAGCACTAGCTAGAGGCTTTGTTCTCCTCGTAGGATCCACCTTTTCTTCTCTGGGACAGCTGGAGCTTTGATTGGAATAAATAGCAGCTCGGAGGTGATTACACTTTGACTCTTCCACACAGGGGTGTGACTTCAGTGGACAGAAGGTCATATGCCCAAAAGAAGGTAAGCCTAAAATCCAACATGTGATGACAGAGGCAAAAAAAAAAAAAAAAAAAAAGAAAGAGCCAAAATACTTAGGCCTGGGAAGTGACATTTTGATTAATTTTTATCTATTTTTCCTTCCAGATTGATTCTGCAGCCTCATCTGTGCCCTGAGAGGCTGACTTATATGGACTGAGCACTGGGCTCCCTGCCTCCCAATTTCTATTTGGGTTCAGCGAATGGGAGGGCGGATGGGTACTGGTAAAGGTAGAAAACTGGTAAGAGAGTGAGGAAGGGGTGTTTATGTCTTGGGCTTCCTGCCTGCTGCATTGCCATAGGTTGACCGTTTCCCTTTGCCCAAGTCACTGCTCCTGTTAGGTCGTCCTCACCATGAAGTTCACTCTCAAGGGTTCAGCAGCCATCCCTCCTCCTCGCCCTTTCAAGCATAAGTGTGGAAATTGCTCCCTGCTGTTACTAGACTTGGGACATGATACCATCCTTTCTTTTTTTCCCTAAATCTTGCCTTTATAAATAACCCCTGTATTAAACTCTCCTTAATTACTCAGTTTGACGGTGCCATCTGCTTCCTGGATCCTGACTGATACAGATGGTACTGATTTTTAACAAGAAATCTCAGAAACTTGATTCTACACTGTAATTTGACTATACAATACTATCCATATTATAGACCCATTTCCTTGTTCACAGCCTATTTTATGACTGACGCCTCCCACGCCTCCAAGCTGATCCTTGATGTACACTGCTTTCTCTCTCGGCACAAGCGGGAGGGATTTAGAACAGTTCTTTCCATTCTGGGAATGAACTGAGACCCTGGGCACATTCATGGATGAGACCCTCGCTTTCCCTCAAGTTGCGGCCAGTCTGTCCCACTAATCTTCAGTGCTGGTTATTGGTTTTCAAATTAGGCTCCCTGCTGGGACTGGAGCCAGCCTTACAAATATGGCCTATACTTTTCCCAGACATTTATTTTTTTCCCCATTGTCTTTCAGCAGCTGGCTGCTTCTTAAGTCACCAAGATGGACCTTCCTGTCACTATGTCTTTGGCCTGCTCCTGAACCTAAAATTTGTCCCCAAATCCCTTCTGTTACACTACCCCATCCCTTAGATAGGAATCATATTCACTTATTCTCCTGGGATTTCCTATTAGACTGCTAGCCCCTCCTTGGAGGCTATGCCTATTGGGTGTATTCATCCCTCAGGTCCCATGCCTCCTACATGCACTACTGGCAGTGGGATTCTGGAACAGTTCATGGCCATGGTTATATCACTCATGACCAATACAAACTGAAGGGGAAAGGACAATACAATGTTAAAAATAGAGACACACAAAGCAGAATCAGTAAGTGTGCTTTCAGCAAAATAAGGAGAACTAAGGAGAACGCATTCCAAGCAACCAATGCACATATTGCTCAGTTTATTAATGAACTGGCATTTTTTAAAAGATTTTTTAAATTTTTTTAACTTTTAAAATTTATTCATGATAGACAGAGAGAGAGAGAGAGAGAGAGAGGCAGAGACATAGGCAGAGGGAAAAGCAGGCTCCATGCCGGGAGCCCGACGCGGGACTCGATCCCAGGACTCCAGGATCGTGCCCTGGGCCAAAGGCAGGCGCCAAACCGCTAAGCCACCCAAGGATCCCCATGAACTGGCATTTTGATTGACAAATCAGTCCTTATAAGTCAATTACTTAAGGCTTAATCACCCTAGATAAACTTCAAAATAAGGAATTTAAAAGCCTAAGGATCAAGATCCTGAAAAGGGAGTAATAATTCTCGGACTCCAACATAAAGACTCTGCAAGAAACAATCTTAAATGTCTAAAAATAGGAGAAAAGTTAAAATTACGGTGTTAATAATAGCTATTTTGTTAGATACTATGTGTCAGATATTTTACATATATCACTTTATTTAACTGTTAACAATCCTGAAATTTTGGTATTTTACAAATACCAAAGCTGAGAAAGGTTAACTGCCTTTGATCACACTGTTAGTATTTGGGGAACTGGAATTTTAATTCAGCCTTGTTTAAAAGCTCATTCTTCTCTCTATATTATGTTAATACATCAATATAATATTGCCCTTAAAATAACATGATGAATCTATTGATACAGGAGAAATTATATATGAAAAATATAAATCCAATACAATATAAAAACATAAAAATTCAATGACCCTAAAATCATTTACAAAAGGGAACTCAGAGAAATTAAAATAGTTCTTACTTCAAAGCAATGAGATTATGTTTTGATCATTTTTTTAAAAGATTTATTTGTTTGAGAGAGAGAACAAGCACACACATAGGAGAGGCAGAGGGAAAGGGGAAGGGAGAGAATCTCAAGCAGACACGCCAACTGAACACAGAGCCTGATGCAGCTTGATCTCACAACATTGACATCATGACCTAGGTCAAACCAACAGTCAGTTGCTCAATGAACTAAGCTACCCAGGCACCCCTTGTTTTGATTAATACTTACGTATTTGGGGGTTTTTTTAGAGCAATTATAAATATTTTAATTTTTTTGGCTTACAATTATTAGTATATAGAAATAGTTGATTTTTTTTTAATACAGTTGATTTTTGTGTATTGATCTTGCAATCTTGCTAAACTTACTTACTAGTTCTAGATTTTCTTTGGGGGGGGGGGGTAGATTCCTTGTAGACAATCATGTCATCTGCAAATAGGGAAGATTTTATTTCTTCCTTTCCAGCCTGTGTGCCTGTTATTTCTTTTTCTTACTTCCCCTGGCTAGGACTTCTGGTATGTTTTTGAACAGGAGGTGAGATGGACAGCTTTGACTTGTTCTTGATCTTAGGAAGAAGCACATAGCCTTTCATCATTAAATACAATGTTAGCTGTAGGTTTTTTGACGATGCTTTTACCATATTGAGGAAAGTCCCTTCTATCCCTAGTTTGCTGAAAGGTTTTTTTTAAATCATGAAATGATGCTTAATGTTTCAAATTTATTTTTCTGCATCAATTAACATAGCCACGTGATTTTTCTTCTGCAGATTGTTAAATTTATTATATTAATTATCTAATATTGAAAAAATTTTTCTCAGAATAAACCCCACTTGGTTTTGATGTGTTATTCTATTTTTATTTTTATATTACCGCATTCAGTTTTCAAATATTTTGTTGAAGGTTTTTCTGTGTTCCTGAGGGACACTGATGTATAGTTTTCTTTTCTTGTGATGTTTTTGGTTTTAGCACCATGGTAATGATATCTGCATCTTCTACGGTCTTGTTGACTTTTTTAAATTTTTATTTATTTATTTATGAGACACACACACATAGAGAGAGGCAGAGACACAGGCAGAGGGAGAAGCAGACTCCCTGCAGGGAGCCCTATGTGGGACTCCATCCTGGATCCTGGGATCACGCCCTGAGCTGAAGGCAGATGCTCAACCACTGAGCCACCCTGGTGCCCTGTTGTTGATTTTCTGTTTGCTACTCTATGACCAAGAGGAGTACTGAAGTCTCCAAGCATAACGTGAATTTGCATATTTCTTTTTCACCTCTGGCAGATTTTGCTTTCTGTTTTGAAACTCTATGGTTAGGTGCATAAACAATTAGAATTCTTATGTCCTCTTAATGAACTGATTCCTCTGTTGCATGAAATTACCTTTATCCCTGCTCATTTTCTTTGCTATGAACTCTACTTTGTCTGATATCAATCTAGCTGTTCCAGGTTTCTTTTGACTGGAGTTTTAAAAGTATCTCTTTTTTCATTCTTTAGCATTTAATCTATGGATCATATTTGAAATGAATTTCTCATATAATATATATCTTTGTTGTTGTTTGTTTTTTTGTCTGTTTTGACAAATCTCTTCTATCTCATTGGCTCAAATTCCACTTTAGCCGAAGAAATACTGAGCACAGATTCATGTAAGCCTGGCAGTTATAGAGACAAGAGGGATAAAATCACTTGATTGGGTAGCATATTAAAGAATAAATCAGGGGCAGCCCCGGTGGCACAGTGGTTTGGCACCACCTTCAGCCCAAGGTGTGATCCTGGAGACCCGGGATCGAGTCCCACATCGGGCTCCCTGCATGGAGCCTGCTTTCCCTCTGCCTGTGTCTCTGCCTCTCTCTGTGTCCCTCTGTGTCTCTCATGAATAAATAAATAAAATCTTTAAAAAAAAAAAAGAATAAATCAATAAGTAGAATTGAATCTCCCTTATCCCATAATCACATGGCTGCTGCACAGCTACGGAGTCATGCTCACAACGTCCAGGACAGGCTTCAACTAACATAACCCTAGAAACATTTAGTATTTATAAAGCTGAACCCTTAAATGGTACCAGCTAACTTTGTATCCCAAAAGAAAAACAAAAGTTCTAGAGAGGGGAAATTGTTCTTTCATAGAAAAGTATTTTAACAGATATTTTTGCTGGGATCATATCCCAAGGACAGGCTGTCACAGACTAACTCTTGTATTCACACCATAGCAGTTGTATTCCACACTAGTGCTAAAGAAAGGTTAAATGTAATTTTAAGTAATCTCATCTACAACTGCAGTTTTCATGTATAGATTGAACAGTCCTGACTCATACTTGGTGCTCTTTTTGGGGTGCCTCTCCCATAGGAGGGATCATATCCCCATCGGGTGGAAATCAGGCAGTCCTGTGATTTCCTTTGACCAGTGAAATATGAGTGAACAGGGTATGTGCCAACTTAGAGGAGAAACTTTTAAGAGCCAGTAGCTCACTATGTACTCTTTTTTTCTCTGCCATCATGACCATCAGTGTTCCAAAGCAGTATGCGTAAAAAACAAATTGAAAGTCCCTGAGCTCTTGGAGGCATTTGTTACTAATAGCTAATAATAATTAGCTTCTCTTGACTGATATTTTTTTTTACAAATGCTT
Organism: Canis lupus dingo; assembly: GCF_003254725.2. Lineage (NCBI taxonomy): Eukaryota > Metazoa > Chordata > Mammalia > Carnivora > Canidae > Canis > Canis lupus. Next base: position 62,720,241 of record NC_064252.1, on the reverse strand, counting down.
TACTGCCTCCAAACTTTCCTGTCTCATCTCTCCCTTGCTTCCATTTTTTTGTGTGCTTAGTTTATCCCTTTTTACACCTTTATCTATTTATTTACTTATTTATTTATTTTTAAAAATATTTTATTTATTTATTCATGAGAGATACAGAGAGAGAGAGAGAGAGGCAGAGACACAGGCAGAGGGAGAAGCAGGCTCCACGCAAGGAGCCTGATGTGGGACTCGATCCCAGGTCTCCAGGATCATGCCATGGGCTGAAGGCGGCGCTAAACCACTGAGCCACCTGGGCTTCCCATACACCTTTATATTTTGCCATAATCCTGTCCTTGAGAATTTTTTTTTATCATTTATTTATTTATTGTTCTAACTGTCCTTGAGAATTTGAATCAACAACAAGCAGAGAGACAGTTAACTAACCTGGAGCCTGGAAGGCTTTTAATTTTCTTCTTGTTCTACAAATTCTAGGTAGTTTTTAAAAGAATCTAGGCTTACCATTTAGAAAATTAGAAACCTGAGAATTAATCTCATATAACGTTTACATTTACCGAGCATTGTAAATGCTTACCCTTACCTAGCTTTTCATTGACTGTGCCTGTTTGTAATTGGTCAGTTAGGGCCTATGGCTATTTTGAGGTGAGTCGCTTAATGGACCTGTTTGCATTCCGCTTGGTGATCACTGTGAGCTCTTTTCCCTTACTCAGGTTTCCATTACTCAAGCTTGTTGCCTAAAAGTCGCCTCTACAGGATACTGCAAAGCCGACTGGATTACTTCTTTACTCATGTGCCATCCAAAAGGAATAGACTCAGTAAAAGTCTGAAAATATGAGACTTGAAGGCTGGTCAGAGTTTAGCACTAGAGATGCAGATATGAGTGAGTCCTAATCCATAGTATGAACAGCCTCTTGGATGAACTCATAGAAACTAGAAAGAAGAAAGCCTAGGACATCAGCTCAAGCAATCACAGTTAAACAGAATAAGAGTGAAGAAAATAAAGAAAAATCAGAAAGGAGAGAAAGTTATATCATGAAGATGAAGAAAAAAGGGGTTGACCAGTACCAAAGAGATGAAAAGGTGAATGAAGATTCAGAGAGCAAGCAGTGGAAAGGGGTTGGGGTGGGTCTCAGTATTCAGTATATAGACTTTCTCATTTAATCTGTTTTTTGCTTGACCTAGTATGCCTGAATCTGGGGCTCCCCTGGTTCAAACTCTACCAGTTCTAGGGATAAGCTACACATTTGGTTATCTGCCCTAAGGATGGTGACCTAGATCTAGAAGTCTAACTACTCTGTACAGATTTTCAGTCTTCTGGTCTTTCCTTCCACACCCTTCCATGATGCCATAACTGTAATTTCTGAGTCTGTAGTATAATAAGGCATGTATTGGGTCTTTGTCTTCTGTTCCTGGCAAACAGCTCCTAAAACCTTTGGAATTTCCTCAGTGACAGGAGTATCTTTTGTTATTCAGGAGGTTCCACTTTTTCTGTTTTGTTTTTTGTTTTTAAGAGAGTGCAAGGGTAGGGTAGGGGGTGCAGAAGGAGGGAGAGAATCTTAAGCAAGCTCCAAGCCCAGCAGGCCGGCCAGCCAGCTGACCGACCATGGGGCTCAATCTCACCACCCTGAAATCATGACCTGAGCTGAAATCAAGCGTCAGACACTTAAGGGATTTAGCCCCCCAGGAGGCTCAGCTTTTGAGTACACTTGAGTTTATGCTAATGAGGTGATTTTGGGGGAGGGCCCCTTGATAGCTTCAGAATGGAACTGGTCACCAGAAAGACCCAAGTGAGTAGAGGGTTAGAATTTTCAGCCCTACCCAAAGACCTCGAGGAAAGGGACAGGGGTATTAGAGATTAAGCTCTATAAAAACTCTTAAGGAAATTTGGTGAGTTTCTGGGTTGGTGAACATTAGGGAGGTGCTGGGAGGGTGGTGCATAGAGGGCACGGAAGCTCTGTGCCTCTTCTGCCCTTCTTTGCCCTGTGCATCTTTCCATATGTTTGTTGCATTGTATCCTTTATAACAAATCAATAAACAAATGTTTTCCTGAATTCTGTGAACCATTCTAGCAAATTATTGAACTAGAAAAGGGAGTCATGGGAACTCCAATTTATGTATGGCTATTTAGTTGGAAATACAAGTGACAATCTGGATTTGCAATTGGCATCTGAGGTGTAGTAGTCTTGAGGGCTGAGTCAGGGTTCTCCAGAGAAACAGAACCAATAGGATAGATAGATAGATAGATAGATAGATAGATAGATAGATAGATAGATAGATAGATAGATATAGATAGATGAGATTTATTGTAGGGATTGGCTCACGTGGTCATGGAGTACAAGAAGTCCTACGCTCTACTGTCTGCAAGCTAGAGAAACAGGAAAGCTGGTGTTATAATTCAGTTTGAGACTGAATGATGGCAGGCAGGCCCTGAGGACCCAGAAAGGGGATCCCACAGGTCTAGCAAAGAGGATCCTTGGTAGAATGGAAATCAGACATGAGCCAGCAGGGAGTGAAAGCAGAATTTACTGAAGATACAGAGAAAGAGAGAGATGGAGAGAGACAGAGCCTCTGGGAGACTCAGAAAGGAAAAGAGCATGATCTTGCCTTTGCTTGGGGCCTGGGATTTTTATTGCCAATTGTGGTCTGGTGCACAGTCTTTAGCCTCTGGGATCTGATGCTGTCTCCAGGTATGTAGTGTCAGAATTAAGTTAAATTTGTAGGACATCCAGTAGTGTCCACTGGAAATTGGAGAATTGACATGGAATAATCCCCCCACATCTGGTGTCAAAAGTATTGAGAGCGAGAAACAGAATTTTCCTTTATGGAGCCTCCCTGGAGTTCTGAATTATGAATTACTGTTCTTCTAATTGCCATTCCCCTTTGCATTCAGCTTTCTTAGTGCCCACAATTTATCCTTTTTCCTTCTTCCACTAAGAACTCTCCAATCTCTCTCTCTTTAATATTTTGATTTATTTTTAAAAATTTTATTTATTCATGAGAGACAGAGACAGAGTCAGAGAGAGAGAGAGGGGCAGAGACATAGGAGAGAGAGAATCAGACTCCATGCAGGGAGCCCGATGTGGGACTCAACCCTGGGACTCCAGGATCACACCCTGAGCTGAAGGCAGACACTTAACCACTGATCCAACCCGGGCATCCCTACTCTAATATCTCTCCCATTCTCTTTTGTCCCTTTCCTACTTTCTTAGTCCTTGTGCGTTTTTGTATTTTCTCCATTCAGTGGGGTTTCATAGGGAAATAAGACAAACACGTATTTGATCTCTCAAGTTAAAAGTCAGTTTGTAGAATGTTTTCAAAATTATGAATTTTTTTTTTAAGATTTTATTTATTCATGAAAGACACAGAGAGAGAGGCAGAGACACAGGCAGAGGGAGAAGCAGGCTCCATGCAGGGAGCCCGACACGGGACTCGATCCCGGGTCTCCAGGATCACACCCTGGGCTGATGGTGGCGCTAAACCGCTGAGCCACCCGGGGTGCCCTATGAATTCTTTTATTTTTTTTTTAATTTTTTTAAAATTTGTATTTATTTATGATAGTCACAGAGAGAGAGAGAGAGAGAGAGAGAGAGAGAGAGAGGCAGAGACATAGGCAGAGGGAGAAGCAGGCTCCATGCACCGAGAGCCCGACGTGGGATTCGATCCCGAGTCTAGAGGATCGCGCCCTGGGCCATAGGCAGGCGCCAAACCACTGCGCCACCCAGGGATCCCTATGAATTCTTTTAAAATTGGTTTTGTGTGGGCAGCCTGAGTGGCTCAGCAGTTTAGCACCGCCTTTGGCCCAGAGTGTGATCCTGGAGACCGAGGATCGAGTCCCGTGTCGGGCTCCCTGCACGGAGCCTGCTTCTCCCTCTGCCTGTGTCTCAACCTGTCATGAATAAATAAATAAAATCTTTAAGAAAAAATCTATTTTTTGGTTATAAAATACTTGAGTGATATCCTTTCTTTTCAATACAGTAGTCCTCCCTTAGCCACGGTTTCACTTTTTGAGATTTCAGTCACCAAGGCAGGTCAACCTCAGTCCTGAAGCAGGTGATCCTTCTTGTGATGTAGTCAATAGTCTAACGCCACAACACAATACGACCATCATTCACTTCACTTCATCACATAGGCATTTTACCAGCTCATATCCTCACAAAAGGGTGAGTACAGTATAAAATATTTTGAAAGAGACCAACATTCATATAACTTTTATTATAGTATATTCTTATAATTGTTTTTATTACTTATTAATCTCCTGCTGTGCCTAATTTATAAATTAAACTTTATCATAGCTATATAGGCATAGGAAAAAACATAGTATCTATGTGGCTTGGTACTATTACCAGTTCCAGGCATCTACTGGGGATCTTGAATGTATGCCCTGCAGATAATGGGGCGGGGGGGAGGGGATTGAATCTTTTTTTCTGACTAGAAATGTTTGCTCATTATAACAACCCCAATACAGAAATATCTAACAAAGGAAGGTCCTTCATAGTGATAAGCCTTAGATAAAGTCACAGGTTGGTCTCTACGTATATTACTGTTTCATGATTCTATATTTGTAAAATATATGATAGGAAAGAGCAACAGAAAGATAGCAAAATATAAACGGCAGTTACCTCTAGAGAGTGGTATTAACTTATGATTTATCTGTATTTTCTAATGTGCCTGTTTATATCTAATTATCTTTTGAACATTTTATATTTAAAAACCTTCAAATATTAAGATTTAAGTGTCTCTTCCTCAAATGTGTAATTATATTCAAACTTTTGCAGTTTTTGAAATAAAAATTTTCATTTAATATTCCAAGGATAAAAAAATAACAGGGATCCCTGGGTGGCGCAGCCGTTTGGCGCCTGCCTTTGGCCCAGGGCGCGATCCTGGAGACCCGGGATCGAGTCCCACATCGGGCTTCCGGTGCATGGGGCCTGCTTCTCCCTCTGCCTGTGTCTCTGCCTCTCTCTCTTTCTCTCTCTGTGACTATCATAAATAAATAAAAATTAAAAAAAAAATAACAGCATTGCAATAGCAAAAGGCTCTCTGCTATCCACAGATTTTTAAAAATTCTAATAGTCAATGTGTCGATACAATCTACCATACCGTTGCCATCACTTAATCATGTAATTTGTGGTTAAAACAGCTACTTAAGCCTTAAGAGCTTTGTAGATGAGCAAACTCTTAATTTTCCCTTTTAACGTCATTCACCAGATGGTCCAGAAATCTTTGATCTGCGAGCCTTGCCCGGTCCAGAAATCTTTGATCTGCGAGCCTCCCCGAGGTGTTTTATTTTCCCCAAACTTTATATGATTCTTGTCCACCTCTAGGACTGAATCATTCGACTTTTACTGTAAAGCTACTAATCAATCACCATAAAGTTAAGATAATCAGCTCAAGAGAACAGAATGAATGTTACAACACTATTTGTGGATTTGCGGATTGTTTTAAAAGTAGCAAATCAGGGACCGATTTTCTACAGGTCAATGCAGAGAGACTGCCTTAAAAGAGCTCCTGTCAACCTTTCTACCTAAATGCCCTGATACCTCAAACCCAAAGACCATTTATTTTCAATGATAACCATTCAAACAGCGGTTATGAGCGTCCACCGCAAACACCAGCTTCGTCAGGTCCGCCAGGCTCCCACGGAGTCCCGGGCCTCTCCACCTAAGGCCCTGCGGCCGTGCAAGCGAGGAGCTCGCAGGGCTGCTGGGTGCAGCTGGGTGCTGCTGGGTGCTGCTGGGTGCAGCGGGACCCCCGGCTACGCAGGTTGCGGCCGCACCACCCTCCTCCCCCGGAGTCCCGGCCTCGCGTGCTGGGGCGGGGAGGGGGGCAGACAGCGTCGCTGAACTCCTGCAGCCCGCTCCCCGCGCAAGGCCGAGCACGACTCACACCCCCTCCGCCCAGGTCCCAGCCACGCGCCCCCGCAAGGGCGGGAGGGAGGCAGAGCGGCGCGCGCGCGGGGACGCCTCTGCGCACGCGCGCGCGGGGCCTGAGGAGCCGAGCCAATCAGAGCGCGCCTCGCCTCTACGCCCCCAGCTCCGCGCGCGTCCGTCCCGCTCCAAGGGCGTCATTCGAATACAATAGCCCGCCCGCCCGCCCGCCGACGTTCCCTTCGCGGGACGCCGCTCGCTCGTCGCCCGTAGCAACGCTCTGCCCAGGGGCAGCCTCGGAGCCCCTCCCGAGGGAGGCGAAGCGGGTGTAAGCGCGCGTGTGGTGGGGGAAGCGCGGGAAGCGAGGAAGGCATCTTTTCACGTTCAAAAAAACCCTTTTCACCGTCCCGACGTCCCCGGGTTATCAACGTCCCGAGCTCACGTTCACAGCACATGTGGTGTTAAAGGAAAGCGGTATTAGTGTCTCCTCTCAAACGGCTAAGGACGCCTGCACTAATGCGGCCTCGCTGCGTTACCCAGAATTCCCGCGGCCCCGCGTGACGTGTTTCCGGGCTGCGTGCTGCGGGGGAAGCCCCGCCCCCGGCCAGGGCCCCGCCCCTCCCCCCCTCCCGCAAAGTAATACTTTACCTGTAGTTTAACGATTGTGAGAAGAAAACTGCTTTCAAAAAGTGCCTGCTCCTTGCAGAACTGGTAGTAAGTACGGAAACGTTTATAAGAGAAAGTTGAACTCACCCACAATCCCGGCTGCCAGAAAGAATTACTACGCTGCTGTGTAAACCTGGGAGACCTCGCACACGCACATGGTTTTCTGGGGTTTTGTTTTGTTTTGTTTTTTGTTTTTAAAGACCGGTGTCTCCTGTCTTTCCAGGTAAATAGGATCATTTTAAATGGCTGTATGGATAGAGTTTGTTCAAGCAGTCCCTTCCTTGACTGTCTTCCAGGGTATTTACAGTTTCTCACGTGTACAAACAATTCTAGGTGTCCCGAAAAAGAGTGGAATCTTGCCATTTGCAATGATGGGGGGGGGGGGGGGCTGGAGGGTAGTATGCTAGGTGAAATACGTCAGAGGTAGACCAAAGGTCATAGGAGATTACTCACACGTGGAATTTAGTTAAGAAAGCATAAAGATAGGAGAGGGTGGGAGGGAAAGGGGAAGGAGCTGGGGGATGGGCATTGAGGCGAGCACTTGGGATGAGCCCTGCGTGTTAACCATATATATTTATTTTTAGAGAGAGCAGCAGGCGGGGTGAGAGGAGGAGAGGGAGAGAGAAAATAGCAAGCAGGCTCCGCGCCCAGCACCAAGTCCCATGTGGGGCTTGATCCCACTACCCTGAGATTATGACCTGAGTGGAAGTCAAGAGCTGCCACCCAACTGATGGAGCTACCCATTGCCCCTGTGCCGGGTGTTATATGTAAGTGATGAGTCATTAAATTCTGCTCCTGAAACCGGTATTACCCTGTATGTTAACTAATTAGAACTTCAATAAAAAACTTTTAAAAAGGGTCACATGGGTGGCTCAGTGGTTGAGCATCTGCCTTTGGCCCAGGGCCTGATCCCTGCATGGAGCCTGCTTCTCCCTCTGCCTGTGTCTCTGCCTCTCTCTCTGTGTGTCTCATGAATAAATAAATAAAGAAAGAAAACCTTAAAAAAAAACTAAAAAAAAAATCATACTCATTAAAAAAAAACACTACTAGATGATTATTCTCCTACATAAATCTGTACATATTCCTGATTATTTCCATACAATAAGTTCATGGAGATATAATTACTAGATCAAAGGGAATGCACACTTTTAAAAGATTATAGATGATGTTACCAGACTCCACCCTTGAAATGTATTTATTACTTTTCCACCTGCTAATCTTCAACATTGTCAGGCTTGAGGATCTTTATCACCTTTTGAACATTATTATCATCTTCGTCATCTTGTTTTAATTTGCGTTTTGTTGGGGTGGGGAGATGGGGTACCTGGGTGATGGACATTAGGAGGGCACTTGATGTAAATGAGCACTGGGTGTTATGAGACTGGTGAGTCACTGACCTCTACTTCTAAAACTAGTAATACATTATATGTTAATTCATTCAATTCAAAAATTAAAAATTATAATTGTTGTGCCCAAGATTGCGAATCCGAGAAACCATCAAGGAGCCGACACTGATGCAAGCGCATGAGGGTTTATTAGCAAGCTCGAGCTTGGGTCCAAGTATACCTGACACAGCGGAGCAGGGACTTGGACCCCGAAGTGGGTTACAGCTGGGTTTTTTATAGGCTGGTCTAGGGGATTTTCAGAAGGGGTGGAGGAATATCTCAAGTTCTGTTTACATTCTGATATGGGGCTTTAAGGGCATTGAGCTCTGTTCTCATTTTAATATGGGACTTCCTACCTCGGGTGTGGGCTCTGTTGTCTTTCTGATATGGGATTCTCTGCCTAGGGAAATTCTGAGCTCTGTTGTCTTTCTGATATGGGCTTCATTCTGCAGTTTTTTCTATAAAGTTCAGCTCTTATTCACAGGGGCCTAAGATGGCTGTACTTGTGCTAATGCTAAACTTGAGGTGGAATGGCCTTGATTTTTCTCGGCCTCCACATAATTTGCATTTTGTTGACTAAGTATAAAACTGAACATTATTCATATATTTATTAGCTCTATTTTTGTGCATTGCCAGTAAATTACTTGTTTATTTTAAATTTGGGATGTTTATGTTTTAAAAATTACAAGTGTTTTGGGAATCCCTGGGTGGCTCAGCAGTTTGGTGCCTGCCTTTGGCCCAGGGTGTGATCCTGGAGTCCTGGGATCAAGTCCCACGTCGGGCTCCCTGCATGGAGCCTGCTTCTCTCTCTGCCTGTGTCTCTGCCTCTCTGTGTGTCTCTCATGAAGAAATAAATAAAATCTTTAAAAAAAAATTACAAGTGTTTTGATACTAATTTGGTGTGAAATATAATTACAAATATTATTACCATTTTTAATTCATGTTTTAATATGGCCTGTGCTGTTAATTTGCTGAAGGAAAAAAAGAAAACTCTCACAGAAAGAAAGAACATGTGATGCCAGATGACTAACATAGCAAAGAATACAATTCATCTCTAAGTTGTTTGTTAAAAGTTTGCTTATTTATTTATTTATTTAAAATATTTTATTTATTTATTCATGAGAGACAGAGGGAGAGAGAGACAGAGGCAGAGGGAGAAGCAGACCCCATGCAGGGAGCCTGATGCAGGTCTCCAGAATCATGCCCTGAGCAGAAAGCAGATGCTCGACCACTGAGCCACCCAGGTGCCTCAACTGTAAACTTATTTTGTCAAATTAAAACAGTTGTAATTTTAATTGGAATTGCATTAATTTTATAGATGAACTTAGGGAAGATGGGCATATTTATAAAAATAATCTGTATTTTTTACTTTGTGCTACTTGTGTTATTTAATCTACACGACTCTATTATCATCATCCTCATTGTACAGATGAAGAAACTCATGCATAAAAGAGATTAAAGAACTTGTTGAAGGTCAGGAAACAGGTCCTATGCTCTGTACATCTGTCATATTGCCTCTTCACAATATGGATCTGCTGATATGCAGATGACATGCATGACATGCCATTCAGCTTGTCTGCATTACTCCCCCACGTCCCAATCTGCATCTTTATCTTCTGTCAATGAGTAGATACCTACTTAATCCTCCCTTCCTCTGCCATAGCTGATCAGACCAGGGAGTAGGTAGAAAAGCTGGTCCAATCAGATGGTTTCTCCCAGAAATTTGCAATTAGTCTTACCTGGTCTCTTGACCTAGAAAGTGGTAACGCAAGAGTAAAGCAGGGAGAGAGGTTTGACCCACACAGAGGTAGCGCAGAGAAAGCAGGCCTGTAGAGAGGCAGTCAGGCCCTAAGAATCCCATAAGAGAGTGGCAGCGTAGCTGCATGGGATTCTGGGGCTTTCCATGGCCTGTTTTGCCCCTACTAAGACCCTATTGCCCTTTCTGCTCTTGGGGATCTACATAAGGTACCTCTCTTCCCTCAAATAAACTACTTTTTCTTTAAGCTCACCTGAATGACTTCTCTTCCTTTTGAAACCAATTATTCATCTAAAAAAGTGGCCCCGGGCAACCCTGGTGGCTCAGCAGTTTAGCGCTGCCTTTGGCCTAGGGCCTGATCCTGGAGACTGGGAATCGAATCCCACTTCGGGCTCCCTGTGTGGAGCCTGCTTCTCCCTCTGCCTGTGTCTCTGCCTCTTTCTCTGTGTCTCTCTCTGTCTCTGTCTCTGTCTCTCTCTCTCTCTCTTTCTCGTCCCTCATAAATAAATAATAAAAAATCTTTTAAAAAATAATAAAATAAAAAGGTGGCCCTTTGATTTACACCCCCCCCCCCTTTTTTTTTTTTTTTTTTGGTTTCCTAATAGATTTTCTGTTTTTTTTTTTTTTTTAAAGATTTATTTATTTATTTATGAAAGACACAGAGAGAAACAGAGAGGCAGAGACACAGGCAGAAGGAGAAGCAGGCTCCACACAGGGAGCCCGACGTGGGACTCGATCCCGGGTCTCCAGGATCATGCCCTGGGCTGAAGGCAGACTCTAAACCGCTGAGCCACCCAGGGATCCCCCTAGCATTTTCTTTACATATATTCTGCACATCTCTTGTTCAATTCATTTCTAAATGTATTTTAATTCTTTTTTTGCTCTTTATAATGGTGATATGTTTATTGGTTTTCCCTTTACATCTTAATCTATAAACATTCTACTTTCATCAATTCAGACTGCTGAATGTCAGTGGTTTGTAAATGTGAATTAGTCTTTCAAATGCATTTTGAAATAGTTTCCTACTAGATATATTTTTCAGTTCTATACTTTCAATTGTTCTGCCGATGATTCATGTGAAGATGATGGTGATTCATCTGATGGAAATGAGCCACAAGGATCCCAAGAAGTATAGAATTTCCTGTAACCTGACTTAAAAAAGAAAGTCTCAAAAAAAAAAAAAAAAAAAAAAAGAAAGTCTCATATGAATAGAAACTTAGTTTTCAACAACATTTAGCTGATATTAAAACAGATAAAATGAGGAAAGCTATTTTCAATAAGGCCAGTTTTTCAGATACAAAATAATAAAACAATAGAAGGCATTATTTGGGTAAATATTTTGAATACAATAGACCAAAAAAAGATTAATAAGAGAAGTTGATATCTCAGACTTAATATAGGCACATTCTCTTTTATCTAAAACCTTTGGGCCAGATGTGTTTCAGAACTCAGAATTGTTGAGATTTTTAGACAGGAATATAATGCATATACCATATTTTTTGTAATATCTCTGGAGTGTAGAGCAGCATTTTATGATCAAACATGTTGTTGTTCATGCCAACAAGAATGCATTAGTATTAACTCAAAATAGGATAAAATAAAGGCTATATAACCTATATTATATCCGTATATATGTTCAGGTCAGATTTGCTGCCAAATGAGTTTGCCTTAACCATATGAGTAACTTTGGGTTTCTAAAGCTTTTCTGGGGGTACCTGGGTGGCTCAGTTGATTAAGCATCTGCCTTCATTTCAAGTCATGATACCAGGATCCTGGGATCAAGTTCTGCATTGGGCTCCCTGCTCAGTGGAGAGCTGCTTCTCCCTCCTCATTCTCTCTCTCTCTCTCAAATAAATAAATAAAATCTTTTTAAAAAATAAAGCTTTCCTGGATTTTGGAATTTAGGTAATGGTTTATAGACATATGCAAGCAAATACATTCAGAATTAAACATCTGGCCAGCTCTAGGGGTCAGTGAACGAGTTCTTTGAAGTCCTGGCTGTGTTAGATAGTCCTGTGGTTTGGGATGTTTAGTTTGAAGGCAGAGGAGTACACTTTTAGAAAAACAAAGTACAGACTTTGAAATAATTATTGAAAAAGGAATGGGTAAAGTATCTTAACTTGCATTCTTTTTTTTTTTTTTAAGATTTTGCTTTTTTAAGAGAGAAAGGGAGAGCAGGGAAGGGGGCAGAGGGAAAGAGAGAGAATCTCAAGCAGACTGTGTTGAGTGCAGAGCTTGGAACTGTAGCGGAACTCAATCCCATAACCCTGAGATCATATCCTAAGCTGAAACCAAGAGTCAGACTCAACCAACTGAGCCACCCAGGCACACCATTAACTCGCATTCTTGAGTTTTGTCATCAGTCATTATTTCAGTATGTGGTGTTTTAGTTGAAAAGATTTGCAATAAGCGATAACAGTTCCTTAAAATCTTACCTTAAAAAGTTGCTGTATTTTTCCTTCAGCCTATCAATGAAGGTATCCTTGAGGTTTTTATTTCTAGTACATAGACTCCCTTCCTTCCAAATATCCTCTGACTGTGAAGATCTTATTTCAGTTGTCTTTTAAAGTACCCAAATTAAGGAACCAAATCAGTTACTGTATATGTTGAGTGTCTACTCTGTGTTGAACCATGCTAGGTGCTGAGGACACAGTCTGGTGGTAGAGAAGCACACATAAATAGGATATTACAATATCATGAGACAAGTGTTGTGATAAGAGAAAGTACAGTGTGCCACGAAACACCATGTTCTGGGGTGAGGGAAGGAAGGACTGAGGTAAGAAATTAGGCAGGTGAATTGGAGAGGGAAATAAATGTTCTACCAGTGATTTTTTTTTTTAAGATTTTGTTTCTTTATTCATGAAAGACACAGAAAGAGAAAGGCAGAGACACAGGCAGAGGGAGAAGTAGGCTCCATGCAGGGAGCCCGATATGGGACTCAATCCCCAATCCGGGGACTCCAGGACCACGCCCTGGGCCAAAGGCAGGCGCTAAACCACTGAGCTACCCAGGGGTCCCTTAACAGTGATTTTCAAGGTATGGTTGGTTCATGGACCAGTAACAACATCATCTGGGACCTTTCAGAAATGCAGATTCACAGACCATATCACAGATCCACTGAATCAAAAATTCTGAATCAAAACATCTGTGTTTTAATAAGGTTGACCATCCAGAGCGCCTGAGCGGCTCAGTCAGTTAAGTCTCTGACTCTTGGTTTCAGCCCAGGTCATGATCTCAGGGTCCTGAGATCAAGCCCCACATTGGGCTCAAGTCTGCTTGAGATTGTGTCCCTCCCCCTGCTCACATACATACTTTCTCTCAAATAAATAGGCAAAATCTTAAAAAAAAAAAAAAAAAGCCTGACCATTCAAATGATTCTCATGCACCCTAAAGTTTGAAAACCACTGTTCAAAACAGCAAATGTGATAAAACCAGAGTATGCAGGCAAACTTACCATAAATGGGATCTGTATGGGATTGGGGTAGCAGAGAGTAGGGGGGGTCATGGAAATGCCAGATGAGGTTGGAAAGGTAAGCATGCTTTATTTGGGGTCTTATAGGCCATGTTAAAGACTTTGAACTTTATTTATTCAACAAATATTTATTGTATGTCTACATTATGAGTATGATGTACAAAATGGATTCCCTGCTCTCAAGGAACTTAGCCAGATAAGCAAATAAATGTATATGTCAGGTGGTAAAAAAAATGCTATGACACAACAACTTGGATGAATCTCCAGGGACTTATGCTGACTAGAAAAAGGCAATCCCAAAAGGTTAATACTGTATAATTCCATTTATATAACATTCTTGAAATAACAAAACTATAGAAATGGAGAAGAGATTAGTGGTTGCCAGGGGTGACAGAGGGGGTGGAGGTTGGAGGGAAGTGGGTGTGTCTATAAAAGAGCAACACGAAGCCCTGTGGTGATGGAACTCTGGAAATGTTCTGGATCTTAACTGTATCAATGTCAGTATCCTAGTTGTGATATTGTACTATAGTTTTATAAAATGTGACCATTAGAGGAAACTGAGTAAAGGGCACACAGAATCTATCTATATTATTTCTTACAACTGCATATGAATCTGGGGATCCCTGGGTGGCTCAGCGGTTTAGCGCCTGCCTTTGGCCCAGGGTGCGGTCCTGGGGTCCCAGAATCCCAGGATCGAGTCTCGGAGCCTGCTTCTCCCTCCTCCTGTGTCTCTGCCTCTCTCTCTCTTTCTCTGTGTGTCTAACATAAATAAATAAATAAATCTTAAGAAAAAAAAACTGCATATGAATCTACAATTGTTTCAAAATAAAGTGTTTTTTTTTTATACTATAAATATAAATCAGGATAGGAGATTGAAAGAGATGAGAGGATTTATTTTATTTGGGATAGTTGGGAAAGGCCTAGGTGATAAAAGAAGTTAGAGAATTATATATGAATATCTGGAAAATATTAGAAGTATAACGGCCCTGAAAGTATGCTTGGTATGGATAAGGAATAGCAAGGACACTATTATGGATAGAGTGGGCTGAGCAAGAAGGAGAAATGAAGTCAAAGAGTTGATACAGATGGTGGTTGTAGAGACAGATCATATAGGGGCTTATAGGTCACAATTAAAGACTTTTCATTCTGAGTAAAATGGGAAGTTATTTTTTTTTTTTTAAAGATTTATTTACTTATTTATTCAGAGAGAGAGAGGGGCAGAGACCTAGGCAGAGGGAGAAGCAGGCTCCACGCAGGGTCTCCAGGACCACACCCCAGGCTGCAGGCGGCACTAAACCACTGCGCCACCAGGGCTGCCCTAGAATGGGAAGTTATAAAAGAGTTTTAAGCAGAAAAGTAATAATTGAATTTACATTTTAAAAGTATCACTTCACTGGGTAAAAATTTGAGTGAGGGAACCACATAAGTGAGATTATGGAGGTTTGGACTAAGGTGGCAGAGGAGGAGGTAATGAGAAATAGTGTGATTATGATTAAATTTTGTGAGTACAGCTAATTGGACGTTCTGATGGATTGGGTTGGGATGTGAGAGGAGAGGAGTAAAAAATGATTCCAAGGTTTGGGCCTGAGCAAGTGGAAGAATGGTGTTATTACTTTTATGAAACGGAGAAGATGAAAGAGGAGCAATATATGGCAGAAGGTTTAGTTTTGGGCTTGTTGGTTTAGTTTTGGGCTTGTTGAAATGCCTGCAGACATCCCAGTGGAGATATTATATGGCCTGTTGGACATGTAAACACGTCTGGAGTTTGGTTAGAAGTTGGGCTAGATGAAGGGATCCCTGGGTGGCGCAGCAGTTTGGCGCCTGCCTTCGGCCCAGGGCGCGATCCTGGAGACTCGGGATCGAATCCCATGTCGGGTTCCCGGTGCATGGAGCCTGCTTCTCTCTCTGCCTGTGTCTCTGCCTCTCTCTCTCTCTCTATGTCTCTCATGAATAAATAAATAAAATCTTTAAAAAAAAAAAGAAGTTGGGCTAGATGTATGAATTTGGGAGGCAATAGCATATAGATTTTTAAAGTCATGATCTGGATGAGAACTCCAATGATGAGTGTGTATAGATTGGAAGACAGATCTATGGAATGAGACCTGACACTCTGATTTTTAGAGGCTGGGAAGATAAAGGAGAACTCAACAAAGAATACAGAGAAGAAAAGGCCATTGAGATAGGAGAGGAACCAAGGGAGGAGAATATCTGGGAGACCAGGGGAAGATAGTGTTTCAGGAAGAAAAGAACAACCAAATAAGTCAATTGCTACCTATAGGTAGAATGAAGTAAGAACTGAGATTTGTCCTTTAGATTTGATTGCATGGAGGTCATTAGTAATTTTGATAAGTGCAGTTTTGATGACAGTGCGAGGAAGACCGGACTGGAGTGGGCTCAAGGGAGAAAGGAGAGTCACTAGAAATTAAGCATAGACAATTCTTTGGAAGAACTTTGATCATGAGAAAGGAGGTGCAAAGAGAGGAGACAGTAGCTTTATCCTAAGAACAATGGGGGAGTCAATGAAGAACTCTTGATGTTCATCCTTTCAATGACAGTTTAAAATACTTGATAAGAATGGGCACCTGGGGATCCCTGGGTGGCGCAGCGGTTTGGCGCCTGCCTTTGGCCCAGGGCGCGATCCTGGAGACCCGGGATCGAATCCCACATCGGGCTCCTGGTGCTTGGAGCCTGCTTCTCCCTCTGCCTGTGTCTCTGCCTCTCTCTCTCTCTCCGTGTGACTATCATAAATAAATAAATTAAAAAAAAAAAAAAAAAAAAGAATGGGCACCTGGCTGGCTCAATAGGAAGAGCATGTGCTGCTTGGTCTTGGAGATCATGAGTTTGAGCCCCATCTTGGGTGTAGAGATTACTAAAAAAACTAAATAAATTTTAAAAATAATATGTAAATTAGACAAATAAAATACTTGATACGACTGCTTTGTTTATGTGAATTTATTAGCTCTTATATATCAGGAGAGATGACACTAGCTAATATTTTAACTTTATGTACAATGAAACAATGTCATCAAAAGTGAATAACTCACTATTTTAAAAATATTGGATATCAGATTTTGAATGTCTGCTTTAAGTAATAAAATTTGTTCTATACCTGTGTGTGTTCATATACATACACACTTATCCATATATATATATATGTACTATATATGTATATATGTGTGTGTGTATATATATACACACACACATATATACATATACTTGTCAAAAATATTTTAAAACCTTTATGTAGATTAATCTTAAAATATTCCTTGTTTCCAGAGAGAAATAGAGAAGTTGAACTAATTTTAGTAATTTTTTTTCCTTAGCGGGAGAGAGAAGTGGTGGGGGAAGAGAGGCAGAGGAGGGGAAGGAGAGAGACTCTTAAGCAGGCTCCGTGCCTGACTCAGGACTTGATCTCATAACCCTGAGATAATGACCAGAGCCAAAATCAAGAGTTGGATACAACCAACTGAGCCACCTAGGTGCCACAGTAATTGTTTTCTAATTTAGATCATTATATTATTGGTTAGATTTCTGCTTTTAATGGACTAGTCTCTTAAAAGGGACAGATATAAAAATGAGAGGTGGGAGGAAGGGGGGATCCTGTGAAGCAGGAGTTTTGGACATTTCTGCCATGTGGGCTGAATAGTATATAAGCCAGTTTCTCAGAGAAAATAGTTCATGTAACATTTACCAAAAATGTACTGTTAAACTACAAGGCTCTGTGCAGACAGATAACCTACCCAAAGCCCTACAGCTTCTAAGTAGTAGAATTAGGATTTGAACCCAGGCGGTCTGGATTGGGAATCTAGGAGTTTCACCACCACTCTTAGCAGATAAACAGAAATTGAGACAGCAAATGGCAAGAGTACCGCTAAAAATTGCCATTGAGAAAGCAAAAAGAGAAGTGATTATAAAGACAACAAACCTGGGTGCATCCCGGGATCCAGAGTAGGACCAAGGCAAAGTCTCTGGAAGGACTGTGAGTTGGTGATTCATCAGGAAGCAGGCAGGGTGTTGGAATTCTCAAATGGCCGACTCCATATGTGCTTCAGGCAATATATGTTTCTGGCTTCTACAAATAAAATGTTTTATCTTCAATTATGTTCTTTTCCATAAATATACAACAGCAGACAACAGACACAAATAACTTACAAAAGCATAGACTTTCATCAAGTATAAGAGAAGCAGCACCATCCTAGGAGTCTAAAGATTTGAGCTTTGTTCATTCATAAATGCTCATGGAAACTTTTGGGAGTGATGGATATGTTCGATATATTTAATACCTTGATTGTCGTGTTAGTTTCACAGATGTGTACATATGTCAGAACTTAACACCTTATGTGCAGTTTACAATAAGTCAATTATACCTCAGTAAAGCTGATGAAAATATTGATGGAGTGCCCATGGGGTTGCTGGCACTGGCCCGTAAAGAGGATATAGGCAGAACGTTATCCCTCAAAGGGCTTTTATTCAAGTGTACAGCCCAGACATGCAAGCACACAACTCAGAGCAATGGAGAGGGGCTGTAACATAGAGACCATGTGCTGTGCCTCCGTTTCCTTTTCTAGAATATCTGTGCCCCTACTTCAAAGAATGTGGTAAAAATGTAATGAAAACACTTTGTGACAAATCCTATCAAAACATAAGGGGTTTGTTTTCAAACTAAGATAATTCTTGTTAACTTATTTAGAATCCTTGCTAAGCTGACCATTTTCAAATAATGCCGGCATAAAGTAATTACTGAAGGTATTGCATCTATACACAAAATAATAAGAAATTGTTAGACTTGACTTTGCCATTATTATCATGGTAATGTCATTTGTGTGACTTTGGGTAAGTGACTTAACTTCTCTAAGCCTTCTCTATAAAGTGGAGATACTAAAATTGACCTCCAGGATAGCTGTAAAAATTAAATGAAATAATGTACGTTACCTGTTTAATACAGAGCAAATAATGAAAGGTACACCTGATTTGAATTTTTTTTACATTTTATTTTATTTTATTTATTTATGAGAGGCACACAGAGAGGCAGAGACATAGGCAGAGGGAGAAGCAGGCTCCCCACAAGGAGCCTGATGTGGGACTTGATCCCGGATCCCCGTATCACGCCCTAAGCGGAAGGCAGATGCTCAACCACTGAGCCACCCAGGCGTCCCCATTTCTTTTTATTTAAGTTCGATTTGCCAACATATAGTATAACACCCAGTGGTCTGAAATTTTTTAAAGCAAAAACTACTCATTCTTTTTTTTTTTTTAATTTTTATTGATTTATGATAGTCACAGATTGAGAGAGAGAGAGAGGCAGAGACACAGGCAGAGGGAGAAGCAGGCTCCATGCACTGGGAGCCCGATGTGGGATTCGATCCCGGGTCTCCAGGATCGCGCCCTAGGCCGAAGGCAGGCGCCAAACCGCTGCGCCACCTAGGGATCCCCTATTCATTCTTTTTGAACTAACAGTTTTCACATCTAGTGTTTTCCATTACATTATTTGAACACATAGGAAATTTTTCATAATAAGGTTAATCCCTATAACAATTATCACAATAATTCCAAATTGTGTTCCTGTCTTTTTGTAGTTACAATTTTACGTTGTGGGTCGGAGGATAGAAAAAGATGAAGAGTGGATGGGGTTGGTTGTTACCCTGCAGTCTTTGAGTAATTCAATCTATTTTTATCCCACTTTGATGGCTCCAGATCATTGCAGATAATAGTTTTATCTGTCCTATGAGAGGTTTATTTGGTCCTTTTGTTTTTTGCTTTTGATAGTGGAAGAAATACCGATAAGGTCATTTGGGGTGAAGAAAATATACTTGGGTCATTAGTTCTCCTACTTCAGTGGCTAATCCATAAACCTGAGGTAAGGAATGCAATTTTATTTTTAAACTTTTTTTCTATGAACTTTCTTTTTTTAAATTGAAGCATAGTTGACATACAGCATTTTATTAGTTTCAAGCATACAACATAGTGATTTGACAATTTTATATGCATTAAGTTATACTCACTAAGGTAAGTGTAGTTACAATACAACCTTATTACAGTATTATTGGTAGTATTCACCAGGCTGTACTTTTCATCCCCATAACTTATTTATTTTATAACTGGAAGTTTATGCCTCTTAATCCCCTTTACCTGTTTTGCCCATCCCCCAACCTCTCCCCTCTGGCAGCCACCAGTTTATTCTCTGTATTTATGATTCTGTTTCTGTTTGTTTGTTTTGTTTTTTTTAAGATTCCACATATAAGTGAAGTCATGTGGTATTTGTCCTTCTCTGTCTGACTTCTCTCACTTAGCATAATACCCTTTAGGTCATGTTGTGGCAAATGGCAAGATCTTATTCTTTTTTATAGCTGAGCAATATTCCATTTTATATATATACCACATCTTCTTTATTCATCTGTGGGTGGACACTTGGATTCCTTCCATATCATGGCTATTCTTTTTTTTTTTTTTTTTTTCATATCATGGCTATTCTAAATCATGGTACAAAAACATAGGATTGCATATATCTTTTTGAACTGGTGTTTTAATTTTCCTTGGGTAAATACCCAGTAGTGGAATTACTAGATCATATGATACTTCTATTTTTAATTTTTTGAGGAAACTCCATGCAGTTTTCCACAATGTCTGCACCAGTTTGCTTTCCCACCAACAGTGCACAAGGGTTCCTTTTTCTCTACATTCTCATCAACACTTGTTATTTCTTGTCTTTTTGATTTTAGCTATTCTGACAGATGTGAGGTGTTACCTCATTGTGGTTTTGATTTGCATTTCCTTGATGATTAGTGATATTGAACATCTTTTCATGTGTCTATCAACCGTCTATATGTATTTAGAAAAATGTTTATTGAGGTTTTCTGCCCATTTGATTAATTGAATTTTTTTGGTGTTGAGTTGTATAAGTTCTTTTTATAGTTTGGATATTAACCCCTTACACATAGATCATTTGCAAATATCTTCTCCCATTCAGTAGGCTGCCTTGCTGTTTTGTTGAAGGTTTCCTTTGCTGTGAGGAAACTTCGTATTTTGATGTAGTCCCAATAATTTAATTTTACTTTTGTTTCTCTTGTCTATGGAGACATATCCATAAATATGTTGCTAAGGCCTATGTCCAGGAGACTACTGTCTATGTTTTCTTTGAGGAGTTCCTCATATTTAGGTTTTTAATCCATTTTGAGTTTACTTTTTGTTTGCTATATTTTAAAAACTTAAGTGATTCTAATGTATTGACAAGGCTGAGAACAATTAACAAGTATGTATATGGCTGGCAGAAATTAAGCACCCAATAAATAGTAACTTAAAAAAATTGGGGGAAAATGTAATAGAAAGCTTATGGACAGAGGTAGATTTAATTTGAAGCAAATGAGGCTTATGTTTCAGAACCCTTGACCAGCACAGGCTCCTTCTAAGGCCCAGTAATAAGGAGAGTAGTCAGCAACCCCAGCCCTGTGGAGAGCTGCCCTACCCAGGGCCACCTGCCTATGCTAATTCTCTTACACTTCCCTGTTTCTGTTTCTTCCAATTGCAAAAGGATATTCAGGTAATAGAAGGGATCAGCAAGATTTCAAAACAGAATAAAAATTATTTCTGTGGGAAGACCTCAGTATACCCTACAAATAGGTAATTCTTGTTACTAGTGTTGAAAGTAACACCCAGAGAGGTTAGGATCTGCCTCAAGCCACAAATCAGCAAATAGTAGCAGCAGCAGCCACACAGTAATAGAATCTGTGAGTCTTGTCTTACAGCCCTGTGCCTAAGCACACGAATATATCTCTGGAGCAACCATGCAGATCTGTGCTGGCTGATTGTGCATAAACTCTAGAGGATGGTTCCACTCACCTTTCAAAACTTGCCCCATTCCTTGAATAATTGATATGTCTTCAGGCCTTACTAGCTTGTGACCTCGAAACAAGGCCATGTGTGTGCCTTAATATCCAAACCACAGCTCTGAGCCCATGAAGCTGGGGGGTCTGTTCCTTTGCTGAATTCACATGCTCCTCCACACCTCCCCCAAATCTAAGGAGTGCTTAGGAGTGCTTGTCATCCCCATCAGTCCCTCCCTTCCAAAATGGCCTCTTCTAAGACCCTGGGGAACCCCTTGCAGTACATTCAAATGGGTGTATGTCTTCATAAAAGTTGTAAGTATTTTAATTGTAATCATTTCAGACTTCTGTCTGTTTCTACTACTACTTTTGCTCCTTCATACTCTCCCTCTCTAGGGTGGTATTGGAGCGGCTGTGGGCCTCTTTTGTAGGAGCTGGCTAAGAGAAACGTGAATACTATATATGTTGTGCCTCAAATTTTTTTTTTTTGATTTTGTATGTTTTTTTATTGGAATTCAATTTGCCAACATATAGTATAAAAAAATATGGAGCGCTTCATGAATTTGTGTGTCATGCTTGTGCAGGGGCCATGCTAATCTTCTCTGTATCATTCCAATTTTAGTATATATGCTGCCGAAGCGAGCACAAAAAAAAATTTTTTAAAGAGCAACTTGGAAATATGATGTTTTTAGCACCTTTAATGTCAGATATTGACATATAATAAAGGGCTCATATTGAAAGTGTGCAATTTGATATGTTTTGACTTATGTATAGCCTGAGAAACCATAACCAAATCAAGATAAAACCCATCACCCTTAAAAGGGTTCCTTGTGCCTCTTTGTAATTCCTCCTACTTGTTCTTACTCTGTTCTTAGCCACTGATTTCTGTCAGTTTAGTTTGTGTTTTCTATAAATGGAATCATGTAGTATACTCCTTTTGGTCTGGCTTTGTTTTGCTCAACAATTACTTTGGGATTCATCCATGTTGTGTGTATCAATAGTTTATTCCTTTCTATTACTATTGTATTCCATTTTATGAATATGCTACAATTTCTTTAACCATTCTACTGCTGAGACATTTGGATTGTTTCTAGTTTAGGGGTTATTTCAAATCTGCTGTGTATGTATGATGATGTACTTTCATTTCTCTTGGTTAAATACCTGGAAGTAGAATGGCTGGGTCAGATGGTAGGTTTATAGCTAATTTTTAAGAAATTGCCAAGCCTTCCAAAGTGATTTTATCATTTTGCATTCCCACTAGCAGTGTATGAAAGTTCTAGTTGATCTATATTCTTGCTAATTCTTAGTATGATCAGTCTTATATTTTATCCATTCTAATAAGGGTAGCAGAATCTCACTGTGATTTTTTTAAAAAAGATTTTATTTATTCATGAGAGACACACAGAGAGAGGCAGAGACATACGCAAAGGGAAAAGCAGGCTTCTCACAGGGAGCCTGATGTGGGACTCAATCCCAGGATCCCGGGATCATGCCCTGAGCCAAAGGCAGATGCTTACCTGCTGAGCCACCCAGGCGTCCCCTCACTGTGATTATAATTGCCATTTCCCTAATAGCTAATGATGCAGAATCTATTTTCAATGTGGCTTGTTTGCCATCTTTATATCTCCTCATTGAAGTGTCTTTCAGATGTTTTGCTCATTTAAAAAAAATTTTGTGTTGTGTATTTCCTTATTGAGTTTAGAGAGTTTTTTTATTTATTCTGAATATTCCCAGATGTGTTCTGGCTCCATATGGCCAGAATAAAGTAATCAATATGGATGACAGAGTTTTTCCAAAGCTGATTACTGTGTCTTGAATAATGCCACTGTAGGACACCCCCTACCCCAACCTGCAATGTAGTCCATGTAGCACTGGGCCAAAATATTCTGTATGGGAAAAATACTCCCTTGGTATACTCCTCTACTCTCACACTACTACCACACTTCACTTCACTTCTGACACTAGATGTGTGGGTTTCCCACACATCAAACAATTCTCTGACACCAGCTGGGTGTCCGACAATTTAACTCAATTCTGACACTATCTACTTGGAGTTAATATCAGATCTCACAGGTTAAGGTCTCAATCCCACAAGACCACCCATCCCTCACTCAGATACCAGTCTCAAGCTCCAGGTTGTCATCTGTACTTCTGACTAATCATCTGTAAATCTCATGTCACATTCCTTGGGTTTGATAATTTGCTACAATGATTCACAGAACTCAGGGAAATATCTAAATTACCTTTACCAGTTTATTATAAAAGGATATGATAAAGGATAGAGATTGACATCCAGATGGAAGGGATGCCTAAGGCAAGGTATAAGAGGAAGGGTGCAGACCTTCCATGACCTTGCCATATGTGCCACCCTCCCAGTACCTCCTTTCTCCATCCTCAATGTATTCAACAAGCTGGAAACTCTCAGGACCTCATACTTTTGGGACTTTTATGAGGGCATCACCATGTATGCATGATTAACGAATATCTCAATTTCCAGCCTTGTCTTCTTGGAGGGTAGAAGGGTGGGGCTAAATGTTCTTAGTTTCTGATCATGGCTTGGTCTTTCTGGTGGCCAGGTCCCATCTGGGCCCACCAACCATTGCCTCATGAGAACAAAAGATACTCCTATCACTTAGGAAATTACAACAGCTTTAGAAGCTCTATGCTAGGAACTGGGGACAGAGGCCAACATATACATTTTCTATTATTTCACATGCTCCAAGTCCTTTTCACAGCTTTTCTTCTAGCATAGGAGAAAGAGAAGTTCAGACCTTCACATTATCCAGTCTAGTCTTAAAAATCTCCTATGAGCAAATATTTTAACAAAAATACAAATACCTTTTGCAAGAACCATCACTTTCAAGGATATTCTAGTCTACATAGGCAATTAGAAAAACAAAAGACAAAAAACAGCTCTCTTACTTTGAAAGCATATAGTCCTGCTAATAATACTCTCAATTTATATCCCTAAATGACAGGTTTAACATTTTAAGTTTTCAGATGCTTTACAATTGTCTGCACTTGTCTTCACAGTTGTCTCCAAGAAGAGTTGATGGATTCCTGCTTGTCATTTACATTTTTCAGGTTCCATTTTCATCTCTACTTCTAGAGACAGAACATTTGTAGTAAATATCACTTTTTCAGCTTTTCAAAATGCTAAACTTATTTATTCACTGGACACTGAAATACATATACAGATATGTATGTATATACATACATATGTATGCATATAAATATATATATATTTGCAACTTTCCCTTCTAAAGAACTTCTGATTGAGGAGGTCATGGAAGTCTCTGGATCAATGAACAAGCATTTTGGAGATTTCTAATCCTCTTAAATGTGGGAGCCTAGCATCTAGCCATTTCAAAACACTGGTAAAACTGATACAGGAGTGAGGGACTGACCCTAAATGGGGCCAAGAAGTGGGTAGCAGAATGCTCTTTCCATCCTAAACTTGTCCTTGCTACTATAACCTTTAGTTATGCAAAAGCAAAGATTTTACAGAAGGGCATAGAAGAGCAGCATTTATTGTGGAATTCTGAAAGACTTTGGAAACTAACACCAAGTCAACCAAAGGAATTTTTTAAAATCCCGGTTGTTTGCAGAACATTTATTTTAGTATCAAAAAGCATTCTACCCCTCAACATCCTCTGACTACCTTGTCATATTCAATATAGCACTGTTGTCATCCTCATCATTATTATCACATAAGTATTGGTCTTATTTATTAGCATTAACCATTTGCCAGTCACCAAACTACATGCTTTAGACATTGTATCTTTCAGTAACTCAGAACAGCCCTATGTGTTAGAAATTATTATCCCTTTTCACAGATTAAAAAGCAAAAGCATGGAGAAATTAATTTCCTCACAGTAACAAACTAGTAAATTAAGTTAAAAATCAAACACAGACCCATTTAACCAAAGTCATGCTCATAATAAGCTTATCACAGTCACTCCTTCACTCAATAATTGGTATTTGTAGAAGCAGATTTACCATGAAATAGTGAAGCTTAAGTTTCAGGCCCCTCGAGTTATACAAACCCCTTCCAGAGCCATGTCCCTGGGAGTCCCTAATGATATGTTCACACAGTCATGTGCCTTTGTAAAATGAGTTATCAGTTAAGATGCTTTTCCTTCTGTTCAACTCCTCCCCCATCACACTTTCCCTTACATCATGGGGCATTGTTATGGCTGTGGACATTTTTATACTGAATTGGGGACTTGGGGATACATTTAATTTGAGTTTTGTGTGATATTTTATGTAGTTCACAGTAACTTTTGTATACAAGCAAGCAATTCTTATTGCTTGGTGGTGTAGGAGTGGCTTTTAGTAATACTCTTCTCATTGATGGTGCCAACTCACCTGGTGTTGTGACACTTAAACGAAAAGAGTTAAAAAGTGGTGAAGAGAATCAAAGCAAATGGAATTAGAGTGAAAATTACATTTTTGACATCTTAAACTACTATAAGAATTCATTAATCTTAAAATTAAGCTCCTTACTATTAGAATTAACTCATTAAACCATTCATGAAATTAGATACAGTATAATCTCTAATACATTTTAAATCTTTTTTTTAATTTTTATTTATTTATGATAGTCACACAGAGAGAGAGAGAGAGAGGCAGAGACACAGGCAGAGGGAGAAGCAGGCTCCATGCACCGGGAGCCCGACGTGGGACTTGATCCCGGATCTCCAGGATCACACCCTGGGCTGAAGGCGGCCCTAAACCGCTGAGCCATCCGGGCTGCCCCATTCTGATATATTTTTAATTAAATAAAAATATCTCTTTTTTACAAGAGACACACTTAAACAATCTGTCAAAAAAAGGAAAAAATAAAGGACTGGAAAATTGTCACTAGGACAATGCTAATGAAAAGATGGATTAGCACTTTTAAAATCACTATTCTCCTTGGATATTACCTCTCCTTCTCTGTGTCGCTCCTTCTCCTTCTCTGTGCCTCTCCTTCTCTGTGTCTCTCATGAATAAATAAGTAAAATCTTTAAATAATATATATATATATATAATATATATGTCAGAATGTTAAACAGTATTTTGATTAGGAAGGTGACTACCTGTCAAGGTTCAAATATCTTAAAGAAGCAATTATAAGAAAATAATTTAAAATGTTAATTATAGGGGCACCTGGCTTGCTTAAATGGTAGAGCATGAGATTCTTGATCTCAGGGATGTGAGTTTGAGCCCCACATTGGATGTAGATTTAAAACTAAAATCTTTAAGAAAAATGAATAGATAAAATGTTAATTATATAACTGGGTGGGTTAAAACAAATAATTCACCAAGTAGTTTGAAATACAACTTGGAAATCTGAATCCCTAAAATTATAATTTTATAATTATAATCTTATAATCTTACTCTCGAGTGAGTGACCAGAAAAGAAAGGAAGGTGGGAGCAAATAGTACTATCAGGTCTTATTAAACCAACTGCAGGGATGCCTGGGTGGCTCAGCAGTTGAGCCTCTGCCTTCGGCTCGGGGTGTGATCACAGAGGATCAAGTGCCACATTGGGCTTCTCGCAGGGAGCCTGCATCTCCCTCTGCCTCTCTCTCTGTGTCTCTCATGAATAAATAATATTAAAAAAAAAACAACAACTGCAGATTTTTGGAGATTTGACATCTACCAATATAACTGAGAAGAAAAAAATAATAAAAAGATACATATTTTTTTTTTTTAAAAGATACATATTTTTAAAGATTTTATTTATTTATTCATGAGACACACAGAGAGAATCAGAGACATAGGCAGAGGGAGACATAGGCTCCCTGCGGGGAGCCCAATGTGGGACTCGATCCCAGGACCACGGGATTACAACCTGAGCCAAAGGCAGATTCTCAACCACTGAGCCACCCAGCATTCCAAAAAGATTTAAGGATATTTAAAATGTGACTATGGGGAGCTTGGGTGGCTCAGGTGGTTAAGCAGCGGCCTTCGGCCAGGTCATGATCTAGAGGTCCTGGGATCAAGCCCCACAGTGGGCTCCCAGCTCAGCAGGGAGTCTGTTCATCCTCTCTCTCTGCCTCTCTCCCCTGCTCATGCTCTTTCTGTCTCTCAAATGCATGAATAATTTTTTAATGTGGCTATTATATTTATATAAAAATAGTTTTATGATTCTACTCTCAAGAATGCAGTTGAAAAAAAAAGAATGCAGAACTGAGTATAGTTTTTTTTTTTTTTTTTCTGAGTATAGTTTTTGTCGTTACTGTTTTTACTTATTTTTCCAGTAGCAGGATAGATTTGGGTTGAAATATTCATGTTCTTTTACCTGATCCACTTTGTCATGTTGTGAAGAAGACTGGCTAAGGATCAGAACCAGGAAAGTCACCTGGCCCACACTGGCATCAAACTTGTGGGAATTCATGCATCAGATAACTCTCTGAATGGACCCACTACAAATAGCTATGAATTACATTATTATTCTGGCAGCTACATTTTCTGTTCTGATTATCTTTGCAGAGGATAGATTTCTTCTATGTTTCAACGTTAATAGAAGATTGAAATTGGATGGTCATTGTGTTTAACATGGATCAACCATGTTATCTGTTGCCAATGGTGGCAACAGATACCAAACAGATTCATTTTCAAACCCAACCTGAGGCAAAACCTAATACTCAAAACAATCATATTTCCAGGTAAAACAGAAATATTTTGTGGGCAATAGTGAGCTAATTTATTTTTTTTAAGATTTTATTTATTTATTCATGAGAGATACAGAGAGAGGTAGAGACACCGGCAGAGGGAGAAGCAGGCTCCATGCAGGGAGCCCGATGTGGGACTCAATCCTGGGTCTCCAGGATCAGGCCCTGGGCTGAAGGCGGCGCTAAACCGCTGAGCCACCCGGGCTGCCCTTTTTTTTTTTTTTTTTTAAGATTTTATTTAATATAGTGAGCTAATTTAAACAATAGCATTTAATAGTATATCAAATGTCCCCTGCAACAGCCATAGTTAATTAGTATAAGGCAGTAATTGTGCCAATAATAAGGAAATACCAAGGTAATATCCGGATGAAGAAGAAATTATATTAGAAAGGATTTAAGAGATAACTCTATCAGAAATCATGTCACCAAACTTACTGGAAAAATGATCATTGTTGAAGCTGAATGATACTCAGGTTTAATTCTCTCTACTTCTGTGTATCTTCAAAAATCTCCATTAGAGAAGTGATAAACAAAAGTGTAGAAAAAATCTAAGTCACTTTTCTATCTCTGTGGAAGTAAAAATAAAGTTTAAGTGACAGATACTAGAAAAAGTAAATACTATGATGACTATAACTGGCCTGTACTACAAATCAAATTCATATTCATTAAAATTTTTACATTGATTTTTGTGTGTATATGTGTAGGCTTCAATGCTCAGAATATATGTGTCAAGTTTGAGTAAAATGTCTTTATAAGGTGTATGTCACAATATAAATGTTAGATATTCTTATTTATTAAGAAAATTACCAGTGCCCAATGTCACTGAAGCTGATAGATAGAGGGCAGCATGGTCTTATCATTTTAACAACAGATCCTAAGAGGTGGGCTGTGATCTCAGTTTTGCTTATCAAAGAAACAGACCAATCTGATAATTATTTAAATGATACTTAATAAGGGTTCAACACTGTACTAGAACAGTGTGATATAATGGGTATGGCGTAATGATACTTCTGGAGTCACACTTGGGCTAGAATTAAACTTGGGGCGCTTAGGTGGCTCAGCCGTTGAGCATCTGCCTTTGGCTCAGGGCGTGATCCCCATGCCCAGGGATCGAGTCCTGCATTGGGCTCCCTGCAAGGAGCCTGCTCTTCCCTCTGCCTATGTCTCTCTCATGAATAAAGAAATAAAATCTTTAAAAAAAATTTAATTTAAACTTACTAAACCAGGCTGTTTCCTCTTCTTTAAACAATAATAGCTAACTCAAGGGGAGTTACAGTTACTTAATGTTACAGTTCTAGTTACTTAATGAGGTACAGCTCATTAAGTAGGACAGTGTCTGGCATATAGTACGTACAATAAATGGTGGTTATTATTATTATCTGCCCCATTGAATATGATATATTCTCTCCATAGTAGTAAGTAGAATGTAGAAATATGCGTAGTGGTAAGTAGAATATGTAAATAGAAATATTTTTCTATTGGACTAGGCATTCTAAAATAGACCATGTGTGCAGGACAACCGAGCTCTTGACATTAGCAGCATTATTTAGATGCAATTTCTTTGTGTCAGCCTATCAGGCTGCTGTATTTTGGGGTATCTTAACATCTAGGTGCCTCTAGCCTCCTGAGGCTTGCATTTTGAGGAATCAGCCAAGTAAGAAGCAGGCCTGCTGAAACCTGTTCCACCCTCAAACTTGGCACCTGCCATCTCCACAACTGGATTCATCTTCTAGATACCCTCAATTCCAATTGGTCTGGGTCCAGGTCTTCCCCTGGCACCATGACAACTGCCCAGAGTTCCCAAAGCCAGATGTCACCACTCCCGTCTTACCCCTCAGATCAGATCACCTCTCGCAAGCCATTGTCTGATTGCAGTTCAGCCACTCTCCCTGGGCTTAGATATTAAGACTTCTATACATCTCTCCAGCTAAGAGAAGATCCACCTTTTCTATCAGTTGCTTTTCTACTGCTACCTTATCCCAGATTCTGTTTCCTACCCACGCCAACCCATCCTAGCATGCTGCATGACACGAATAAGTACCTGTTCTATAGAGGATATTCTCTAAATATTTGTTGAATTAATGATGTTCATATTAATGATGGGGATGGGAGGATATTCAGCTGGAATGGGCATGGATGTGGGTAGTTCAGTAAGTTAGCTATCTATTTAATCACACTAGACTTTATCTTGATGTCTTTCTTGTCATTTTGATTTCTGAATCTCATTCTTTGGTATATTCCTGGGAAAGGCACATGAGAACAGCATTCCCTAACAGCAGTTTATTTGTCCCTTTATATTTGAGTCACTTTTTCCCGACAGCAGTGATTTCAGACTTCAACGTCTCAAACTTCTCAATGCTCTGATCACTCCCTTCTACCCTCATTGGCAACAGCAAACCTCACCTCCTACACAATAGAGGAAATAGAAGCCCTGTTTTCTCAATATAAAATATAAGCCTACTTTCCTCCTTCCTTTCATTAAACAAAGAGCCCATCCTTATTGCTCTTTAAAGTTAAGCCCTCTTCTCTGTTTAGATTCTATTCCTTCCCTCTTTCTATGGAACATTACACTGTCAGTTATCCTTTTTTGTTTTTGTATGTTCAAACTCTCTCTCCTGATTAGAACCTTCTTATCAAGTTTTAAATACATTCAAGTCACCCTCAATTTTTTTAAAAGGTCACTCAATCCCACATCCCCTTCCAACTATCATCCTATAATGTGCTTCCCTTGTGGTCACACTTTTCCAACATGTGATTCGTACATGCCATGTAGCTGCTATGAGTGCCTTCTCAATATCCATCTCCCCTGTTTGCTACAGAAACTGATTCTGTTAGGAACAATAATCAGTCAGACTAAAGAGCTGCATTTCCTAGTTGCCCTTATAGCTAAGAGTAGCCATATGACACAGTTATGGCTAATGGTAAGTAAGCTGAAGTCAGCTGAGGATTTATAGAAAATGTTTGCTTTCCTGGTATAGGTACCAGACATTTCCCCTTGATATTTCTTTCTTCTGCCTATCTGAAACACTGGCTTGAGAGTTAATAGCCATCTTGCATACGCAATGGGATAAAAGCCACATACTAGGGATGACAGAGCATTGATGACATCATGGAGTCACTACACCAGTCTTAACTGTCTCCCTCTGTCATTCTTATCACATGAGGAAAATAACCCTATTTAGTTAGGCAACTGTCATCAGTCTCTATTACATGTGACCAAATGCAATTCTTAATCTATATCTTGCTCCCTACATTTCCTCACCTTCCACTCACTCTCAAACCATTCCATTCTGGCTTGTGGCCCATCATTCCACTGGACTCACCAATGACCTGCATGTTGTGAAATCCAGCGGATATTTTCAGTTCTCATATTTCTTAACCTCTCAGCAGCATTTGACTCCTGTCCATGGCCTCTCTTTGAAACACTGTCTTCCCATGGCTTCCATGACCTATACGCTCTGAGTTTGCTCTTTCACCACCAGCTGCTCTCTCTCTGTCTTCTTTACAGGTTACTCTTCCTCTTCTAGCTACGCTCACCATCTCTTGGCCTCTAAGACATACCATGGCCTTAGTCACATGCTCTTCCTTCTGTTGCAAATGCTCTCCTCTCCTTTTTTTGCCAGGTTAGTCTTCCTTGTCCTTCCATCCATTCTTCACTTCCTCAGAGAAGCTTTCTCTGACCTTTTTGTGAGGTCATATTTCCCTATTGTATATTCCTTCATAGCTCTTACATAGTTACAACTTCACCTTTTGTAGTGTGACTCTTTAAGTAAGCTGCCTCCCTCAGAATGTAGGCTCCATGAAGACAGGGACATTGTTGTATCCTGAGAAAGCAAAATGTTTCCCAACACATAATGTGTGCTCTATAATTAGTTCTTGGGTGCATAAATCGAAGAATGTATAATTATATGGTGATTTACTTACATGCTTTTTATCTGCCTTCTTCCAGCTCCAGGAGAGAAGGAAACTAGTTTTGTTCACAACCATATATGCATTACCTAACACCTACTGCATGGCACATTGTAGGAAACACAGTACATTTTTTAATGAATCAAAGAATGAAAGAATAGGGTACCAAGAGAGACGTCCCAGTAGGTCCATCCCTAATTATTTTGATAACTTTTCATGAAGTTTCTGGTAAACAATAAAGTATCAAATAGCTTTATGGTATCTAGAGAAGAGTCTTTTGGAAAATATTGTCTGCTAGCTTGTTCTCCTTACAATATGTCATATCTAAAATAGGTTGTCTATAAAGATCTTGAATCTATATACTTCTTCCCCTCTTCATTGCCACTACCCTAGTCAAGCTCACTTATTTCCCCTGGACTAATTGGACCATACACCTTTCTTTAAGGATGATTTATTAAACTATATATAAACTTGGATGATTCAGAGTTTTGACTGTATCTCAAGTCCAAGGATCATATCTGTTTATGTTATCTCCAAAGAAAGCTAAGAACATTTGGCACATACATAATTTTTTATTTTGTTGTGGCAAAAAGTCATTTTTGTTCTACATTTACAAAGTATTTCATTTGCTTAAGGAAAAGAAGTATTTTTAAACTAGCAACGACTTTTTGTTTTCAAATGACTAAATTGAAAACATTAAAAAAAGAAAAAGAAAGCCAGTGACCTTTTAAGTCCCCCTACCTTCCTGCCCCACGAATTCTTGGTCATTGAGGTACCGGAGATGTCCAATGAGGTTGACAAGAAGAGTAATTTATGCATTTGTGACAGATTTGAGAATGCCCCCAGCTTTGTAGTCAGCATGTCTGGATCCTGCCCTTCCATCAAGACCAAGCACCTGTCTTTCTTCCTCGACAAATTTTCCTTTCACTCACTCATAGCCGCACCACCTTGACTTATTTTATATGTCTAATAAATGTATGTATGTATATATCCCTTTGCTTCAGTCAGCCTGGGAAGGATGCAATCCATCCTACACATTGTTGTATCCTTAGGACCCAGTACAAAGTCTTTTTTTTTTTTTTTTTGTTCATGAGAGACACACAGAGAGAGGCAGAGACACAGGCAGAGGGAGAAGCGGGCTCTTCGCAAGGAGCCCGATGTGGGACTCAATCCCAAGACTGGGATCCCAAGACTAAGCCAAAGGCAGACGCTCAGCCACTGAGCCACTAGGCGTCCCAGACCTAGTACAAAGTCTTGTTGATAAATGTTTTGCTGGTGTTGATGCTTATCTTCTTTTTGCTAATTAGATTTACTGAGCACCTATTATAGTGTCAGACACTATGTTATGCTCAGTAGGTGCTATTATTGTTCCCTTTTCAGTGATGAGAGTTTAAGGAACTTGCACAAGTCTTGTAGCTAGTAACAGACCCAGGACTCAAACACAAGTTACTAGATTCCAGAGCTGGTGCCCTTAACCACTAGGCAATCCTGCCTTCCATGAATATTCATAGGTTCTAGACTCCAGCCAAGCTGCATTTGCTCCTAACTTTGAGAAGGCAGTAAGTGATAAACTTTGCTTACAACTGATCAGGAGCATTTCAAGTTGTTTTCAAATGAAGTTGTAAGTCTGCAGATAATTAAGAAAGAAACCATTTTTGGAAACAGCATGAAGGGGTGATATGTAGAGGCCCACTTTGACAGTTTGAAGTGCATTTAAACACATAGCTTAGGGCTATAAGAAGTCACTACACTAAGATTGCAGAAGTATTAGAAATCAAATTGCCTTATTAATTTGTAAATGACAGCCTTTTATCCCTGGGGAAATCTTTCCCAATAGCTCCAAGCCTCTTGGTGACTGGGATGAATAAATTGGCCTCCATCCTTTTCATGTATCCAGTGCCTGCGCCAGAGCGTCAAAGAAAACCATCTCATTTTAAAATTGAAGCTTTATTTGTTGAAGTTTCTAGCCAGTGAAACTGGAAGCAGGAAGAGCCATTTCATGTGGCCTGAGAGTAGAAAGCCTTTCACCACAGTCCAGTATATGAGGGGAGACTAGTCAAGGTTCTTATTAAGTTTTAATCTTCTCATCTAATTGATAAGGTCAATTAATACTCTTTGTGTCAAGAAAAGAAAAGAAAAAAGCTTCACTAAGTCTTGACTGTTGATACTTTAACTTCTTACCGTTTTGTATTTTGAGTGAGAGGCTCTATATCGTGAACCACTGAGTTTCCTTGAAAGCTCCAGAGAATCAAACAGTTGCAGAAAAGTCCAGGAGTAAGATACCCAGAGACTTGAACCTGCAGTGAAATGGAGTTTCTCCAAATTATGCATCAGAAGTAGCAGATAAGAGCAACTGGCAACTGGAGATATCCTTGTTATTCTCTGGGCTACAGTCATGCTGGCAGAAGCTTTAACTAACTAAATTTACTTGTGAGTTCTCCGAAGGGAGCAACTGTGTTGCACCAGGGTCATTTTTCATAACATACTACTTTGCAAATAAGTTCCTAGGACCTTCTAAAATATTTGACTTCTGAACCTCAATATAAGTATTAAAATGCTAGCATATCCATTACGTAGCCCAACTACAAAAAAATATGAATTTAACTATTCACTGGAAATAGAAACTCCAATAATATTTATGACTTATTAGAGAACACAGTCTTCATTTTGAAATACGTAAAGCCTCCAGGAGGTATTTATCCAAAATTAGCATCCAGTAATAACACCTTGGGATATCCCTGTTTTGGCAGCATCCGTAGCCAGATCTGTTTTTTTATTTTTTTGCCAGATCTGGTTACAGTTAATAAACTAATGCTGGAGCTGCTGACCTTAGGGAGACAGGTGTCCTCTCTAATAGTAGATTCATATTCTGCTCAATAAGAAATTTATGTGCTCAATTAAATTGGCTTGGGGCCTGGTCTGTTTGCTCTGGTATCTGGCCAGCATTGTAGCCTCTTTACAAAGACTTAATGGAGCTTTCATTTCTTCCTCACATTTGCTCTGTAATAAATTGAGCATTACATTTTCCGAAAGAAATGCTGTTTTGTGGCTGAATACATAATATTCATTAATTTATTAATTAATCCAGTATATATCAAATACCTCTATGTGTCAAGTACTTGGCAGGTCATGGAGATACAAAAATTAATAATAGCTCAACTTAGAGTAGCTCAGTAGTTGTTTAAAGGATCCAGATCATTCTATCTATATTTTATCCCTGCAAACCGATCTGCAAAGCTCGGTTCAGGTCCTATCTCCTCATTCATTCATTTATGAAAACTTTGTTAGATTCCCAAAACTGTGAGGCACTGGAATGATAAAGATGAGGAGAATAAGTCTCCAAATCATCAGGAGCTTCCAGCTTTGTAGGGAGGTAAGCAAAATAGACAGGACCAGATTGTGGAAGACATTTCAAGTCAGGCTAATCAAGGAATATGGGTTTTATCCTATAGCAGTGAGGAGCTATGAAACAGTCTTTTATTTTTAAGATTTTATTTATTTATTCATGAGAGACCAGAGAGAGAGAGAGAGAGAGGCAGAGACACAGGCAGAGGGAGAAGCAGGCTCCATGCAAGGAAACTGATGTGGGACTCGATCCCAGGTCTCCAGGATCACACCCTGGGCTGCAGGCAGTGCTAAACCGCTGCGCCACCGGGGCCACCTGAAACTGTCTTAATGCAAAAAAAAAAAAAAAAAAAAAAAAAAAAGCGTGGTCAAATTTCCATCTTAGAAAAATCAGTTTGATAATGACAAGGAATATGGATAGTAAGGAAGAAGGGCCAGAAGGAAGGAAATCAGTGGGAGGAAAAATCAAATGCCAAAGCAGTTGAAGAAATAGAAATAACAAGATTTTAATAATAAATTGAATGTGAAGACTGAGGGAGAGGGTGGAGTCTAAGATGACTTCTGAGATTCTGATCTAAGTGGCATTAGCCCCAAGAGAATGAGGAACAGGGTCAATAGAAAAATGAGTTCAACATTGAATGTGTTTTGGGGCCTGGGTGGCTCAGTCGGTTAAGTGTCTGACTCTTGATTTTGGACCAGGTCATCATTGCGAGGTCATGAGATTGAGCCCCACTTTGGGCTCTGCACTGAGCAGGGAGTCTGCTTGAGGATTCTTTCCCTTTCCCTCTGCCTGTCCTCCTGGTCATCTCTCTTTCTTTCTAAAATAAGTAAATATCTAAAAAAAAAATTTGGAATGTATTTTGTTTCATGGATGTGTTGAACATCCATGTGTCAACATCAAGTATGCTGTTGTAAATGTTCCTCTGAAACTCATGAAAATGGTAAGGTTTCAGGACTCATCTATAGATATAACTGAAACATAATTACAAATGATATTGCTAGTTCTGTAGCCATCTTGTACTTCTTAGTTTCAAATGCCTTGTATTCATCCAGGATTCATTTTTAAATTAATTTATTAATTCATTCATTCTTTCACTTGGTTGATTATTACAGTCAACTTTGTTGACAAACACAGAAGGAACTCCAGTATCATACTCCTGGTGCCATTAAAGATTTTGAGTGTACACAGATAAATAAGCTTTAATTTCTTACCCTAAAGGAACTCATAATCTGGCTGTTAATTATAAATTGACTAATTCTCAAATTCTGTGTGTATCTCATTCTCTAAGAAGAGGATAAACTCCCAAAGTAATACATTCCCTTGGGCTCCTTAAAAAAATCCCAGTAGAGGGGATCCCTGGGTGGCGCAGCGGTTTGGCGCCTGCCTTTGGCCCAGGGCGCGATCCTGGAGACCCGGGATCGAATCCCACGTCGGGCTCCCGGTGCATGGAGCCTGCTTCTCCCTCTGCCTGTGTCTCTGCCTCTCTCTCTCTCTCTCTCTCTGTGACTATCATAAATTAAAAAAGGAAAGAAAGAAAGAAAAAAGAAAAAAATTAAAAAAAAAAAATCCCAGTAGAGGGATCCCTGGGTGGCGCAGCGGTTTGGCGCCTGCCTTTGGCCCAGGGCGCGATCCTGGAGACCCGGGATCGGATCCCACGTTGGGCTCCCGGTGCATGGAGCCTGCTTCTCCCTCTGCCTGTGTCTCTGCCTGTCTCTCTCACTGTGTGCCTATCATAAATAAATAAAAAAATTAAAAATCCCAGTAGAGACTTCGCACAAGTTCTGCTCTTTGTGGATGCTTGAGGTGAACCTTGAGTGATAGATTACTTATTTAAAAACATAGACCAGGGGATCCCTGGGTGGCTCAGCGGTTTGGCGCCTGCCTTTGGCCCAGGGCGTGATCCTGGAGTCCCGGGATCAAGTCCTACACGTGCTCCCTGCATGGAGCCTGCTTTTCCCTCTGCCTGTGTCTGCCTCTCTCTCTCTCTCTCTCTCTCTCTTTCTCTCTCTGTGTCTCTCATGAATAAATAAATAAATAAAATCTTAAAAAATAAAATAAAGTAAATAAAAACATAGACCACTTTGGGAGCACCTGGGTGGCTCAATCAGTTAAGCATCTGCCTTCAGCTCAGATCATGTCCTGGGATCAAGCCCTGTGTTGGGATCCCTGCTCAGTGGGAAGCCTGCTTCTCCCTCTCCCTTTGCCTCTCTCCCACCCCCACTCCTTCTGTCTCTCAAATAAAATCTTTGGAAAAAAAAAAAAAAGACTATTAAGACGCCAAAGGCAGAGACCTATGACTTTTTAAAAGTAAAAATATAGCATGTATATATAAAAGTTCATAAAAATAAGCTTGATGAAATTTTATAAAATGAACCCAGGTACATGGAACCTAGGCTAAGAACCAGATAATTACCAAAACCCCAGAAGCCCTCTTCTGCCTTCTTCTGGTTACTGCACATTATAGCCACATTCTTCCCTTGAAGCTCTCTGTCAATGCCTGAGCATGACACAGGTACTAGTGCCTGGACATCTCTGCCCATCGTAGACCCCATCAATGAGCAGGCCAAGATTTTCTCAGAGCTACACCTCTGTCTGAGGCCCTTCCTACTCAATCCTCTTTTCTTTCCCCTCTTCTTTCCCAGGTATCAGACCTGCATCATGATCTAAAGATTTACCCTAACTACTCCTTTAATAGATGTTACCAGAAACAAATCTCTTGCAATTCTAATTCTGCTTTGAGGTCTGCTGCCCAGAGAACCCATCAATATGGATGGTACTAGAAGTGGTCTGAAAGGACAAGCTCAGTTTGGGGACTAGACCACATACCTCCCTGCTGGCTAGAGGACCCCATCCAAGTGGTATGTGGGCACAGATAGTCTCAGACAGAAGTGGTTACCCATTTGCTAAAAATATCACCAGTAATGACTTGGGAATGACATCCCAAAGGAGAATGCCTTCATAGGTGAGATGGTTCAAACCCTTTTAAATGCAGGCAGTCAGGGGAGAGAGAGACTACACATAAGGATCATGGGATTGGCTGGGTATTAAACAGTTGCATTGACCTACCCTACAGAAGAATAATTGGAAATGGAGGGCAGTTAACAGATAGTTAGGGCTAAATATGAAAGCCAGGAGGCCTCTTTAGTAGCTTATAAAGTAGAAAAGCTAGTACAACCCAGGACCAAATGCAGGATTTGATAGTTTGGAGCCCCCCAAACAGTGGAATGCTCAGCTCTGGCAGTCTGCTATACCCTGGTTGAGAAAACCTGGGACCCTGAAACAGGGATGGGAGCGTTTGGGTGGATACCCTCAAGGATACTAGCTCTGCAGTCTTCCCTGCACCTTCAAAATCTACAGATGTGGCCAAGCCCTCCCTGTGCAGGAAGACCCTGCAGAGGCCTCTCTTCAAGGCAACAGATGCCCCCCTGAGGAGCTGTGCCTACCTCCTCTTCTGACTGCCAGCTTGATAATTACCTTTAAATCCTCACATAACTTGATAGGGACACAGTGGACCTGATGAGGGCCCTAGTGTTCCTCCCTCAGCTCATATCTGTGGCTTTAGGGGCCATCCAGTATAATCAGCTGAAGGAGGAACAAAAAGTCCAGCCTTGGTTTACAAATGGGTCAGCTCCATTGTGGGTACAAGCTTTGTTTTTTTTTTTTTTTTTTTTTTTTTATTTATTTATGATAGTCACACAGAGAGAGGAGAGAGGCTGAGACACAGGCAGAGGGAGAAGCAGGCTCCATGCACCGGGAGCCCGATGTGGGATTCGATCCCGAGTCTCCAGGATCGCGCCCTGGGCCAAAGGCAGGCGCCAAACCGCTGCGCCACCCAGGGATCCCAGGGTACAAGCTTTGTTGTTGGAACTGGCACAATGGGCACATGAGTGGAGAGGCCACAGTGGCAGAGACAAGCTACATATGGGCTGAAAAGCATGGACTCCCATTTATCGAAGCTGGCCTCACTGTTACTGCTTTGGAATATCTAACTGGTCAGCAACAGAGACCAACACTCAGCCTATTAAATGGCTCTATTCCTTGAGAAGACCCACCAGTAATAAGTAGACTAATCGGGCCCCGTGGGCCCCAGAAGACATAGAGATTCATTCTCACATAAATAGACACTTACTCAAATATGGGTTTGCTTTTCCTGTCCTCAAAACTGCCACCATTACCACTTTCCAGGGGCTTACAGAGTGATCCACAGGCACATAGTCCCACATGACAGCTTCTGACCAGGGTACCCTGTTCTGAACACAGGAGGTATGGATATGGGGCTATGATCTGGGGATTCACTGCAGCATCGAGAAGCTACTGACCTGCTAGAGTGATGGAGTGACCTGCTGAAAGCATAACTGAAATGTCACCTTGGAGACAAGACTTAATGACTGGACACTCCTCCAGGATGCTGTATATGCACTGAATCAGAGGCTTCTATATGGTGCTGTGTTCTGGGAAGAAGAAAATACGTTCCTAGGAACCAAGAATAGAAGGAGGGACTCCACTCAGCATCACTCCAGTGACCACTGGAAGATTTTATGTCCTCTATCCCTGCAACTCTGGGCTCTGCAGGGTTGGAGGGCCTGATAAGGGGATGCACTCCTGCCATTTGATGCGGTGAGCTACAAACTGTGGCTACTACCTGAGCACTTTGGGTTCCTGTGTCTAGGAGCTAGCAGGTAAGAAGAGTCATCATCTTGGCAGAGGTCATTGTCCCTGATCAGCAAGTGGAGGCAGGGCTCCTGTTACACAATGGGGATAGGGAGGAATATGTGTAGGATTCAGGTGACCCACACAGGTGCCTCTTGGCATTTTATTGTTAAATGCAACCTTGGATGGGCAAGTGCAGCAATCCCAGCCTAAGAAGGACATGGTTAACAAAAGCTCAGACCCCTTAGAGTGAAGCAGCTGCTTGCTCCCAGGATCTGTGGTAAGAAGTAAATATGTGTAGCACAGAGGTGGGTTGTGGCAACCAAGGATTGATGTGCTGTTTAAATGTCCTTTCAAGAAAGAACTTGGTGGCCAATTACAAGAGGAGCCATTAGCTGATAGCCTCAGGTTGCAGCACCTTTAGGATCTGCTGTTTTTGAGCTGAGGCCAGGCTTTTCCTCAGCCAGCCCCAGCCAATGACTGACCATGTGCCCAGCACTCTCTCTTACATTTGGGAATTTCTCTACCCAAATCCCAGCCATGGGGCTCCAAAAGGAGCAACCATGCTCTTCTGTGTCCTGTCTCCCACCACCAGAGTTATTGGTCTATGGAAGAGTGCCTAACTGAAGACAGGCGGCCGCTCATAGTCCTTCCCTTGGATTTCTTTTATTTTCTTTTTTTAAACTGTAACTGAGAAAAGGGTCTCTCTAGTAGAGAAGGTATAAGAGGTAGATTCCAGAGTTATTGGTTTCTGGCCATGTGAAGAAACCTATCTACAGTGAGTGAGAATGAACTCAACACCCAGAGAAGTACAAAAACAAGAGACCGTGCCTGCAGCGTTCAGTTTCTTGAGGTCCCCCTGTATCCAGCTCTTCTAGGTTTGATTGTTTTAACCTTTTCCTTCTACTAGGTAATATAGTCTAGTATGTTTCCAATAAATAACCTAATTGGAATCAGACATCCATGATATGTGACTACTTAGGTTCTGGCATTTAGGAGTATCCTACACCCATTTTATGTTAAAAGTTAACATTGATTGAGTTGAGGGTTTATTATGATCTAGAGAGTGGTCTAAGTACTTTACATATCTGAATTCATTTATTTTTTTAAAATTTTTTATTGATTTATGATAGTCACACACACACACACAGAGTCAGAGACATAGGCAGAGGGAGAAGCAGGCTCCATGCACTGGGAGCCCAACGTGGGACTCGATCCCGGGTCTCCAGGATCGCGCCCTGGGCCAAAGGCAGGCGCCAAACTGCTGCGCCACCCAGAGATCCCCATCATTTAATCTTCTCAGCAACAATATGAGTCTAACCAAATGCCCTTCCTTGATTGTTTTCACCAATTTACATATAAAGAAATCAAGGCTACTTTTATTTTATTTTACACACAGAGCGCACAGCAGGGGGAACAGCAGGCAGAGGGAGAGGGAGAAGCAGCGCCCCACAGAGCAGGGAGCCTGATGC
This sequence comes from Canis lupus dingo, assembly GCF_003254725.2. Taxonomy (NCBI): domain Eukaryota; kingdom Metazoa; phylum Chordata; class Mammalia; order Carnivora; family Canidae; genus Canis; species Canis lupus. Next base: position 62,679,248 of record NC_064252.1, on the reverse strand, counting down.
GAGGCTAGATCTCAGGACCCTGGCATCATGACCTGAGCTAAAGGCAGACACTTAACCAATGGAGCCACCCAGGGACCCCAAGGCCATTTTATTTTATTTTATTTTATTTTATTTTATTTTATTTTATTATTTACTTATTTATTTATTTAAAGATTTTATTTATTTATTAATGAGAGAGAGAGGTAGACACACAGGCAGAGGGAGAAGCAGGCTCCATGCAGGGAGCCCGACGTGGGACTCGATCCTGGGTCTCCAGGATCAGGCCCTGGGCTGAAGGCGGCGCTAAACTGCTGAGTCACCCGGGCTGCCTGGCTATTTTATTTTAAATAAAAAATAAATGAGGGATTTGACCACATGTCCTTTTATTTTATTTATTTATTTTTTCACATGTCCTTTTAATAGGGGCTCCAGAGAGCCAGCTTTAGAGATGTACGGTCTTTAGCTTTCTAGTCTCTGACCCAATGATGACAGCTCTGATTTATGGCTTGAGCAAGACAGATTTGCAGCTGCAGATTCCTTCAACAAGACAGAAAGGCATGATTTTAGGAGTAGGGAGAGTAGCATTACAGTAGTCCCCCCTTATCTGCAGTTTTGCTTTCCACAGTCTCAGTTACCCATGCAAGCAGATGATCCTCTTCCTGAGAATCGTCGGGTCAATTGTAGCCTAACACTGTGTCACAAGCCTGTGTCATTCACCTCACTTCATCTTATCACACAGGCATCTTATCATCTCAGTTATCACAAAAACTGAATATAGTACAATAAGATATTTTGAGAGTAAGACACATATACACATCTATATAACATTACAGTATATTGTTACTATTCTGTTGCATTAGTTATTGTTAATCTCTTCCTATGCTGAATTTGTAAATTAATCTTGATCATAGGTATGTATACATAGGGAAAAACATAGTGTATATATATAGCAGGTTGTGTGCTATCATGGTTTCAGGCATTCACTGGGGGTCTTGGAACATATCCCTCTCAGATAAGGGGTCAACTATATATAGTTGTGTGTGTGTGTCTCTATGAACGAATAAATAAAATCTTAAAAAAAAACAAAAAACTTCAATCAGTGCCAAGACCCTGCCTCTAGATCAGGGCTGTCCCACAGAAATATAATGCCTGCCACATATTTAATTAACATTTTTCTAGTAGCCACATTAAAATTTATTTCCTAAAAACAGGTGAAATTAATTTTAGAAATATAATTATTTAAACCAACATATTAAAAATACTATCATTTCAACATATAGCCAATTTAAAATGAATAAGCTATTTTACATTCATTTCTTTTATGTCTTTGAAATCCAGCATATATTACATGTACAGCAAATAACAATTCAGATGCTCACTGTATTTAGATTTCACAAAATTTTATTTTATTTTTTATTTTTATTATTTTTTAAGATCTTACTTAAAAAAAAAAAGATTTATTTATTTATGATAGACATAGAGAGAGAGGCAGAGACACAGGCAGAGGGAGAAGCAGGCTCCATGCAGGGAGCCTGATGTGGGACTCCATCCTGGGTCTCCAGGATCACGCCCTGGGCTGAAGGCTGCGCTAAACCGCTGAGCCACCCAGGCTGCCCTAGGAGTCTGTTGATAGGTACCAATGGCAACTTTTGTGGACTTCCAGGATTGTCTCCATTTCATGTTCTGACCATGTTAGTACTCGTAGTTGTCAAACCTTGAACCCTGGTTTTATGATTCCAAAATGTGTACATATAGGAAATTATCAGTTCTGCTTATGTATATAGTTGACCCCTTATCTGAGAGGGATATGTTCTAAGACCCCCAGTGAATGCCTGAAACCATGAACCATGATAGCACACAACCTGCTATATGTATACACTATGTTTTTCCCTATGTATACATACCTATGATCAAGATTAATTTATAAATTCATAAATTATAAATTAATTTATAATTGCCCTCTCAAGTATCAATTTTAAAATTTAAACTAAAATTAAAAATTTAGTTTTTCAATCACAGTAGCCACATTTCAAGTGCTCATTAGCCATGTGTGTGACTAATGACTACCATATTAGCACAGAGAGCGAACATTCCATTAGTGCAGAAAGTGTTATGGGACTATGAAGTTCCAGATGGTTCTAGCCTTTAGTGTAAACTTGATTCACTACTTATCTGGACAGAGTCAGGGAAGTGAGTTACATATGCAAAAAAGATTCCTTAACTTTCCAGAAGCCTTGAGATGCCTCTCCCTTGACCCTCAAGCTGACTTCTCCATGTCCCTTCCTTACTCCATCACCCCTCCTTCAAGCCAGTAAAGAGCAAGGGTTTTAAAGATCCCAGTTTTAATCTCAGCTCATCACTTACTGGTTGACTTCCAACGGGTTAATTAACTTCTCTGAGCCTTAGTTTTCTCATTACTAAATTGATGACAGTATTTTAAAGGATTGTTGTGAAGAGTAAGAGAGGTAGTATGAGCAAAACATTTAGCACAGTGCCTGCCACACAGAAAAGAATAAGTGGTAGTTATTAAACAAAAAAAAAACAACCCTCTGTATACCCTTTGTATATGCTTCCACCACTCCCTGCCACCCATGCCTGGTTATTCCTTGGTATTCTTAAGCAGAGCAGGAGTTGGTGAGGATGGTGGTGAGAAGTGGGGAAGGGCCTGGGCATCTGGATACATCATGCACCCCAGTTCAGTGCTATGAACACCGTTTGCTGCTACTGTTATCTTCAGCTCTTCCCTCCCCCTTATCTGTTCAGATGGCTTTTGCACTGGAACTCCAAGTCCCACATGCCCCTCCCTTTCTACTCAGAACTAGAACAAATGATTAACCACACAAAGCAGCCATCAACACTCTTTCCAAGGACATCAATGACCTCATTAAGTCCAACCTAAGGGGCACTTTCTCCTCAACCTCTGCAGTGTGTGACACTGTTGCTTCTCCCTCCTCATTTTGGTTCTCATCTAACATCCTGCAGACCACTCCTCCTCCTCCCTTTGCAAAGGCAAATCTCTTTACCGCTCCCTAGGCCTCAGTCTTCCCCAGGGCATAGTCTTATCTACTCCTAAACTCAGTTTTCCTAAACTGATGGCTCCCTAACCTACACCTCCAGCTTCCACTTCAGCTTCAGCCCCTACCTACTGCTCCCTGCTGGCCACTCCTGCATGAGCCACCTTTGAATCCACCCTTATTCCCCTCCAACCAGGTTCTGCCGTCAGTGGGGGAAGAGAACACACACAGACTGCAAGCTTCTGTAACCACATCTTGTGTTAGGTACTTCCTTTAATCTTCACAACAACTCTGTGAAGAAGGAACTTCGATCTACACTTCACAGCTGGGGCGGCGGGGAAAAGACTCAGAAGAAGAAGAAACCAAAATCTAGGTCTGTCTGAATCCAGACTCCACATTCTTTCCAATCCATAGGAACTCCAACTCATTCAGTGAATTGATGCTCTCTGCCAGGAGGTAATATACCATCCGCCTCCCTAACAGTTTGCAATTTAGTGAGAGAGACAGAGAAGATATTACAGGTAAATTCAGTATTGTGGTCGTGCTATGGAATGCACAGAGGGGAACCTAATTCAGGCTTTCATGTTAGAAAAAGCCCCTTCCAAAGAGAAAATATCTCTGCTGAATCAAGACCAGTAAGAATCACAAAGGAAGAAAAGGGGGTAGGAAGCATGATCTCAGGCAGAGGGAGTAGTTAAAGCAAATGCTTGAAACTGGAGGAGAGAGTCAAGAGGCTGCAAACAGTTCAGTGTGGCAGGACCAGAGGGAGTGTGAGACAGAGGTGAGCAGAGACCAGCTGAGTTTGAGGGTACAGGAAACCATTAAATCCTTTTAACAGACGAGAAGCATGTTCAGATTTGCATACAGGAAAGAATCCTTCTGGCTGGAAAGTAGAGAATGGACTCTAGAGGGAAGCAAAGCGTGGAGGGCAAGGAGACAATTAGCAGGCTGTAGCCATAGCCCAGATAAGAGATGATGACAGTGCAAATTAAAGCAAGTGGCCCCCTAGATAAGGAGGGGGAGAAAGAAATCCAGGATGGAAACTACATGAAACTTGGTGGTTGATTAGATGTTATTAGATGTGTAAAGCAGCTAAGGAATCAAGGATAATGTTCATATTGGGAAGTAGGCAACTCTATGGATGGTGGTAGAGTCATTGAGAGAGATAAATACACAAAAAAGGGCAAATATGAAGGAATGTTGATTTGTTTCACTTGAGACATGTGGAGGTGAGGTGCAAGTGGGACACCCAGATCAGGATGTCTGATAGACAGTGGTCTGTGGGTCTGTAGTTCAGGAGAAGGAACTGTTGGGATAGAGACAGGTTTGAGTTTCATCAATGGTAACTTAAACAATAGAAATATATGAATACTACAAAGAGATATAAAATGAGAGGGAAAGCAGGTTGAAGAAGGGACTGAGACATTCAGACATTTAGGAGGTGAGTCGGAGGAGAAAGACCTTAAAGGAGACTGAGAAGAAGCTAGAGAAGCCGAAGGAAAAACCAAAAAAGTGTAGTCTTGTGGAAGCAAAAGGATAGGAGTCGAGGTAAAGATGCTGACAGTACAACTAGTTTCAATGGTAGGGAAGCGCTGTGGGTGCCCTTTTTGAGAGCAATCTAAGCCAATCTGCAGTGGTTGAGGGGAACCCGGATGGTAAGCAAATGTAGATGGTGAATGTAGAAAACTCCTTCAAGTTCTAGCTCCACGTTGGGTGTGGAAATTACTTAAATGAATAAAACTTTAAAAAAAGAAAACTTCAAAATATCTGATTGCAATAAGTTCACTGTAAAGATTAGATGAGATGATGAAAGTAAAGCAATTAACGTGCATGGCACATAACAATAATTCAGCAAATGTCGGGGACGCCTGGGTGGCTCAGTAGTTGAGTGTTTACCTTCAGCTCAGTGTGTGATCCTGGTCCCTGGATCGAGTCCCACATCAGGCTCCTCGCATGGAGCCTGCTTCTCCCTCTTCCTATGTCTCTGCCTCTGTGTGTGTGTCTCTCATGAATAAATAAATACAATCTTTTAAAAAAATTTTCAGTAAATGTCAGTTACTACTACTACTATTATTATTATATATTAAAGATTATATCATGGAGTGTGTGGGTGGCTCAGTGGGTTAAGTGTTCAGCTCTTGATCTTGGCTCAGGTCTTGATCTCTTGGTGGTAAATTCGAGCCCTGCGTTGGGCTCCACACTGAGGCATGGAGCCTAGTTAAAATTTTTAAAAAGGAGGGCACCTGGGTGGCTCAGTCCTGTCTGCCTTCGGCTCAGATTGTGATCTCAGGGTCCTGGGTTGGAGCCCCACATTGAGTAGGAGTCTGCTTCTCCTTCTCCCTTGCCCCTGCTCATGCTCTCTCTTGCTATCTCTCTCTCTCAAATAAATAAATAAAATCTTAAAAAAAATAAAAGGAATGTACATTAAGGAAGAGGAAAGATATAGTGGTAGCCATGAAATGTAAGTTTAGGGAGGATTTTTTTTTTTAAGGCCTCTCTCTTTACCATATTGAAAAAAAGGCGGGGGGAACATTTTTAAAACCTCATCAAAGAAATACATGCAAATAATTTTTTAAAAAAGCAACAATCCTCTGAGCCACTCTGCCAGCCCCCAGAAGCAACCACTTTGAACTGCTTCTGTGTTAAGGTAACCTCCTTATCACTAATTAACCTCCTAATGATGGTTTCTTGATTTATTAGCCTTAGATATTATCTATTAACTTCATGCTGTGCTGAGTAAGAATTTAGTTCACTGATACCTCTCTCTTGTCATCCAAAATGGTTGTGTCACCATCCACTGGCCACAAAACCTACTTAAGCTCTTTTTTCATTCCATTAATCACAGCATTTCTTGACGCCCTACATTTAAGATGAGGATATTAGTAGCCTACTCTTCCCACTACCTCTCAAGGGGAAAGGTTTGTTTTTGTTTGTTTTGTTTTGTTAAATGTGAGAGATTCTTGAATAGGGTTAAATGGAAAAGAATCAATGAAAGTGAACAATTGAAGATAGATGGCAAAACAGTTGTTGCCCTGAGATCCCTGGAGAGACTGAAGAGGATGAATTCAGAGTCCAGTATGGGACATCTCCTCCATAATGGCACCACCAGGTTCCTAGCACAAGTCTAGAAAACTTCTGGAACATGTGGAAATCTTTTGTACCCTAGATCCAATCAGCTATAAAATTCCATAGATTCCAACTCTTCAATTACCATCTTTCTATTAATTTCTCTTCTGCCCATGTCTTTAGTTTGGCCTTTCAGTATTTCTGACTTGGACAGCAGATTTCTAACTGATCTCGCTCTTTCTCCTCACTTTACCCACTCACACAACGTGTCCCAGCCCAGCGGGGAGTGTTGAAAAGGTACAAGCCAAGAGGAATGGGGTGGAGGCCAAGGCAAATGGAGCATTTTCCCCTGGTACAAGCATAGTTTCTCAGGACTGTTCATTCAATAGAGCTTCAGGGCCTTACCAGAAAGGCTGGTGAAGCACCCCAAATGTGCCCATTGCGAAGTCAAATAACCATAGCATGGGCTCTGGTTGAGAAATTCTCTTCATGTCTCCTTCAGAAAATCGCAAAAGAAGAAATACACGCGGCCAATAAACATTTAAAAGTTCAACATCACTAATGTAGAGTGACAGCCATGAGAAAAGGTGTGTGCTATTTTTTAAGGGGCTTCCTTTGTGAGCATTATTAAATTAACTTAGAAGGTGGACAGTTCAGCTGGCAGCTACTTTCCCTCCTTCTCTGGTCCCGGTCCTTTGAGAACTGGATATGCCTGGCATAGGGCACTAACTGCGAGGAGCATGTGAGGCATGTACCTCTGTGTCACGGAAGCTCTGACACTGAGCAAGATTATTTTTAGAGGTGACCTTCTGGGTTCCAAGGAAAAGTAAACAGACAGATGCACATGATTTCCTCTGGGAGACTCGCAGTAAACAAATTGGCATGTGTGCACTCCCTATTATCCCGTGTTCTGAATCCAGGGCTCTTAAAGAGCAGGCTCAGGTGAAACACCTTACTGAAAGCTAATAACCAACCAAATGAAGAAAGGGGAAACTGAGTAGAAGTTCAGTTTCTAGCCACTAGGTCAGAAAACCACAGATGAAATACCTTATCTAGTTCAAATTCTTGGAAAACATTTTGTTGTAAATAAAATTTCAATACTTTCTCATAAAAACATTGCTAAAACTTACTATTTAATTTATTGCCTTTTATTTTGTATTACTCTATTTGTTTTACCTTTGTGGTTTTTTTTTTTTAACCTTTGTGGTTTTTCTGTGAACATTGTAAAAAAAAAAGTAGAAAGGAAAAAATCTCCATAATACTTACCCTTATTAATACTTTGTTGTAAAAAAAATACTTTTTTTATATCCTTGAGATTTTCTTGCACATACTTATATCTCTGTATCAACAAAAGAAAAACATACTGTCTTATAACTTTATCATCTGGTACTGTATCTTGCCATCTTTTCATGTTGGTGTTTATAGGTCTCTTTTTTTTTAAACACTTTTTTTTAAAGATTTTATATACTTATTTATGAGATACACACAGAAAGAGAGGCAGAGACACAGGCAGAGGAAGAAGCAGGCTCCATGCAGGGAGCCCGATGTGGGACTCGATCCCGGGACCCAGGATCACACCCTGGGCCAAAGGCAGACGCTCAACCACTGAGCCACCCAGGTGCCCTATAGGTCTCTCTCATTCTAATGATGGTCATTTAGATCATTTCCAGTGTTTTACTGTATTACTGTTACAAACAATGCATAAGGAAGCATCTTTGCACAGAAACCTTTGAGCACTTTCATGAAAGTTTCTGTTGGGCTGTTTGTGGGAAGAAATTCTAGATCAAAACATTTACACAATTTTTAATTTTTAGTTTAGTTATTGCTCTTCACCTTTCCCCTGAAATATGAAAATAAGCTAATTTCTCATAAAGACTTAGTACCTAACACAGTGCTTGGCACATGTTCTTTAACGCTGGGTGGATAAAAGCATCAAATATCATTGTTCTGGTTGTGAAAAAGTGATGCCTTTGACACTATTGAAGCACATTGCCCTGCCTGCCTCACTCTTAATTGTCCTAGACAACATTTAAGTGCTGGTAAAATGTTAGATTCATAGTAGTAGTTGTCGTCATAATATAATAACAAATAAGTGCATCAGAATACATAGCACTTCTGATTGTCTCCTTGGTTGACAAGCTGTTGTTATGACCTGAAATCATAGAATTCTATCATAGATAGGAGTCTAGACATCAATAGTCTAAGTGTGTGTATATATATATATATACATATTTGTTAAAGCTCAGAGAGGTAGTGATTGGCTAACCATTTGAGAACCAACAGATGACTATGACTATGTCATATCAACAAGGCACATTAATGACTGCGATAAGTTTTCTCTGGTCTTCTTAGTTATGTCGACTTACCTGCCTAGAGCTTTCTTTCTTGCCCTTCTAATTTCCTACTTCAGGTCAGCCAAGGATTGGAAATAAGATAGGCTTAAAAGAACTATATGTCGAGTTGTGGGATCTGACTGTAAGTCTAAGGTTTTCCTGTGAGTGAAACATGAGAGTCTTAGTACAACGTTTCGTCAGCTATTTTAGCAACTCAGGACAGCTTGTGTGTGTGTGTGTGTGTGTGTGTGCATGTACATGCATATGCACTTCCTACGTTTTAGCAGCTTAGGAATATGTTGCCATGTTCTAGAGAGATGAGATGATATTGTATATAAATATTTATCTGGCATATAGTACCTGGAATACCTGGAAGGTACTCAGAACCCTTTAGATTTAAAAATTTACCTAATTCTAAGGAAACAAATAGCCAAAGGGTTTGTCTTCAAATGCTCTTAGCATTTGGCCAAGGTCTATTTAAAGGAGAGTGAAATAATCTTTTTTCATCCCTTTGCTGATACATAATGCCACCTTTAGTTTCAACATCAGTAATTTCAGGAGTAGTATATGTGGCCCAAAGACAACCATGTCCTAATTCCTGAAATGCCTGAATATGTTACCTTACATGGCAAAGGGACTTTGCAGATATGATTAAGGAACTCGAAATGGGAAGATTATCCTGGATCATCCAGGTGAGGCCAGGAAAGTCTCCTTAAAGAGGGAAGCAGGAGAGTTAGAGTCAGAAAAGGAAGTATGTCGACAAAAGCAGAGGTCAGAGTGATACTATTGCTGGAGGAAAAGACCATGAGCCAAAGAATGCAGGTGGCCTTTAGAAGCTGGAAAAGGCAGGGAAATGGATTCTCCCTGAGAGCTTCCAGAAAGGAATGCAGCTCACTGCCAACACCTTGATCTTAGTTCAGTGAGAACTTTTTAGATTTCTGACCTCCAGAACTGTAAGATACTAAATTTGAGGTGATTTTTAAGTCCCTAAATTTATGGTAATTTGTTGTAACAACAATAGGAAATTAATACAGTGTCTTACCATAAGGCAGTGCAAGTTTGAATTTTGATTGAAGGATGCTGTTCGCTGAGTGAAGTAAATCAGTCGGAGAAGGACAAACATTATATGTTCTCATTCATGTGGGGAATATAAATAATAGTGAAAGGGAATATAAGGGAAGGGAGAAGAAATGTGTGGGAAATATCAGAAAGGGAGACAGAACGTAAAGACTGCTAACTCTGGGAAACGAACTAGGGGTGGTAGAAGGGGAGGAGGGCGGGGGGTGGGAATGAATGGGTGACGGGCACTGGGGGTTATTCTGTATGTTGGTAAATTGAACACCAATAAAAAATAAATTTAAAAAAAAGGATGCTGTTCTTTTGCATTTTAATAAAATATTTAAAGAATGTGAAAATGTTTTTTTTTTTTTAAGATTTTATTTATTTATTCATGAGATGGGGGCGGGGCAGAAATACAGGCAGAAGGAGAAGCAGGCTCCATGCAGGGAGCCCAATGTAGGACTTGATCCCGGGACTCCAGGATCATGCCCTGGGCCAAAGGCAGGCACCAAACCGCTGAGCCACCCAGGGATCCCCTGAAAATGTTTAAAGAAAAAAAAGTTGGAAAAAATAGCCATATAATAATAGTTAACATATACTGAACACTTACTATATACCCAACATTGTGATTCACAGAATTTCATGTAAGGCTTATGACAACCCTATGAGTTATTTGGCATTTATCTGTTTATTTGACAGATAAGAAAGTAAATATAAAAGAGGCAAAGAATTTAATTAACTTCAATAAGCAGAGATTAGCTGAACTCTCAAGTGGGAAAGTGAATTCCATCCTCTCAAGTCAAGCAGGGAAAAGTGGAAAAGAGTTACCACAAAAATCAGGCAAAGGTAAAACTTGCAAGGGATAGATGATGCCCTACGTTGTAAAAATCAATCCCATCTGAAATGCTTTGAGTTCCTACCACAGGGCAGGCAGTTCCCAGGGATTACAGGGGGCCCAGCTTGTTGAGCGCCAGGCCTGGAATAACCCTCAGGGGGTGCATCCCTTCCTCTTCCACTTAATCTTCCCCCATCTGTAAACTGACCAAAAACCCCAAAACCGTAACCCCAATCTCAAGTCTTTGACTGACCCCTGAACATATCAGATTGACAGTACCAAAATAAATCTCCTGCCCTAGTCCTTGGATAATGTCACTGGATAATGACTGCAGCCCGAGTAACATACACCTGGTAAAGAAATTAACGTGACTTTTAATGACACCTTCTATTTACAAGAAGTAGTAACACACTTTTAACTCACTGTGTTGCTTATGTATGTATTCTCTGTATTTAAGATACTTGAAATATTTTAGAGAGTCTCACAGGTTGGGGGTGTGTGGAATCTGACATTAGATTTTTAATGGAAATACTTAGGATTTGACCAATAAGCGATGTAGTAGATATTTCAATGCTTAAGTGAATTGCCTTAATGTATAGGTTTGATTTTTATGCTGCACAGATGCCTAAGAGAACTTGATCTAGTATTTTTACACAAATACCATGACACTTGTTGAGCACTTAGCACCCACCGGGCACGGTTTTAAGTGCTTTGCATGCACTAACTCAGGTAAGACTCACAACTCGAGGAGTTGTGTACTATTGCTACCCCCACTTTCAGGTGATAAAGCTGAGACACAAAGAGGTAAAGGACTTAACCAAGGTCACACAGCCAGTTAGTAGCAGAGCGCACTTCTAACCAGTGTCCTTTCAGGGCTGAAGAAGACTCAGGAATACTCTCTAAGTGCTCTGGAACTGGGCAGAAAATGGGCCAAGATGATTTAGAGTGTAAATCTGCCTTGTTAGGGGCGTGAGGTGCCTAAGACAATCAGATACAGTTTTGTGTGAATTTGACATATTTTAAGGGAACTTAGTAAGTTAATAAACTTATTAATAAATTAAGTTTGTATACAGTGCAAATGTGTAAGATAATTTGATTTGTTGGATGCTTTTGTTATTTAATGCTTTAAGAAAATTCTATCGTATTTATAAGAGTGTTTAAATGGAAAGTTTAATATGTCCAATTAAGAAGTTCACCAAACATTGATCAAAGAACAAGTAAAAGTGTTTCATTTTTATTTATTTATTTTTTTAACATTTTTTAAAATTTTTATTTATTTATGATAGTCACACAGAGGGGGGCGGGGCAGAGACACAGGCAGAGGGAGAAGCAGGCTCCATGCACCCGGAGCCCGACATGGGATTCGATCCCGGGTCTCCAGGATCGCGCCCTGGGCCAAAGGCAGGCGCCAAACCGCTGCGCCACCCAGGGATCCCAAGTGTTTCATTTTTAACATAAAATTGATTTATAAGTGAATTTGAGATTTGCTTTTACATGCTTAATAACAGCTAGGCTTAAAATTTACAACACTAATAAATATCAGTTAAAAATCAAGCAGCTTTTTGGGTTCTTTCCCATGCACAAAATAAAATCCTTCTGACATTTAAAATCTTCACTGACAGTTGGTAAAGTTATAGTCCTATTTTGCAGAGGGGAAAACTGAAATAAAGAGAAGTAACTTTCCAAGTGGGAAGTGGTGTTTCCTACATTCTAGTCCAGGCAACACCAGACTGCCAGCCTACTCAACCATTATCCTGTACTGCCTCAATGTATGGAGAGTTATTTTTATAGAAAATAATTTCAGTTCCAAGTACATAACCTGGGGAAATAACACACCAATATAACAGTGCTGGCTTTGCCTAGAGTAGAGGCAAGGGCTGTTATTTTAATTTCTGTGTTACTTAAGATTTAAGTAAAAGGAGTTCTCTACCCTTTCACCCCATTTTTCAACTAATTTTTTTGCTGCCAATTTAAAATTAATAGAATTCTGTACCTCTTTATATTTTAATTTCTTCTGTGTTGTCAGTCAGCACTTTATAGTCATTTATTAATATCTACCTCATGAGCTTTTTTTTCTTTGCATTTCTGCTTATGCTTCATTGTTTCAAATACCACCTCAAATGGACATAGACATCATTCATGAGTCAAACCTTTTCTTAAATCCTCATCCCCATAAACCTCATAGAATTAGTCACTCCCTTAGTTAGGCTACTTTTGTACCTAATATATGCTTTTATTAAACATGTAACAGTGAATTAGTTGTTTTTCTATTTATCCATCTTCCATATTAGTGTCTGTGATATATACCTCTTTTCCCTGGATGTAGCACAGAATTTGGTTGGTTAAACCAAACTTTTTTTTCTTCAGTGCAAAAAAAAAAAAGGTGGTTTTATTAAAGCATGAGAATAGGACCCATTGGCAGAAAGAGCTGCTAAACCAAACATATTTTGCAGTTATGAAAGCTGAATATGATTCACTTAAATAACCTAAAGTATGAAGTATTTTTTGTTTTTGTTTATTTTCTAGGAAGATTCTTTTATTTTATTGAATTCTCTGAATGATACATATACATAATATATTTTATTTTTTATTTTTATTTTTTTAAGATTTTAAAAGTTTATTTATTCATGAGAAACACAGAGAGAGAGGTAGAGACATAGGTAGAGGGAGAAGCAGGTTCCCTAAGGGGAGCCTGATGTGGGACTTGATCCCAGGATTCTGGGATTATGACCTGAGAGGAAGGCAGATGCTCAACCGCTGAGCCACCCAGGTGCCCCTATTTTCTTTTTTTTTTTTTAAGATTTTATTAATTGATTTGAGAGAGAGTGCACGAGAGAGAATCACGAGCAGAAGGGAGGTGTAGAGGGAGAAGTAGACTCCCCTCTGAGCAGGGAGCCCAATGGGAGACTCTGTCCCAGGACCCTGGGATCAGGACCTGAGCTGAAGGCAGATGCTTACTGACTGAGCCACCCAGTCACCCTATATTTTGTATTTTCATCGAGGTTATTTTAGAATCTGTTTGGAGCCAGGGATCAAAGACTGTGGTTGTGGTTTATGAGGTATAAGAAGACATGCTTAACAATTGGTTTCCACTGGCTACTGAGTGGAACATCCTCAAAGAACTGATAAACCCACTCACTATCCTTTGAGCAGTTGTCAACACTGCTCAAAGCTATAGAGATAGTGGAAACCAACAGAAATCTCCTGCCATACTGGTTGTGGCTTAATCCAGTATTGTACATTGTTCTGAGTGCTTTTTTTTTGGAATCTCCAATGTCAGGGTGCTTGAATTTTGCTTTTATTATAGTTTTTGAGTTGAAGTATGCTTTGCACAGGCAATGATATACTTCCCCCCCACCAAAAGGTTTATTAGTCTCTTTTGGTCCTTTAACTCTGGTCTAGCATTGGGGTAGATGACACGATCAAGCCTTAAATTGAACTAAACATGGAGGAATTCAGTTAAGAAGCTGTTCCAGGGAGTCCAGGTGGCTCAGCGGTTTAGTGCCGCCGCCTTCAGCCCAGGGCATGCATGATCCTTGAGACCCGGGATCAAGTACCACCTCGGGCTTCCTGCATGGAGCCTGCTTCTCCCTCTGCCTGTGTCTCTGCCTCTCTCTCTCTCTCTCTCTCTCTCTCTCTGTGTGTCTCTCATGAATAAATAAATAAAATCTTTAAAAAAAAAAAAAAAGCTGTTCCAAAACTAGATTCCAAAACCAATTCTCTGAAAGCACGTATCATTTACAAGAAGAGTGGACCCATATCACGTTTTTTAACAACTTGGGAGGGAGGGAGAACCTCGTCTTTGCTTTCCTTGAGGTGCTCCCTGTCCAGCTGCTTTCAAACTAGCCTCGCCACCACATCTGGTCTGTATTTCTAAAGGTCCGGTTTTCTACTTAAAAGAAGAAAAGGAAAAAGAAAAAAGAAAAAAATAAAATAAAAGAAGAAAAGGGCAGTTAACCACTCAACCAGAACAATATTTTTACATAGTAGGGGGCCAGGAATACTTAAGTTACTTACGGTGACCCCAGTACATTTGCATTTTCTCCCAGACTGTTTCAGAGGTGGAAACCTCGGAGTACTGCTTTGTATGGTCCACCCTGCGGACCCTCTCACCCCGCACCAGTGCTCCTGGGCCCTCACGGCTGGGAGGCCGGCCTGGAGGCGGAGGCCGTGACCCAGGGCCGGCCCCCTCACGTTCTCGGTTCCAAGGCTGCAGCACGATCATCGGGAAAGTGAAAATGAAAACAGAAGCTACCCCGCTTGCCCATCCTGACGACCCGCCCCGTCACTTCGGCTGTGTGAGAGGACGGGCAGCGCCGCCAAGGCCTCCCCCCTGCGGGGCAGGGTCTCCTTCCTGCGCGGGGGCCTGTGCGGCGGCCCGATCGCCCACTCGGGGCGGTCCCACGACCCCCTGCCCCGCCGAGGCTGGTTCGCGGCCCAGTTCGGGTCCTCCCTGGGAGCCCAGCGCGGGGCGGGGCTTCGGCGGAGGCTCTCCCGCTTCTGCCTCCGCCCCTGCTCCTCCTCCTCCTCCTCCGCGCTGCGGGGAGTCGTCGGATCCCGATCCTGATCCTGATCCCGATCCCGATCCCGATCCCGATCCCGAAGGCCTGGCGGAGTCTGGGACCGGGAGAAGCCAGAGGCTTTTCTCCTTAGGGCCCCATCGAGGCCTGGTCGTCCGGCGGCCGCGGGCTGAGTCTCTGTCCCTCGGCGCATCTCTGCGTTGAGAACCTGTAGGGGAGGGTGGATCCTGAAGAACCTTGTGGACACTTCTACCTCCTGAAGCGCCAGCCCCGCCCAAGGGGAAGTGATAAGAAGGGGAATAGGTAAATAGGCTGGTGAAAGGAGAAGAAAGCCCCTGAACTGCCAAGTGCCTGGCTGGAGAAAAATCAGGGAGCAAGGACAGGACAGGACTAAAAATGTTTGAGGTGAGTTCAATTAAAACATACAGACGGCTAGAATCACCATCAAAGTATTGCTGATTTCCAACTGCCCTTTAATTCATTGCAGCTTAACAGGATGCCTGTTAATTGCAGTTGACACCAGCCCTAATACTTACAGACCAAGTTCAGATCGGATTATTTAGAACAATGCAGGTATGAAGCAGGGAAATGGGGTGTTGATGTTTTCAAAGTTCTTTTCAGGTTTCTGAAAGTTAGTGGGGGGAGGGGGAACCTCCAATGAATATATACCCCAGGCATAATCAAGAACGACGTAAAGCCACTGTCATCTGTGTTTCTCCTTGTCTGACATCAGATTGTATTCACAAGTTATTCGTTGGCTGGAGTCAGCCCTTGTGATCAAAAGAAGCCAGATGATTTAGCACGTACAGTTGTTTGCCTATGTTCTCAGATGCTGAAGAACGTTGCCTAATACACTTCTAGGGAATTTAAAGGCAAAAAACCCCACCTGCTTCCAGTGCTTAGAATTGTACTTGCACAATTATAGAAGCTATCCTTTAGCGCCTGTGAATTTTTACCTAAGGAAATGTGTAGTTATGAGACGTACTTCATAACCACCTATTCGTTATGAAACTTTGTCCTTTAGAAATTATTCAGCAGTGGTTAGTGGCAGAGTTAAAGGTACACACAACCTTATGGGCCTGTTAGTGCTAACAAGGACACACTCAAAATTCTGAGGGTTGTTGGCAGGTGAGATATAAGATCATGCTGTTCCTCCAGTGTTGCTTCTACCTCTGCAATAAAGAATAAATGAATATGGTGGTCCCAAACAATTCAGGATCCACAAGCTTCATGCAGATATAGCCAAGTTCAAGAACTACACCACATACAACGAGTCATGAAAATGGCACAGAAACAAGATCCAAAAAATCCAGTCCCAAAGATAAGAATCTTTTTAAGGGGATAGACATTGATCCTGAGGAACATGCCTGTTGCCAAGAAGCATAACAAGAAGTGCCTGAAGAAGGTGCAGGGCAACTCCACCAAGGCTGTGAGTGCATGCTGAGGCTGTCAAGGCCCTAGTCAAGCCCAAGGAGATCAAACCCAAGATCGTAAGTGGTGGCAGCTGCAAGCTCAGTCAACTTGCCTACATTGCTCACCCCAAGCTCAGGAAACATGCTGGTGCCATATTGCCAAGGGTCTCAGTCTCTGGGGGCCAAAGACCAAGGCCAAGGCTGAAGCCAAGGCCCAAGCTATGCCTATGGCTTCAGCTCCCAAAGGTGTTCTCAAGCCCCCATGAAGGCTCTAGTAGTGTACAAACTAGTGATAAGAAGGATATGGATAGAAGTTCTAGCGTGACACACCCCTCCCTCCCCAGGCTTCTGGTTACATGGGGTTCATGTCCTCCTGTGCTATTTGCACAAATAAACATGAGGCAGGATCTGTCAAAAAAAATTATAATAAATGAATATGGTGAACAGTTATAAGTGAGGGAAAAAATGATGAGTTCGTAGATTTCTATTTGAAAGACCCTAGGTAGGGATCCCCGGGTGGCGCAGCGGTTTAGCGCCTGCCTTTGGCCCGGGGCGCGATCCTGGAGACCCGGGATCGAATCCCACGTCGGGCTCCCGGTGCATGGAGCCTGCTTCTCCCTCTGCCTATGTCTCTGCCTCTCTCTCTCTCTCTCTCTCTCTCTCTGTGTGACTATCATAAAAAAAAAAAAAAAAAAAAAAAAAACTTGAAAGACCCTAGGTAGAAATTTAGATATATTAAGTTTATTTATTTTATTTTTAATATTTTATTTATTTATTCCATGAGAGACACAGCAGAGAGAGAGAGAGGCAGACACTTAGGCACAGGGAGAAGCAGGCTCCATGCAGGGAGTCTGACGTAGGACTGGATCCTGGGACTCCAGGCACTAAACCGCTGAGCCACCCCAGGGATCCCCTGAAGTTTATTTTTTAATCACACCTAGTAGTAAAAGGTGAATTGAGACTAGGCTGTATTCTGGACACTTACTGCTCATTATTTCACTGTACCTTTAACAATTTTGTGAGACTATCATCCTCATTTTACAGGGAGAAGAATCAAGGCTTTGAGAAGTTAAGGTAACTTGCCCAAGGTCACATGGCTAGTAAATGACCAGTTTTGGATTGAACTCAAGTCACTCATTTCTCCAAATTAAAAACCATGCAGAGGAGCACCTGGAGGACTCAGTCAGTTGAGTATTTGCCTTCCCCTCAGGTCATAATCCTTGGGGTCCTGGGATTGAGTCCCATATGAGGCTCCCTGCTTAGCGAGGAGTCTGCTTCTCCCTCTCCTTCTGACCCTCCTCCCTGCTTGTGCTCTCACTCTCTCTCTCTCAAATGAATAAATAAAAAAATCTTTAAAAAATGCAGAATGTGGATGTATCATTTATCTAAGAACCTGACAGTATACAGTTTAAGTGGATATATTTTATGTAGATTATACCCCGGTAAAGTTAATTTTTAAAAATCATGCAGGGGGCACCTGGGTGGCTCAGTTGGTTAAGCAGCTGCCTTCCCCTCAGGTCATGATCTCCTGGTCCTGAGAGCATGCCTCTCATTGGGTTCCCTGCTCAGCAGGTAGTCTGCTTCTCCTTCTCCTACTGCCCCTCCCCACCATGTGCCTCCTCCCCTCCTGCTCTCTCTCTTTCTCTCTCTCAAATAAAATCTTTTAAAAAATCATGCAGGATGAATGTGATTTTTTATGATAAACATTATGGGGGGCATTTGGGTGTCTCAGTCGATTAGGCATCTGATTCTTGATTTTGGCTCAGGTCATGATCTTAGCACAGAGTCTGCTTGTTCCTCTCTACTCCTCCTCCTGCACACTCTCTCTCAAATAAATAAATAAAATCTTTTTTAAAAAAACAACATTATGATTTCATATATGATAGTTTCAGAGGAAAAAGAGATGGAAGTGATATATATATATATATATATATATATATATATATATATATATACTTAACATACACACTGAAAAATTGGTGACACCACAGTTAAGGAGTGTTCATTTAGTTGACCTTCCTAAACATAAGACACAGATGTATAGAAATATCAACCAGGATGCTACCATGGGGAAGGAGCATGCAAATCTGTTGTGGAAATCAACCAAGCATATTTCCCAACAAAATTGGAAAAGACATCTGAAGTATATGGTATCAAATTTGTGTAACAAAAATATGTTCCAAGTATAGGACATTAAAAAGTTAGATATTTGGTAGGGGGCACCTAGGCAGCACAGTCAGTTAAGCATCTAACTCTTGGTTTCAACTCAGGTTGTTTTATTTAAAAATGGGAATAGTACCTATTTGGGTGGTTGTAGGAAGGATCCAATGATATCATGTATAGAAAAAGCTCTTTAGGGACGCCTGGGTGGTTTAGTGGTTGAACATACACTTTTGGCTCAGGTCATCATCCCAGGGTCCTGGGGTCAAGTCCTGCCTCAGGCTCCCTACAGGGAGCCTGCTTCTCCCTCTGCCTATGTTTCTGCCTCTCTCTGTGTGTCTCTCATGAATAAATAAAATATTTTTTTTAATTTTTTTAAAAAAGAAAAAGCTCTTTGAAACCAGGATATTCAAATCTGACAGAGGACAGAATATTTCTGAATAAACTTTTAACTAACCATACATTTATTTTAATTAGGTTCAGGGATTTAAAATTTTTTTTAAAGACTTCATTTATTTGAGAGAGAGAGAGAACATCAGCAGGGAAGGGGCAGAAGGGACGTGATTTAAATATTGTATTAGAAATAATGTTTGGGAGGATCCCTGGGTGGCTCAGAGGTTTGGCGCCTGCCTTCAGCCCAGAGCGTGATCCTGGAGTCCTGGGATCCAGTCCCATGTCAGGCTCCCTGCATGGAGCCTGCTTCTCCCTCTGCCTTTGTCTCTGCCTCTCTCTCTCTCTCTCTTTCTCTGTGTCTCTCATGAATAAATAAATAAAATCTTAAAAAAAGAAAAAGAAAAAGGAAAAGAAAAAGAAAAAAAGAATGTTTGGGGAGCAGAATTTGCACATTTTTCTTTTTTTAAAGATGGTATTTATTTATTTATTTGAGAGAGAGAAAGCCATGAGCAGCGGGGGGGAGGGGCAAAGGGAGAAGCAAACTCCCCACTGAGTAGGGAGCCTGACTCAGGGCTCCAAACCAGGACCCCGAGATCATGACCTGAAATAAAGGCAGACACTTAACTGACTGAGCCACTCAGGTGCCCCCACATTTATTTTCAATTAAAACTTATTTGACTCTCTAAAAATAAATAAATAAATCTTAAAAAGAAAAAAAAAATCTTATTTGAATAGCTTGTCAGGCAGCCCTGGTGGCTTAGTGGTTTAGTGCCGCCTTCAGCCTGGGGTGTGATCCTGGAGACTGGGGATCGAGTCCCACGTCCGGCTCCCTGCGTGGAGCCTGCTTCTCCCTCTGCCTGTGTCTCTGCCTCTCTCTGTGTGTCTCTCATGAATGAATAAATAAAATCTTAAAAAAAAAAAATGAACAGCTTGTCAAAATAAGCAAGGCATACAATTGCTTTTGTGTTAAAAGGCTGTGTTTGGCCATTTAAAGAGAATATATTGACTTCTTCCTCATTGTATGATGTTCCATTTTGAAGTTTCACCAATTTAAGAAACATTTTTTAATTTAAAGCTTTAATTAAAATTTACAAATCAAATATTTTGTGAATTAGGTATCCTAAACAATTATGGTTGCCCATACACATGTAGAAGCAAGGCACAAAACAGCTCAGTTCCTTCCAAAAGTAGCACAATCGGCTTTCTTTTTTTTTTTTTTTTTTTAAAGAATCCTTTTTTTCCTTTTAATTTTTTATTTATGATAGTTACACAGAGAGAGAGAGAGGCAGAGACACAAGCAGGCTCCATACACTAGGAGCCAGACATGGGATTCGTTCCTGGGTCTCCAGGATCGCATCCTGGGCCAAAGGCAAGCGCCAAACCACTGCGCCACCCAGAGATCCCCACAATCGGCTTTCTTAGGATATTTAAACTGATAGTGGCTGTCCCCTCCCAATACAGATATATATGTATTGGTCAATTTAACAATCCCAATAATGACCAACACCACAAGGCCTCAGGATAGGACATGATTAATGAAATTTCACTGTTAGGAATTCTGCACAACTGTAAGTTTTCCAAGAGAATATTCTCTTCAGTGGCTATCATGAAGGCAGTGACATATCTTGATGAAAAAAGAAAACGGGGTAGCCTGGGTGGCTCAGCGGTTTAGCACTGCCTTCAGCCCAGGGTGTGATCCTGGGGGTCACAGGATCGAGTCCCGCGTCGGGCTCCCTGCATGGAGCCTGCTTCTCCCTCTGCTTGTGTCTCTGCCGCTCTCTCTCTGTGTCTCTCATTAATAAATAAATAAATCTTTAAAAGGAAGAAAGAAAACGATGATGAGAGAAAACATGAGTCTTAGGGCAGAATGGTCAGGATGTATATTTAGTGCCTTTTGTGAAATGCAGGAGGAAACTGACCCAGCGCTTCCATCAGGAGAGTTCTTTGCATGTTGGAGCGTACAAGTAGAAAATTACCACTCTTAATAATTAGATATAACCAGGATGGATGGTGGGGGGACAGCACAGAGCCTGAGATGAAACCTCTGTGTGGAGCACCTCGCCTTCTTAGTTTCTTTCTTTGCTTTTACGTTTTAACATTTATTTAATATTAGTGTAGCCTAATTGACAATGAAAGTAGCTGTGTCTTCTCAGACATGCATAAGCCTATAATTGATAAACTACTAAAAATGTTTCTACTCCAACTAATTTCTAGTATGGTTTTCTTAATTTATTCATAGAATTTATAATGATTAATTCCAGAAATGTATAATTTACTAGAACCATTCTGAACAGGTGGCAGCAACTTTAATACATGTGTGTGTTATCCATTATAAATGCACCTTTTACCCCCCTGTCCAGCAGGATATCACCTTGAGTTCCTATTATCTGCATGATAAACAATTTCAAAACTATACTTCAAACTCTTTTTTCTTTTAAAGATTTTATTTATTCATTCATGACAGACAGCGAGAGAGAGGCAGAGACACAGGCAGAGAGAGAAGCAGGCTCCATGCAGGGAGCCCGACGTGGACTCAATCCCCGGACTCTAGGATCACACGCTGGGCCAAAGGCAAGCGCTAAACCACTGAGCCACCCAGGATCCCCTCAAACTCTTAAGATACTTTTTAGCAAAGTATATTAAGAATCTTTATTTTATTTTTTTAAAGATTTTTAAAAATTTATTTATTCAGAGAGAGAGAGAGAGAGAGACAAGCAGAGGGAGAAGCAGGCACCATGCAGGAGCCTGATGTGGGACTCGATCCCGGGACTCCAGGATCACACACTGGGCTGCAGGCAGCGCTCAACCACTGCGCCACCGCCACCCGGGCTGCCCCTATTAAGAATCTTTAAAAAGCTCATGACCTTTGATCCAGTGACTACCCTCCTAGAAATCTATCCAACGAAGATAGAAATTAAGCAAAGATTTAGATATAAAACATGTTCACTGCATTTACAATGACAGAGATTGTAAGATATAAACAGTAGCAAAATCTTAAAGTGATATGTCATTTTATGCTTACCTTAAAATATGGTCATCTAAAATTTACAGAAATTTTTAAAAGTGTTTGAAATTCATGTGATCTGGGACACCTGGGTGGCTCAGCAGTTGAGCATCTGCCTTCAGCTCAGGGCATGATCCTGAGCCCCAGCATTGAGTCCCACATCCGGCCCCCTGCATGGAGCCTGCTTCTCCTTCTGCCTGTGTCTCTGCCTCTCTCTCTCTTGCCTCTCTCTCTGTGCGCCTCTCATGAATAAATAAATAAAATCTTTAAAAAAAATTCATGTGATCTTGTACAGTATCAACCCAAGTTTGTAAAAATACATGTATGTGCATAGAAAAAGGACAAAAAGCTACTAGGTAATGTTATCTGTTGTTATTGCTGAATAGTAAGATTATGGGCCATTTGAATTATCTTTTAACTTTTTCATATTCTTTAGAATGAACATTTTCTTTTATAGTCAAGGAAATAATAAATTTTACTTTTTAAAAAGAAAATAATTAGAGGGCTTAATAAACACTTCTTGATTCATAACTAATAGAAGGAGACAGTACTTAGGTGTAGTTAATAGCCCTGAAATAACCCCAAACAATGACTACTTCAGAAATCAAGCAGTCTCACTCTGCCTTTTCCTTTCTTTCATTCTTATCCTCATCTAGTTGTTAAAAACGTTTCCTACAGTAGGACTCCTGGGTGGCTCAGTCAGTTTAGCATCAACTCTTGCTTTCAGCTCAGGTCATGATCTCAGGGTCGTGAGAGCAGCCCCTGTCTGGCTTGGGCTGGATGTGGAGCCTGCTTGGGATTCTCTCTCTCTCCCTCTGCACTCCCAGTGTGCACACATGCATGCATGCCCCCCCACCACTCTTTCTCTCTCTAAAAAAAAATAATAATAATAATTGTTTCCCATGCTTCAAAGCCTATTACTACCAAAGTGGAATAGTACAAGATGAATTAAGTCTAACAGCATATACCTACATAAATCTAACATGCTAACTTAAAAAAAAGATTAATAACACAAGCCCTCAAACAAATGTTATGTATCATAACATGTTTCCTTCTTTCTAAAAAGCCTAGAGCCGTAGGCCCTGTGCTAAATACTGCAGAACTGCCATAACGGCGGGGGCGGGGGGGGAGAGTTCTACTAAAATATTCATATACATTTATATTTGAATATGTCCTAGGAAAATGTCTGGAAGGCTACATCTTGATGTCAAGGTGTATTAAGTCCCTGGGTTGATAGAATCATTAATGTTTTCGGGACATTTTTGTCAGTATTTTCAGACTGTCCTGTAATATGCAAACATAGCCTTATGTGTAAAACAAACAAACACAAACTTACCCAGAGCTGTCAGAATTAGTATTTCTGAGACCTTCCTAACTCACAAGTAGGAAAACAAATTACCAATCACAATATGGAGTTTTGGTAGGCTGAATAATATAGCTTTATATTAGGTATGTGCCCAGTACTTGGGAAGAAAAAGAAATAATTCCTTTGAACTTATCTGTGAAGCAATTTAGGAAATCCTCTTGGAAAACTCAGTTGTGCAACAACTATATAGAGATTAAGTTAACATCCTACTTTGGCAGTCATTTCAGTGGAGTCATATGTTGATGAATGATTTAATACAAGCCAAATACAAGTACTCCAATAGAAAATTTAACAAATACAAAATACCATTGGGAAACCAACAAGTTTCCTAAAAGAATAGCATCAAGTTAATAACTGGTGTTTAAATAAAAACACCTGGGACATTTTTGCATGTCAGAGCTTTTAGAGATGGAACATTACCAGTGGGTTGGTAATAAGGCCCATTTTATAAAGTATATGAGCACAGAGTTTGACATCAAGTAGATATTCAGTATCTTCTTATAAAAATGTATTTTGATTCAAACATATGCAATAGGAAATGACTCCTAAGCTTAATTTACAAATTAAGTTTGATTGTTTACTGAACAAAACATGTGGTGCTAAGTTTTTTCCCTAAATTTGAACATCTGGATGAAAAAGTTTCGATTTGAGTACACACCTAACAAAATGAAACAAAGCCATTAAGATCGAGGCAATATTATGCACTGAAAGACACTTTGAACAGTGGAATCTACTTCCAACATTGCAGCTAACCAGCTTGTAATCTTGGGGTTCATTTTCTACTACTGTAAAATAAGGCAATTAAACAGGATCATCTCCAAAGACTTCTCTTCATGTTAAACAGTCTGTAATTTGATGACAAATGTAGGAAGATACTAAAAGGTGGAGAGAAGGTAGACTAGGGACCTTGGGACCCAAGGCGCAATACAGAGGTGAGCCCTCTGGGTTGTCTTTCTGCCTCATAACCTAGACTTGGAGCTGTAGAAGCTGGCAACTAGCACAAACTAAAGGAAAGCCCCAAGGAAGCCTGGCTGGCTCAGTGGGTAGAACATGTGACTCTCGATTTAGGGGTCCATAGTTTAAGTCCTATGTTGGGTGTAAAGATTACAGTTTAATTCTCTCTCTCTCTCTCTCTCTCTCTCTCTCTGTCACACACACACACACACACACACACACACACACACACACACACAAGGAAAGCCCTAACAAAAGCCTACTCTCTTTAGCCAAAGGACATGAAAAAGGGCAGCCTAGCAAGACAGACTTGTAGGCACCAAGAGCCCTACTCCAGCCAAACGTGATAGAAAAAAACCTGTGGCCCCAACCCCACCCACATCAGTAGAGGCCAAGTGGAGAGCTCAGACTTCCACTTTCGCCAGGCTATCATGAAGTGGCTTAACCCTCCCCCCTCACCACCACAACCACCAGTGTGGTATCAGAGGAAGCCTAGTGGAAAGTAAGGGCTTTCACAACCACTGGTAGTAATGAGGCCAGAGGTCACTCACTTCCACTCCTGTGTTGTCACGGGAGTCTACTTGAGGAGTATCAAGGCCCCCTACCCCTCCCTACCAAGGATGTATATAAGTGGAGGCCTAATAAAGAGCTGGAACTCCTGTCTCCACCTATAAGTAATGAAAAGCACCCCCACCTCTGGTGCCAACACAGGCTGAGTAGAGGCTGAGAAAGTCTAGTACCTAAATGAACTTCTATACCCCAACTGGTAATAATGAGGTGGCCACCTCCCCACCCCCCATCCTTTTCCTGCTGGAGCAGTGTCAGAGAAAGCCAGCTAAAACATAATGCTTAAATGAGATCCATATGGTCTCCTTTGAAACACAAAAGTTTTTAATTTTGATGAAGTCAAATTTATCTGTTTTTTTTTCTTTTGTTGCTCATGCTTTTGGTGTCACATCTAATAATCCTTTGCCAAATCCCAAATCATTATTTCCCCCTATGTTTTCTTGTAACAGTTTTATTTTTTTTTAAAGATTTTTATTTATTTATTCATGAGTGAAACAGAGAGAGACAGAGATACAGGCAGAAGGAGAAGCAGGTTCCATGCAGGGAGTCCAACATGGGACTCAATCCTAGGTCTCCAGGATGAGGCTCTGGGCCAAAGGTGGCGCCAAATCGCTGAGCCACTGGGGCTGCCCTTTGTAACAGTTTTATAGTTTTAGCTTCTACATTTAGGTCTTTGATCTATTTTTGAGCTAGTTTTGTTATATGGTGTAAGATAAGAGTCCAACTTCATTCTTTTGCGTGTGGCTATCTAGTTGTCTCATCTTTTGTTGAAAAGAACATTCTTTCCCATTGAATAGCCTTGCACTCTTGTCAAAAATCAATTGACTGTAGATGTATGATTTATTTCTGGACTATCAATTCTATTCTATTGATCTGTATGTCTCTCCTTGTGCCAGTATCCCATTGTCTTGATTACTGTTGCTTTGTAGTACCTTTGGAAATCAGGAAGTGTGAGTCTTCCAACTTTGTTCTGTTTTCAAGATTAATTAGGTTATCCTGGGTTGCTTGCAATTCCCTATGAATTTTATTTTATTATTTTATCTTAAAATTTATTTTTATTTTAAGATTTATTTTTATTTATTTGTTTTTTAAGAGATTTACTTACTTATTATGATAGACACACACAGAGAGAGAGAGAGAGGCAGGGACACAGGCAGAGGGAGAAGCAGGCTTCATGCTGGGAGCCCGACGCGGGACTCGATCCCTGGACTCCAGGATCGTACCCTGAGCCAAAGGCAGGCGCCAAACCGCTGAGCCACCCAGGGATCCCCTTATTTTTATTTTAGAGAGAGAATGTGCACAAGTGGGGGAAGGGCAGTGGGGGAGGGAGAGAGAGAATCCTTGAGCAGACTCCTTGCTAAGCACAGAGCCTGATTCAGGGCTCTATTCCAGGAGATTATGACCGGAGCTGAGATCAAGAGTCAGTCACTTAACTGAGCCACACAGGATCCTTTTCCGTATGAATTTTAGAATTAACTTGTAAATTTCTACAAAAAAAGTCAGTGAGGGGTTTGATAGGGATTGAGTTGAATTTATAGGTCAATTTCAAGAGTTTTGCATCTTAAGAATGTTGAGTCTTTGGATCCAAGAACATGGCTTTTTCCATTTCCTCAGATCTCTTAATTTTTTTCACCGGTGCTTTATTGTTTTTAGAGAAGCTTTGACCTTCATTTGTTAAATTTCTTCCTATTCCCTTTTTTTTTTTAAGATTTTTATTTATATATTCATGAGAGACACAGAGAGAGACAGGCAGAGGGAGAAGTCGGCTCCATGCAGGGAGCCTGATGTGGGACTCAATCCGGAGACTCCAGGATCACGCCCTAAGCCAAAGGCAGACACCCAACCACTAAGCCACTCAGGTGTCCCTTCCTTTTTTATTCTTCTCAATGTTATTGTTAGTGACATTGTTTTAATTTCATTTTGAATTATTCACTGAAATTATATAAAACTACGATTAATTTCTGTGTATCAATCTTGTGTCCTATAACCTTTTGAAAATTTTTTCCAGTTCTGATAGTTTTTTAAGTGAAATCCTTAGGATTTTCCATATATAAAATCATGCCATCTCTGAATAGAGATAGTTTTGTTTTTTTCCTTTCCAATTTGGATGCCTTTATTTCTTTTATATATGTATGTATTTGAAATTTTATTTATTTAAGTAATCTCTATACCCAGGGTGGGGCTCAGACTCACAACCTCAAGATCAAGAGTCCCATGCTCTTCCAACTGAGCCAGAATTAAGTTAAGAATTAAGGTGTTCAGGGGATCCCTGGGTGGCTCAGTGGTTTAGAGCCTGCCTTCAGCCCAGGGCGTGATCCTGGAGACCCGGGATCGAGTCCCACGTCGGGCACCCTGCATGGAGCCTGCTTCCTCCTCTGCGTGTGTCTCTGCCTCTCTCTCTATGCCTCTCATAAATAAATAAAATCTTTAAAAAAAAAAAAAAGAATTAAGGTGTTCAGGGACGTCTTCAAGTGATCAGAGTGGAAACCCTTGTCTCATTCCTGATCATAGAGGAAAAGCATCCAGTCTTTCACCATTAAATATGATATTAGCTGTGAGTTTTTTGTAGATACCCTTTATCAAGTTAAGAAAGTTCTATTCCTACTTTGCTGAGTGGTTTGGGTTTGTTTTTTTGTTTTGTGTTTTGTTTATCATGAATGAGTGTTGGATTGTATCAACTGCTTTTCCTGTGTCTGTTGAGATTGCCTTAGTCTTTTTGGGCTGCCATAACAAATTACCATAGATTGAGTGGTATTAACAATAGAAATTTATTTTATTTTAGATGTAGAGGCAAGGAGTCTGAGATCTGGGTGTGAGCAAGATAGGTTCTAGTGAGAGCTCTCTGCCTGGCTTGTCTTCTTGCTATATCCTCGCATAAGGGAGATAGACCACATTCTCTGGTGTTTCTTCTTGTAAGGGCACTAATCCCATCATGAAGGCCCCGCTCTCATGATTTCATCTAAATCAGATTAAGTCCAAGGGCCCCATCTCCAAATATCACCATATTGGGGATTTGGCCTTCAACATGTGAATTTGGGGGTACTCAATTCAGTTTATAGCAAAGATGATTATGTGATTGTTTCCTATTCTATTGAAATGATGTATTGGTTGATTTTCAGATGCTGAACCAACATTACATTCCCTGGATAAATTCCATTTAGTCATGATATATAATTCTTCCTGTATGTTGCTGAATTTGGGTTGCTAGTATTTTGTTGAGGATTTTTGCATCTACATTCATATGAGATATTAGTCTGTAATTTTCTTTTGTGATATCTTTGGTTTTCATATCAGGGTAATAATGGCCTCCTAAAGTGAGTTGTGAAGTGCTCCCTCCTCTTCTATTTTTGAAAGACTTAGTGAAGGATTAATATTGTTATTTAAATGTTTGATAGGATTCAGTGGTGAAGCCATTTGCTCCTGGATTTTCTTTCTATTTTTAAAAATTCCAGTATAATTACTATACTTTGTTATTTTAGTTTCAGATGTACAATTAGTGATTCAACAATTCTGGACATTACACAGTAATGTACTCTTAATCTTCTTCACTTATTTCACCTATCTACCTACCCCCCTACCTCCCTCTGGTAACCATAAGTTTGTTCTCTATATTTAATAGTCCATTTTTTTGGTCTCTTTTTTCTTTGTTTTGTTTCTTAAATTCTACATATGAATAAAATCATATGGTATTTGTCTTTATTTGACTGACTTATTTCCCTTAGCATTATTCTCTCCAGATCATCCATGTTGTTGCAAATGGCAAGATGTCATTCTTTTTTATAGCTGTGTAATATTCCTGTGTATTGTGTGTGTGTGTGTGTGTATGTCTATGTATACTACACTTCTTTATCCATTCATCTATTAATGGATACTTGGGTTGCTTCCATAATTTGCCTATTGTAAATAATGCTACAATAAACATAGGAGTGCATATATCTTTTTTGAATTAGTGTTTTTGTTTTCTTTGGGTAAATATCCAATAGAAGAATTACTGAATCATATGGTATTTCTATTTTCAATTTTTTGAGAAACCTCCATATCGTTTTCCAGTAGCTGCACCAGTTTGCATTCTTACCAAAAAAGCACGAGAGTTCCTTTTTCTCCACATCCTCACCAACACTTGTTTCTTGTTTTTTATTTTATTTATTTATTTAATTTATTTATTTACTTTATTTATTTATTTTTCTTGTTTTTTATTTTAGCCATTCTAACAGATGACAGGTGATAACTCATTGTGGTTTTGATTTGCATTTCCCTGATGTTGAGTGATGCTGGGCATCTTTTCATGTGTCTCTTACCCATCTGTATGTCTTCTTTGGAGATATATCTGTTCATGTCTTCTGCCCATTTTTTTAAAGATTTTATTTATTTACTCTTAGAGACAGAGAGAGAGAGGAGACACAGGCAGAGGGAGAAGCAGGCACCATGCAGAGAGCCTGACGTGGGACTCCATCCAGGGTCTCCAGGATCACACCCTAAGCTGCAGGCGGCACTAAACCACTGCACCACCGGGGCTGCCCTTCTGCCCATTTTTTAATTATAGTTTTTTGGTAATGAGTTGTATAAGTTAAGTTCTTTATATATTTTGAATACTAACCCTTTATTGTATATATCATTTGCAAGTATCTTCTCCCATTCAGTAGGTTTTGTCTTTTAGTTTTGTTGATTGTTTCCTTCACTGTGCAGAAGCATTTTATTTTGATGTAGCCCCAATAGTTTATTTTTGCTTTAATTTCTCTTGTCTCGGGAGACATATTTAGAAAAAATGTTACTATGGCCAATGTCAGAGAAATTACTACCTGTGCTCTCTTCTAGGATATTTTATACTTTCAGGTCTCATATTTAGGTTTTTAATCTATTTTGAGTTTAATTTTGTTTATAGTATAAGAAAGTGGTCCAGTTTCATTCTTTTGCACGCTGCTGTCCAATTTTCCCAACACCATTTGTTAAAGAGACTTTATCCCAACACATATTCTTGCCTCATATGCCATAGATTAATTGATCATATAATTGCAGGTTTATTTCTGGGCTCTCTATTCTGTTCCATTGATCTTTCTGTCTGTTTTTGTGCCAGCACCATAGTGTTGTGATCACTATGACTTTGTAGTATATCTTAAAATCTGGGATTGTGATACTTGCAGTTTTATTCTTCTTCAAGATTGCTTTGGCTATTCAGGGTCTTTTGTGGTTTCATACCAATTTTAGGATTATTTGTTCTAGTTCTGTGAAAAATGATGTTGGTATCTTGACAGAGATTACATTAAATCTGTAGATTCCTTTGGTAATATGGACATGTTAACAATATTTTTTTCTTTTAATCCATGAACATGGAATATCTTTCCATATGTTTGTGTCATATTCAATTTCTTTCATCAGTGTTTTCAGAGTACAGGTCTTTCACTTTCTTGGTTAAGTTTATTCCCAGATATTTTATTATTTTTAGTGCAATTTTAAATGAGATTGCTTTCTCAGTTTCTCTTTCTGCTGTTTCATTATTAGTGTATAGAAATGCAACAGGTTCTGTATATTGATTTTGCATCTTGTGACCTTCCTGAATTCATTATCAGTTCTAGTAGGTTTTTGGTGGAGTCTTTAAGGTTTTCAATATGTAGTGTCATGTCATCTGCAAATAGAGGAAGTTTTAGTTCTTCCTTACCAATTTAGATGCCTTCTGTTTTTTTCTTTTTTTTTTAATTTTTATTTATTTATGATAGTCACACACACAGAGAGAGAGAGAGAGAGAGAGGCAGAGACATAGGCAGAGGGAGAAGCAGGCTCCATGCACCAGGAGCCCGATGTGGGATTCGATCCCGGGTCTCCAGGATCGCGCCCTGGGCCAAAGGCAGGCGCTAAACCGCTGCGCCACCCAGGGATCCCCCTTCTGTTTTTTTCTTGTCTGATTGCTGTGGCAAGGAATTCCAGTACTATGTTGAATAAAAGGGATGAAGTGGACATCCTTGTCTTGTTTCTGATCTTAGGGGGAAATCTCTCAGTTTTTCACCATTAAGTATAAGGTTAACTGTGGGTTTTCATATATAGCCTTTATTATGTTGAGGTATAACCCCTATAAACCTACTGTTTTAAGAGTTTTTATCATTAATGGATATTGTATTTTGTCAAATGTTCATTCTGTATATATTGAGATGATCAGATAGTTTTTATTTGTCTTCTTGTTAATATAAGATGTATAACATTGATTATTTTGTGAGTTTTTTTAAAAGATTTTTTATTTATTTATGGATGAGAGACACACAGAGAGGGCAAAGACATAGCAGAGGAAGCAGGCTCCATGCAGGGAGCCCGACGTGGGACTCAATCCTGGAATTCCAGCATCATGCCCTAAGCTGAAGGCAGATGCTCAACCACTTAGCCACCCAGGCGTCCCACATTGATTAATTTGTGAATATTGAATCATCCTGGCATCCCAGGAATAAATCCCACTTGATGGTGGCAAATGACTTTTTAAATGCATTGCTGAATTTAGTTTGCTAATATTTTTTTGAGGATTTTTGCATCTGTGTTAATCAAAAATATCAGTCTCTTTTTTTGTAGTATCTTTATCTGACTTTGGTATTAGGGTAATGCTGGCCTCAGAATATATTTGGAAGCTTTGCTTTCTTTTCTATTTTTTGAAATAGTTTGAGAAGAATGGGTATTAAGTTTTCTTTAAATGTTTGGTAGAATTCACCTGTGAAGCCATTGGTCCTGGACGTTTGTTTGTTGGGTTTTTTTTTATTACTGATTCAATTTCATCACTAGTAATCAATCTGCTCATATCTTCCATTTCCTCCTGATTCAGTTTTGAGAAATTATATATTTCTAGGAATTCATCCAATTTCTTCTAGGTTGTCCAATTTCTTGGCAAAATTTTTTCATAATATTCTCTTGTAGTACTTTCTATTTCTGTGGTATCAGTTGTTATTTCTCCTTCTTTCTCCCAACCTTTTTTCTAACCTCATTTTCCACCAGGCATCCCTATAAACTGTGTTTCATACTGGCTTTTTGTGCTATTTTTTTACACACCATGCACATTCATCTCTTAGAGCGTTTGTATTTTCTGTTTCCTATGTTCAGAATACCCTTCCTCTAGATATTTACAAAGTTTCCTCTTGTTTTCAGGCCTCTAATAGAATGTGATGGCTTCTGATAGAATGTGATGACTACCCTATCAACCTAGTCGCTCTCTAGCTCCTGACTCTTTCTACATAGCACTTACTAACACTTACATATCTGTTTGTTTATGATCTGCCTCCTTTTCAGATCATAACCTCCATGAGTGCAAGGATTTTGTTTACTACCGAATCCCCAGAGCCTATGTTGGTATTTATTTTTTTTTAAGATTTTATTTATTTATTTATTCATGAGAGACACAGAGAGAGAGAGAGAGGCAGAGACAGGCAGAGGGAGAAGCAGGCTCCATGCAGGGAGCCCGATGTGGGACTCGATCCCAGGTCTCCAGGATCAGGCCCGGGGCTGAAGGTGGCGCTAAACCGCTGAGTCTTTGGGGCTGCCTGGTATTTAAAACATAGAAAATGCTTAATAAATATTTGGTAAATTAATGAATTAAGATAATAGAGGAAATGGAACACCATAGAGGCTGCCAAGCAGAAAGATAGAATTGAGAATAAGGAAAATAATACCAATATGCATTGAATATGCTCAAAGTGAGCAGAATGCTGCCTGAGTAATAAAGGTCTTGTCCCTGCCCTAAAGTTCAGGAGTTGACAAGGCAATAGCCTGATAATATCTATAACAGAAATAAGACAATGTACATAGTAATATAATTTAGTGAGACAATAGAAGTATCTGTGTTCATATTTTTAGTAAATCTTTCTATGGAATTAGAAATGGAGTAGTATGAGGAGAAAGCTTATTTTTGGGTTATATAATATGTAAGAAGACATTTTGGATGTTAGTTATGACCATGGCTTGACATAAACTTTGGTCACATTTGTGAGTAGTTTTGACTCCTTTCTAAATATCTTAATAGCAAGTTTGGCCTGATTTAACTAAAGTGACACCAACTTCCTAAGGCAGCAGTAGGCCACCTACTTCATACCAGCATAATCTACTTTTAGACTAATTTCTAGGCATGTGGATAGTACTAAGGCCCTCTTGCCAGTGGTTCTTGGGTTTAGTATATTTATTACTGCTTCTGATACCACATTCCAGCTCAGAACTAGTGGATTACTTCACAGACTTAATATTCAATGTCCAGTCAAGCAGTAGATGTCATAGAACCTGGGCCTGAAAGATCCAGAGCCAGGATCTAACCCAGTTTAGTAGTATAATTGACCAGATGGTTCATCAGCAGCCCTGTTTGACCCCTGCTCTTATGTCATTTAACTCTCCTACACGTCAGCAACATTTATGATAAGGTAGAGTATAAATCCCGTCAACATCAGTCTCGATTATACCTATGGCACCTATGTTTGGTGAAATTCAGTAGTGAAGCCATCTGGGCCTGAGCTTTTCTTTGTGGGTAGTTTTTTATTACTAACTTAGTCTATTCACTTGTAGATTTTTCAAAATGTCTATTTTCTTCTTGAGTTAGTTGTGGTAATCTGTATCCTTCTAGGATTTATGTTTTTCATTTAAGTTATCTAATTTGTTGGCATACAATTATATGCCACAGTATTCCTCCTCATAGTATTCCTCTCCTTATTACTCATGGCTAAACTGAACTAAGTATTCCTCAAAATGGCCTGTGGTTTCCTGCCCTTTCTTTTTTGCACTTGGAACACTCTCAACTTAATCTTTACCTATTAAAATATATTGGATATCTACTGGGACCAAAACATTCTTCAGAGTTCTCTAGGGAATGCATGAACAATAGATATGATAAGGTCTTGGCTTGGGAATAGATAGCTGTCAACAATGTCAAGTGCTACAGAGAGGTCAAAGAGACCAAGAAATGGCACTTAGATTTAACAATCTTGAAGTAGTGTCAGCTTTGAAAAGAACAATTTCAGGACAAAAAGTAGATAAGAAGAAAATAATGAGTAAGTAAAACAATATGTGAACTCCAAAAAAGCAGGGATTTTGGTCCTTTTATTTACTTTGTTCCCCATTATTTGGACCATGCCTGGCATATTGGAAGCTCTCCAGAAATATTAGTTAAATAAGTGAATTAATGCATTGGTTAAGTGGTGGTAAAAAAAAACAAAAAACAAAAACAAAACAGTAAAGGCAATAGGAGTAATAAAGGAGAGACTAGAATAATAGTTGAAGAAAGGTGCAAGTTGAACATGCCTTTAGGGGGAGGACTCCAGTGGAAAAGTGGAAATCAAAGATGTTAAAAAAAAAAAAAAAAAAGGATAGTAGGGGAAACCCCCGGTGGCTCAGCAGTTTAGCGCCACCTTCAGTCCAGGGCCTGATCCTGGAGACCCAGGATCGAGTCCCACATCAGGCTCCCTGCATGGAGCCTGCTTCTCCCTCTGCCTGTCTCTGCCTCTCTCTTTTTCTCTCTCTCTCTGTCTCTCTCTGTCTCTCATGAAAAAATAAAATCTTTAAAAAAAAAAAGATGGTAAATAGTTGGCTGGTTCAGTCAGGAGAGCATGCACCTCTTGATCTCAGGGTCCTGTGTTTGAGCCCCATGTTGTGGATACAGATTATTTTTTAAAAAGATGTAAAATAGGAAAAACTGATGCAACATTATCATTAAAGCAATAGGAAATGAGAACAAGGTCATGAATAGGAAAAGGCAAGTCCCACTTAATGTAGAAAGACTCAGTTGCAACTCTGCACAAAATTATTCCTCATTATGGGTTCCATATTCTCATTAACTATGAAAATCCACTCAAAAAAAGAAAAAAAAAAAAAAGAAAATCCACTCAAGCACCCAAGCTAGAAACTCCAGTTTTAACACCTCCTTCTCTTTGTCTTCTTGCTTGTTTAAAAGAATAGAAAGTTATCTCAATTCCACTTCTGTAATACTCCCATTTTTACTCTCATCTTCCATTCCCACTGGCCCTACTCTAGGTAAGCTATTCAACATTTTCTTGCCTGGAATATTGCTGAAAGATAGTTGGAAGGCAGGTAGGCAGGGACAAGCCCCCTCCCCCCCAAGAGGAAACCACCCTTAAAAGGATTATACACCACCCTGGAAGGAGTCCCTCAGCCTTTCCCATTGACAGATAGGTGATAAAAATCTGATTGAATGACAGTGCGGGGAGGGTTAATCAGATTGAAACAGCAGCTAACAAGCCCATTAAAAACTCCTAGATAGAGAAACTCTCAGGTCCCCTCCCTCTTTGGGAGCTTTGTACTCTAAATTTACTCTCACTCAATAAACTTTGCTTTGCTGCCCACCACTCTGGTCTACCTCTTCATTCTTCAAAGCAGCGTGACCAAGGACTGTGGGCACCACCGACAGAAGAAAAAATCCTGTCACAATACTTAATTCTGATTATACTCTGAATTCAGTAGCTTTCTGCTCTCAGTGCTTTCTTCATACTGACATCAGAATGATGATCATAAAACACAGACATGATCATACCCTTATCCTCTTCAAAAGAGCCGTAATACACCATTTCTGTCTTTTACATTTCTTCATTTATTGAGCACCTTGCATATGCTAGGTGCTAGGGATATACTAGTGAGTTATACTAAAAATGGCATTTCAAATCAGGAGCAAAGAAGTGGCCACAACAAAATGAAAAGACACTTAAGAATGAAATGTTATTTTTCTCCTATGAAATTGGCAAAGATGAAAAAGAAGGAAAAGACTCAGTGCTGGCAAATATGTAGGAAAACAAGCAACTTTATCGGCTGTTGGTGAACATTACTAGATACCAACTTTTTAGAGGGCAATTTAGCAATACTTGCTAGGCAAATTGGTAATATCAAAATGTTAACAATAGTTATCTCCATAGTTGTGGAATTATGAAAGACTTTCTACTTCTCAGTATTTTTCACTACTTCTTAATAGTATATAAGTGTTTATAATGTGTATTTTTCAATTTGAAAAAATGAAGACAAAAAATGGAAAAAGTTCTCTTTCTCTGATGGATTCACACTTTCTAGGTCAACATTCAAGGCTATCCAAAATGAGTTCCTAACCTGGTTCCAGCCCTTCCTTCCACCATTCCCATTTTGTACCCAGGACTGTCCCAGGTAGTGCTTTTCACTCCTCTGTGCCTCTTACGTTCCTCTAACTGGACTGCCTTTTCCCCCTCTCCTCTATTCATCAAACCAGTACTCATCTTCCCAAAACAACTCAGGAGTCGCTTCCCTTTCTCTGTGAGGCTTGTCCTCCCATCTGGTTTTAATTGCTTCTTGTTGGTGCCGAGGGGGTAGTTTGTTTACACCTCTAACAGAGCACAGTGTGACTTGCATTGTTACTTGTGCCTGGTGTCTTCCTTGTTGCCATTGTTTATTCTCCATTTTATTTGCCTTTTCTGTGAAATAAATGTTGATTTCAAAAGATTACTCAGAGTCCTGTACGTTCCATACATAAACCCACACTTAAATTATACAGTTGTTAGAGAGGCATAGCTCAGCCATGTGGGCAATTTCCTTCAAGTTGCAAAATGCTACTTTGTATTAATTTGTATTTGAAGAGAGTGCAGGAATTAATTAAACATGCCTATAGATGCCTGGTGTGTATTCTCTGACAATGAGCCGGAATTATTACCTCACTTTAAGCCTTTCTCTGGTGATTTGTTTACAGAGAGTTGTGCTAAATAGCTGAATTGTTGTCATGACCCTTTGCCTAGATCTTTTCAAAACAGTCATTAGACTTGAGTTTTACATAACAAATACACACAATCTCATAACGGAGAGACAAACTGAAACCATTCTTAGAATTTTAAGGTTGCACTGCCTTAACATTGGACTTATGGTAATGGGCATAGCCCATAATTTTGTAACTCAATAATCAAATATGACCACTTATAAGTGCTGAAGTGTCTGTGGTTGCCAAACTGAAAAAGTGTAAAATTAACCAATTACTTTACATGAACTTGATCAATCGGGCTCCTTTCAATAAATCAAGGAATCAACTACTTTTTGCTGTTTTGGTGACTACAGTTTCAGGTCCCCAAGTGGGAGTAGCTCTTAAAGCAAAAGCGGCAGCCCCGTTATCACTTGTAAATTTCCACTCACAAGCCAGCCTGGCAGCGTCTGTTGGCTGCGCAGGCTGTGACCTTTCTAACAGCATAGTATTCGTCATTGTTTTGTTTATGAGCATCTATATATGCCGTGGAAGTTCTGGGGAAAGAGTTTCAAAAAAGGAAAACTGAAACTAAGAAAGAAATCAAAAGCAAAAAGCCAGAAACTACTTCTTTAGCCCTTTCTTTATGATCTCAGAACTTCAGGGACCTTGAAAGATTGATTGACTCTCACTCAAGTTTCTTATAAAATTAGCTTTGGCTCATACATTTGTAACACAGTAGTTAATTTTACAAGATAAGCAGTATAGTGGAAATGTATCTGAGGGGAGAAGCAAGTGCTGGAAGCTCCAGAGACAGGTATAAGGTCACAGAACAAAGCTGGTAAGGAAAGTGGTCCTACTATAGACCTGCAAATAGCAAAGGGTCTGCTTCGGGTTAATTTCAGTGTATCTTTCATCACATTTCACTTTTCTTCTCAGCCAGTATTAAATATAAGTGGGCCTACTGAAACCTGTTCTGTGAGAGTCTTTTGAATTACTCAGTCGAAGAGCAATCATGATTTAAGTCGAGAAACTTGAACTTTGTTTTAGCATCCGCTTCCCTATAATGGTCCCAGAGACTGTACTAGTCACAGCAATGAGTCTATTAACCAGGAATTCATGTTCACGGTTACTTATGCCATTTCTAGAAATGAAATGTACTTTTGGATAAGCCCCATTGGCTATCTGAGCTGGAAGGAATATTAGAGTCTTTTAATTCAATCCTCTCACTTTATAGAAGGGATTTCTAAGATTCACAATGT
Organism: Canis lupus dingo; assembly: GCF_003254725.2. Classification (NCBI taxonomy): domain Eukaryota; kingdom Metazoa; phylum Chordata; class Mammalia; order Carnivora; family Canidae; genus Canis; species Canis lupus. The sequence continues at coordinate 62,641,671 of NC_064252.1, read as the reverse complement.
CTCCTAAAGATGAAGCAGTTTGCTTAGGAGCAGAGCTGGAATCAGAACCAGGTGTCTCAGCTAATCTAGATTCCTAATCTAGAGCTCTTTATACTTACAGTGAGTAAATGCCGGAATGATTTCTCACTTACACAGTCAGAGAAAGTCTCTGTGAATTAATTAATCTTTTTATTTGGATATGTTAATCTTTTAAAATATGCAGGAGACTCATTTCAATATATGTCAGCACTGGGAAAATACTCACAAATAAATTGCCTTAAGAAGCATTTTAGAGGGGTGCCTGGGTGGTTGTCAGTTAAGCTCAGGTCATGATCCCTGGGTCCTGGGATGGAGCACCCTCCCCTGGCTTGGCCAGGAGTCTGCTTCTCCCTCTTCCTATGCCCCTCCTCTTCCTCCAGCTCCTGCTCTTTCTCTTTCCAATAAATAAATAAGATCTTTAAAAAAAAAATCATCTTAGAGATGCCCTCTAAAATGGTTTGATGGAGCTGGCCTGTAAAACTGCCCAATAATGCACAAATTATAAATTTTCAAGAGAATATTAACTGGGACTTTTATGTTTCTACCTGCTTATCAAAATGCTGTGTTGAGGGCAGCCCGGGTGGCTCAGTGGTTTAGCGTCCCCTTTGGCCCAGGGCATGATTCTGGAGTCTAGGGATAGAGTCCCATATCAGGCTCCCTGCATGGAGACTGCTTCTCCCTCTGCCTGTGTCTCTGCCTCTCTCTCTCTGTGTCTCTCATGAATAAATAAATAAAATCTTAAAAAAAAAATGCTGTGTTGATCAACTTAATCAAAATTCCCTTCAAGTCAGCCATATCACTGAGGTTAGTCTGTGTGAATGCAGCAGTTCCCAGGCAAGATCTGAGAGGTACAGGATTCCTGTGAAACACTTAAGGCTACTCGTCCTCACCTCTTCTTAATACTTTTCCCTAAGACATGAACTTGGCATTTCTGAAGTGTGTCACTAAGAATGTTAACTTAGATTTGAAAAAAATGGTTCCATGATCAAGTAAGTTTAAGAAATAGAGTTAACTTGGTTTCTTTTATTATGCTAATTTGATTTATTCATTCAAAAAATATTTATCCAGTGCCTACTATGTGCACTGTTTTAGGTGCTCAGGGTACATAAGTGAAGGAAAAGAACACAAATCTCTGCTATTACGAAGTTCATAGACAGTATGAGGTATGTAGCTTTTTTCTTGCTCAATATTTTTAAAAGATTATTTATTTATTTGAGAGAGAGCAGGGGGAAGAGCAAAGGGAGAGGGAGATAGAGAATCCCACTAATCACTGAGCCTAGTGTGGGGCTCAGTCCCACAACCCTAAGATCATGACCTGAGTCAAAATCAAGAGTCAGATACTCAACCAACTGAGACACCCAGGCGTCCTTCTGCTGAATTAATTCTTAAGTTAAATTCCCAGAAATGGGACAATGAATTGCATAATTAATAATTTGCAATCATAATAAGTGCATTGAAAAAAAAATCCAAAGCAGTATGGGAAGATATAATAGAAGAATTTGTTAGGGACTTAATACCTTGTGGAGGGTTGCTCCCAGTGAGATTCTGAATCTGGCTCTGGGTAAAGAGAACTTGATATTTTGAAAACCCCTCTTAATGTTTCTGGTCCCTTCCACAGCCGTCTCTTCCCTCTATGAGAACCCTACACCACACCCTGGAGCTCCATTCTGGGACAGAGCAAAACCCCATCACACCCAGCTACTGTGGCCTCAGGCTCTTCTTTCCTCCCCCAAATGTTCTAGATGAGCAACAAACAACAATTGGCCTTGAAAGCAGGGCCAAGTGACAGAAATTTAAGCATGAGAGAGTGACTCAAGGCTCTCACCATTAAAGACTGACATTTCCTTTTAAACTTGACATCTAAGCAAACTTTTTCTGAAATGTAGAAAATGTTCACTTTTTTGTCAAAACCCATGACAGTTCTCATACTCTTTGATTCAGTGATCCCATTCCTGGGAATTTCACTTGAGAATTAATTCAACAGAAGGATAAAACTGCATCCGCCAAGTTGGTCATTGTAATGTTAAGTGTAATAATAAGGAGGGGAAAAGCAAACAATTTAATATTCTGCAGTTGAGAAGCTAATAGATTGTGGCCATTATGTAAACAGTGGAAAAATATGAATGAAGTTATGGCAAAATTATATGCTAAGAAATGCAAGCTATATAAAAATGGGTATGTAAAACATAGACGGTGGGTGGAGGGGAGAGGATCCCTGGGTGGCTCAGCGGTTTAGTGCCTGCCTTCGGCCCAGGGCGTGATCATGGAGTCCCAGGATAGAGTCCACATCAGGCTCCCTACATGGAGCCTGCTTCTCCCTCTGCCCACCCCCCATCTGTGTCTCTATGAATAAATAAATAAAATCTTAAAAAAAAAAAACAACATAGATGGCAAGGTGAAATGGAAAAGTGGAATCAATTTGCTGGGGTAGTAGGACAACAGGATAGAAGCCCATCATGAGCTGGTTTATGCAGACAGGAGAAAATTTATTGGCTCAAATAACCAAGTCTTAGGTAGAACAGAGGTGGCACTGGCCTCAGGGATGTCTTGAAAGAGGAACACAAGTTACCACCAGGGCTTTATATCCCTCTCTTTCCACTTCTCTCTGCAGGGAAACCTTTTTTCTCTCAACCCAGCTTCTTCCTAAGATGAGATCTTCATCTTCCCACAATAAATTTAGATCACTCTAAATTCACATTCTTATATCTTCCAGCTAGGATGAGTTTAAGAGCAATTTAAGAACTCAGGTTTAAGAACAATTCTGGAAATGGGTTGTAATTGGCTTGGCTTCAGTCACATAACCATCCCTGGGCCAATAACGGCCAGGTTTTCAAGGTTGGTACCCACCTATCAACCCATCATATGGTCAAGGAATCTGGGTCATTTAAGAAGATAGTCACTTCTGGGGCACCTGGGTGGCTCAATCAGTTGACTGTCTGACTCTTGAGTTCAGCTCAAGTCATGATCTCAGGGCCATGAGATCAAGCCTCATGTCAGGCTCTGTGCTCAGCACAGAGTCTGCTTGAGATTCTCTGTCTCCCTCACCCTCTGCCCCTCCCCCCTGAAATGCATGCACACATTCTCTCTCTCTAAAAAGAAAAAAGAACAAGAAAACAGACACTCTAAAGTCAGACATTTCCCTAAAAGGAGAGAGGTGCTGCTCTCAATGGAAATTAGTTTGCCTATTACTCAATTTTACATTTTGGAAAGATATCTTATTCTCTTAGTACTGCTCCCCAAAACAGGTTGTGATTCCCTGATGCAGTGTGTTTTATTATAAGGCCACATAGTACAGCAGAAAGAGTACTACATTGAATGCCAGGAAAATGGATTCTCCTAGCTCTACCCTGAATCAGCTGCGTGTCCTTGGTCTAGTCCTTAAACTTCTCTGCATTTCCGTTTCTTTATCTCAGAATGGTGTCATCTCCATGAGGGCAGGAACCAAGTCTCTCTGAAATGGGGATTTGTATTTGGTAACAACCTCTGGAACTTGGGTTGGACAGAGGAAGAAGGTGAATTGTGATATGATCACAACAAAGTCCTCAAATAGTCATGGGGAACCCTGGACTGAGGATGATCTTTCAGAGATGTCACAAATTTCATCAACTGGATCTACTTTATATCCCCGTTATAGCCTAGATGTGCATTGTCCATAGGGAGGGCCTTAAGCTTGGGTGAAGCAGTTTCCTGAGCCTCATTCAACCAACCCCTGGAGGATTCAGCTGAGAGCTGATGGCAGCCAATACCCCCAGCTGCTGGAAGAGGGAATGCTGTGGTCCTGAAAGGGGATATCTGAGCAGCACACTATGGCATCTACTATCATCACTATATTCATAGCAGCAATAGATACAGTGTCTGGCACAGGGTAGGTGCTTATTAGTGATTTGTTAAATGAATAAACTATGTAAGAAGGAAGGTGTGGCTCAGTTGGTTGAGTGTCCAACTCTCGGTTTTAGCTGAGGTCATGATCTCATGGGTCATGAGGCTCTGTGCTCAGCATGGAGTCAGCTTGAAGATTCTCTCCATCTGCCCCTCCCCCCACTTGTGCATGCTTTCTTTCTCTCACATACATACATACATAAGCAATTTTTTTCATAAATAATTTTTTAAAGGAAGGTGTGGATTAGATAATCCCTCTCGGCAATATTACATAAGCCTTTTTGTCTCTGGGAGAATAAGTAGACAGGGTGATTACTCAAAATCCTCTCAGTTTTTGTTATTGTTCTTTTTTTAAAAATATTTTATTTATTTGTTCATGAGAGACACACAGAGAGAGAGGCAGAGACATAGACAGAGGGAGAAGCAGGCTCCATTCAGGGAGCCTGATGTGGGACTCGATCCTGGGACTCCAGGATCACGCCCTGGGCCAAAGACAGGGGCTAAACCGCTGGGGCACCCAGGCGTCCCATGTTATTGTTCTTTTTAAATAAAGTAATGGGAATAAAACTAGGAGAAGACTGTTTACTAAAATTAATGTTGACTGACCTGTTTGGCTAGAGAGAATAAAGCATTCTTTGTAATTGAGTTAATAGTAGAAAACATTAAGGAAGCAATTACCATAGATATTACATAGAGTCACACTGTGTCGTCTAATACAGTAGCCGCTAGCCACAGTAGGCTATTTCATTTAAAACAATTAAAATGAAGGAGACAAACCATAAGAGACTCTTAATCATAGGAAACAAACAGAGGGTCGCTGGAGGGGAGGTGGGTATGGAAATGGAGTAACTGGGTGATGGGCATTAAGGAGGGCATATGATGTAATGAGCACTGGGTGTTATAGAAGACTGATGGATCACTGACCTCTACCTCTGAAACCAATAATACATTATATGTAATTAACTGATTTTAAATTTAAAAAAATAAATAATAAAACAATTAAAATGAAATAAAATATAAAATTCCTTTCCTCAGTCACACTACTCACATATCAAGTGCTCAGCAGCCATATGTAGCTACTGGCTATCACATTAATCTTGCCCATATCTCCATCTTCACAGAGAGTTCTATTGAACAGCAATGGTCTAAATAAAAATCTAATTTACTCTCATGAATTCTCTTGCTCATTATAGTAAGATGGAAGCCAAAACTTGGAAAGGATTGGGCAGAAAAGATTGTACACTTTCTTAGAAATCCAAGTAGCACAGGACAGTATTAAAAGGGAATATTCGTTATAATTTCATCCTGCTCCTGTTGGCTGGGTCATCTATCTGGATATAACCAGGACTAAAGGCCCTGGGCTTCTAAAGTGTGCTCTGCTCCTGGCTCCCCTAGCAAGGGAGGCGCTATTACTCCTTCAAGCCTCAAACTGTCCACAACCAGATTTGTGTTCTTTTTATTTTTTTTTTTATTTAAAAAAAAATTTTTTTTTTAATTTTTATTTATTTATGATAGTCACAGAGAGAGAGAGAGAGAGAGGCAGAGACACAGGCAGAGGGAGAAGCAGGCTCCATGCACCGGGAGCCTGACGTGGGATTCGATCCCGGGTCTCCAGGATCGCGCCCTGGGCCAAAGGCAGGCGCTAAACCACTGTGCCACCCAGGGATCCCAAGTGTTCTTTTTAAAATGCCTCCTACAGTCTAGGCATTACTCCTGAGTCTGATATATTGAAGCCCAGAAGAAATGTTGTCTCTTTCTTATCTATTAATTTTTAACCTGTTGTATTATCGAAAATTTTGGAACATAATCTAAGGTAGCAGGTTCATATGATGAATTCTCAAATACCCTTCAAGTAGTTTTAATAATTATCAACTCAGGGAACCTGGCTGGCTTAGTCAGTAGAGCATGTGACTCTTGATCTTGGGATAGTGAGTTCAGGTCCACATTGGGCCTAGAGCTTACTTTTAAAAAAATTATTAATAATAATAATAATAATAAATTATCAACCCATAGCCTATTTTTTTAAAGATTTTATTTATTTATTCATGAGAGACAGAGAGAAAGAGAGAGGCAGAGACACAAGTAGAGGGAGAAGCAGGTTCCATGCAGGGAATACGATGTGGGACTTGATCCCAGGTCTCCAGGATCACGCCCTGGACTGAAGGCAGCACCAAACCACCGAGCCACCTGGGCTGCCCAACCCATAGTGTATTTTGTTTCATTTATATCCCCACCCACTCTTTCCACCCAGGATTAATTTTAAGTAAATTCTAGAATCATTTCATCTGTAGATATTTTCATATGTATCTTTTTTTTTAGATTTTATTTATTTATTCATGAGAAATACAGAGAGAGAGAGGCAGAGACACAGGCAGAGGGAGAAGCAGGCTCCATCCAGGGAGCCCGATGTGGGACTCAATCCCAGAATCTCCGGGATCACTCCCTGAGCCAAAGGCAGATGCTTAACCGCTGAGCCACCGAGGCGTCCCCATATTATCTTGATGATTCCTTAATGTCTTCCAATGTCCAGTCATCCAAACAAGGTCCATATAATGCAAAATCGTTGATATGTCCTGTAGGTCTTTTTTTTTTCTTCTTTCTTCATTTTAGTTCTCTTCCATCTCTTTTATCCTTCCTAAGACTTTTTTAGAGGAAATCAGGTCTGTTCTGTAACGTTTTCCAGAGCCAGGACTTTGTTCATTACATCCTCATGGTGTAATTTAATATGCACCTATATCTCCTTTAGAATCAGATTCAGGTTTGACTTTTCCTTTTCTTGAGAGACATTTTTAAACATTGGGTGTGTCCTTCTATTTGGTTGAACTACTATATAATGATGCTATCAGTTGTTGCTAATCCATTGCCTGGATCCCTTCAATTCAGGCTGCAAAACTATAATATTCTAATGCTATCGTTTTCTTCATTTATTAGCTGGAATACATCCATAAAAAAAGACACTTCCTCTCATTAACTGTTCAGTTATCCAGAGGTAAAGTTAATAATAGGAAAGAGAAAAAAGGCTTGATTTTTTTTCTCTTTATTGCCAGTTTTCAAAAGAACAAGTCGATGTTTTACTATCCTCCAGAAGATTGTGTTTTTATTCTCTTAGTATCAATATCATTTAATCTACTGTAGTTATTTTTCTTATACAAACTGTCCCATCTTTGACCATTGGGAGCATCTTCGAGTTGTCTCTAAAGTCCTTTTGACATGACCTCAGCAGTCTTTAATAATTTTTTCACTATCTGTTATAACAATATGTACCCATTTTTAATCTGTTTACTTTGATATTTCTCTGCGAAGACACCAGTCACTCATGACTGTGCAGTTTCAGAACTGAGATATTTTTTTACATAAGAACATAGAGGGGCGCTTGAGTGGCTCAGTCAGTTGAGCATTGGACTCTTGATTTTGGCTCAGGTCACAATCTCAGGCTTGTGGGATCAAGCCCCACCTCAGGCTCCATGCTGGGCATGGAGTCTGCTTAAAATTCTCTCCCCCCCACCCCCACCACCAATCATGCATTCTCGATCTTGTTCTCTTTCAAAAAAAAGAACATAGAGATGGAGTCCTTGTATCTTCAATAGATTAGGAATAATTTATGTTCATTCACTTATTTAAACAAATAGTTACTGAGAATTGGCAAATCAGGCACTAGTATGATTCTTAATCCGGCAGGAAAGACAATAAAAAATTATGTGAATAATTACATATAATGGTTATATGCAACCATGTTCTAGGGAAAAGCACTCTAAAAGAAAAGGTGAGGGCACCATGAGAATATATGATACCTAGCCAGAAGTGTTGGGGAAGGCTTTCCTGAAGTAGTCAGAGAGAAGCCAAAATGCCAAGGGTAAGTAGGATGATGCAGAGAAATAGAGACAGAATAACACGTACAAAATCTGGAGTGGAAAATACCACGTTCAGGGAACGAAAAGGCTTGCATGAGTTGGACTGTGGTGAGGACGGAAAGGTGCATGATGGAGCTGGAAATGCATGCGGAGGTCAGATCATTCAGAGCCTTGTGGATCAGGTTAAGGATTTTAGACTTCATCCTAAAGAGGATGGGGAACCACTGGAGTGTTTTGAGAGAGAAACAACATGGTCAGATTTCCATTTTCATGAGGCCACTGTACCTGTTGCGTGGAGAATGAATTGGTAGGGGCAAGAATGAAAAATGAAAATTTGGGATTATTACTAGTGGAAAAAATCATAGTGTTTTGAACTCTAAGGTGACAGCATGAATATAGAAGTGGATAGATTCAAGAGATTTATGGACAACCAAAAGCCAGCTTTGTGCTTACTGGGAAAACAAAGGAGGCATTCTCCCTAAACTGAGTGTTTTTAACTCTGTGTCTTTTTTACAGGAGTAGAGACAGAACAGCATGTGCAAAGGTCTGGCAATGGGAACTACTTTGTCACATTCAAGGAATTGAAAGTGGGGGCAGGGAACTGCCTGGGAGAGTGGCTGCTCAGGGAGTGGGGATAGAGTGCTAGCTGATATTTGCTGAGTGAGGGAAGAGCTTAGCCCCACCTGGCTCCCTCCAGGAGGGCAGCATAGAGATTCTTCACTGCTACCTGTAGGGGAGTGTTGTAGCCAAACCAGACCTTGATAATGCCTCCTGAGATGGCTGGGCTGAGGGACCTGGCTCCTTCCTAGCTCTTACTGGAAGTTAGCAGTGCATTCTTTCCATCCTTCACAGGAAATGGGCCGCTCTTTTCACAACACATCCCCACATTAGACTTAATACCAGCAGGGGATGAACTAACTGGGCATTGTTTATCCAGGAAGGGGGTGAGTATAAGCCCCTCTGCTCTCTGCAGGCCAGCCCTCCCATGGTGAAATCTGCCACACATGGGCCAGAAAGCCAACGTCTCACAGGGTGCAGTTTGTGGTCAGGAATGGAGGAAAACTAATCTGATCGTTGAACAAGACCCTGACCTCACTACCCAGCCTCCTGCCCAGAAGAGTTAGCAGAGAATGTGGCAGTGTAGACCTCAGAAAAGCAATTTAATACACCTAACTACTGCCTGATTTCTTGTCCCAGAGAAGCTCTGGCCCTGGGAAGGTGACTTGAAGTCCATTTCCTGGAACAAAGGCAGACAGCAGTCCTGCTTCAAGAGCTGCCAAGTAAAACTGTCAGAATCTATTTAAGAAAACCAGGCCAGTCTGGCTGTGTTTATTGAGAGTAGCCATATGAGACAAAGAGGAAAGGAGTTTTCATTCAGTTCATTCACAGATATTTATTGAGGGCCTGTCATGTGCCAAGTCTTGTACTAGCTGGTAAGCATACAGAAATGAGCCAAGTAGACAAAACACTTACCCTCACAGAGCTTACATTCTAGTGGAGAGGACCTAGACAATAAAGATGACAGACAAAATGGGTATATATTAGGAGGTAGTAAATGCTCAAGTTTCAGTTAGCATTAAAAAGTGTATGTAGGAAAAAAAAAGTGTATGTAGGACATTTTTAAGACACAGAATGTGTAGTGGTAAAGGGCATGGATAAGGCAAATATTAGTTCCTATAGTAGATATTAGAGTGGTCAGTGAAGAGCTTCCTGAGGTGGTATTTAAGCTAATTCCTGAAAGATGAGGAACCAGCCTTGTGAAGAGGGAGAGGGAGAGCGAAATGCTACAAAAGCCTGAGTGAGGTAAGAACTTGGAATGCTGAAAACACAGCAAGAAGGCCAATTTCTACAGTGTACTAATCAAGGGGAGAGATCCTAAACACGAGACTGGGGAGGCAGGCATGCCATGATAAGGAACGTGGGTTCTTCTTAACTCACTGTGCTCATTATGGCACAATTATCTATTCTACTGTAACACTGCCCACTTAGCCACCTTGGCTGCCCTGCTTTACCTTGGAGAGAGGACATCTTAAGGAAGACCCAAGAATGGCCAGAAACAGACATAATAAAAACCATGTTCTAAAGCTCATACACAACACTCCTCAGGGAGCTTCTAGGATTTGTACTCAGCTTCTTACTTTACTGTTAAATACCCTTTTAATAAATTTCCTTATCTGATTTCCAAGCCCACAGCAGATTACAAGGGTAGGGAAGGGCAGGCACTCTGCTCAGTTGACATTTTAACTCGTGAGTCATTTTGCTTGGAAACCACCTTTCCCCATGACTGGCCTCACCCTGTA